>NC_143578.1:65984590-66596777 GCF_048544385.1 Mastigoproctus giganteus
TAAGAAGCATAAATTTGAGCCACAACTGTTATCATAATTAATGGACGGAAGAAAGAGTCTCTTTTCGGGTATACGTTTAGGGGTATTGGTTGGCGTATCTTACACGCCAACCATAAGAGTAAAGAACACAATGATGTTGTTATTGATAGAGCCCTATCGTATTAATCTCCGTGTCTGATGAAAATGAGGTCTTTCTGAGTGCATAACAGATGCAAGGCGGTGAGGAAAACAACTGCACTGACAAGTAGCACGTGGCAAAATCTCTCAGTTGTACAATATGCGTAACGAGAATGGCTACCCGTCAACGACAGGTCCTGTTTACTACCTATTAACGGTAGTAGTAATACACGCAGAAGGCGCTTTGCCATTTTTTTTTTTTTTTCGAGCGCCTCTAGGCTCCACCAAAGAATCCAGTATGCAGAGTGGTTCCAATAAAATGCAAGTTTTGTGTAATAAAAATAATTTACTTGCATATTTTTAAAGTGATTTTGGAGGGCGAACCTCCAAAATCACTTTAAAAATAGTCAAGCGAGTTTTAAAAGTGTGGGTTGTTTTTACTGGTCTGTCACTATACAAGTGCTCAGTCTCATCGAAAGGATGTCATTTGTCTTATCCAAATGTGAAATAATAAATGCTTCACTTAGTTTTAACTGCATAATAAAAAATATTATCTACAATATAGGATTTAAAACAGAAGAGCAGATACAGTAAAAAAAAAAAAAAAAAAAATTCAAACGTTGGTGCTTGTTAAAGTTGAAGTGATGACAAAATTAAGGAGATAAGCTGGAACATTTCCAACGTGCTGTTACCACGGTAACCATATACCACAATACGCTGAACATAGCGAGTGTAGTGAATTTAATATTTTAATGGTGATGTCAAGAGTTCAAGTTTAACAATGGCACAAAACTTGAAGGTTCGACATTATTCGACTCAGCCGCTCACTAATTCGAATCCTTGAAAATTAATATGGTCGAAAGCTTTTTTTTTTTCTCATTTACATATCAGCAAATTCATCAACTATTGAGATGTCAAACGACTGTCATGGTTTATACTAGCAGTTTTGTTTGGCGTGGCGCGAAGTAATTAAAATAATCTTCCAAATAAACAACAAATAATAATTTAGGCCTTAAGCTACTGAATATTCAAATGACAAAGAAGAAACTGTAGAGGCATGAAGAAGCACCCAACAAAGTAATGAACCAAATACTCGTACATCCGCTACTCAGGTTTCTCTCTCTCTCTCTCTCTCTCTCTCTCTCTCTCTTTCTCTCTCTCTCTCTCTCTCTCTGAGAATACTTTATTGAACTAACTTGCACAACTTCTTGAACTAACTTGCACAAAGCTTTACAAACACTGCTTAGTAAACATAACATATCAGCAGCCTCTTGACAACGAATTCATTTTGTCATGTACTCACATGCCCTTTCCCACAAAACTGAACTCTGAATTAAACTTTTCAATTTAGCTAATTGAAAACCTGCCGCCTGGGGCAACTTCACGACGAATTTTCTTTTTCATTATCTGTTCTGTGAAGGTTGTTGTTGTTAATTGGTTTTTAGGAGCATTAGCAACTAAGGCCATATTGCTCCGGGATATGCGGTGGTCATTCCCTGACCTTTCCGCATCCTCCCTATTTGGTGGTGAGGGCTCGAACCCCGGTCTAATCAAGAAGCGTGTGCTACGCACTGCTGCTCCTTCCCACCTGGCTATGGAGGCGCCTCTGCGAAGGCAGCACCTGTCATTCTGTGGAACGCAGCATCTGAGACAGATGACTAATAGCCAAGGCTATTCACCGATGCTGTGATATCTTGTATTGTGCAATAGTGCATATGAAGAAAACTTAACTCCTCTGACCGTTTGGTCGTTCCGGAATATAAACAGAAAATTTATTATTATTTTTTAAGAGAAAGTGGCCTTTCATCCCTATTTCCTAGAAACAGCAGGTATGGATTTTCCAAAACAGTAATAATTAACACTCCTTCAAATTTCCAGTCACCATCTCGAAACCTTTTATCTTCTCTTATTTTTCTTTTTCTCATTCTAGATGCGGTTACAGATTCGGTGAAATGTTCATTACGTATTATATGTAACTGCTTCTGCTACTACTTCAAATGCCCTTGAACTAGTATTCAGTGGCCTTTTAATGAGCCATTAAACAAGCATGACTATTACGAATGACAGTGACTTCCGTTTTAAGGTCTCATGCAATGGCACAAAACTCCAGGAGGCAACAAGCAGAAAGTCCTGGTCTGAGCAATAGCAATATGATAATAGCGGTCACTGAGAGAGCGGAGAACGCTCGTGTCCCATATCTCCATAACGGGCTTGTTCGCAGAGGAACGCCAACTTCCGCGTCTTTCGACCTTTAATAGCGGAGAGGACAAGTGACAAAACGGTGTGAGATTTAAACAGTCGTGAGCTCTAATAGACATTCATACGCCGATTGGTAATCAAGGTACAGCGGCTGTGTTTCTTAAAGAGACGAGGGCGATTTGCTGAATCGCGGATATTCTCTGATAGATAGCTTGGGTCACGGAAGGGGCAGAAGAGGGTTTAGACTCTGTTAACAAAAAAAAAAAAAAATATATATATATATATATATATATATATATATATTCCATTTACTTGCCGTTGATTTATAACTGTTCCAGCTTTACCCTTAATTTGACAAGATGTTACCTAGCAGGCTTCTTGTTAATTAATTTTGGGAAATTGAGAATGTTTCAGAATAAGTCTAGTAAGGAAATAATTGGGTTTCCATAGCACACCCACTGTTTTAAAATACTCTCAGGGTGGCAGACGTTTCATTTTCTGTATTCAGCCAAACCAAAGTTTCATTTAAGACTCGCTTAATAATTCATTAGGAGAGAAATACGAATGGTCTTACTTCAGTGAATTCACAGTTTCAAGCATACATTAGCACACTCTCTGGATAATGTGGTCTGTTTTGTAGCTTCTAAATTTCAACTTCGAAATTCTCAATTTTCTTTATTGCAGAGTTAAGCGACATGCATCGTCAGATTTCCACATCAGCAAAACCACAAAGAATAAACTGTGCAGAACCACAAAAAATTTAGAAACGTTCAAAAAACTTGTCACTTCTAATAAAAAAATAATAAATAAAATAAATAACATCAATGTGCATAGTGAGGAGACCAATCCATCACTTTAAACTCGAAGCGTCTTTTGTGGCGACAAGTTTTTTGAACGACGGACTTGTTATGGCTCTGTCTATATGTGACGTTTGCCCCAGTAAAGTCCGCATAGATTCTTCGGTGTTATTAGGATGTTCAATGCAGCTTTTGAGGATTGAGTTATACAATAACCCCCCCCCCCCTTCAATAAAAAAAGCAGCTGAATGTAGCACAACTTATGTAAAAAAAAAAAAAAAAAAAAACATACCGGTAAAGTAAAAAAAAGCAAAGTTCATAAACTTGCATTTAAAAGATTCACTCTTTTCTCCTTTTTAAAAGTAAAAGTTAGGGAGAAAAACTAAAGGGGAGGGAGGGGAACTGGTAACAGGCTCATAGGGAGGCTAGACATGCTCCATGATAAGGAGTAAAGAGCAGACAGAATAAAAACACGAATACAGTTAAAGGCAGCGTACATCTATTT
The DNA here is from genome assembly GCF_048544385.1 of Mastigoproctus giganteus. NCBI lineage: Eukaryota > Metazoa > Arthropoda > Arachnida > Uropygi > Thelyphonidae > Mastigoproctus > Mastigoproctus giganteus. The sequence goes on from NC_143578.1 coordinate 65,988,209, forward strand.
TATTCAATAAATAAGGTGATCTTTTCACGTCTGCCAATGATGCGAATAATTTATTAAAGCCGTCTAGATCAGGAACTGAGTTAGCAGGTTTCATGCAGAACTGCAGGCTACACAGAAATAAACACATCATACAATATCACCAGGTCGTCTTGGAGCAATTCAAAATAATCTAATCCAAATAAAGGTAAAAATAATTTTCTATTTATGTACGGCTAGAGGGGTTTACAACTTCAAACGGAAGAGAAAGTTGTGTAATTCTAACCCAAAACAGCTTTCTCCTTTTCTCTTCATCAAAACGGATCTGCATACGGTGATTCAATTTTTAAGACTGTTGAAGGGCAAGAATCACAAAAAATTCTAACAGAACGTTAGCAGAGTATCATGAAGATTGCTGTTCGAAAATTGTGTTCGCAGAGTGGTTAAGAGTTTCCAGAACGAAGAGAAAGGAGATGCTCTCCAAGAGTGAAAAAATGTCGATTTCCGGTTTTTGAAAGAGAAGTTATGGTAACTATTAAAACTTATTTAAATTGAACTTTACTGTCCAGATTGAAATTTTCGAAAAATAGAGATGGAGAAAGTAACTCCAGCGAAGAGAACACAAAAATAAGGAAGAAATAAAAAAAGCAAGTTAGTGATATAAGTTGCCAGTTCAACCATCATAAATGCTGGTTGGTAGAGGAACGTGTTTAGACCGGTTTAGAAAAAAAAACTTTGTAATTAGAAAGGCTAATTTGAAGGCACGGTGCCCGTGGAAATGTCTACGGCAACAGAACCATAGTTCTGTGTGGCAGGGCCTGCAGTGAATCTGTGTGCGAGGCAAAAACTCTAACTTGACAGCTTTTTTTTTCTTCTAGAATGAGGAAAATTTTCAAAAAGAAAAGATGACTCAGCGGGACCCCACAAATGCTAGAATACTAGCCACGCTAAGTCATTTATGAAAATTAAGAGTATGCTAAGTGTGGCCCTATGGTTTAATCAGTGAATTTCCTTAGTCCTCTTTCAATAGAAAAGGCAATTAATTGGTTTAAACCTTAAGAAATTTGTCAGTCTAATATATAGTGGGCTAAAACCAGCATTAGGTTCTTAAGAATCTTATCTCTTAATAATGATGAGCTTCTGTCACACATTAAGTTTCTACCATACAATAAATAAATAAATAAATTTTCTGTTTATACTCCGGGAGGACCACACGGTCAGAGGAGTTCACAAGGTAGAGTAGCTTCTCCGATTTCAAATTCTTCCTGAATAACTAATTCATATTAACTTTTAGTTATTCAACTAAAAGTTAATATGAGTCTTTTTGAATAACTATGAGTATTTTTGAATAACTAATTCATATTAACTAGTAGTTAGGATCTCGTGATCGAATATTATTATCCTTTAAAAATTCTGTTTTCTGTTAACGAAGTTCATCAATTCTTTTGTCATCATTTGTATGATGAATACCATCACCATTTGTATCTACACATGGGAGTACTCATCAGTAACGGACTGTCCGCGAGAAGTCTTCTACATGTACTTTTCTTTAATTTTGTTCTTAAATTAATGTTTTTCTTAATGGTTTGAGTTATCTCTTGCGGAATCTATGCCAATCCCCTTGCTGGCTCTCAGGTGTGGGCAGCCTGGGAACGGGATTGCTGGCACCCACCGGTATAGCACTACTTCCGGTGGGTGCGGGATTTTTGTGCATGAGGCACTTCAAATAGAAGACCAGGTCCAGCACCAAGTGAATATGGGCGGCCATTAGGGTCTATTCGCCAACGGGGAGCGGCTGTGCAGGTGACAGCTTCTCCCTGATGGCGAAGAGACCTTCCATACAGGTCTACTTTGCAGAGGTTCTGCACAAAGTCAACTTTATCAGGTGGAGATAGACGGAAGTCTAGGTGCCACCTTAGACATAATAATAATAATAATAATAATAATAATAATAATAATAATAATAATAATATGCCAATCCCCTGTATTACGAATAAACCTACGATTCCCTCGAAGAAAACAAGAGTAAAGAACATGAGTAAAGAAAAATACAAAGAATATAGTCCGTATAATGAATAAGGAAAAAGTTGGAGGGATTGGCATAGGTACATTAACATACCGAGCGGCTAGGAAGGCACGCAGTATCCCATCCATGATTTATAAGACCTTTACTAGCAGGAAGAAGGACGTTATTACCTTCAAGCCAGCATTTTGAGTACTGTATTCAGGTCTTCAGACCATACCTATAAAAAGTCAGAATTTCTGGAGAGGGTTCAAAAACAGACAGCCAGAAGCGAGTCTAGCTAAATCCAAAGCAGAATTGGATAGTTACCATGTGGGAATAAGAATTACAGTATTATTTTTTATTTTGGTTGATGTAGAAAAAGCCCGCTTCCTTACATCGTTCGATCTTACTAATAACGATTACGCTTGTACTGCTAATGGCATTAATTCTTCACAGAATAAATTAGTTATTAGTGATATCACAATACTGTGCAATACTAAAATTTTCAATGTAAATATTCTGTTTTGTGGTGTAATTCTGATATATACTAGCAGCTGGCCTGTTAAAATTAGGAACGAAAATAATGCTTGCTGATGAAGTAACAAGGCTATACATACGTCACCTAATTCACAGTTGCAATGCGGAACACATATTCAGACCCCTTAGCGATTTTAAATGTTTGAGATATTTAGTAAGCTACTGAACAGAGAATTTTTTTCACTGCTGGTAGTTTTGCATCTATTTCCGCGTTTCTTTCTGTGAATAAAGTACAGTAATTATTATTATTATTATTATTCTTTTTCATTTTCACTAACTACACGCTCCTCTTTTATTAACTTCTAGCTCTCAAAGCCGTGAACGGTTTATTATATTATATATTGCAACTTGCTGTTATTGTTGCTGGGTTTTTAGGCGCATCAGCGACTTAGGCCATATTGTGCTGCATATATAATATAACGATTCGTAAAAGGACCAATAATCTACCGATTCGTAAAAGGACCAATAATCTAACGATTCGTAAAGGAAGTTTCAAATTAGGAACGCTCTTCCAAAAGTAATCCTAATTCTCTCACTTGAGGATTTTATTTCAATACTGTGAGATTTATATGGAATTCTAAAAATTAACTCTTAGCTTGGTGTATTATTATTGCTCTGCAATGTGATGTATCAAAACCTATCATTCCACAATAGTTGCATTAGGGTGAAACGCTCCTCTTGCACACATTTCGTTGCTCTACACTTCACTCTGGTTCAAAAGAGGGGTTCTGTTATGACGGTGCGTCTTCACGTGACCACTCGAGTTATACATTTCCGCTGAGTAAACATCCATTGTTCTCCAACAATAGATAGACTGTGAACAATGCCGGTATCAAAACGGGGAGAGTCGCGAAGTTGCACATTGATTTCGGATAAAATCGGTTAAAAGTCCGGATGTTATTGTTAATGATTCCCATTAAAATTCCCGATAAAGGCACATTAAGAGTGAGATATTCTCTAATTGAGTGACTGTGAAGAGGAAGAATGACAACAGAACCAATATTACAACCATAGTTTCTTTACAACGATTGCAAATGAACAACGGTAAAATAAATGAATAAACCTTAATCATATTTCTTTTTTTTTTTTTAAAGAAAAAAAAAAAGATTTTAACGAAATTTCTCCATGCAAATCTCCAATGTTGATTTGCATAGAGGGTCATATGCAGATAACTCAAAAAATCTGTTTCCTATGGCATACTGCCAGTTTCCAAATACAGTATCTCTTAGGCAACTGAAGTCACCGGTAATGACACTTGGCTGACGCTGACCAAGTATCACTGTCTCGTTATCGGTATCCATTCGAATTGCTTAAGAGATATTTATCATACCCTGTCAGGATCGTTTGGTCTACAGCGTACCCCGACTATCATCTTCCCTTTACCACAAATCATCTCGAACCATACAGACTCAATGCCCATCTGAACTTGATCTGACTCTCGGTACAGTCTGATCTCTTACGGAGCTTTTGATAAGAAACATGACTCTCCCTCCCCAAACCTCCTGAACAGTACTCATCATAATGAAATCCCCCATCCTTTATCTCAGAATGGCACCATGTTTCACTTAGTTCTATTGTATCATCATTGGTTAACCTAATCAAAATCTCAAATTCGGTTAACTTATTTACAACACCCTTGTCATTACTTTTTACTTTGTACCATTTGACTTTTTACAACCGTGATGAATGCAATCCATATTACTGCTTAAACATGTTTCTCCCGATGGTATGTGACTTTTAGTGGGTTTGCATCTATTTTAGTGTTTCTTACTGTGAATAAAGTAATTATTAATATTATTTTTCTTTTTCATTTACTTTCACTATCCACACGCTCCTCTTTTGTTAACTCCTGGCTCTCAAAGCCGTGAAGAGTTTATTATATTATATATTGCAACTTGCTTTTGTTGTTTTTGTTAAGTTTTTAGATGCATCAGCGACTTAGGCCATATTGTGACGCATGGATTATGTCTACAAATTGCGTATGTTCTATTTGGAAGAAATCGATTTGTCTATTTGGAAGAAAAACCCGAATTTCAGGAACAAAAAAGCTGTGCTACCCTCGTTTAAGATCAACTGACCCATTAGTGTGGGGAGGATGGAAATTCTACTCACGAGAGCGCTGCAACTTGCAATTAGAGAACAATAAAGATTAGTAAAAAAGCTACCACAGAAACTTCATCAGCTCTGCTACTGCCAAAAACACCCAGAAAAATACTTTCTACTCTCCTAGAACCAATATTAATTTATTAGAGACAGTTTCATTCAGAGAATCTCTAAGTACACCTAATCCTGACCTGTCTAAATCAATAACTGTTTCTAAGTGAAATCCTTCATTTGGCAGTTCCTCTAACCTGATCTTAAAACTTTCAGTGAACTGCTTGCTGTTGGCAATATTAATGGCCTCTCACTTCAAAATTGGCAGATTTAACAAAAGTTTTGATAGAGCAAAAAAAAAAAAAAAATATGCTGTATGTAAGAGAAATGTTAAAGTTGCGCAAAGTTCCTAAACAATTAATAGGAACTTTAGGGCTAAAGCCTCAAGTTACGTAAAGAGTTAACTAGCATAAAGGTTAGTGCAATTGCATCATTTCTGTTCATAGCCGACTATTTTGGTAGTTATTAATTGATATCATAAAGTATATCTCATATTGAGAATACCTTCACTATGAGTTGCCATGATACTGCAGTACCTCGAATAAGTAACGCTTCACCATAGGAGAAGACTATTGTTACTTATTCTCAGCGGATACCATCATCCAACGGCACCGTTTGAAATATGGTATGGGATAAAGATCTCTGTTATCCCATCTTATCCCTATTAGACTTAGGAAAGCAAAAAAGATGTAGGAAAGTGATAGTAAGACAGGAAGAGGAAGAAATGCCGTCGAAGGAAGAAATGGACAGTTACTCCAACTCGCACCACTCAAAAACTCATAAATTCCTCGAATAGGCGACGCTTCCCCGTAGAGAAGATTGTTGTTACCTATTCTCGGAAACTCCACGTCCATCAGGCCCCCCCCCCCAGACGGCACCGTTTGAAATATGGTATGGGATAACGATATCTGTTATCCTCATACTATTCCTATTAAACTTAAGAAAGCAAAAAAGATGTAGGAAGGTGAAAGTAGGAGAGGAAGAGAAAGAAATGCCGTCGAAGGAAGAAAGGGCCAGGTACTCCTTCAACCCACACCACTCAAAAACTCCTGGAATAGGCAACGCTTCCCCAGTAGAGAAGACTGTTCTTACCTATTCTCGGAAACTCTGTGGCCATCAGCTCCCCCTCCCCCCCAGATGGCACCGTTCGGAGCTTATTGGCTCCTCATCAGTGGGTGGGCAGGTACCCTGGTGTTGCAATGATGACAACCCAGTTGCGAAGCATAACACCACAATATGAGAGACGCCTGATGGTGTGGAATAATTTAGATTAAAGAACAGTTTAGGGCTAAAGCCTCGGGTTATGTAGAGTTAACTTTACTTTTTTTTTTTTTTTTTTTTAAAGGAAAACCCCAACCACGAGAGGTATTAGAACCTATAGTACTTAGTACCGTGCTTGGGATGGAGGTTGAGAAGACGAGAGAAGATATTTGTTGACTAGACTTGAACTTCTATAGACTGTAATTTTCAGGAAAGACATATGAATGAAGGTTGTTCTAGAAAACGGCAGTTGAATAAATAAACGAGGAAAATGAAAAGTTGGTTCTGTGAGTTTGAAGTTGGACAGTAAATGGATGTTGGCTGGTGGCGACACGTGTTCGGACTGTTTTGAAAGAGAGAGCGGTAATTATAGAAGCCAATTCAGAAGAACAGTGCCCATGGAAGTATCCGTAGAAAAGGCATGCAGCAGAAACAGTACGTCTATGAGACAGAGTGGAGAGACTTTGTAAGAGATGGGTCATTAATTAACTAAACTGCCCTCTTCTGAATGGAATCTAGAAGCCTGAGAGAGGTTTTGGAGGCACACCACCCCAGATGTGGGAACAATATTCCACGGTAGGGCAGATTTGAGATTTGTAGAGAGTGAACAGCTGTTTGGAAGAACGGTAACGCCGAGAGCAAAAGAGAAAACCAAGTTTTTTAGATACAGAGGAAGAAATATTTGTAATGTGCTTGTGCCAAGAGAGATTAGAAATCAGGGTAATCCCCAAAAGAGATATATCAACTTGCATAGAAATCGGAGTGTCACAAGAGATAAGCATAGGAGTAGAAGAATCCTTTTTGCGAGATAAGACAAGACTCAGTTTTAGAAGGATTGAAATCAACTAAGTTGTCTTTGCCTCACTGGAAACTTACCTGGAGATTGGCATTTAAAGAATTGGTAGCGGATATTCGAGAATTTGAAGCTGATAGGCAGCGCAAGGTATATCAAAATGGAAAGTGGAATGCAATATGCTATCATCGGCAAAAGTACGGATAGCATTTCCGGTCAATGGAAGAAGGTCATTAATACATAAGAGGAAAGAGTGGGGTAAAGAACTGAACCTTGGGGGACATCAGCATTAGTGGAGAGGTTAGAAGACAGAGAGCCATCTACCATCACCCTCAGTGAGCGATCAGAGAGAAAACTGGATAACCAATTGCAAAAAACAGTTGGCAAACCATAAGATGAAAGCTTGTTTAGAAGACCTTTATGCCAAACACGATCGAAAGCCTTTGAAATGTCAAGAGCAACTGCTTGTGTTTCACCGAACTTTTCCATTGAATTTGTCCATAAATGGCTAACATAAGCCAGAATATCACCAGAGGATCGACAGTGACGGAATGAATACTGGCGATCGTTGATCAGACGGAAGGTTTCTAGGTAGTTTAAGAGTTGGCGGTTAATTGATTTCTCCATTACTTTAGAAAGAGTAGAAGTAATTGCAATGGGACGATAATTGGATGGGAGGGATTTGTCATCCTTTTTAGGAACTGGCTGGATATGAGCAAATTTCAAAGCAGAAGGAAAAACAACTTTGGAATAAGAAAGTGAAAAATGGCGACAAAGAACAGGAGTAAGTTCAGGAGCACAGGTTTTGAGAACAAGTGGAAAAATGCCATCAGGACCTGGAGCTTTCTTAGCATCAAGATTCGTCAAAATCCTTCTGACATTCTTTTGACGGAAGACCACAGGAGGCATTGAATGGACCGTGTTGGGAATGGTGGGAGGTGTTTTACCAAGATCATTAATTGGTCAGCTATTGGTCAGCTTTATCCTTGGCCGAAGTGACAACAGAACCATATGTTTTTGACAGTGGTGGTAGCAGACTTGGGCAAAAGTTGCGGTCAATAGCTTTGGCAAGAGACCAGAATGCTCGGCTACCATTAGGTCAAGAAGCAAGTTTTCTACCCTTAACCTGTTCAAAATCTAGTTTGGACTGATTAATACCTTCTTTATAATTGTTGCAAGCTTTGGTGTAGACAAATAATGAAATTCAGTTTCATTATCTGTAGACTGAAGAATTGTAAACAAGCCAATTACGATATGCAACATTCTTTCCTTGAACAGCCTTAGAACATTTATTGGAAAACTAAGGTTTAGATTAAGGACGAGATTTTAAAGTTGAGTGTGGAATAAAGGATTCCATTCCTACAAGAATAATTTCACCGACACAATCTGAGAAAACGTTGATGTCAGAAGTTTTGAAACAGTAATCCGACCAAGGAAAAGAAATGTTGCAAGGCATCCCATTTTGCATTCTTGTAATGCCAAATAACACGAGGTTGGGAATAGCCATGAGATAAAGGCTCCATTGGAGAAGAGACAATCGCCACGTTGTGATCTGAGGTGTCTAAAGGACCACTGATTTCGACCGTGTTCTTAGAAGGGTTATTTGTGAGAAAAAGATCAAGCGTGTTGGCTGCATGGTTAGGATTGTCCGGTATTCTTGTAGGTAAATGAACAATCTGTGCAAGGTCATTAGTAATTGCAAAAGCCTCAGCATCTCGACCAGCTGGGTCGGTGTGACTAGAAAACGGAAGCCAGTTGGAGTTGTGAACATCAAAATCACCAAGGAACATTACCTCACTGTTAGGAAAGTTGGACTGGAGAAAGTCAGGTTGCAAAGAGAGGAAGTCGGAGAGCTCCAAATGATTAGTGGAGTTGGAAGAACGGTAGAGACAACAGATGAATTTGACAGAACGAGGTAGAGAGATTTTAAGCCACAGAAGATCGAAAAGAGGAGATCTTCTAATTAGCGTAGAAGTTAGTGCATCCTAACTAACGTAAAAGTTAGTACAATTGCATAATTTCTGTTCGTAGCCAACTACTTTACATTGCACTAATTTGTACGATAGTTAACTCTTTACCTAACCTGAGGCTTTAGCTCTAAACTAACCTGTAATCTAAATTACTCCACACCATCAGGCGTCTCTCATATTGTGAAGTTATACTTCGCAACTGGGTTGTCATCATTGCAACACTAGGGTACTTGGCCACCCACTGATGAGAGCCAATAAGCTCCGAAACGGTGCTGTGTGGATGATGGTATTCGCTGAGAATAAGTAACAATAGTCTTCTCCTACGGTGAAGCGTTACGTATTCGAGGTAGTGCAATATCACGGCAACTCATTGTGATTCATACAAAACATTTATAGTATTTATATTTATTTTTGTTATAATAAGAAGAGTTTATTAACATGTATATTGCACATTAATTCTTATTGATCATGAACCCTCGTTTTTTAGTATGAAAGGTCCACCTAAACCCCATTTTTACCATCACGCTTTAGTTGTAATATTCGCGGTGATTTCCAGGTATGTGTCCCTCAAAAAATGTCGAGGGTTTACTGTATTTTATTTTATTTTAATTATTTTTTATATATTCGCAAATTGCTTAACACTTCCCTGCAATCCATAAAACTGTTTTAGCAAAATAGGTTAATCCTACTGTATTATTTCATATTACTTGTATATTTTAATGGCCTTTTTTTTGGTGGCCAGGAATTATATAGGATAAATATCTTGTATAGTGTATAATGTTTCAAGTTTTTACAATTGTTAATGTAATATTTTTTTTTTTTTTTTTTTACAATCGTTACAATGACAATATCGTGCATCGCTCGATATCTTCTGTATGCTTAGATTGGTCTATTGGTCAGGATCATTTCTCCTCTGTGACTTGCAAATATTTCTCTATTATCTGATTGTATATAAACACGAAGGTGTTTTAAAAAATAAGGTAACACACTTCTATTGTGAAGGAGGTTATTCTTACAGAGAGCATGCATGCTTTCTATAAGAATAAAAAAGCATGCATGACTCACAAGAAGACTCTGGGATACACCACTTTTCCATATATTCACCACATATGTTGGCGCAATGGGCCTAAGTCACTGATGCGCCTAAAATCTAACAACAACAAAAGCCATAAAAGGGTAAGTATTCGTTCCGTCGTGACACCAAGACATCTATCCAGGCATGGAAGAAACCGGTATCAATTGGCTTCAGCCTGGAAATAACAATGTGCTGCACGTCGCCATTGGCTGTGAATCGCTTGCCAGCCAGGCGCTCATTGAGGGATCCAAATGGTAATCACTTAATGCGAGAATGAAATTGTGTGACGACTGATCCAAACCTACCAGTAGTAACACATTGCAACAACTCGCGGTGTAGTTGCGAGTGTGTGACCTTATTGTACAGCATGAATGAATAAATAACCCTCCGTAACTAATCCGACGTGTGACAAAACACTCATTTATAGGGTTACAGTGGCAAAAGAGAATTAACAAAGCACACTCTTATGGTTCCAACACATCACTATCATCTTATTAGAAAAGGCATTGCACAAAACCCAAACCTCTTCCTGTGACATGATATTTCGTCTGTACACATTATTTTCCACGGTCCTCCCCCCACCCCAAAAAAAACCTTAAAAATCCTGGCAGTGTCACACTAGCTTCAGACAAGGCTGCAGTCCTTTGCCAGTGCTAGTTGTGAATTTGTAGTAAGTTGAACTCACCGGCAAAAGACCACAGCCTTGTCTAAAACTAGTGTGACACTGTCAGGTATTATGTTTCCTTCGTTTTTTTTTTTTTTTTTTTTGTTGGAAAGGAGAAGGCTGTGGAGGATAGGCTCCACAGAATCAGAATATATGGAAGGTGTACAAAAAATATAGATAGAGATTTATTAAACGTCAATATATTTTAAAGTATTTTAATACATAGTGAAATGTTCAGGGTGCACAGTCTGATTTTGGATTTCCTTAAACTCTAATAACTTCGGTGAAATATCCCTCCCCATTTAAGATATTTTATTCATTCAAAATTTAATACTGCGATGGTATTTTATTTCCTTATCTGTCAGTATAAGCTATTTATACGAAAAAGTTGGACTATTCACTAATAATTATCGGATATACAGGTCTGTGCAGTGTCAATGAACTGAATTACGCCAACACTGATGCCATCCATCTTCCATAGTCGAAAACATTTTAAATGTGCGCACTAAAAGGTGCCAGCAACCTTTAAAAGATAACGAACTGTTTAATTAAGCATAATTTCCTAGCAGCAATGCCCCTAAAAACCATGCAGTTCAAAGAAAGCGCTTTCTCCTTTAATTTCTTCGCATGCTCATCAGTCCTGAGTGACAGTGGCTTCCGTTTACGTACGAGATGCAGCAGGCTCCATTTCTCCAGATACCAAACTCCAGCGTTATTGATTTGGAAAGAAGGCGGAAAAAATAAAAGAGAAACATGATCGTCACATAAGATGCTAACGAAATTACGCAGCGAGCGAGCACAAATATATAGATATAAGTATAAACAGAGATAAAACTCAAAAATTATGGTTAATATTGAACCGTAAGCGCTGTTCCCTGGAAATACATTTTATCCAACTATTAATAGTAGCTGAGTGTAATGTAATGTTTTTTTTTTTTTTTTTTTTATCCCCAAACTTCAATTCTTTTGCTGAACCAACAGCCATAATACCGAAATGCTGAAATCTGTTGAAATTGTTTCCACAATATCGAGAGATTGCAGCTTGCTGAAAATCTGGTGTTTTGTACTACATTTAAGTCATTTGAAGTCATCTGACAAGCCATTTAAGTTAAGTAGCAACATAACAACGAAAGGATGGTTGTAAAAAAAAAAAAAAAATCCCAAAGTAAAAAAGGATCTTCTGTAAAAGGTATCAGTAGCGGCTATTAGTTGCTGTTCTTGGTATAGGTAAGCGGTTCCCAATTTTTTTCTGTTCAAGAACCCCTTGAGCAATAATAGTTTTTGCAGTGAATCCATCTTAATGGTTAATAAGTTTTTTGAAAGTACTGAACTGAATTTACTGAATGCAAAATTTCTAGAAAACATATAGTAAGTAACACAGTTACAATAATTATAGTAATATTAAATTTTTACTAACAATAAAAATTAAAAAAAATTGTTTAGCTAAGACTAATTGAGACTTCTAAGCTTCTCTTGAAGAGCACAGTGCTTTAAAGTTCGACTCTACAAAAGAGAAATAGAGTGTGAAACATGGCTTCGCACCAAGAGCTAATTGGAGTATTTTAAATTAACCGAGGCGCAAGTTCAAAATGCTTTCTGGCACATAAGAGCTGAAAATGAGATGAGGAATTTAATTTAACTCCTTTTTCGCAAAGTCTAAATAATAATAAAATACGTTGACTCAACAAACAAAAATATTTTTAACCCACCTCCAAAATTTGCCCTTCCATGTTTAAAAGTACGAAGATTTACGAGAAAATAATAATCGCTTAAAAATAATCGTTTATATCTTGATTTCCTGAAATGCTGCAGAAAAAAAGAGTCGCAATAACCGACATCTCAGAATTATATATTATATGATGAGCTTGTTAGCATTGGTTACATATCTCTATTTCAATTGACAGTATAATTGGTGCAGTTATTTGTCCCTGAACTGTTGGGAACTACGAGAGAAAAGGAGGTATAGGCGTAAGACGAGCCAGTGTCTAGGTGAGTGGCTACTAATCAGCAATGCAACCCACAATCACGGAGAAACCTGAGCGCTGTGGCTGTTGCTGCTCGTGTCAGCAAGCGCTTGTCGTTACACAGGAGACTCGGTGGAAGGACGACGACAAAATGCTGTCAGCTTCTTTAAATAGCTAGGTGTAGATGACATCCCAACGCCCTGAACTTGGAGGTTAATGTGCTGTACGAGATTGCATCCTTTAGAATAGATTCACCGTCGGTACAAACAAATAAAAAACTAAGAAAAAAGAAAGAAAGAAAGAAATGAAAAATAAATGTATAAAAGAATAAAATTTCAACCGAAGAGTCAAACAACTTGTTATGGAAATTATATTTCTAAATCTTATATTTTCCCTCATTGAATTTTAGTTTTTCTGGTTTAATGTGCATCATTGAAATACATCAAAATACAATTTTATGCACCTTGAATAAACCGTTAAAAGTTAAATGGTTTAAGCCGCCTTTCTAATTTGAGCAGCACGTTATACAACACGTTGTTATTCACAAAGGCGAACTTTTAAGCAACAATTACGACTCCGAACCGATTCGCTAGCCAAAGAAAGGATTTCCGATTTGTCAAGTAAGTCTAATTAGTGTCAAGTCGTAAAGATAGTAAATAATTGATAATAAAGAGAAAGCATTAATAGACAGCAACCCTGAGGAAAGACGAGTTTTGTTACGTTTCTCATTCCCACGTTTTCCAACTAATGAAAGAATTTTTCTCCATTCGCCTCACAAACAAACAAAACTAAAAAACGAACACTTAGCATGACAAAGGAAAGACTTCAGTTGGTGGTAATTAACATTCCATACGATTCTCTGTAAGTAGTGCAAACTGTTTTCGCGAGACTAGGCATACCTGAATTTTGCCACAGCTAAAATTGATCGCAATATGCAGGATGCTATGCCATTCAACTGGAACGAAGCCTTAAACGGCAACTCTCATTAATTGATCGCCCGCTGTGGAAGCGACCGTATATAAAATAATCTATATACGGGGTGAAGAACCCATGATAAGGGTCAGCCTCTGTATATGCCAGACATTTCCCAAGTGGTTCTTTACATAAATAACCTTGTGAAGTTTTCTTAAGTGGAGCGTTGGGCGTTCAGCGAACCATGTTTCTTAGGTAAAGCCTTAATAACCAATTCCGGTAGCGATTAGAGCAGTCTCTTCCATTAGCCAAGTAGCGATGCATTATCATCCGCCTCGTTCAGAAGCTCTTACTTGAATATATCACTAGAAGTGAAATCAATTGTTTGAATGATTGGCTGACAGAATACAGACAGCAAAATAAAGCGTCGACAATTTTTTTATAAAGATAGAGGAGGAGGAACGTAATGATAGCAGAAAGGCTTCAAAATGTGGAGACAGGATTCATTTTTATCGAATATGAGAAGTATATGATAATAGCACTAATTTCTCTCTCTCTCTCTCTCTCTCTCTCTCTCTCTCTCTCTCTCTCTCTCTCTCTCTCTCTCTCTCACACACACACACACACACATACACACACACACACACACACACACACACACACACACACACACACACACACACACACACACACACACACACACACACACACACACATTATTTTTAACATTAATCATTTCTTGCTGAGCTAAGCAACAACTCCGGACTAAGTTTGAAAGTGGGGGAACATATAGAGCGCAGATACGTATAAAACTCTGGTAAGCTTCTGTTTTCAGCATTCGTGTTATAATTCAGTTCAATCAGGCTTGTTATGCAATTCTTAGAGGAAAAATGTTCGTATTATTATACTGAGAGCTGCTTTATGTATCGATATGTAAACACAACTGGTATGTAAAGTAAATTATAGCGTACGCCAGCATAATATATAGCACATAACAGTAAATATACAAAGGATATTTTCATATTTGCGTAAATGCATGTAGAATAAGCACGCCAGTACATACTGAAGGTATATCGTAAAAAAAAAAAAAAAGATTATAATATACATTTTACATAATATGCATGCCACATTTTATAGAAAAATCGCATCCATTATAAATATTACTAACGTATAGTAATGCCCAATATTGACTAGTAGAGTGGAACAGTGCAAGACTAGTTTTGCGAAATCAGAAAACATTGTGCGCACTTGATTACAGAATTTGAAATCACGTCCCTCCAAATGAGTAAAGTCCAGAAATCACTATATTCTCACGGAGGACAATATACACCATACAACTCAACTTTAGTAAACTTTTAAATACATTATCTAAAATGCATTATTTCTATGGCAGGTACCGAGGAATTAGAGATTTCACTAATTTTTAAATAGCATCGTCATAACATTAAATGCGCTTCCCAATTATCACCTATTTTGGCTTACATACTGAAAGAAAGTGATGCAATTTATAATTACATCACTTTCTTTTGTAGAGGAAAACCAAAGCATTGGTTTTCCACTATAACAGATTAGCAAATTCCATGAAATAATGCTAGAATTATTTGGAGTCCTGCACGGTCCGTAAATCTAGTCAGAGTCGGGATAGTGCATTTTAAATCCCACGTATCACGTGGGATTTAAAATGCACTATCCCAACTCGGACTGTTCAGTAATGCCAATCGAATGTGCATTTAATTTTGTTATCAAAGGCTTTTGAGCTGTAGCTCTTTCGTGAAAATTATGACATGCGGCTTTCTACATGTCGCGGAAACATACGGCTTTGCTTGCGGCCATTTACATCTCCAGACGCGATTCTCCAGGGTCTATCAATGTTGAGATTAGGTAACCGGCCGTCTCAAGGCGCGTCAGCTCCTGTCACTCGGTATATTACTCCCACCTGAAATTTTCTTGGAATAAATATCATCTCTGGACTTCTATTTATTCGCATATTGCTAATTGCTGACTTGGAAATGTTTAATTCTTGAGCAATATTAAGCATAGATATTTTATCTACGACATCTAACTACCAATCCCTCTCTGAAACTCAGCTCTTTTCGTGGGCTCATCTTACGACGTACACGTTTGAAATGAATTCTGGGTTAACTATTGATCATCTTTATTAGTCAGAATATTTGCATCATTCGCAGTTATACACAATTTACTGTAATGGGGAGAGGAGGGATCCCATGATTTTTAGTAGGGGTCCTATGACTTTTAGGATAGTGTATGTAAACGTACGTGATTTATAGCAGTAAGTGTAGGAATGATGATGCTCGACACCAGTGCTATATTGAAATAATTCTCAGGAAATCACTCTATATATATATACTGCTTGACGAGTGGCAGTTCTTTCCAAAGTAAAGAAGGAAACTGGAATTGTTGCTTCAAACGAACATATTTTATAATTATTTTAATAAACGACGAAGGGAATCCTTATATGGAATATAAGTATTAGAGGTGAAAAAATATATACCTATGAGGCCATAGGGCCAAGTATTCTGGTAACCTAAGTTGGATTTCTTTGTTGTACCCTATAAATAAACACATAGATTATATATAATACAATAGTAAAATTAAAATGAGTGAGGCCGCCGTAGCCGAGTGGTCAGCGCGCGGCTGCATAGGTACACGTGCTTTGAGTGACAAGGGGTTCAAGCCCGTGACTGCTAAATACAGTGTTGTTTCTTGTATTCTGTCTATCTTGTGAACTTCTCTGACCGTTTGGTCGTCCCGGAGTATAAACAGAAATTTTTATCTATTATTATATACAGGATAAATGGGAGAAAAACGACCCTGTATAAAGGAAGCCGTCTTTATCTCCATCAGAGGATCTCAGCACTTGGAACGTTTGAGGGAGGGTCTCTCAATTTTGTAACTTCGTAAGGAGTTCGCTCCCTATTGTGTTAATGTTTATGGATTTTCTTTAAAATTTTGAATAAATTATTATTATTATTTCTAATAATAATCATAATTCTTATAATAATATACTTTGAAGCTTATAGGTATGTATTTATTAAGATTTTAACGATTTCATTCGGAGTGCACCGTGGAGGGTGGATCTGAACAGGCATAATTTTTTACGAATAATTTTTTATTATGAACTCTGAAAACATTACACATTTTTCGGCTAAGTGGCTTCTCAAAACACATACTCTTCGGATGATCGATAATCAGAAGTCGTGATCGCCGTATATAGGAATAAAACTGTGGCATCCATGCCCACAGGAGGCAAGCAGAACCCGACATGATTTGATTGTGACGAAGTGTAAGTAACTTGCTAGAGGAGAGAGAGAGAATTTCTATAGGCGGCCGCCATTCACTAGCTATTCTGCGACGCATTCATTCACACAGCAAATCACATCACTTCTCAAACCAGAAGTCACCAGACTAAAAAATATCTATAGAGGCCAGCGGAACGAATACGTAAATACAATTGCAAAACAAAAACTTGCCTCCTGGCAACACTTAGTTAACTCCACAGGAAATTCTGATCGCTGGGGTCTATTATATAAAATTAGCAAAAACAAGTATCACTCTCATGAAGTGAACAACGACACAGAAACCACTAACTGGAATGACTCAGTCAACGCCATCCTGGATCGCTTGCTTCCCCTTGACGATCTCACCACAGAAACTCCAGAACAAATATCTATCAGGAATAGCAACTCAACCTACTACTCCTCAATGAAACGGATCTCTTCGCTCTTTCAGAGCTAAAGCTGGCCCTAAGAAAAATAAATATCCATAAATGTCCAGCTCTTGTGGAAAATGCTGTAATTATCAAATTTGCCGAAATCTTTCCAGAAATACTTCTATGTACAACAAATGTCTTACTGAGGGGCTATTTCCTAATCTCTGGAAGGTAGCTTTCATCAAAATTATTCACAAGCCGGACAAAAATAAATCTGATCCCAAAACATACAGACCCATCTCTCTTTTGGCAAACCTTGGAAAACTATTTGAAAGATTGTTAGCACCCAGAGTAGCAGATTTAATTGAAGGTCAAAACTTAATGTCTCCATCCCAATTTGGCTTCAAGAAGGGAAAATCCTGTGAAGACGCCTTGGTCGCTTTAGTTAACCATATATCAGCTTCGAGGGCTAAATATGAAATGGCCATATTCGTTGAATTCGAGGGAGCTTTCGATTCCCTCTGGTGGGAGAGCGCTCTCAATCGTCTTACCAAAGCCAAGTGCTCTCAGCAACTGTTCCAAGTTATTAGAAGCTACTTACAAAATAGACTCATCCAAGTAATCTCGAAACAGCAGTCTCTCTCAAGGACCATCTCAAGAGGATGCCCCCAGGGATCAGTTCTGGGACCCCTCTTCTGGAACATAGTTTTGGACATCTGGCTCACGCAAAAACCTGACAATATCTCTGCCTTCGCCTACGCCGATGATTTGGTTCTTCTAATTCCAGGTCGATCGCGTCTTCAACTAGAACAATCAGCCAATATAACGCTTTCTGAGCTAATCAAGTGGTCAAGTATACATAA
Source organism: Mastigoproctus giganteus (assembly GCF_048544385.1). Taxonomy (NCBI): domain Eukaryota; kingdom Metazoa; phylum Arthropoda; class Arachnida; order Uropygi; family Thelyphonidae; genus Mastigoproctus; species Mastigoproctus giganteus. Next base: position 66,006,052 of record NC_143578.1, read on the forward strand.
ACTGCGAATATCTGCCACAAAAACAAAACTGATGGTTTTTGAGGGCAAGTTATATTACAGAAGACCTCCAAATATAAAGATAGAAGGAAAGCAAACCCCTTTTGTTCCTGAATTAAAACATCTTGGCGTAATTTTAGATGACAGGTTAACCTTCTCCTCTCATATTAATCACCTCGCCTCGAATATTAAGAAGTTCACTGCAGCGATTATCCTCATTTCCAAATCAGACTGGGGACTAAATAGGAAGACTCTCTTGCTATATTATACAGCAGTATTCGTACCAATAACAACATAAGCTTCGGGAGTCTGGTTCCATAGAGCCGTTAACGTTAAACTCCGTTCCAAGCTCATTTCCATTCAACGGATTATGCTGCTTGCCATCCTCCGGGCCTGCAGGACAGTGTCCTCTGCTGCTCTGCAGGTCCTTGCTGGAGTCTTACCACTAGACCTGCATGTCATCTTCAAAGGACTATGCTATCGTCTAAAGCACGGAGTTCCCAGCGAGATTCTCGGCATCTCATGCAACTTAACTGCTAACATCAAAGACGAGAAACGGAGAATCTGGAATGAATTTATCAGTGTGTGGCAATCACGATGGGATTCCAGTACTACTGGTCAAGTCACCTGCTCTTTTGTTGCTGCAGTTACCTTCCCTCTCAACAAGAACGTCCGCCAATGGTTTTCTCCCAGCCTAACAACATCGTATATACTTACTGGGAACGGCTCCATCAACTCCAAACTATTTCAATTTGGGTTGTCTGACACCAATCTCTGCTTGTGTGGTGCTGAGGAAACCTGGACGCACATTCTGTATCGCTGCAGCCTGTACCACGATGACAGATCTACACTACAAGCTGCTGTCAGCAACTTCTCTGAAGGAAATGAAGTGGCGCTGACTGAAAATCCTCAATCGTTCTCAGCTCTACAACAATTCTGCTCCGCTGTTTTCACCAAAAGAAAGCAACTCTTCTCAAGTTGATCAAGATATCAACAACAAGGAACCAACCCAACACCTGCAATGTCTATCGATATTTCTTAAAACTGATATAGCCTGCCATGTACTTTTTTTTTTTTTTAAGCTGGTACCCCAGTTTGGGCAGCTGTGGACACAGGATTAGCTAACACCCATTGGTATAGCACTACCTCCAGTCGGTGCGGTTTTCGTTCTTCCTAGGACAGAAAAAGACTGCTGTCTTGTGGTTCCGGTGCCACAATTAATACTTCTGATTAGATGAGTGATGTGATTTGCTGTGTGAACATGTTACATGTTCATTACACTTTTAACATTGTAATTAACACGATTATATGTATATATCATTGTATGTATCATTATATATTGTATCATTATATGTATCATATATATATATATCATTATATATTGTATCATTATATGTATCATATATATATCATTGTATATATATATCTATGTATGTACATAGCGGATTTGCCAGTTTCTGGATAGGGACCGCTTATTGTTTTTGTTAATAAAGGGAAAAAAAACAAAAAAACTACCTAATTAAGCAGTTGGCACCACAAATTATCTGGGTAAAAAGTACGCGGAATGAGAGAGAAGAGGCTACAGTATGTTGTGAAACTGCAGCAATTAATGCACACATACACACATATTCAATTATTCCAAGAATTGTCTATAGCCGAGTGACCAATCGAAAGGATAAAGAGAAGTGCGCGCACTTTGATTGACCGTGGTTTAAGCCCGCGCGATTATTAAATATGGTAATAAAATATTTAATTTAAAATTAAATATTTTTTGTACTTTCTCTCTCTCTCTCTCTCTTGTCAACTCTTCAGATATTATGTGGTCGTCCCATAGTATAAACACAAAATTTATTTCTTAATTTTTATTCAGTGCTTCTGTGAACTAGAGTGGGCGTAAAGTCCCTGTGCGCCTCTGGGAAGTATGAAAATAGTTATAGGGAATGTACAGTATGCACAGTTACAATAAGTGTTGGAAGCGACCCCGCCGGAATTCAAACAAACGTCAACTCCTTTTTATCTTGGTGGCATATACGGTAGTAGTTCATTGTGGGAGACACTCCTAATAACGTTCGTGAGGTTCTCCTCAGCACACCGAGATTACGAGGATTGTCTTGGTAGACTGCAGTTTTCATTACACCCCACAGATAAACATTTGGAGGGGTGGGGATAAGAACGGATGACCAAGTTGGGGAAAATGAGGATGTCGCCGAACACATCACGCAGAAGCACCATCGACACATGAGCCACGTGCACTACAGTACTATCCTGTTGGAAGTAGGGCTAGACAATTTCGTTCTCAGTTAAATATGCAATGAAGGGGTACAGAATCATATCACAATAATAATAATTATTATTATTGTAACGGTCCCCGGCCTAACCCTTATCCAATCTGCATGCTGTACGGGCTGAAAAATCCAGAATAACTCAAAGGAAAGCTCTACGCCTGAGATCGGCTAACTATAGCCTGGAATGTAGAGGACTTTAGAAATCCCTTCAGCCATCGACGGGAATCGAACCCAGACCTCTCCAAACAAGTGGCAGATGACGGTGTATCATGCCCACATGGGGGAAAGAATATGGAACCTATTACTTGTTTTCGTGATATCACGCCCCATTCAACAAAACTATTGATCATGCAGTGCAGCGTTATCTCCTGAACGGCATTTGGATTAACTGCTGACCACACACACGACTGTTTTCGGAGTTGAAGTACCTCGATAAGTGGAACCACGCTTAATCGCAGAAAAATATTACGTCTAGAATATCTTCTCCAATTTTTCTGTTTTTTTTTTTTTTTTTTTTAACAACGTGGCTGATTTAGTCCGTCTCATGCATGGGTGCACAGATTTTTCTCAGAAGACTCGGGAGAAAAACCATGCAACATCGTCCAGCAAACAGTAAACCGACAGAAGAATATGCTCAATTACAGACATAATATAGTGATTCCCCATAGCCTTATTTGCTTTAGCGCTTAATACACGCACGCACCAGCTGTATGGAAGTCCTGAAACCTAGACGCCTACAACGGATGTTCCCTTCCAATACTGTAAATCATGTGAATCGGATCTGCATAGATATTAGAACAACTGTGTGTAAATAAGGCCCATCGAACGGACACTTTTCAGCAAATATACCAGTTTATGGGCCCCAGTCTCTAGACCCAGGAGAACCTAGAGACAGATCATGTAAGCGCAGCTCTTACATATTTTGGGAATGGATACCTTCCCAAGAATAATAACAAATCGGTTTCTCTTTGACATTCCCCAATTAATTTACTATTCATAAAACTTACAATCACACAGTGTTATTATTTATATTTCACTCTACTATATACATTTTATTCTCGTGCTATTTTGTTTGTCTTTATCTGTCCCACTAGCACATACTTCGTATCGGGATGAAGTACCACACTTCAAATTATTATTTATTTAGTAAATTGAGTAAATATATAAATAAACTGTCGGAAAAATTGCACAGGTTCTTGCAGTTATGCACTGATGTTCTCCTGCATTAATGAAGCTTCAACTGTTTTAAGCGCTTTCCACGTTAAGTCACATGAGACTTACTACGATAATTTGCGACTTGACTTTTTCGGATTTCTCATGATATGATCAGTGGGGTACTGGGGAGCTGGGACTATAGCCACGTAAGACTGTGTATGACTCTTTCCTACTTCCAGCACAGTGCTTTCCTCACCCTGTAGAAACAAATTGTAAGAGAGAGAGAGAGAGAGAGAGAGAGACAATGACTGCAAGGAGTAGTCCAATGCGCTAATCTCTATAAAACTCTATACGTATCCACATATTAATGGCTTTAGCTTTTCTCTCTTTTTCTCTTGAAGTGTTTTGGAGACCATGCCTTAAGGTAACGTATCGAATAAGAACTGTTATCTACAGCTCCAAAGTCCAGGTTAAAAATTATATCACGAATGTACTTATTTTGTATTAAATTATGAGAAAAACGTTTCCTTATAATTTAATATAAAATAAATATATTTAATACAGAAGTGAATACTGCTGTGTTAAACTAAACATATTAAATACTTCTGTATTTCGGTCTGTTGGAGTTTTAAAAAAATGTTTTGAAGATAATTCATAACTTTGCCTTTTCTCTTTTTCTCCAAAGTTGTCTCGGAAACCACAACTAAAGTAATGTATCGACCTTTGGGTACAGTATACGCTTTATTGGTGGAACAATTAACTGTTTTGCATAAACAGTTAATTGTTCTACAGCTTAATTGTAGAACAATTAACATTCTTTAACATAGTTTATGAACTGTTAAACAATAGTTTAACAGTTCATAAACTATGTTAAAGAATGACTGAAAGTATTTCAGAGTGGACATAAATAGCAAACGCGACATTATGACAACCAGAATAACATCGGTCTCATTAGACCCCATTCAAAATAAATGAATTAAATATTTTTAAAAACGGAAGAAAAAATTCTGTGAAGTCTGAGAAGATTCTGAAAAGCAAGATGCAGTATTTTTAGTAATGGTGAGATGTACAGTAAATATGAAAGCAGGCCTACGTAGTTATAGACCTGTAAGTTCCGCCAGAAAGAGGTGGAAATAATTTGGGAGACAGCCAATAAAGATGTTTGGTACGATACTGCACGGCCCTGACCTGCCACATATTAAGTGTAGGTCACAATGTCTGGTGTAATCATAATGACCAGTCTATACGCCCAACTCTAAAGTTACAAATACTGTATGTATTTGCTCTTTTGTGGCAAAGCCGGGTCACATAATTAGAATCACCTAAATCTGCATGGAACTGTATAACACAGTTGGAGTATGTGCAATAGCAGTTACAGGAAATAAGAAAAGAAACACCTGCATGAAATGAAACCCTGTTTTATTTCGACCTTTTAAGGGTAAATGATTGAGTCGTACTGCAGTCATGTTCTACGAGAAGTTTAACTACCTCTAACAAGAAAACGACACCTCAATTAAAAGGAAATCAAACATTAGGTACTAGACTTGTTAGTTACAGCTTCGGTAGCTAACTGCCTTTTGAATCAGCAGCAAAATCAAAAATGATTACAAAATCATCATGAAAGGCTGTAAAAACATTTTATAAAGAATTAGCCATTTTTCAAGCAAACTTTTTTTTTTTTTTTTTCATATTTAGGGATTCCAAAAACTCAATTCATACACGCGCAATATGTTGTGTCTGTAATACCGTGTATTGTGTGGTAGGACCATGCTACCCTCGCCCGAGACAGCCTAACTCGGTCACGGTGTAAAAAAAAGTCCATAAAAATTCCTCACGTTTTTGACGGGACTCTAACCTAGGCTTCTTCCACAGGGGGAAGGATGATCATAATTACGGGGGCATTTAAATCAAACAACTTCAAATTACTCAGATTATTATTTTAGCGGAAGCAGAACGTGTCACTCATGTCTGTATTGTATTATTTTTGGCAGTAGTGTGTTTTCACGGGCCAATTTGGTTGCTGTACAGGCTGAAATTTCAGTATAACTCATAGAAGGCGGCAACGTATCGTTCCGACTAAGCTGCTACGGAGAGCATTCAGATTATATATCTTCATTTACATGGCCAACAGTCCCAGACATTAGTTTTTATTCCCAGTCCAGAGTGTGAAGCTTCCCGCTATAATAATAAAGTCAGCAGAAAGATCTGAATTCCTACTGTGGACGAGCTTACGTAAAGTACGAATTAATTTTTCATGGTCCGGAGAGAGAGAGAGAGAGAGAGAGAGAGAGAGAGAGAGAGAGAGAGAGAGAGAGAGAGAGAGGGAAAAAAAAAAAGAGTCCGCGAAGAAAACTCCTGTTGTCCCACGCCAAAATCAACAAACTTGGACTATAGGAGCCCGCAGGAACATCAAGGGAAATTCGCTTCCTGAACGGGGCTCGGGCACAACGGCCATCATCATTCTGTCCCAAGCAATGCAAATCAAGCCTGGAGTCCAAACATGTTCTAAGGTCAATGCCCACCTGGTCACTGATCGTTCAAAACACCATACCACTCTATCTCTAAAGAAATGCAGTTGGGTAAACCCAGAAAACATTATATGTTGAATAGAACCCAATACCATGCAGGAGCAATATGCTGGCTATTTCAAGTGTAACCAAGCCAATCCAATACATCCTCACAAGGCAATGCAGGAAGTGTGCCAGAGATTGTTCATCATCTTTTCCAGCGACCAATCAGCTGGCTCCACGACTTGGCTGAAAGCGGAAGGAACTTGTTAATTTATTCATGCTTGTCGTTTGGCAACCAGAAAGCCATCATCCTTCCGACATTTGTATTAGACAAACAATTTCATTTGCGAATTATGCAAAGAGCAGGGACTGCAGTTCTGTCGTACACTGACTATATATTGAGAAAGATATTTACTGGTTCCTCGAGTCTTAGAGTCAATCTGAATCCTGAACAATTCTTCGAGGAAGTTGACCTCTCATTATTTGCTGAGTGGAGGTCGGTGATTGAAGTGGTGATCAACAGTTATTGAGTGAGAAACCAATTGATTTCGAAAGCTTCTTAAGGTGAAAACAAAAATAATCTTGTTAAAAATTTGCAAAAGACGTCAACAATAAAGGAACTAGAGAATACCAGCGGTCTATAATCTCTGTGTAGACTATACATATTTCTGTGGTTGATATGTTAATTTTAATCCTGAAAATTAGCATATCACACACATAACAGCGGAAACCGTAATGCAGATACTTTTTTCTGCCATTACAAATTGCTAATCTACTTTTCTAAAACAAGTGGCCATTTATTGAACACGAAGACCGATTTTTTCTTTCTAAGTACAGTGGAAATTACTCTTATATAAAATAAAACTCTGATAAAAACTGCCATTAAAATATGTAAAAACATTAATCTTTCTCCACCTCACATCCAACAAATAAGAGAAAAAAAATAATATATATATATATATATATAGGCCACATTAGTTTGGAAGAAGCTTAACTTTCCCTTAACTTGATTGCCCTAAGCTACGAGAACTGAACATTAGATTATTGAAAAAAGACTCGAACACCATCTCGATTAACCCTAACTGGCATATCGTCCTGTTTCCACAGTAAAATCGATTTTTCTGCTTTCTGAGCTGGGCCTAATCTAGAACACAGATCAGAGTACCCATGCACGTTTTAAGAAATTCGTAGCTTGGCGAAGGAGAAGTCTGGCATCATGAGCAGTAAATGGGATTATACTTTCATTCTTACTTAGCAGACAATGATTTGTTGATCTAAGGTCGACCAACCGTGGCAGAATGCATGCTAATCCTGTTTTAGACACGGTTGCCGCTTAGCACACGTTTCTCTTCACGCAAGGTTAACAGTAAACTGAAAAGCGTTTTTAGTAAAGTTTCATTCCTAAGTCACACTATAGTAAGAGTAATGATTGTCTAGCATCTAACACCTAACTTGCAGTTACCAGGAACAAACTGAATAAGAGAAGGAGAGAGAGAAAATTTTTATTGCAACTTAAAGAAAAAATACTAGGTATTGCACTCCTTCGAATAAGTAACGCTTCTCTAGTAGAGAAGACTACTGTTATTTATTCTCACTAGATACCACCATCCAAATGGTCATCGTTTCAAAGCTGTTTGAAATATGGTATGGAATAAAGATCTCTGTTATCCTCATACTATCCCTATTAGACTTAGGAAAGCAAAAAAGATGAAGGAAGGTGATAATAGGAGAGGAAGAGGAAGAAATGCCGTCGAAGGAAGAAAGGGACAGTTACTCCTTCAACTCACACCACTCAAAAACTCATAAATTCCTCAAATAGGCAACACTTCCCCTGTAGAGAAGATTGCTGTTACCAATTCTCGGAAATTCCGTGAATATCAGGCTCCCCCTGACGGAACCGTTTCAAAGCTGTTTGCCTATCATGGGTGGGTGGGCAGGTACCCAGATAATGCAAACACGCCATCACAGTTGCAAAGTGGTTCCACAATGTGAGAGATGCCAAATGGTACAGAATGATACTATATTTGAAGATTCAATGCGCGAGGCATAATATGATATGGCTTTAAATTAACTATATAATATCGCTTATATAATATTTGCTTAACTATATAATATCGGTGTAGTTTACCCATAAATTAAACTACGTACGTAGTGTGAAGGCATTGTTTTTAATTGTATCTCATATTGTGGCTACCTTCACAACGAGGTACCAGGTATTGCACTACTTCGAATAAGTAATGTATTGCACTACTTATAATAAGTATTATATCATTCTGCACACCATTTGGCATTTCTCATATTGTGGAACCACTTCGCAACTGTAATGGCAAGTTTGCATTATCTGGGTACCTGCCCACCCACCGTTGATAGACCAATAGCTTTGAAACGGTGTCGTCAGGGGGAGCCTGATATTCACGGAGTTTCCGAGAATAGGTAACAACAATCTTCTCTACAGGGGAAGTGTTGCCTATTTGAGGAATTTATGAGTTTTTGAGTAGTGTGAGTTGAAGGAGTAACTGTTCCTTTCTTCCTTCTACGGCATTCCTTCCTCTACCTCTCCTACTATCACGTTCCTACATCTTTTTTTGCTTTCCTAAGTCTAATAGGGACAGTATGAGGATAACAGAGATCTTTATCCCATACCATATTTCAAACGGTCACCAGGGGGAGTTTGATATTCACGGAGTTTCCGAGAATAGGTAACAACAATCTTCTCTACAGGGGAAGCGTTAACTATTTGAGGAATTTATGAGCTTTTGAGTAGTCTGAGTTGAAGGAGTAACTGTCCCTTTTTTCCTTCGACGGTATTTCTTCCTCTTCCACTATCACTTTCCTACATCTTTTTTGCTTTCCTAAGTCTAATAGGGATAGTATGAGGATAACAGAGATCTTTATCCCATACCATATTTCAAACAGTGACCTTCTGGGTGGTGGTATCCAGTGAGAATAAATAACAGTAGTCTTCTCTAATAGAGAAGCATTACTTATTCGAAGTAGTGCAATATCTGGTATCTCGTTGTGAAAGTAGCCACAATATGAGACACAATTAAAAACGATGCATTCACACTACGTACGTAGTTTAATTTATGGGTAAACTATGGTGTATCTATACCGATATTATATAGTTAATTTAAACCCATATCATATTATGCTTCGCTCATTGAATCTTCAAATATTGTATCATATTTTTATGTAATAGTAAGGTGAATAAAGTATGCCATCTCTAAAATATGTAAATTAGCTGATGCATACCAAAAATTGAGTATCTGACAAAGAAAGATGTAAAACTTAAAATGGGATAATCACACCTGACAGCCAGACAGTACTTAAAACAAACTCTCATACTGTTAACAAGAATGCCCAACAGTCGTGAGGATATAGAAATTCACTCTTATAGGGAAGGCAGTTCGTAACGCACGTAAGGTTCTGGGAACAGTGATAACTCGAAATTTGTCTTTCCAGAATATCCTAACATCTCAATGGGATTCGGATCCACAGACTTCAGCGACCACTTCATTTAGGAAATAACGATCTTCAACCCCGAAGAAGGCACTAGTTGAATCCTTTGGTAGAGAGCATTATCGTGTATGAAGTGAACTGAAGGGTGGGGGGGGGGGAGACTACTACACTCGTAAAAAAAAAGTCTGACATAGAAGGTTCGAAGATTTAGTTAAGAGTCCTCTCAGTCCTTTTCTTGAAGAAATGCAGATTTCACAAAATTCGCTATATACCGTACAATGTGAAAAATCACATTGAGTCCAACTGACAGGTCTTGACATCAGATGAAAACAACTCTTCTCTGGAATTAGGTTAAATGGGTCAAAAATCTTGAGTTGTAGTGCATATTCCAGAATTTTTGGGAGACCCATCTCTCTCTCTGTCTCTCTTTCCATAACTTATGGGGCGCCTCCGTAGCCAGGTGGGAAGGAGCAGCAGTGCGTAGCACACGCTTCTTGATTAGACCGGGGTTCGAGCCCGTCACCACCAAATACGGAGGATGCGGAAAGGTCAGGGAATGACCACCGCATATCCAGGAGCAATATGGCCTTAGTTGCTAATGCTCCTAAAAACCAAATCACACACACCCATAACTTATGGGATACAGTTCGAGCGAAGATATTCTTATTATCTTCTTATTATCGCTACTGTATCAAAATTTCAAAATACAATACGAATCTTGCTATCTTCATTTAGTGCCGAAACTACTATACCGCCATGTCCACCACCGCAGTAGTGTCGAAGGGTCAGAAGGCCGGATTGGTTTGACATGGTTGATAAAGAGCAAAGGGGGAGAGCGTTTAAATTTCGTGGGCCTAGAATTCGTCGTTTGGTTACTACCTTCATCTGCATCACTCACACGGTGTCTTTTGCAATTTGTCAGATATGCTTTGATATCCGTGCACAAGTGAACTGACTGGCGGACGGTCAGACCGCTCTATTTAAAACTATATTGCACTGATAAGCATTTTCATCAGTTATTTGATCTAAACGCTCAAATAACTTTCCTTTTATAAATCGAAATGATAATTGGGAGCTATAGAACAAAGAGGATAAATCAAGAAGTGAGCGATTGCAAACACATACGCCACAACAATTATTCGATGGAGATCATCTAAGAAAACGTCTCATTTAAGATCACAATTAAAGGTAAACAAGATAAAGGTTTTAACAAGTGACAGAGAAATTTCGCGGTCACTATGACTATGTAGTTGACCAAAATGGTTATAAATAGAACAAGAGAGTGGGGGGGGGGGGAGACATTTAATTTTTTTAAAAATTGAAGGCAGGACGCACATCTAAGCAGATGCCATAGAATCTTGTAGTTATATTTGTATAAAGTTTCTGGGCTCATTCTGCTGCAAAAAATGCATAATCTGTTAAAGAATAAAGCGGTCCATTAGCAAAATCTTGATGGTACATTAATTTTTCCTAACAGTATATAGATACATTACAATTGACCCACGCGTGCAGAGGCAACAATGAGTTGTTATGAAAAATTATATTTTATTTATTTTTATAAATAAAATATAATTGCAAGATAACCATTATAGTTCTTTTTTTAATGACATCTTACAATCCTGAAACAGCCTTTCTTGTATGTAAATTTCGTCAATATTTCATTATAACCAACTTCGTTATATTCGTATAAGAAATGCAAAAAAAAAAAAAAAAATACAACTGACTCCTGTTCGCTCCTGTTTCGAATACATGCAGCATTTTTCTCTAATCCCCGATTCACGCTCAAAATTTCAATGCGATCGAAAGCCTATGAAATCAGATGGAACCAAAATGCAACAGCTGCCAGTAAATAGGGAAAACCTGGAGAGCATCTCATAGTGACAGGAATGGCTAGCATCAAGGATACGTTAGAATTAATACAAGACGGAGTCAGTAAGTCACAAAGTAAGGAGGATTGCAAGAAACAGATCTTAAAATATCATATTTTTAACGTAATCACCAAAAACTTTTAATCGCTTTTTGAATTTTAGAAATCATCTGCATTATAAGATGTTGGTTACTGTTGCATGACGTATTTCATTTTCAACCTCCGTATTATTAGAAAAACATTTGCCACCAAATTCTTGTTTAAGTGGGCCAAACAAACGTATGTCGTTATGAGCTGGGCAAGCTGCTAGGATAGCTGATCATTCCAATCATTAATGGTCTCTTAGCAAAAGCTGTATGCGGCCTTGCCTTGTTATGCAACAGCAGTACTCCATGTCTCAACACTCCAGCCATTTTTCTAAGAATTGAGTCCCTAAGTTCTTTCAAATGTGTGCAGCGCAGCAGGATTCAACCATATGGTATCTTCGGGCATTTAAAAATGCAAAAAGAACCCAAGACAGCCCCAGGAAACAGTCATCCCCGTTGCCCTCCCTGCTGATGATACAAGTTCTGTATATACTTGGACATTCTGTCGTAGCGAACATGCTTCATGTTAAGTAGTACATTACGAAGCCAGGAACAAAGGGTATCAAGACCGCGACTACTCGAAAGGAAAGAAACGCGCGATTGTGATTCATCAGTTGTTCGTAAGTCGTGACAAGAACATGGCGTTCTGCAACTTTTATACAGTTCAGTTAAATGTAAAGTTATTTCGTAACTCCACTCAATTCTTATTATTTAACTGTAGTATAAAAAAATTATTAAACTGCCGAGAACGTTTTTTCTGAAAAAAAGTAGTTAGTGGCTGAATTAAAACTAGCAAGTCTTTCACACTAGCGCACATGGCGTTACATAACATCTTTTGGTGTTTCGTGAAAAAAAAAAAAAGACAAAAACTCGGATAGACCGCATGCGAACCAAAAAGGCACAAATGATTTAGGAACACCGCCCGCATTTGGGCATTCGTCGGCAATTTCATGCAAACGTTAAGCCAGAATTCTCAAGTGTGTAACTTCTTAGTCCCGATTGAAGCAAGATGTTTCGATTGTTCAATAAAAAAGAAACCGCTTTTACACCAGTAGAATGTTCTGTCGTTTATTGCTAAAAACCCGCAATTATTTTTCATTTATGGAACTGTGTTCGCTTATGACTGAATCCTAACCCCACCCCCGGTGCCAAGGAGAACTGCCGTCAGAAAAATGCTATTAAACGCATTTTTAAAATATTTTGGTAGAGCTGCATATGATTGTTCGATCTGTTTCTGGTGTTACTTATTTTAACAAATAATAATTTTAATACTTTTGTGCCTAAGGCGCTATTATAAAGCACATTAATATAGTACTACGAAGAATTCCATTACAAATCTTAGTCTTCTTAAATGTTTTCACGAAACTGTCAAAATTAATCATTTAGTAAAATAGTAATAGTATTCGCCATATAGTGCAAGAAAGCCACAGGCTTTTGCTGCACTGGCAAAAAGAAAAAAAAAAAAAAAAAATATATATATATATATATATGCTTCCCTCCTCCCACAGGTAACTACCAGTTTGATCTTTGAATTTATTCAACCTGCCAGCTTCAGCTACCTGCGAGGGCAACGTGTTCCAGCAATCAACGACTCGTTGGCTAAAACCAAACTTCCTACAATCTAATCTAAACCTCTTCCCCTGTAATTTGAATTTATAAACCCTAGTTCTGGAATTCTTTATAACAGCGGGAATTCCACCTTCATTCATTTTACTAATCCCTCTCAGAGCCTTGTAAACCTCAATCAGGTCACCTCTGAGGAGCGTAGTTGCCAAGCTCTGTAATCGGAGTCTTTCCTCATACGGTCATCTTTCTGTCTTTGGTCTCTTTCACGAAACTCAATATCTTTTTTTCAAATGAGGTCTCCATACTTGAACACAGTATTCCAAATGTAGTCTTACAATTGCCAGTGGGATTATGACCTCCCTATCTCTACAGGATAATGTTCGATAAATCATCGATAGGACACCGTGGGCTTTCCTGGCTGCCTGTTTACACTGTTCCGAAACGTTATATCTGCCCGTATTGTAACTTTCACTGTTTTTAAATCAGCCCCACCAAGTGTATAATTTATTTGTGGGTTGCTATTCCCAAGTGTAAGCCCTTGCATTTAACAGCATTAAAACACAGCTGCCACTTCTCAGACCATCTCTGAAGTCTGTTCAAGTCATCCTGAAGGAGCGCGCTGCTTGGCTCGTTAACTCTGTAATAAAATCTGAATAACGCATATAGCTGTTAAAGACTCAAAATGCTATTTTGTATGGATAAATTTCTTGATCCTTGAACAGACAAGGATCTCCGTAGGCTGAAAGAAGTACTGAATTTCAGAATTATATCTTTAAATAATTTTTGAGAAAGAAATAAGAAGAGAGATTTTTTAAATGTGATTTTAAGTATAGTTTATATACTTAAAATTTAGAGGCTTAATTTTTTTTTTGGATAATACGAAATTTTATACACACGTTTTAATAATGATACAATATTTACACATTCCGGACGAAATATCAGAAAACATACATACGTATAATTGCAGCTTGAATTCGACGTGGCACACCACGAAAGACTGACCCGATTTTGACAAAAGTTAGCGATAACGTTAGGAGAGATTGACAGCAGCGGATTTGTATTTGCGTACCAAAATTTTACAATCCGCGATATTTACTATACTTCCACTACCTGTAAGGGGGAAGGGAAGGGAAGGAGAAATGTCTAGTAGGTATTGAAGAGAAACGGAATTTATTTACCCTACTCATATAAACAACATTGCTGGGCACTATCTCTCTGTAGAATTTGGTGTTTTTGGCTAATATTTTTTTTTTCTTGACGTATGTTGGACTTGTTTTCATAACGCTTTGAAGATTATCTTGTTTTTAGCAAACTGACTATTATTTAACCCTTTATTATGGTCTATAAATGTTCAATAAATTCTGAAAAGGAATGTGTGAAAAGATCAAGGAAAGTAACGACATTGGAACAGAAAATAAAAGTAATTAAGTAATCTTTTTACGTTGCATAAATCGAATATGAAACTTTTTTTTTTTTCGCGTATATTTTATAGGCATATTTATTGTTTTCACTTATCACCTATTTTCCATGGGACTTTAGTCTTATCAAAAGCGATGTTTACTATATCTCTAGCTATAATTCTAGGATTGTGGAATTTTAGAATTAGTATTAGCCATATAGTGCAAGAAAGCCACAGGCTTTTGCTGCACCGGCCAAAAAAAAAAAAATAAAATAAAATAAATAATAAATAATAATAATAATAATAATAATAAAGAAAAGAAAAATAAAGCGCAGATAAGAAAATGCAAATTATGCGCTTCTCTTCACGTAGATAATTATCCAGCTGACCTTTGAATTTCTTCAAATTGTCAACCTCGACTACCTGCGAAGGCAACTTGCTTCAATAATCAAAGACTCGCTGGGTAAAAGAAAACTTCCTACAATATAGTCTAAACCTCTTCCCTGTAATTTGAATATAGGGTCTCTAGTCCTGGCATTCTTTATAATAGGGAAAATTACGTCTTCATTCATTTTACTAACCCCTCTCAGAGCCTTATGAACTTCAATGGACGCCTCCGTAGCCAGGTGGGAAGGAGCAGCAGTGCGTAGCACCCGCTTCTTGATTAGACCGGGGTTCGAGCCCGTCACCACCAAATACAGAGGATGCGGAAAGGTCAGGGTATGACCACCGCATCCCGGAGCAATATGGCCTTAGTTGCTAATGCTCCTAAAAACCAAACAACAACAATGAACTTCAATCAGGTCCCCTCTAAGGTGACTGGTTGCCAAACTCTGTAGCCCACATAATTAGTCTTTCCTCGTACAGTTGCCCTTTTGCCGTTCTCGCTATTCTAGAATGTGTTTACAAACAAATCAGAATTTTGAACTCGTGAATTTGTTTGTAAAAAAAAAAAATTCTATGGTTGAACTTGCTGTTTTAGGATTAAAAAAAATAATAAAATTTTCGAAAAATTTTGATTAAAATTTATTGTATTCTTAGAATAATGCAGAGAAGAAGACGAATTGCTTCGTATGTCTAACTGATGGACTTCGAGAAAGAGCAGATAGTCGACCTAGGACAGGCCGGAATGTCGTTCTTGATAATCATGAATGAGTTAGAAGAGAGATGTCTGCAGTTCGATACTGGGCAAAATGGGAAGAGGAAGGCACACATGTTCGAAGGCCAGGCACAGGAGCTTCCAGAAGCACCGACGAAAAGCAAGACCAGGGTATCCGAAGGATATCTATGGCGAACAGGTCAGCCACTTTTGACCAAGATAGGATGTTGTTGTGCACCACGTGACACCACGCACAGTTCGCAATCGTTTTCTGGAAGCGGGACGGCGATCGATCTCGAGTCTCACTGAACTGTTTCCCCTCCTACTCCTATTCATCGCCGTCAACGTCTTCAGTCGTTTCATGTGCATCGGTCGATTGGAGGCTGGAATGACGTTCAGTAGTGTTTAGTGAGAGCTGTTCGGCCTAGGTGCGAGTGATGGACGAATGAGAATCAGAAGACGGTCGGGCGGTGGAGAACAGACGGTATAAGGGAGAAACACATTGCCAACTCCCGGTGTACTTTGCAAGGTCACTGGATATGACAGGAAACGACTCTTGTCTCTGTGGAGGTCAATATGACAGGCCATTATTCGATACATGAAATTTTGATTCCTCAACTGAGAACTCAGAGGCTTGTAATGACATATCGCTATATGACATCCAACACCTTTTCCACAGAATTCACGCCAATCGGCACTTGAGATTCCCAATATGTTGGGATCGCACTCGATATTAGTGTTCAATAACGTAAACATTTTTCATTAATATCTCAAATAAAACTTATTGTAATCATTTGAAAATTTAATAATTTATTCCCGTAATCTTTCTTAACATTATCGCCAAATCCGAATAAAATAATAACTTATAGTCTATAAATGAACTGAAAGAAATAAAACTAACAGCTAAAAGGATTGTTAACCAGTTATTATGGCAAAACTATGACACAAAAGTAAAAGAAAATCTTATGTCAATGATAAATATAATATACAATTTGTTATAAGGAACTGGGCCAATGTAATTTATTTATTGATAATAATAATAACAATAAATTCTAAGAAAACTCTGAACCTTCCTAACTTGAACGGCTGTTTCGGTACGATTGCATTAAATTGAAAAAAATAAATAAATAAAAAAATTCTCTACTAACTTCAGCGATGAGGATAGTGGACTGCACACCACGTTTACAACACATTCTAACATATCCAACAGATTTTCAATGCGGTTCAGATCTAAAGACTAGAGTTACCGAGGAAGGTGACTGAAGTCATTGTAATCATTTGAAAAATTATTAATTTATTCCTGTAATTTTTCTTAACATTATGTTAAGAAAGATTACAGGAATTATGTTCCTTAAACCACTCACATACAGATGCGTGATGGATAGTGACGTTGTTTTCTGGTAAATAGACCTTTCCTTACAGATAAAAATTAAGACTTGGGTGCTGTATGTGATCTAATGAATTTCTTAAAATAATATTTTTTGCCTTCCTTTCGGACACAGCAGTGGATCCAATCCACGCAATGACCTTAATTAATTAAGTGTTCGAAGCTGTGGTTTTAATTATTTCGGATTGGAATCAGCTGTTTACAATAAAAAAGATCACTTCACTTTTTCTTTTTCCTTTTTTTTTTGTGTGCTATTTCATGAATCGTAAAGTTTGTCTGCCTACAGTTGGTCAACATGAGATATACCTAAAGTGACCAGACGGATTACGCAAGACAGTCCCGGATCTAAATCGTTTGCCCCACATTGCAAACTGTCCCGGATTGGACATGTACTTATATCATAAAGCACAATTTTGCATTTATTTTTTTAAATTTTATTCTGCATCCTTCCGACATCTTTTGCCTTATAGATAGTGCTGGCTGACCACAAAAACGGTCATCTCACATCTGTCATTTGTGATTGAAATTTGTGGTTATAAGGTTAGATTAATTGTTTATTGGCTGCAGTTTTCGCATGATAATTGTAACTTTGGACAACAAAAACTTCTTTTTCATCTTCAAGAGAAGTGTTTCCATTTACAATGGGTTTCCTCAGCCTACAAGTTATTTCTTGTTAGGAATTTTTTCCCGCCATAAAGTGCGGTTCAAGGTGTGTTGGTCGGTTAAGCCTCGGGCTGTCATGCACTCCCGTACTCCATCCATCCATGTCCTCTTAGGTCTTCCTCTTCTCCTTCTTCCAGGAGGTATCCATTCCAGGATAGCCTTTGGATATCTGTTTTCTTGCATCTGTTTTACATGTCCATACCATGTTAGACGCTTTTCTCTGATGGTGTCAATAATAGTCTTTTTCACTTGCATTTTTTCCCTTATGTCTTCATTCCGTTTTCTGTCTCTTCTAGAAGTTCCTGCTGAGCGTCTCCAAAAATCCATTTCTGTGGAGAGCAATTTGTTTTCCGCTCGCCTATTCAATGTCCAGGTTTCGGCTCCATACAATAGAAGACTTTGTACAATCGTTTGAAATATAAGTTTCTTTGTTTTATGTAGGATATTTTTGCTCCACAGAACAGAGTTTAACATGCCGATAGCCTTTCTGCCGTCTGTAATTCTCTTATTGATCTCTGCTTGGGATGATCCATCACTTGGTAAGATTGATCCCAAATATTTGAATTTATCGACTTGTTTGATTTTAAAACCTGCAATATTTAGAACGTATCCTGGCCCTGAAGACAACATTTCAGTCTTGCTAAAATTGATTTTTAGACCCCATTGTTTATATTCCTCAAACAATTGACGACATGCATACTTTGCATCTTCTAAGTCTTGTGCTATCACCATCTGATCGTCTGCAAAAAGTAAATTGTGAATATAGGTGTTCTTATTAATCAGCAATCCCATTTTATTACATTTTTTTGACCAGGATCTTAGGCAGATGTCGATATAAATTTTGAAAAGTGTTGGTGACATGCAACAACCTTGCAATAAGCCTTTTGAAGTGTGGAATTCAGGTGACAAAGCTGATCCCACTTTAATTCTGCATCTGTTATTCGTGTAAATTGCCTTAATAATGTTAATCAGTTGTCATCAATATTTGCCTCTTTCAGTGCTTCCCATAAGAGTTTTCTTGGAACACTGTCAAAGGCCTTTTCAAGATCAATGAAAATCATAAAGATTTTTTTCCTTTTGACTGGCATTTTTCAAGGATCTGTCGTACTGCTGAGATATGATCTATACATGACCTTCCAGCTGAAAAACCACTTTGTTCTTCTGATACCTCGATTTGGGCTTCTAAATGGTTCCTGATCAATTTTCCAAGTATCTTTAACAGCGGACGCATATTCCTCTGTAACTTGAACAGCTTTTCCGATCGCCCTTCTTATAAATTGATGTAATATATCCTGTTATCATTTCTTTCGGTATTTGTTCTTCTCTCAGTATACTATTTAACAGTTTTTGTATCAGAACAGCCACTCCTCTTTTTCCATATTTCAGAAGTTCCATGTAATCACCTGGACCTGCTCCCCCAGGTCCAGGTGATTTGCCATTCCTTCCTTCCTTTAGCAGGAGTTCCACTTCCCTAACAGAAACTTTTAAGCTCGAATCTTCTACACCAAAATCCTCCATCGTCTTGAACTCTTTCCGGTCTTCTTTTAAAAGTCCTTCGTAGTACTCCGTCCAGTCTTTCAAATGTATTAATTGCAAACCAGCATTGTGTTTATTCTGTTTTCTCAAGTTTTTAAGGACCTTCCATGATTCCGCTGATTGTTTGAAGCCCAATTTGCTATTAATCGTTGCGCATTTCCTTTCCCATTCTTCATTTTTCGCTTCTACTACCAACCGATTGGCTATTTTCTTTTTTTCAACATAAATGTTCCTATATGCATCATTCCTATCACCCAGCCATTTCTGATATGCAAGTTTCTTTTCCTCTACAGCAGCTCTTACTTTCTCTGTAATCCAGGTCTTTTTTGGTCTTTGGCTCTTCTTTTTTGCCTAGGATTTCATGAGCTATTTTTTAACAGTATTTTTTAAATATTCGTAGATTTCTTCAGTATTACCTTTTATCTCTATGTTAATTGTAGCATCCAGTCTCTGGGTGAAGTTGTTTCTAATGCTGTCGTCCTGGAGTAGGTCAATGTTAAATTGATCCACTTGTAGCATTTCCCCTTCCCTGCATTGTTGGTTGTCCACACATATTTTATTAATCCAGTTCCACCTCAGTGTTGTTTTAACAAGAAAATGGTCAGATCCACATTCAGCTCCTCTATAAACTCTGACATCTTTCAATACATAAGTCCCTGAATGTTTTGAAATAATGAAATCTATAACTGATCTAATTTGTCTTGTCTCCTGTGACCAAGTATATTTATGGATATCCTTGTTTTGGAAAAATGTGTTGTTTATTCTCAAGTCGAACTGTTCACAAAGATTGCATAGTCTATCTCCGTTGTCATTCCTCTCTTTCTCTCCAAATCTTCCAATAACTTTGCTATTTTGTTCAGTTCCTACTCTTGCACTGAAATCCCCCATTAGAAATATCTCTTTGTTCTTAGGAATTTTTTCTATTAGTTCTCTCAGATCCTCCCAAAATTCATCCTTCAAGGTATCGGCAGTGTCATTAGTCGGGGCATATATTCCCAAAATACATATTTCTCTCCCGTACATTTTCAGTTCCAATGAGATCATTCTTTCATTAATAAATTGCCAGTTTTTGATGTTGTGTCTCAATTTCTTTTTAACAGCAATAGAAACTCCTGCTCTTGCTCTTTCCCTCTTATCAACTCCACTCCAAAAATGGTAGTATTCTCCCATTATTTCCTCTCCACATCCCTTTTTCTTTGTCTCTGATAACACGACAATGTCTAACTTGAATTTTTGCAGTTCATCCGAAAGAAAGTTTCTTTTAGTTGAAAGGCCTTGAATATTCCAGCATCCCAAAATCATAGTCCCTTTCCGTTTGCCGAGTCGTTTCCGAAAGTGCAGTCCATTTTCATTTTCACTTGTAGGTCGTTTAGCATTTGCGTATTTTTTACACTGAACGAGGAGCTAGCCCGTTGCAGCAACCCCCAACTTGGAGGGCCGGGGTATCTCTCTTAGTCTGGCCCCTACCCTTTGACCTGTCCGCATCCTCCGTATTTGGTGGTCACGGGCTCGAACCCCGGTTGATTAAGAAGCGTGTGCTACGCACTACTGCTCCTGCCCACCTGGCTACGGAGGCGCCTACAGTATGATCAGATGGCTGGTTTTGATGCCTGCGATTGAAAGAGTTTTAAAATTGTATTTGCCTCTAAAATCATATTTCTTATCCATCGATAACTGCCTAAGGATTCTGCTAAGTTTTTTGAAGATGATCTCTCAGAAGTATGGTCGTATTTCATGCACAGTCAGGCAGTGAAAAATACTGAAGGCGATAAAAATACAATTATGGAATTTTTTGAAGAGATAAACGATTTAAAATTCAAATTAAAAGAAAGAATAGATACGTAGTACCTACCGCTCATTTTACGCAATCAGTTAACAAATTTAGAAGAAAATGGTTGCTCAAAAAAAAAATTACTTCATTTCCAATGTGAAACAGTTTTTATCAGAACTGTATCCAATGTTTAGAACTCCACTTAAACCATTTTCAAAATATTGACTGTTTTAGATGGATCAATATCTTAAAAATTGTGTTAATTGGCAATGGGCGGAAAAAAGTTAATTGATGCGGATTGGCAATGGGCGGTAAAATGAAGTTAATTGATGCGGATGATGAAGGAAGTGGACTTTTTGACGAGATGTCATATTTAAAAAAATATGCTGATGATTCAAAAATAAAAGAATGGAAGGAGGAAGAATGCTAACAGATATGAGGTTGGTCGAAATATTTTGACACAAGGGACATACCATGCTTGTTTGGGTTTTAGGAGCATTAGCAACTAAGGCCATATTGCTCCGGGGATATGCGGTAGTCATTCCCTGACCTTTCCGCATCCTCCGTATTTGGTGGGCACGGGCTCGAACCCTGGTCTAATCAAGAAGCGTGTGCTACGCACTGCTGTTCCTGGCTACGGAGGCGCCCACATACCATGCAGGCATCTGAAAAGAGTATAATTGGATTTGCATTATGTTTGCCGGGAACCAATGGTGCAACGGAAAGAGTTCTTTCGGTAGTAAATAAGTTGTGGAAGTCAGAAAAAACACAAGTGACCGTAGAAATGTTGAAAGCAATACTACAAGTCAAGTGCAATTTTGCTAATTCTTGCGAATAATTTTACGAAGAAATAGCAAATAATGAAGAATTATAATTATTAAAAAAAATGCACTCAGCGGAAAAATATATTTAATTATATTATTATTTAATTATATTAATTAAAAATATATTTAATTATATATTAATTTTTATTGTTAAAAGAAGTATGTATTAGTATTATTTCACAGAAATATCTATATAAAATATAGGTATTTCTGTGAAATAAAACAAATATATATGGTAAAAAAACAAATATAGGCTATATTTGTTTTATTTATTTTTTTTAAGAAGTGTAATATTTTATTTTGTAAGTTTAGTTCAAAGAAAATGTATTTAATTTATATTTTGTATGTGAATATTTTTTATAAATAAAAAATTTTAAAAAAGTATATATGTATATTTTTAGGGGTGTGTGTGTGTGTGTGTGTGTGTGTGTGTGTGTGGTATCACTGGTGACTCCTAAGCATTTGCCCATCTCCACACCTTATTCATCTGTGTTGGTGCAGAACCTCTGCAGAGCGGGCCTTAAAAAGTGTTGCTCGTATGTCAGCCTAATGTGCTGGTTTGGGCCCACTATCACCTGTAGTGCTGAAACGCACAAAATTCCGCATCCACCGGAGACAGTGCAATACAGGTGGGCGCCAGCAATTCCGCTCCCAGGTTGCGCAAACCAGGGGGGGGGGGAGTAAAATCGAAGTCCCGCATTGGAATACTAAGGATCTGGCCACTTAATACCATACCGCTAAGCCACTGACTCTTTTAAGTTTTATATATAGAAAAGAATAGCGAAAGCTTAACAAGCGGTACTCACCTTGAAATTGAAGATTTCTAAAAATTTCGTATTGTTTTATATATAAAAAAAATTAACTTTAATTGATTTTGTAAACTGATCATATTTTAAAAATATTTCTGTATGTATATTATTAACACTTTAAGCAATTTTTTTAATATTGAAGTTGCCCATGAGGGATGATTCGATTCGCGTCTTGACTGAAACTGAGAAATAAGTACCTCCCATGTAGACAGCAAGGGTTTCACAATTCGTCCCATTTGTAATTCAATTTTAAATCGCGCAAAACAGGCAAACCTAGCATACGATGCATACACTAACAGACACGATATATTGACGCCACACGTCCTCAGTTGGGCACTTTTCTTCCGAATTGGCTTCTTCCGAATTGACTTCCACTCGCTCTTTCAAAACAGTCCGAACACGCGCCGCCGCCAGCCAACGTCCATTTACTGTCCAACTTCATACTCACAGAACCAACTTTTCATCTTCCTCGTTTATTCATTCAGCCGTTTTCTGGAACAACCTTCCTTCATACGTAGGCGATTCCGTAGCCAGGTGGGAAGGAGCAGCAGTGCGTAGCACACGCTTCTTGATTAGACCGGGGTTCGAGCCCGTCACCACCAAACACGGAAAAGTCAGGGAATGACCACCGCATATTCACGGAGCAATATGGCCTTAGTTGCTAATGCTCCTAAAAACCAAATAACAAACAACCTTCATACGTATTTCCCGAAAATTACAAACTACAGAAGTTCAAGTCTAATGTCAACAAATATCTTCTTTCGTCTCTTCTAGACCTCCAACCCATGCACGGTACTGAGTACTATAGGTTCTAATATCTCTCATGTTTGGGGGTTTCATGAAAAAAAAATATATATATATTGCCTCTGTGAAAACTGTGACAATCCTACCAGTATACTGAAGTTCATTTCAGATCAACAATCAATGCTAACCAATTATATATTGCAATATATAATAAATAAATATGTAAAAAAACATTAAAATAATGAAGTGATTAATACAGAAACCCTTTCACAGTGCAAAAATTCCTTATCTGGTTTAATAAAGATATTACATACCGCAACACAAAGACATACGGTATTTGATTTCTTTGTATTAAGTTTAATAATTTGTTGGTTTCCAAACTGGTTTCTTATGTTTCCAAATATGCAACCATAATTATAATTACTTCACTTTAATGAAACAGTCACTATATTGTACTAAAATTTGTATGATTTTCTTTAAAATATACAGACTAGCCGTAAGGAATATATATTTCTAGATATGTTTAATTTGATCCATGTCGTCTGCTTCAATAAAATTTTTCATCTGTTCACATCTTAAGAAACTCTCTTTCCTTGATTCAGTATCTCCCTGACATATGTATTTTGCAGAGTTAACATTTTCCTAAAGATACTTTCCATTATCACACATAAGTCAATTTTCTGAGGATCAAATCTTAACACCCTATCATCAGTTTGTTTCCTTTGACTTTAAAGAATACAGATTAAACAGCCTCAGCCAAGGTCTTGTCATCATGTGGAATGGGCAATATCGCTCAACAAATTGAACTAACCATTAGGAACGTGAGAATCTTTCTACACTAAGCAAGCAGAGTGTCATGTTTCTCCAATAAACTACATTATTTCTTCCTGTGACAAATAAACTAGTTACTCAAGTAGACACTCACCAGTCCATGTGATGTTTCTAAAACGGGCCATGCGTTGATCACAGTTAATCGTCGTTCAGTCACTTGTCACGAAATCCCAACCCCACTAATAAAAAAAAAAAAAAAAAAAAACGAAAATGCAATTGATAAATGAGATAGTTCCTGTACCTGTGAAGAGTATCCAAGTAATCGATCACTTAGACACTAGGAAGAGGGGTGAGGAGGGTAGGACGTGTGCGAGAAAGGATGGGGGAAAGAGTGAGAGTGAGAGAGAGAGAATCAGGGTTATTTCTTTCTTGTAATCGATCGCAGTGGACCACACGCTAAGAGAAACAATATTAGACTGGTCGTGTAACATTTTCAAACTTTTCCTGCTCTGAAATCTGCTATTACTGCCAACAAAGGAATCCAAAAGCTATAAACTACGATTACTGACTTAATAGTTGCGGTGCGTACATAAGTATGCGTCACTCATGTAAGTCATTTCAGTCAAAATGTTCTTCCGATATTTTTCTTTCTGATTTCTTAAGTTCTATCAGGAACTCAACAATATCAGAAACATCTGATCAGATCATATTTCAGGAGCTCAATCCTAATTGAAGGGTTATATCTGCAATTATTCCTAATTGAAAGGTTAATAACACCTAGAAAGAAGGAAACACAGGGTAGTGTGTTTATTTATTTTATTTTTGTGTTCGTATTATTATTGTTTTTTTTTTTTTTTTTTTTTTGGTCGATGCAGCAGATACCTGTAGCTTCCTAATATTAATTTTACTGTTTGTGGTTTACCCAAGAGCAGATCTAGAAGGATGAGAAAGGAACCCAATAACAGGTCACAAATTGTAATAAAGCTCTGAGAGCTTGTTTAAATTTTTACGCTCGAATTTTAACACACCAAGCTTGGTCTATGAAGCACGTTTGTGTTCGTTTTAACTGCGCCTATTAAGGTAACAGCGTAATTTCAGGTTTATAAATACATCTATCTAATTTTCTTTTTCTTAAAACAATACCAAATATTCTATTATTTTTATTTGATTTATTTATAACAAAAATGGATAATGTATGCATTAAGTTACATTTCAGGCGCGTATGATTATCCAGTAATATATCTCAGGACACTTCTGTATTGTACTCAAGAAGTATTTGGCAAAACTTCAGCCCATCATATTCACGTGATGAGTGATCATCAGGTGTAATTTATGTAGTAGTTTTCTTTTCGGGTGGGGCGAGGGGTGTAGGGGAAATGATTTAACCTATCGACATAAAATGTGGTTTACAAAAGTCCCTAAAAAGTTCTTAAATTTTGAGAAAAAGTAGGGGAAGGAGCTATTCCAATTTTATACCAAAGTTTATATGAAGATATACAAATTTGTAAAGGAGGCGCATGTTTATACTGTGTATTACAGAATTTGCAAGTATTAGTAGATGAAAAAAGATTTAGGGAAAAAACGATACAATGTGATATGAATGTCGCTCAGTGGTGAAGACAGGCAGCTAGGACAGTGCATGGTTCTGCCAAAGAATGACATTTTTAAGAGAAAGATATATTGATTTTGTTACATAAACTATTTTGAATATAGTATACAGGTTTGGAAAAGTTTCAGAAAGGATGGGGTGTTCCTGTAACGACTACACAGAACAACTACGACATTATTATGGTGTGAAAGAGTTTTCTCTTAATGATAAAAAATTAAGAAAATAGGAAGAAGCTGGTTTCTGAAAATTGTAAAGTCTGGAATCCAGATGTTTCACCTGATTTAAAGTCAGTATTTAAAATTTTCAAAGGGTTCAGTAAAGGAAATATTGGGAGATTCTCTCTTGCTCAGGTTTGGATTCAAATCCCATCGGAGACTGAAAAAATTTATAAATGCCTCTCAAATCGAAGCTCTACTGTTTCGATTAGCCGATAGCATGCATATAGGCCTGTACTCACACTTGTGAAAACGTAACACACAATAAAAGACCGTATGAACTAACATGAAACGGCACACCATGACGAAAGTAGTCAAGAAACTCCATAAATAGTCTCTCGCTCTCTCTCGGACAAGGGACACAGACTTAAACTAAGAAAGGATAATCAACAGGCGTCCACATACTCTTGTGGAGCTGGACAATTTCATAAATTTTAAAGCATTTGTATTTGGTCTTTATAATTTTTTTTAAGGGCTGTATCATTTTGCTAACATTCTAGTAATACTTAGAACTGTTTCACTGGGCAATAGCAAGGAATGAAAAGCTGATGGATTTCGAAACTAAGTTCTAAAGAAACGCGTCAGACTTTCATACCGCACAAGGCGATTACTTGACACGCGATACATCAACAGAATGACACTATTCTAACATCAAAGGATGAGGTCCAGAAGATTCTTGCGACATTACACAGCGGGCCGCTTGGTCATTATGAGCTTTCGAGACTTCCCATCTATCTTCGGTTTTCCCAGTAAAGTGAACAAACGAAGTCGCTTTTATTTTGTCTTGGCAACAAGGTCACTTCCATCAACGTAACCATGATGTTAATTCTATTTCTGTCAGCTAATAAATAAACAGTTTGGACCATTGAATCATCCTCTCTTATCTATTAAAAAAAACAAAAAAACTTCAAATTTGAAATTGGGGGCATGGTGTCACGTTATGCTCCATGCATCAGCGGCTGTCAGGCTTGTCACTGTTTCCTTAGTAAGTAGGAGGTCCAAGTAAGGCGCGAAATTACTTCAAATGACTTTGGAGAAAACGTTTATTTTCTTAGCACACACTTATTTACATTCCTGTACAAAGCTGAGTGAGAACTTGAAAGTGATACGTAACACCCGACGCACCGCCAATGTCATTTATCTTGTGAGCAAACCCACAGAGTTTGGACCTACACGGTGTAGATTTTGGAAACACACTTTAGAGATCATTTATTTTCGAATAGGTTGACTTTGGATGATTGTTTACTTTAAATATAGATAACTCGCGTTTCAAGTAAAGAATCATAAGTAATTTATTATATTTCAGTGTCAACCGAATAGTTGCAGCAGCATTTCTTTAAACAAAAAAAAAAAGTCTTTTCCATCAAGAAATTCTAAAATTCTAGTCAAGTTCAGAATCATATTAATCAGACTTATTATATAATAAAATTGTTAGCGTTTAAAACTACAGACGAAGACTGGCAGTTCCTGGACAGGAACGGCATAACCTATCCCAATTAAAAAATAGGTACCCCTTGTTTTATTCGGCTGATCAGCTTTCATTAAAGCCTAATACTTCAGCTGATGTCAAGGGGATTTCCACGTCACAGTGAGTTCATCAAGTCTAAGAAACAGAACTAAGAAAACGAACATCTGCTCGTTAAGATTTAATTAAAACGGAGAATGCCGTATACGCCTACTTAAATCCTCGAACACTTAACCTGTCGCAATTTTAGAAACAAAAACTAACAAAAAAAAAGGGGTTGGGGAGAAAACTCAAGCAGGGCAGAAATTGAGGAGGAGAAAAAAAAAAAGAAGAAACAGGAATGAAAATCTTATATTTTTCCATCCTAGAGACAGATTGAAAGAATTAAGTCTTCTGTAAATTGCTTTATTGATCAGCAGTCTAGTTCACATGTCTGAATATATACCTGTCTTTTTTTGTTACAATTCTTTTGGCCCCTTCGTTCTTGTTACTATGTTGGTAACGAGAAAGAAAGAAAAATAGTGGATCATGCAGCAGAAGAAAAAAATACCATGGTACGTTATCTGGGGGGTGGGGTAATTTTCTTGCCAATAAATCCTCAACGGCGAAGCAGATTAAGATGCAGTAGTGTTTCCCATTTAACTTCAGCGAAGTCATACTATAGCTACCTACCTAAAGGTATGTAAAGAAAATTTTGTTGTTTGTTTTTTACAATATATAAATACAAACAGCAATAAAACAATCGTCCCTTTCATATGTAATCCCGGTAGAATTATGACACCTCCCAAGCAATAATTAAAGAACTTTAGCACTCCATTAAACAACTGATTAGAACTAATGCAGACTTTTGTCGGTGCAAAACCGAAGGAACTCGTAGTACATTTACTGATGAGTAGAGGTTTGACCGTTTCATTCCTGACACATTTATTCAGTACGCACTTGCAGCAGGCACATAAATTAGAATTAGTCGTGTGTGAAGCACGCGCAAACTATATTGCATTTTTAATTTTGAGGATATGAAGTTGTGTACAGACAGACATCTGTGTCTCTCGAGGTCGCATTATTTTGGAGCGGCATCACTTTTAAGCTAGGGATAATCTACTTATCGCAGAGTAAGAATCGGCTTATTGTCATTATGAAATATTTTAAGATTAAGTAACATGGTTTTAGTTTCTTGGAGTTCATTATTTTATATACATTTGCGGGCGGCTAAATTATAAGAAGAATATTATATTATATGCATAATCAGAAAAAATGTACTCGACCATCCCTTAAGTACATGTACGCGCCATACCTTCAGTGTGATACCACTAGATTGGAATGTTCTTCTAGAATTACTGCTACACATGTACAGTACTACTTTGAATTTACTTTAATATTTCTATTAATCTGAAAAAATAGGTTGGCGATTTTCCCTTATACCACTGTTTTACATTTTACACCAAACAGATTCGAAGTAAAGTAGCAAAACAGCAATTAAGCACATGCTGAAACTGTGTTTTCAAATTAAAAAAAAAAATAAATAAATAAAATTTTGAAAGAAATCAATAGCTGATCCATGAAAAATCACAGTGCATTATATCATCATCATCATCAGCCATTTTCAATCCATTGCAGGATGAAGGCCTCTCCAGCATCTTTCAGTTCCTTCTGTTTTGTGCAATGGCCATCCATTTACTACCCACAAATTCATGAATTTCATCTGTCCATCTCCGTTGTTGTCTTTCAGGTTTTCTCATAGTTCCTCTTGGGTACCATTCTGTTATTTTCTTAGTCCATCTGTCATCATGTCTTCGAACTATGTGTCCTGCCCAACACCATTTTAGTTCTTTAGTTTTGATAAGAATATCCTTTACTTGAGTTTGCTGCCTAATCCATGTGTTTCTCTTCTTATCTAACAGTCTGATTCCCAATATGATTCGTTCCATTCTTCGCTGTGTAGTTCTCAGCTTCTCTTCCATTCTTTTGGTGAATGCCCAAGTTTCACTTCCATAAGTCATGGTGGAGAGTATACATTGGTTCATTATTTTATGTTTCAGACAAATTGGGATATTGCTCCTCAGTATGTGACTATATTTCCTGAATGCTATCCATCCAAAATTTATTCTTCTCTAGACTTCTAGACATTTATCATTATTACAGCTAATGACTTGTCCCAGATAAGTATATGACTCTACCTTTTCAATTACTGCTCCTTCAATCATTATAGCCCTTTCTGTGGCATACTTGTTCATTATTACTTTTGTTTTAGCCATATTCATCTTTAGTCCAAAATCCTTACTAACTCTGCATAACTGATTAAGATTTTCCTCTAATTCTTTGGGATCGTGGCTTATGAGCACAATGTCATTTGCAAATCGTAAATGGTTTTGGCACTCTCCATTCACATTGACTCCTTTCTGCGACCAGTCTAATCTTCTGAAAGCTTCCTCCAGGGCAGCAGTAAACAACTTCGGAGATATTGTGTCTCCTTGTCGAACTCCTTTCTCAATTTTATATTTATTACTGTCTTTGTCTAGTCTAATAAAGGAGGTAGCATTCTCAAATATTTTCTTCAAAATCATAATATATGGGGTATCTATACCTTGTCTTTCCAGCGCCCGAAACATTGTCTTATGCTGTATGGAGTCAAATGCCTTTTCATAATCCACAAATGCCAGGCATAATGGTGTTTTATATTCATTTGCCTTCTCCATTAGCTGTGACATTACGTGAAGGTGATCCCTAGTTGAGAATCCTGTCCTAAAGCCAGCTTGCTCTTTCGGTTGATTCTTATCAAGTATTCTTTCTAATCTGTTAGTAGTGCATTATATACTTCTCCATAAGGCGGGGAATTCAAAAAAGTTTTGTATTCATCCACATGTAGTCGTATTATATAAGGTTGAAACAAACACCACGTATTACTCTTTTTCAACATTGTCACCAGGCAAAATGACACATTTTTGCCACCTCTCAAAATACTTCTGCAAGCCATTTTTGTAGAAATCTGAGTGTCCTTCAAACCACCACTCGGCAGAAAAATCACCGACAGCAGTATTTTCCACGAACTATCCACCAGGGCAGGAAACAAGAAACCCCAGGGTACATAAAATTGAAATTCGTGACAGAATTTTAGCTTTATGAAATTCTACAAAGCCACTCGTCACTGACGGTAATACTAGAAACAGGATACAAATGATGTAAAGGAGCACAAAAACTGGACACGCGATGATTGCAAAGTGTCATATTTTTAGATGAATCATCATTCACACTTTTTCCAACATCAGGGAGAGTTTACGTTTGGCAATGCATAGGAAGCGCATCTCTCTCTCTCTCTCTCTGTGTGTGTGTGTGTGTGTGTGTGTGTGTGTGTGTGTGTGTGTGTGTGTGTGTGTGTGTGTGTGTGTGTGTGTGTGTGTGTGTGTGTGTGTGTGTGTGTGTGTGTGTGTGTGCAAACTATCAAACACGGAGGAGTATCAACAATGGTTTGGCCAGCAATACCTTAGTATTTTTTAGCTCCTATCATCATCTTGAACGGGCGAATTGCTGCCACTAATTACCTTGATATTCTGAGTGACCATGTTCATCCCACGATGCAAACACTGCTTCCCACAAGTGGAGAGCGAGAAGCAGATTTCCTCGGAGATTATCACTCAAGGAGCTTGAAACGTTCCTCCATGAAGGATGGTTCAATATTTATTTGAACCTATTCCAAGGAGAATACAAGTTGTTTTAAAATCAAAGGGTGGCCCGACACCATATATTAGTGCATACCATCAAATCTTAGCACAGGTGTTTCTATTATTTCACCGCCTGTATATGCATATGCATCTATTTTCTTCACCGTGTCCGTTTGTTCGAATGCAACAGAGGGACCCCGAAGATTCGGATTTTAATGAAATTTTATATTTGAGTCTTTTAAAAAATATTATCGAGCCATTCCAAATTTCATTAAAATCGGACCAATAGAAATCTGGCAATTAATATTTCTTTTTTTCCATATAAATTGTACGGAGAAAAGAAATTCATAGATTAAATGTAATTTTAATGCAGTATTGTTAGCTTTAGACAGTCCGTGTACACTTCGCATACATCATTATGTAAGGCTCCTGAACGTCGTGTTGATTGCGAAGAGATACATATACGAAGGGGTTGAAAAGTTTTTATCCCAATATAGAATGTAAAGGTTTTCGTGAAAGACAATATTGCCAATTCGTGCTGTGACTCTTCTTTTGTGTTCATAGAAAATTTCAGATTTATAACTGCATTCTCCTCCTTTACACAGGAAGTTCAAGTGTGAAAGGTGAATGAAGATGACGACTGTTGAGAGAATCAAGCATCGTGAAGTCATTGAGTACCTTAATTTAAATGGAATGTCGCCGAAAGAAATTCATGCAGCAAACGTTAGAGGAATCTTCTCCTTCATGCGCCACTGTCAAAAATCGGGTTGCAGAATTTAAGCGTGGGCAAGACAGTGTTGAAGATGCACCCCTCAGTGGGAGGCATGTTATCGTGTTGACACCTGCAAATGTGGAAAAAAAAAAGAAGAAACAGGAATGAAAATCTTATATTTTTCCATCCTAGAGACCGATTGAAAGAACTAAGTCTTCTGTAAACTGCTTTATTGATCAGCAGTCTAGTTCACATGTCTGAATATATACCTGTCTTTTTTTTTTTGTCCTGTTCGTGCAAGACCGCAGAATAACATTCAACCTCTCCATGAGCGAGCTCACGATATTGCGGTGAATGTTTTAGAAATTAAGGTTTCTACGAGGTGGGTCCCTAAAGCACATTAAAAGCGGGAAAGAATGAGATGTTGTCATGAGACTGTGCAGTATTTTGAAGCTAATGAAGCCCAGTTCTGGGGGAGAAGTATGTTACCATGAAACAAGCATGGGTGCACCACTTCGACGCTGAAACAAAAGAACATTCCAAATAGTGAAAGCTTCCCTCTTCTGGAATGCAGGAGTGATCATGGTTGATTTCCTGGAACGAGGTGCCACTATCAATGCCAAGTATTATTCTAACCTACTGAGACGTTTCCGCGAGGAATCCAAGTTGAAGAGGTGCGAAAATGGTCCAGAGGAGTCATCTTGCATCAATACAACACACCGCGGATCACAGCGTTTGTGACTCAGGAACCACTGCGTGACTGTGGGTTCGAGATATTACAGTATCCGCCCTACTCATCGGGTTTGGCTCCATCAGACTATTTTCTGTTTCCAAATTTCAAAAAGGATTCTGATGGATGCTGTCAACAATTGATTTGAGTCAAAATCTTCTGAGTTTTATTTGAGCGGGTTACGAAAGGTAGTGGATTGTGCAAGACAGTGTGTTGCTTCGGGGGAGGGGGGGTAATACGTTGAAAAATAAATCGGTTTTCACAACTTTTCAGCATTGTTTCTATGATAGGCTAGAAAAGTTTCAATCTTCCCTCGTATATAGAAAAAAAAACAGACTTAAAAATAGAGTATAAGGGGATGAGAGTAATAAATATTATAAGGTTGTAATTAAACTGAATGGCTCAGTTTCGGGGACGTAAAACTATAGAGTTTTACTCAGACTCCCTCATTTATACCTCGAATAAGCACAGCTTCTCCAATAGAGAAGACTATTGTTACCTATTCTCAGTCTCAATCGATACCACCAAAACGACCGTTTCAGGGCTATTTGCCTCTTCATGGTGGGTAGGTACACGGTGATATAACAACTGACAACCCAGTTATGAAGTAAACTCCACAATATGAGAGATGCCAAACGGTATACAACGGTTAAAGACTAAAATAAAATTTAGCCCTAAACTTTATTTTAGTAAAATGAATATGTAAAATAGTTGTGGCTCCCTGTCCTTTCTTTTGGGGGGGCAACTTTGCTCCTACTAACCTTCTTCTTAAGCTTTACTCCAACTTTTACGAGCTTGTAGGTTAAAGAGCATTAAATCCCTACATTGAAATGGCCGTTTGGGTGTGGTATTCCCAGAGAATAAGTAACAATAGTCTTCTCTAATGAGTACGCGTTACTTATTCGAAGTAGCCCAATGACAGGCAACTCCTACAGAACTGATGCATTGTACTAACTTCTATATCTAGTAAATCCGTGTTTTGAGGCTTTAGCCCTAAATTTTATTTTAGTGTTCTATAAAGTTATAATCTTAGGAATTAATTGATAAGAAGATAATCTGCTTTTCACTTTAGTTAATCACAGAAAAAGAAAATCAATTAATTTTAAGAAAACAATAGAATGCGCCTGAAAAGTAATGCACTGTGTACATTACCAACTTGTAATGGAAGTATGTTATGGGATGTTTAGACATTACTTAATAAGAAAATGTTCAATCGATATCAGATTTTCAGCGTATATTTCGTAATTTCGGGAAAGCTTTTAAGATCAGTTAGAGACCCTGGCTCCCTCTTGACTACAGAAATTTATTCCTATAAACGAAGTATATTTCGCGTATTACTCTAGAACGAAAAGTCGGATCGAGGCAAAATTTTCAATCAGTGTTCTTTTGTTGGTCTCCGGAAAATTTTCAGGTGCAGTTATGATTTCACAGCCTTTGGTTCTCCACCCCCCCTCCCTACAAAAATCGGCACATACGAAAGTATATTTTCGCATTAATCGACAAAAAAATTGCAGATTGCTACCAAATTCTGTTGTCCCCTGGAATGGTTCTAAGTTCAATTCCAATTTCATAGCATTCCCTTCCAGTTTCCCATACAGAAATATTACTATAAATTTGAACAGATCTGATTCATTTCAATGTTTGCTTAGAATATTTTAGGAATCTTTGTTAACAAATTTTTATGTCAATGGATTGACTTATATTTTATGAATAATGAATTTTTACTGTTTGCTAACACGTCTGAAATGTAACACACAACGTACGTACATTAACTAACTTGTTTTTTTTTATAAATAAACTTTAAAAAATTGTAAACTTTCTTATTTATTGTTAATTATTACTTTTTAAAAAATACTAGTGTTCTGTAAGAGTTGCATTTGCAAAAGAATCCCGAGGAAGACTCGGGATCTGCAAAAGGATTCCTTGCCCAAATACGAAAAAAAAAAAAAAAAAAAAAAAAAATTTGAAAAGCCCTGTTTTACAGCATATTAATTATTTGAATGTGAACTTATATACCTTTTGTCATCTCTCATATCGATTATCTGATAGTCCATTGGCGAGTTTAATCGCCAATGGACTATCAGGTGCTGCACGGATGGTTCATACACGTCCAATGAGATAGACAATAAGATCTGAAATCCGAATCGCACACCACTATTTTAAACAAGTAGCATATGGGTTATTTAATCATAGCATTAATTTAGTCCCATCGTTTCGTAATGATTCTAAGTCGGGAAAATATTGTTATTTAGTAATAGGCTCTGAACTACTTCAAGCTGTTTTATTTAACGTACACAAAACGAATAGGTCACATTTAAATTACACTTACAGGTGAACGTCGGCTGATGCGAATTTCTGAAAAGAAGCTATCATACGGAGGCGAATTTATAAATTTTCGGATTACATATTATTAGGCAAAATATCTGTACAGCGGGCTTTCAGGACCCTTTTTATCACCTCTTCTGGTCCTAGGTAACATTTATTTAATTTCTTGGGGGGGGGGGGAGGATTTAACCCACTAGGGCAACTGCCTATGGTCAGTCTTTTTGTGTCTCCCCCACCCAAGAAATTAAATAAATGTTATCTACGGCCAGAAGAGATGTTAATAGGGATCCTGAAAGTCTGCTATATGGATATTTTGCCCAAGAATATTTTAACCGAGTGAGTTTCTGGCCTCTATCGACAGCATCGACCATACAAATAAAAAATATACTATTATATTAGGATCACCAGGTAAGTTATTACATATACCCATGTGTATTGTGTCTGTAAATTAAGGGTGTTCTCTGGTCAATTTGCCTATTTTGCTGGAAGAATTCCCCCCGGTTTATGCGGAAAAAAACATACTATCTACGCCTGAAACCGACCAACTCAGCCAGGGAGTGAGGGGAAAAAAAGCCCATAAAAGTTCCTCGCGTCATCGACGGGATTCGAACCAGGGCTTTTCCACTCCACGCGGTAGGAGGAAGAACGGTGACGATACTACTGTGCTATCGCGCAGACAGTATCAACCATACATAGTGTTTATGGTAAGGCACCACCTGTGGTCTCCCACAACTGCGCCATCTGTACTCTTATGAAGTATACAGAACGCTGTAAATGCCAGAAATACGTGTGGCACGTTGTATGTGTATTGTGTTCTGTTGTTTCTCTGGCTTCTTGGTCGCGGGGCCCCTAATGGGACTTTACGTTGCCCGCCACCACTACATCGACCATACATATCGTATTTACATGACGCCAACACGACCTTATACTCACCCTAACGGAACCTCTTCAATTTTCTCTCACGCAGGTGAACTTAATTTGGATGCTGATGCTTTTCATCTTTCATCTTGTAACTAGTTACTGCCAGCAAACACAGTAGTTCAAAAGTAATTTCACAAGCCTGTGCGCCTATAAGTTCGTATATACTGAACTTAATGAAACATCAAATACTGAATAAAAGTAGTCCCGAAGTTTTGGCGACTATCTCTTCTCAAATACATTACTACTTGTCAAGCAGCGTATGTGTATCCCACTAAAAGCTAATGTCATACCAAATCTTAACATGATTAGTAGCAAATACGGTGTATGTCTACGATCTATGTTCGCAGATAACATCACTGAATTATGCAGTTCCTTAAAATTAGACTATGAAAGGATGTGCACAGATAGAACGTATCTAAACGTCATGGTGGCCGAACTGTGTAAAGTGATTACATTTTAATTTAGAAGTAACCAATATGCATCATAAATTGACTAATGTGATGTTTAAAATGCACCTAAATGAAATGTATGCTTTAAAGCGCGATGTATATATTAAATAAAGTATTACGTTAAATATTTAATTATGAACATGCATTTATTTTCAAAGTCACGGTGGAATGAAATGTATAGAGCAATATACAGTAAATGCTTTAAAATCAGTTATCGTCGGGGACTGAGAGGCGCTGGATTTTAAAATTTTACAAGATTTCAGTGAATACTAACACAAACAACTGAACGCATTTACATGTGTAAATACGTATTTATATTGACTAAAAGATAGTACTACGGGCAATTTGTTAAAACACTCCTAGTACTGTTTCAATTTGTTAAATGTAAATAAATCAAAATAAACACAGTCAAAGCAAATGTATTCCGAATATCAACGGATCTTCGGAGAAAAAATAAGTTCTCAATGAAGAGTACGAAAAAAATCAACCATTCTAGTCTGCGTGTTTCCACTTGAAATCACCAGCTTTCTGATGAGGGACCAGTTAGTCCTGAAGGATGCTGTCACAGCAGTTTCATCATGTAAACGAAAGGCTGATTAATCTGTTGGCAAGGCCATCAGTTTTAAAGTAGTGCAATACCAGGGAAATTTGATGCAAAGGGAAGTTTCTTCTATTTCTGTTGATAAAATTAAGGCTATTACACTGCTATGTAGTTTAAATCTTTCTGGCAGCAAAAACAGTTTAAGTGCCAAGACAGCTCTGAAAGCATCTTATAAAGAGAGAAACGTGACCATTTTTTTTTTTTTTTTTGGAAATGATTTTTAAAAAGATAAATGCGATCAAATGCAAGTGCCGTATTGTTTTCTTAATATTCCCAATTTTAAAATTTGGATTTTTCTGTAAAATGTGCTGGATTTTAAAGAATTCCGGATTATAAAGTGCTGGATTGTACACGAGATATTTGAACCTCCCACACCAAACCAATTAGCAACTGAAAACAACACGAACAGAATAACCTAAACCAATCTCCTCCACCGAATCGTAGAAAAAGAAGAATCCAACTAAATCATATTAAGGACACCTTTAACGTTCATAACAATTACGAAAGAAATCCTCATCAAGGCAATAAAAAAATTCCAAAAAGGTTGGTCGTTATAAATACCTCTTTTCAGATCAAAAATCAACATCCTTACATTATTGAGTTATTACTGAACATTCAGTGAAATCATACAATACTCTCCCCGCTTATGGAACAGTTACATAATCAAGCCCATTTTCAAAATTAAGAAACAAAAAAAAAAAAATAAATAAATAAAAATAAAAAATTTGCAAAAGAGCACAGACTAAAAGAAAGTTTTTGAAAAGACGCTTCTTTATGGCAACAAAAAAATTGCAGCGCATATTTCTACAATTTACTCTACCATAATAACACAATCGCAAATACGAACTGAAAATCATTTGCAGCATAATGAAAATCAAAGCTTGCGGCATCCTTATAATGTTGAGGTTATAAATAAATGCATATATGCGCCCGTATATATAAATAATTATATATGCACGTGCATTTGTTCACTTCGGAAAAACGTGTGTCAAATAATTCGATCGGCTGTTTGATGAGCAGTAAAATTTATAAAATTAAGTACTTTTTTTTAGAATTGAAAATGGCTGTGGTTGGTCGGTTAACAGGGAAAAAATAATAAAACTTTTAACCATATACTGTATTAATAAATACACACATTTTATCTACCAAGAGAAACATAAGCTTATGTACGAGATTTGGAACAAGATACAGTACTATACATCAGTGCCGTCTTTTCCACTGTGCTCAGGTCCTACGAAAAACAGGGATCCAAAAACTATAACTTAAACAGAATTCAACGATTTTATTCCAACAATTAA
This sequence comes from Mastigoproctus giganteus, assembly GCF_048544385.1. Lineage (NCBI taxonomy): Eukaryota > Metazoa > Arthropoda > Arachnida > Uropygi > Thelyphonidae > Mastigoproctus > Mastigoproctus giganteus. The sequence goes on from NC_143578.1 coordinate 66,043,964, forward strand.
ATTCTACAACCTCATTTTTAAACACAGATTTCTAAGATAAATTCTTCGGCTTTTCCGTTAGCAAATTCATTAAAATGTCATCAAAGTTTGTACTGTGAATAACATAGCTCTGAAATAACTTCAAACAAAAAATTAAAGAAATGCTTTCGAATTTCTTTATAAATAACAACAACAACAAAAATAATAATAAAAAAATAAATAGATTTAATGTAAGAGTATTTTAATATGTTCTATATAATGTAGTGAAGTCTTGGAATGGAGAGTACTAGGCATATGAATACCAAACGAAGAGCACCTTGGCAAAGCCCATGAACACCAAAAGACGGTCTAGCTAAACACCATATTTTTGAGAGGCATAAATCCATTTACCTAGCTTATACCCATACTACTATATAAGAATTTCGATGAACAAACTGGTGGATAACAATAATAAGAAGTCAATTAATATATCAACAAAATCCTTAAAACTGTTTTTCTTAAAAAATACTTGATAAGTCACGCATCTTGTTCCTATATTTGAAATAGTACGTGACAGTCGGAAACTATAACATGAAACACTTTTGATTAATTAAATGATAAATATATTATAAAGGCTAGAGAAAATAACCTGCCAAAATCATTTAATTATAATAAAGTCAATAAAAACTACCTTGCATCTTTGAGCCTCTTCAATTCGCTCATCTCAAGCTCGAACCTGAGTTTGTTGATATCGCACAGTAAGGCATCCCTCTCCTGTTTTAGAGCCGCAACTTCGTTTTCCAGCTCTTCAATTCGAATAAATTGTCTTTTAATAAGCTTATCCTTTTCCTCGATAGTTCTCTTAAAATCCTCCACACGCTCGCTATCATCTTTCTCGTAGTTCCCGAAGTTATCCATCGTTTCCAGATCTCCAGCACTTCACGTCTGCCCTTCTTCTCTCATACTGAGCGCCATTGTACCAGTTTAAATCAATTGAATGGGCCTTAGAAGTTAATTTTAGTTTCGTACATCTGCATACATTAAATTTTCAAATTATGTAAAATAAAATTGACCTAATGGAGCTTACATTTCGAAATAATTTCATTTTTAAGTAAGTCTAAATTCTCTTTTATATACGATATTAATACTAATATTTTGTTGTTCATCCGGTTTGAGGGTATGAGTGCTACCGCTATGGAAGAAGACGTGTTAAATTGTGATGTCACGTGAAAGTTGAGGGTGTATATTTTATACCTACAGTTTGTAAATGTTGTGTTTCTATTATATTTATGAAGTATAAGCATGCTAATTATAAATTATTACGTAAGTAAGCACTCTTACTTAGTGTTTATACGAAATCTAATTATTCATATGAATTAATAGTTATTGTAATGTGTCGATGTTATAGTTATGAAATTCGGATGAGTTTTAATTAAAAATCATGCTGACAGTTTGTATAAGCTTATGTTTAATTTCTTTGCACCATGTTTTTACGCTTGGCATACGTGTGCATGGTTGGGGGCGATGGGGGTAATGATATTTCCAAGCAATACTGTGTATTGCCATATATATAAAAGGTAAATGCTAAGTTTATTGTCATTTATACTTGTAGAGTGAGTGGATATAGGATTAATAAGATTAGAGAATTAGCAAACAGTTAAGAATAAAATAATCTTCCATTATAAGTATTATTGTAGCAGATTGTAAATATTTTGATCGGAATGTAACATCAGTTCTTCCACACATCAGCTTGAGCAGAAATTAGAAAGTTAAATTATTTCCTTTTTCCTGTACAAATTACATTATTATAATGACTGCAGTGTCATTTATTACATTACAGCAGGAATTGGCTTCTGTTCCAGAGAAAATAATACAGCCACATGTTAAAGAAATAATGCACGATCATCCAGACTGGAATGAATTTGAATTTATACTGCAGTCACAGCATGGATTTTTTAAGGGGTGGCCTTGCCTGACAATTCCGATTTGGATACTGTGACAGTGACAATGGAACTAGATACAAAAATAATTTTGACATCATATACTTAGATTTCATTAAAGCTTTTGATATTGTTGTGCATAAAAGACTACTGTACAAACTGGAGCAGTGTGGCATTAAGGGCAAGTTAGTTCTCTGGATAAGCAGATTGTTGAGTGGGAGAAGACAGAGTAGTAGTAGTGGCATGTGATGCAAGAAAGCAAGCGTATGAGCTTATGCAGCATCAGCCAAAAAAAAAAAAAAAAATCACACCATTCCCTCCAAATGCCTGTCCAGTTCCTCCTTAAATTTATTTAACCTATCAACTTCCATTACGACAGAAGGAAGTTTGTTCCAGCAATTAACCACCAGCTGGCTAAAGGAAAATTTCCTCACATCTATTCTACATCTGTCTTTTCTTAATTTGAATTTATGCCACCTTAGGTTTGTAATCTGAACAAGGGGAAGGATCTCATCAGAATTCAGCATACTCAACCCATTCAAAGCCTTATACACCTCAATCAGATCACCGCGCAGGTGACTTGTCTCCAGCCACTGCAATTTGCAGAACTTAAGCCTCTTTTGGTAAGAGGATCCCTTCATTCCCCTCACCAATCTTGTTGTACAGAGAAGGGCAACAAGATTGGTGAGGATCCCTTCATTAACCTCACCAATCTTGTTGCCCTTCTCTGTACACGTTCAAGCAAATCTACATTCTTCTAAAATGAGGCCTCCAGACCTGTATGCAGTACTCAAGGCGTGGCCTGACCATTGCCTTATACAGAGGGACAATCACCTCCTTTTCCCTGCTAGCAAAATTCCTATATATCATTGACAAAACCCCATGACCTGCCCTGGCAGCCTGTCTGCATTGCTCAGAAAACTTCATATCTGACTGCACAATTACTCCCGGGTCCTTTTCATTTTCTACCACCTTAAGTGTAGTACCACACAGTTGGTACGTTTCTCTGGGGTTACTTCTATCCATATGTAGTACTTTGCATTTGTTAAGGTTAAACTTCAGTTGCCACTTCTTAGCCCATCTGCCCAAATTTTCTAGATCCTGTTGCAGTAGCACACTGCCATTACTGTCATTAACAACCCTGCCAACCTTTCTATCATCTGCAAACTTCGACACTAAGCCTGATATACCTTCATCAATATCATTGATAAATATACAAAACAACAGTGGACCCAACACCGAACCATGTGGGACTCCACTAATAACATTAGTCCACGAATAGCAGCACCCATTGATTACCGCCCTCTGTCTTCTCCCACTCAACCATCCTTTTATCCATTGTAGCAACTTACCCTTAATATCATTCTTCTCCAATTTGTACAATAGTCTTCCATGCACAACAGTGTCAAAAGCTTTCCCTGAAATCCAAATATATGATATCAAAATTATTTTTTGTATCCAGTTCCTTTGTAACCACATCATAATATCCTATCAAATTTGTCAGACAAGACTTTCCCTTAACAAACCCATGCTGTGTCTGAATTATTGCTGCAGTCTTGTCTAGATGATCCTGCAATGCATCTTTAACCAGTGACTCCATTATTTTACCTGGAACAGAAGTTAAACTAACTGGTCTGTAATTACTTGTCACCTTTTGAACCCCCCTTTGTGAATTGGGGATACATTTGCACATCTCCAGTCAGTGGGGACCTCCCCTGATTCCAAGGATGCTCTCATAATTAATGCTAAGGGTTTGCTTAGTTGCTTTGCCGCCTCCTTTAATATAACTGGATAGATCCCATCCACCACAGGTGTCTTTCTTATGTTTAACTTCAACAATTTCTCCTCTACTTTGCTCTCAGTTATTACAAAATCATTAAGCACCCTACTACAATTTGATAACCTTCTACCATTTTCAAACCTTAATAACCCCTCATGTTGAGATTGAGAAATGGCTTTCTCTCACTCTGACACCTATATGACAGTTTTAGAAGTTAGGCAAAACATTTATTAATATTCCATAAGTTAATACTTTATTACCTCATTAAGAGTAACTGAGCTTGAAAATGAAACATGTTTCTCTTGTAACTCGTAATAGAAATAGTACAGCCTCAGTGGCTTTTGCACCACTAACTCTAAACAACAAGAGTAGTGTACCAAGAAAACTGAAAATAATATCACTGTATCGCTGAAAAGGTACTTTGTATCAAAGTAATTGTTGTCTTGTGATATGACTTATTCATTGATGCAAGTCATGCTAAGATGAGCATTTCAACAATTGTGAACTTATGTAAAAAAGATTTTTAACTTATAAAGAAATTTAATGCAAAATAAATGAATAGCAGAACTTCAAGAAACCTTAACTTATCAAGAAGACATTTTCAGTTTATATTCTTGTTCTTAATGATTTTTTATTTACTAATATAATGTGATAGAGTTTTGAATCCTTTTGTGGTTAGAAAAATATATGTATGGAATGTAGTGAGTTGCTGCAATTTAATTTTAAACTGATCACTCCTTACTTTGGATTTCTGATCTTTTTGCTGAACTTGATTATTTATTTCTGCTACAATATATATTTCCCAACACACACACACATGCACACAGCAGTGATTACTGAATTATGACTACCTTCTTAATATGGCGTTAGGCCATCGTTCACACAGACAACAGCTGCTATTCTCTTAGGCATTGACTCCTAGATGTCCGAAGACATCTGTAGGGAACTGCAGCCATGCTGCCTTGCAAGGCTCTCCACATTGCCAGAATAGATGGTGGTTGCTTGATTTTATGCCTCATTTCCCATTCCAAAACGTTGCACGTGTTCAATTGAATTCAGGTCAGGCAAATTTGGAGGACAATCAAGATGGGTGATATCTTCATGTACCATTCATGCACAGTACAGTCCTGATGAGACAGTGCATTATTATCTTGAAAGATCCCATTTTTCTGAAAAAAAAGGAACATGGAATGGAGCGCATGATCTCCTAACAGATGCGAGTAGATCTAGGGGTAGAATTTTTCTCAGCCTGGTCTGTGCTTGTTAACAGGAGAGACTGCTTCTACAGGGATGGGATACACTTAAATGGAAAGGGTGCAAGAATATTTGCTGATGCTATTGAGGCAGAGTTAGGTGGATCGGAAAACTGCTAACTTGGAGGGGGGGATACACAGACTAAAAGATTAACAGTGGCCGTACGTGGAGGTAAAAGTGATTCTTGCACTGCTTCTATTGGAATGAGCAGTAGCCTGGAAACCAAGTTTCTGGAGATTTCCAGTACAGCTGGAAGTCATAGTGAAACAAGTAAATACATGGGCTGTGTTAGGGTAACTAGGAGTAGAAACAGGTGCATGTGTATTGCATGTACACCAATGCTAGGAGTATAGTTAATAAATTTGATGAGCTTGAAGTGCTAGTTAAGACATCAAAGGCAGATATTGTTGTGATATCAGAGACATGGTGTCACACAGACATAAACGTTTAGTGCAGAATTGGAATCTTGGGAGTACAATGTGTACAGAAAGGATAGACAGGACAGGAAGGTAAGAGGAGTTATGCTGTTAGTTAAGAAACACACAAAATCTAAGGAAGTGCATGCAATTGATGTTGGTGGACAGTGCAATGTTGAGTGTGTTTGATGTGACATAAGCACTGGGAAAAGAAAAATGAGAGTAGGTGTGTGTTATAGGCTTAATGAATCTGATGAGTATAATGAGCAATTGTGCAGAGAAATAGTGGGCCATAAATCAGTGTGTCTTATAATGGGGGATTTTAATTTCCCAGAGATTAACTGGAATTTATGGGTTGGTCACTCGCACACTAGCAAGGCTTTTCTGGATTTATTGGATGATTGTTTTCTACATCAGAATGTTCAGGAGGCAACTAGAGGGAGAAATACTCTTAATCTGATTATTAGTAGTGATTTTTCATACTTTAAGAATCTGCAGATAAAGGAACCACTAGGTGGCAGTGTGCTGAAGTGCGTTTTACTCAAATAGGTAACTACCATCAGGGATAAACGGAAGGGTTTTTGCATTCGTAAAGGTGACTACGGTGGTCTGAGACAGTATATAAATTCTATAAGGTGGGACCAACTGATGATGTTACCAACAGCAAATTCAAATTAGGAAGCTTTCAAATAAATAATCTTGGAAGCTACTAGGCATTTCATTCCAACTAAAAAATATTGTTCAAGATTTAGGCCTAAATGGATGTCAGATGAACTAATTAGAAATGTGACAGGGAACAAAAATGCATGGGATACATATTAGTGTTAGCATTAATAGAGACATATGATGCAAGAAAGCAGGCTTATGCAGCATCAACCAAAACAAAAAAAAAACAAAAAAAAAAAAAAACTTCCACTTCACCCCTCCGTTCGTTCGAAATACGTGTCCAGCTGAGCCTTAAATTTATTTAGGCTATCAACTTCCACAACAAGGGATGGAAGTCTGTTCCACATAACCAACTACCCGCTGGCTAAAGGCAAATTTCCGCACATCTATCCTACATCTGTCTTTCCTCAATTTGAATTTATGCCCTCTCAGGTGATTATTCTGAGCGAGAGGAAGAATCCCATCAGCATTGAGCATGCTCAAACCATTCAAGGCTTTTTACACCTCTATCAGATCACTTCGCTGGTGCCTAATCTCCAGACACTGAAATTTGCAAAACTTAAGCCTTTCTTCGTAAGAGCAACCCTTTGTTCCATTCACTAATCTTGTTGCCCTTCTCTGTACTCATTCCAGCAGCTCTACATCCTACTTTAAATGAGGCTTCCAGACCTGTATACAGTACTCAAGATGTGGCCTGACCATTGCCTTATACAAGGGAATAATCGCCTCCTTATCCCTGCTAGAAAAATTCCTGTATATCATTGACAAGACACCATGAGCTGCCGACCGGGCAAGCCGAGTGGGTCAAGTACCTGCCCGGCAACCCAAAGGTCGCGGGTTCGATTCCCGCCTCGGGCTTGGATCAAAGTACTGCAAAAACCTTGGGAGGTGCAATATGGCCACAGAAGCCGATGCGCCAACAACTACCAAATCAAAAAAAAACACCATGAACTACTCTTGCAGCCCGTCTGCACTGCTCAGAGAACTTCATATCTGCCTGCACAATTACCCACAGGTCCCTTCCATTCTCTACCACTGTCAGTCTAATACCACAGAGTTGATACGTTGCTTTGGGGTTGCTGTTTCCCATATGTAGTACTGTACATTTGTCAATATTAAACTTCATTTGCCACCTCTCAGCCCATCTGCTCAATATTTTCAGATCCTGTTGCAGCAGCATAGCGTCAGTGGTGTCCTTAACAACCCTGCCAACCTTTGTATCGTCTGCAAACTTGGACATTAAGCTTGATATACCATCATCAATATTATTTATAAATACAGAAAACAATAATGGACCCAACACTGAACCCTGAGGGACTCCACTAATAACATTAGTCCACGATGAGCAGTGTCCATTGATTAACCACTCTCTGTCTTCTCCCTCTCAACCATCTCTTTATCCATAGCAGCAATTTGCCTCCAATGCCACACTGCTCCAATTTGTGCAGCAGTCTTCCATGTGCAACAGTATCAAAAGCCTTTCTAAGATCCAAGTATATAATGTCAAAGTTATTCCCTGCATCCAGCTCTTTTGTGACTGCATCATAGTATCCAATCAAATTGGTCAGGCAAGACTTCCCCTTAAGAAAACCATGCTGTGTCCGAGCTATAACTGAAGTCTTGTCTAGATAATCCTGCAGTGCTTCTTTAACCAGCGCCTCCATTAATTTTCCTGGAACAGACGTTAAACTCACAGGTCTGTAATTACTTGTCAGCCTTTGATCCTCCTTTGTGAATTGGGGTCACATTTGCACATCTCCAGTCTATGGGTACCTCCCCTGAGTCCAAGGAAGCTCTCATAATTATGGCTAAGGGTTTGCTTACTTTCTTTGCTGCCTCCTTTAATATAACTGGATAGATCCCATCCACCCCAGGTGCCTTCCTTGTGTTTATCTTCAACAATTTCTCCTCCACTTTTCTCTCAGTTATTACAAGATTATCTAGCTTACTGCAGAGTTGAATACACCTCTGGCATTCCCCTCACTGAATAACTCCTCGTGTGTGAATGTCGATGCAAAATATTCATTTAGTTTGTTAAACCTGAGCAGGATCATCAACAGTTGAACCATCGATATCAAGTGGACCAATCTGATTCATCCCCTTCCTTCTAGAGTTTACATAAGTAAAGAATTCTGTTTTTCTTTGCATCCTTTGCCAAAGGTTTCTCATAATCTGCCTTTGCCTGTCTAACCTCCTTTGTGACTTGGTTGCAGACCAGCTTATATCTATCATAGGCTTCTGTGTCAGGTGTTAATTTTTATGTGTCCCATGCATTTTTCTTCTCTCCCATGTGTCTCATTAGTTCATCTGACATCTATTTAGGCCTAAACCTTGAACGATATTTCTTAGTTGGTATGTAAAGCCTAGTAGCTTGCAAGATAAGTTCTTTGAATGCTTCCCAATTTGAATTTGCTGTTGGTAACATCATCAGTTGGTCCCGCTGTATAGAACAAGTGGGAAGGAGGAGCAGTGCGTAGCACACGCTTCTTGATTAGACCGTGGTTTGAGCCTGTCGCTACCAAATACGGAGGATGCGGAGAGGTCAGGGAATGACCACCGCATATTCCCAGAGCAATATGGCCTTAGTTGCTAATGCTCCTAAAAACCAAATAACAAACAAACAACCACTGTATAGAATTTAGGCAGGCAGATTACGAGAAATCTTTGGCAAAGGATGCAAAGAAAAACAGCAAAGAGTTCTTTACTTATGTAAACACTAGAAGGAAGCGGATGAATCAGATTGGTCTGCTTGATATCGATGGTTCAACTGTTGATGATCCTGCTCAGGTAGCTAACAAATTAAATGAATATTTTGTATCTACATTCACACATGAGGAGTTATTCAGGGAGGGGAATGCCAAAGGTGTATTCAACTCTGGCAGTAAGCTAGATAATCTTGTAATAACTGAGTGTAAAGTGGAGGAGAAATTGTTGAAGTTAAACATAAGAAAGGCACCTGGGGGTAGATGGAATCTATCCAGTTATATTAAAGGAGGCAGCAAAGGAAGTAAGCAAACCCTTAGTCATAATTATGAGAGCTTGCTTGGACTCAGGGAAGATACCCATGAACTGGAAAGTGCAAATGTGACACCAATCCACAAAGGAGCGTCAAATGGAGACAGGAGATTACAGACCTGTTAGTTTAACTTCTGTTCCAGGGAAATTAATGGAGTCTCTGATTAAAGAAGCATTGCAGGTTCATCTAGACAAGACTTCAGTTATAACTTGGACTCAGTATAGTTTTGTTAAGGGGAATTGTTGTGTGACCAATCTGATTGGATACTATGATGTAGTCACAAAGGATAATTTTGCAAAGAATAATTTTGATATCATATATTTGGATCTTAGAAAGGCTTTTGATACTATTGCACATGGAAGACTGATGCACAAATTGTAGGAGTGTGGCATTGAAGGCAAATTGCTGCTATGGATAAAGGGTTGAGTGAGAGAAGACAGTCTTCTCTCACTCAACCATCAATCATCAATGGACACAATGCTCTTCGTGGACTAATGTTATTAGTAGGGTCCCCCGTGGTTCAGTGTTGGGTCACTTGTTGTTTTCTGTATTCATTAATGATATTGATGATAGTATATCAGGCTTATTGTCCAAGTTTGCAAATGATACATAAGCGAGGAAGGTTGTTAATGACACTAATGATAGTAAGCTGCTGCAACCTGATCTAGAAAAGTTGAGAAAATGGGCTGAGAGGTGGCAACTGAAGTTTATCATTGACAAATATAAAATACTGCATATGGGAAGCAGTAACCCCAGAGTAACGTATCAAATGTTCTGTAATACACTGACAGTGGTAGAGAGTGAAAAGAACCTGGGAATAATTGTGCAGGCAGATATGAAGTTTTATGAGCAGTGCAGATGGTCTGCAAGAGTAGCTCATGGTGTCTTGTCAATGATATACAGGGATTTTCCTAGCAGGGATAAGGAGGTGATTATCCACTTGTATAAGGCAATGGTCTGGCCACACCTTGAGTACTGTATACATGTCTGGAGGCCTCATTTTAAGAAGGATGTAGAGCTTTTGAACGAGTACAGAGAAGGGCAACAAGATTAGTGAATGGAACAAAGGGTTGCTCTTACGAAGAAACTCTTAAATTTTGCAAATTACAGTGTCTGGAGACTTTGGCACCTGCGAGGTGATCTGATTGAGGTGTATAAAGCCTTGAATGGTTTGAGCATGCTCAAGGCTGATGGGATTCTTCCTCTTGCTCAGAATAAATGAGAGGGCATAAATTCAAATTGAGGAAAGAGTTGCAGGATAGATGTGCAGAAGTTTGCCTTTAGCCAGTAGGTGGTTGATTGCTGGAACAAACTTCCATCTGTCATTGTAGAAGTTGATAGCTTAAACAGATTCAAGGCAGAACTAGACAAACATTTGAAGCGAGTGGGTTAGTGAAATGGGAAGGGGGTGTGTGTTTTTTTTTTTTTTTGGCTGATGTTATATAAGCTTGCTTTCTTGTATCATCTGTCCTTGCTAATGCTAATCTCACAAGTGAAATGTTGGCCCATATGCACCAGGGGCCCTAGATTTTGGCAGCAAAAAATTCCTCATATTAAGCAAGTTTGACACCACGGATTTGTTTTGCTTGTGCCACACATGGTCTCCGCTGGTGTGTTGCACCTGGTATTTGGACTTATCCAACCAGCACACTCATTTACTGTTCTCTAGTGGTGTTGACACCACAGCATTTGCTATCATCGATGACAGTGGCAAGGAAAAGGTGTCTCTTGAGCCATCTACCGTGGAATCTCCTACATCTGAATGTCCAGCTCATCATTATTTGGGTCATTGTTCTTGGATTCTTCATATGAATTGTGATGACAATGCACTGCACCTTTCACTTAAGACGAACATCTGCATTATGTAATCCTTTACAGTTCTGTCAGAAGGTGGTTTGACCCACTGAACACCATTTTTTGTACACCTTCACCACAATGGGCCATGAACAATCGACAAGGTGTGCCGTTTCTGATATGGAAGTGCCCAGCCCATGTGCTCCCATAATAATGCCCTTTTGAAACTCCGTGATATTTTTACAATGTCCCAACTGCTACTTTATCACTTTGATTTGCATGACCAGATACAAATTACCATTGCTATAGCATGCAAAGCTGTTTGGCTTTTTATACTGCGAGCAGAGCAATGTGTCATAGTCCACTATGGATGAGATGGTCATAATTCAGCAATCACTGTGTTTTTTTTTATATCCAAGTAATAACTTGGATAATTTTTTATATAGTGATGATAATTCTCATTGAAACTAGAAATGAAATGGTTTTATAAAGAAAAAGTAAATAAAGCAGAGTAATTTTTATATCATAAAACTTCAGTATTTTTGATGTCAACTTGTTTTGTTTTGCTAAATCTGATAACAATTCCTTTGTGGTGGTTTTTAGCTCAGAGAAATGGCATGAAATTATTGGGGAATAAATATCATTTATGGTTTTATTCTTGTGTTATTTTGCATATTTTCTGTGCAGTTCTTAGCTATTTTCTTCAGTAATCATTAAATTAGTTTTCTGTTTTTGTGATTACATCTGAACTTTTTATTCCTCCAGAAATTAGACCTTGGATAACAACAGTACAGTAATTGTTCAGCATGAAGGTACAGATATATAATGTGCCACTTATTCCACCTGATCTTCGTAGAGAGGAAACTATCATTCATATTGCAGATTCCCTTGATCATCTGCAGAAAATAACAGATGACATTTTCTCTCGAATTACCACACGTGTTGGTGAGTATCGAAGTCGTCTCCAATCCATTAATGAGAGGGCCACTATAGCACAAGCAAAGATTAATAAAATAAGAGGCAGCAATAAAGCTACAAAAGTAAGATTTTTAATTTTTCATTTACTTATTAGACATATTGTAGTTGCATAATTGTGTACAGTACTTGTATATTAAAAAGTTTTGTTTCAAAGTCTATGTAATTAACATATTTACACCGATGAGCCAAAACATGACCAGCAAGTCGAAGCAACTGCAGGTGAACTGTGGTGCGTGCGCATGTCAGGACACGGTATAAAAAACACCTGATACTGAGCACCATTAATCAGTGTTACTCTTGTTCTTCAAATGGGAATGGCAGTGGACTTAAGCGAGTTTGACAAAGGCCAAATTGTAATGGCCAGATGACTGGGTCAGAGCATATCCGAAATGGCACAGCTGGTGGGGGTGCTTACGGTCAACCGTGGTTAGTACCTACCGAAAGTGGTCCCAGGAGGGAAAACCCACAAACCACCGGCTAGGTGTTGGACGACCACAGCTCATCGATGCTCGAGGTAAGCGAAGGCTCTTCCAGATGATACGTGGCAACAGAAGGGTGACTGTGGCGCAACTCGCCGGTAATTAGAATGCTGGTGACAGGAGTAATGTGTCACAACACACAGTACATCGAACCCTGCTGAAAATGGGGCTGTGTAGCCGCAGGCCACTCCAAGTGCCCATGCTAACCACGGTTCACCGGTGATAGCACCTACAATGGGTTGGACCTTGGGTGATTGGAAGAAGGTCATCTGGTCCGATGAATCTTGTGTCCTGTTGCACCATGTGGACGGCCTGGTATGTGTGCATCGTTTACCTGATGAAGTGATGGCACCTGGATGCACCATGGGACGAAAACAAGTTGGTGGCGACAGTGTCATGCTTTGGGTGATGTTCTGTGGGATACCCTGGGTCCAGTCATCCATGTGGTTGGCACTCTGACGTCTGTCACCTACCTAAACATCATTGCTGACCAGGTGTACCCTTTTATGGCAACGGTCTTCCCCTCTGACATTGCAGTCTTTCAGCAGGATAATGTGCCATGCCACACTGCCCGGATTGTTTGAGACTGGTTCGTGGAACATGAGGAAGACTTCCAGGTATTGCCCTGGCCTCCAAATTCCCCAGACATCAATCCCATCGAGCATCTGTGGTTTGTGTTGGAGCAGCAACTCTGATCTGCATCATCTCAATCATGCACCTTACAGGAGTTAAAGGATCTGCTGGTTACATGTTGGTACCAGATACCACAAGACATTTAAAAATCTTGTAGTTTCCATGCCTCGCCGGGTAAGAGCTGGAAACCTAACTACCTAATATGATGTTTGACTGACTGCACATAGAGGACCACGTGCAGTCAAACCTCATATTAGGTAGGTCATAATGTTTTAGCTCATCGGTCTGTGTGAGATCATAAGAATATGATCCAGTCGTTTGTGCTACTCATAAATGATCTCTATCACATTAGGTAGCACATGTAAACAGTTGATGAATATGTAAATACCACATATGACTTTTAAACATACATATGTTGAGAATAATTGTATGGGCTATATACAGTTATATATAGAAAGCATTGTTTCTTAAGGTATGATTGGCATAAGCAAATGGACTTCTGTGCTGTCAGTGACATTTCTTACATATAACACTCAATCTCCAGACAATGATTGTACAGGGTTGAAATTTTTTGGATATAGTAAACTGATGATTACCAGTAATTGGATTCTAGTTGTTTTTTTTGAATTTGGTACCTGTAGACGAGAGTATGGTTACAGGCATATTAATGTGGTATTTGATATATGGTATGTTTCATAAGTAGCTTCATCTTCAAGATGAAGAAAAGTCACCATGATTCATTTAAAAAAGGAGCATTATATAAATTATATATCTGTTCACAGATTCCCCCTCCCCCATATTTCTTGTAATAATTAATCATCCCATATGCCTCTATTTACAAGAGCAAGAGTTCGGAAATATTAGCATTAGCATTTCCAGTGATATATGGTGCAAGAAAAAAGCTTAAAAAAAAAAAGGAACACTTCCCATTTCACCTATACTCCATTCATTCCAAAAGTTTGTCGAGGTCTTCCTTGAATTTATTTAAGCTGTCAACTTCCACAATGACAGATGGAAGTTTGTTGCAGAAATCACCCACCCGCTGGCTAAAAACAAATTTCTGCACATCTATTCTGCAACTGTCTTTTCTCAATTTGAATTTATCCTCTCAAGTGAGTAATCTGAGCAAGAGGAAGAATCCCATCAGCATTGAGATTGCTCAAACCAAAGCCTTAACCCCTTCATGAATTATCCCGAGATATCTCGTTTTTAGTTTTAAAAGTTATTTGGAACTACACAATATATCTCAGGATACAATAATACCCAAAGCAAACAATAATACCATCAAATTTAGGACTGAAATGTATTTTCTCATGCATTTATCTGGCTTAATAGGATAAATCCAACTCAGCAGCCGAAATCACTCAGCGAATCACTAGCAAACTGCATGACATGGCTGACTACCTCAATACCTTCAACCTCCAAATCAACCCCCTAAAATCGGCACAAATAACTTATTCTCTAAAGGGCAGCCCAACAACGTTGGAGCCTGTGCTTAACGGCTCCTCAGTTCCAAGTGTTCAAACACACAAAGACCTGGGGGTCGTTTTCGACTCCAAACTATCTTTCAACGATCACATAAACCTCATACAGTCGAGGCTGAATTCACTACGCTGGGTCGCCAAACAACAGATGCTCCACACCACCGAACCACAACTGGTAAAAAGATACATCGTATCAATCCTTTACCCGACAATACTGTATGCTTCAGAGATATGGCATCGGCCGCCGAATCCAACATTAAAAGAATATTCTCTGCCGAATTCTGGCTTCTAAAATGGGCCAACAGCAAACTCCACCTTCCCCCAGCTCTCAGATCAACGCAGTTAGCAGAAGCTCTTCAACTACGCAGGCTCTGGTCCTACATCGGAGAAAGAAGGCTGCTGTTCACCATCAAGATGGCCACCGGTAAAATTACAGAGCCGAACTTCTGGGATCACTGCTCTTGGCGCATTCCTCCCCCTTATCTCCAGTCTTCAGCACAGCTGCTAGCAAACCGTAACCGGCTAGTACTAACCGACAGATTCCTGCCAAAGCAAACGCTGCCCTCACTGCAGGCCATCGACGGGGACCTCCAAGAAGTGGTCAATAATAAAAAATACAGGAAGGGTATCCTCGTCGAACTGAAAATGTAAAACTGTGCTTTGTTAATAATCTGATGTAACTTATGTTTTCTCATGTATCTTTTGTAAATATGTTTTGTAAACCCCTGGCCCCACCATGCCGTGACAGGACTAATTGTATGTCTATCATTGCTGCAATTAAAGATTCTATTCTATTCTATAAATGCATGAGAAAATACATTTCTCATGCATTTATCGTTGCATTAGTCAGATCAATCCCAAGATTTCCGAGGATTTTCTAACGCCTGGTAGCAAACTACTGGGTTTTGTTTTATTTATATTGTACAGCAATGTCAGAACAGTAGGGCATGTTCCTGTGCCACCAGTAAGCAAAATATAATTTGCTGTCCTAAATGCAGAATACTGAACCCACGAAAATAATTCACAAAAACAATATCGAAAAATATTTTGGTGCCCTCTTGAACTGCCGCCCGTAAGCGATGCTTACCTTGCCTGTCCACTTGTGGCAGCTGTGTGTCAGAATATAGTTAGTTCGCAATTATTTCTTGTGGCGGGAGGTTACTGCTTGTGCGTTCCACTTGAATTTTTAAATTTATTTATATAATGAGTAATGAAGAGCTTTTCTGTGCCTTTCTTTTAGCTCAAGCTCTAATTTATTAAAAAAATCTGTATAATTTGCACTTTTTGGCGTACAAGAGATAACTCGGGATAGCCCAAATGGGTTAATTACTCCCATGTATTTTCTATGAAAAAATTAATAAGAAACAAACAAAAAAAAAAAAACCTATACAATAAGTATTCTCATTATGCATACTTTTGATCTGTAAAATTAAAAAAAAATCGATCCGTTACGGCACATTTTCCAAAAAAAAATGTTCCGAGAAGGGGTTAAACACTTCAATCAGATAATCTCGCAGGTGCCTAGTCTCCAGATGCTGCAATTTGCTGAACTTAAGCCTTTTGTGGTGAGAGCACCCTTTTGTTTCCATCGGCAATCTCGTTCCCTTCTCTGTACTCATTCCAGCAGCTCTACATCATTTCCTGAAATGAGTCCTCCAAACCAGTATGCAGTACTCAAGGTGTGGCCTGACCATTGCCTTATATCTAGGGATAATCACCTCCTTATCCCTGCTAGCAAAATTCCTGTACATCATTGACAAGACCCCATGAGCTGCTCTGGCAGCCTGTCTGCACTGCTCAGAAAACTTTATATCTGACTGTACAGTTACCTCAGGATTTTTTTTCATTCTCCACTACCCTGGGTGTAGTACCACACTGTTGGTACATTACTCTGGGGTTACTGCTACCCATATGCAGTACTTTGCATTTGTCAATGTTAAGCTTCATTTGCCACTTTTCAGCCCATCTGTCCAACTTTTCTAGATTCTTTGTATCATCTGCAAACTTGGACATTAAGCCTGATATACTTTCATCGGTATCATTGATAAATATAGAAAACAACTAAGGGCCCAACATCAAACCCTGGGGGACTCCACTAATAATATTAGTCCACAAAGGGCAGTGTTCTTTGATTACCACGCTCATCTTCCACTTAACCATCCCTTTATCCATAACAGTAAACTGACTGCTCCAGTTTGTACACTAGTCTTTAATGGGCAACAGTATCAAAAGCCTTCCTGAAATCCAAGTATATGATGTCAAAATTATTTTTTTGGATCCAGTTCCTTGGTTACTGCATCGTAGTAACCTATCAGGTTGGTTAGACCAGACTGCCCCCTTAACAAATCCATGCTGTGATTGTAGTATAATTGCATGCCTGTCCAGATAGTCCTGCATTATTTTTTTAACCAGTGATTCCACTATTTTCCCTAGAATAGGTGTTAAGCTAACAGGTCTGTAATTACTCATCTCTACTATTGATTCCCCTTTATGAATTGGGAATATATTTGCACATCTCCAGTCCGTTAGGACCTGCCCTGAATCAAAGGATGTTCTCATAATTATATCTAATGGTTTGCTTACCTCCTTTCCTGCCTCCTTTAGTATAATTGGATAGATAGATTCTATCCACCTCAGGTGCCCTTTTTATGTCCATCCTCAATTTCTCCTCCAATTTCCTTTCAGTTTCAGAAAGTCATTAAGCTTCTCATTGGAGTTTAATAAACTTCTAGCATCCCTCTTCCCTAAAGAATTCCTCATGTGTGAATGTAGATATAAAATGCCTATTCAAGCAACCTGAACAAGTCATTAACAGTTAACCCATACACATCAAGTGGTCCAATATGATTCAACCCTTCCTTCTACTGTTAATATAAATATAAAAGTCTTTGCCAGAGACTTTTCATAATCTGCCTTAGCTCCCTATCCTCCTTTGTGACTTCTTTACAGACTAATTTATATCTAACCATAGGCTTCTGTATCACCTGATAATTTATATGCATCCTATGGACTTTTCTTTTCTGCCAGATGTTTCAATAGTTCATCTGACATCCAGTTAGGTATAAGACTTGAATAGTACTTCTTTGTTAGTATGAAAAGCCTAGTAGCTTCTCTGAATACTTCCCATTTAGAATTTGCTGTTGGTAACATCACCAATTGGTTCCACTGCACACAATTTAAAAACTTGTCAATCAATTCAGCCCTGGAGGGATTGTGCAAGACTCATGGGGTGGAACTTTTCTCAGCAGCATGATCTGTGCTTGTTAATAGAAGAGACTGCTTCTACAGGGATAAGATACACTTAAATAGAAGGGGTGAAAGTGTTTGCTGATGCTATTGAGGCAGTGTTAGGTGGGTTGGAAAACTGCTAGCTTGGGGGGGGGGGATTCACAGACTAAAAGGTTAACAATAGCTGCAGGCAGAGGTGAAAGTGATTCTTGCATTCATTCTATTAGAATGATTAGAGGCCTGGAGGGTGGGGTACTGGGGATTTCATGGAATGCTGAGAGTCATCATGGAACAAATAAATATATGGGCTGTGTTGAGTTAACTAAGAGTAAGAACAGGTGCATGTATACCAATACTAGGAGTATAGTAAATAAATTTGATGAATTTGAAGTGCTGGTCAAAACATCAAAGGTGGATATTGTTGGGATATCACAGATGTGTCAGAGGTATAAGCAGTACAGAATTGGAATTTGTGGAGTACAATGTGAATAGAAAGGATAGGGTGGGAGGAGTGGTTATGCTTTTAGCGGTGTGACTTAAGCAATGGAAAGCAACAATGAGAGTAGGAATGTGTTATAGGCCTAATGACTCTAATGAGTACAACGAACAGTTGTACGGAGAAATAGTGGGCCAGTGAATCAGAATGTCTAATAGTGGGGGATAGGATTTTAACTTCCCAGATATTGAACTGGAACTTGTGGGTTGGTCACTGGCACCCTAGCAAGACTGGATGATTGTTTTCTGCAGCAGCATGTTTGAATGGCAACCAGAGAGATTAATACATTTGATCTAATTATCAGCAGTGATTATTCGTGCATTAAGAATTTGCAGATAAAGGAACCACTGGGTGGTAGTGATCACAGTGTACTGTGTGGGATTTACTTAAAGATATTACTACCATCAGGGGTAAAGGGAAGGGTTTTTGCTTCCGTAAAAGTGACTGCAATGGTCTCAGACAGATTTTAAATTTTATACATCATCATCATCAGCCATTTTCAATCCACTGCAGGATGAAGGCCTCTCCAGCAACTTTCCAGTTCCTTCTGTTTTGAGCACTGGCCATCCATTTACTACTCAAAAACTCATGAATTTCATCTATCCATCTCCGCCTTTGTCTTCCAGGTTTTCTTCTAGCTCCTCTTGGGTACCATTCTGTTATTTTCTTAGTCCATCTGTCATCATGTCTTCGAGCTATGTGTCCTGCCCAAGACCATCTTAGTTCTTTAGTTTTGATAAGAATGTCCTTTACTTGAGTTTGCTGCCTAATCCATGTGTTTCTCTTCTTATCTAACAGTCTGATTCCCAATATAATTCGTTCCATTCTTCGCTGTGTAGTTCTTAGCTTCTCTTCCATTCTTTTGGTGAGTGCCCAAGTTTCACTTCCATAAGTCATGGTGGGGAGTATACATTGATTCATTATTTTACGTTTCAGACAAACTGGGATATTGCTCTTCAGTATGTGACTATATTTCCTGAATGCTATCCATCCAAAATTTATTCTTCTCTTGACTTCCAGCCATTTATCATTATTACAGCTAATAACTTGTCCCAGATAAATATA
The DNA here is from genome assembly GCF_048544385.1 of Mastigoproctus giganteus. Lineage (NCBI taxonomy): Eukaryota > Metazoa > Arthropoda > Arachnida > Uropygi > Thelyphonidae > Mastigoproctus > Mastigoproctus giganteus. The sequence continues at coordinate 66,063,151 of NC_143578.1, forward strand.
TGACTCCACCTTTTCAATTACTGCTCCTTCAATCATTATTTCCCTTTCCGTGGCATACTTGTTCATCATTACTTTTGTTTTAGCCATATTCATCTTCAGCCCAAAATCCTTACTAACTGTGCATAACTGATTAAGATTTTCCTCTAATTCTTTGGGATCGTGGCTTATGACCACAATGTCATCTGCAAATCGTAAATGGTTTAGGTACTCTCCGTTCACATTGACTCCTTTCTGCGACCAGTCTAATCTTCTGAAAGCTTCCTCAAGGGCAGCAGTAAACAGCTTCGGAGATATTGTGTCTCCCTGTCGAACTCCTTTCTCGATTTTAAATTTGCTACTGTCTTTCTCTAGTCTAATAAAGGATGTAGCACTCTCATATATTTTCTTCAAAATCATAATATATGGAGTATCTATGCCTTGTCTTTCCAGTGCCCGAAACATTGCCTTATGCTGTATGGAGTCAAATGCCTTTTCATAATCCACAAATACCAGGCATAATGGTGTTTTATATTCATTTGCTTTCTCCATTAGCTGTGATATTACGTGAAGGTGATCCATAGTTGAGAATCCTGTCCTAAAGCCAGCTTGCTCTTTCGGTTGATTCTCATCAAGTATTCTTTCTAATCTGTTAGGAATGACCCTTGTGAACAACTTGTAGATATGGGATAACAAACTAATTGGTCTATAATTTCCAATTTCTGATTTATCGCCTTTCTTATGCAGCAAAACTATGATTGCATTATTCTACTGCTTAGGCATCACACCTTTTCTAATGCACTTTGTGAAGAGCCTTGCCAGTTTTTGTGTTATGTCTCTTCCTCCCAATTTTAACAACTCTATAGTAACTTCATCTTCCCCCGGGGCTTTCCGATTCTTCATTTTCTTCAATGCATGTTCTACCTAATCAGGAAGAATATCGGGTATGTTGTATGTGTTGCTACTTTGCAATCCATGTTCCCCACTGCTGGTATCACCCTCGCTCCTTGTATAATTCTTTATAGTAGTCTTCTGCTATTTGAATTATGCCTTCTCTGCTGTTTATAAGTACACCATTGCTATTCTTTAGTTTCAGTATCATTTGTCTTTCTGTATTACTGCTCATGGCTGCTGATTTAAATCCTTTGTTTTCCCTTAATGCTTGTTCTACTTTTCTTGTGTTAAATCTTCTTATGTCCTCTCTGAGTCTCTTTCTAATGGCTTTGCATAACTCAGTATACTCAATTTTCTCCCTGTCAGTGTTTTTCTTGCTGTTCATTTGTCGTCTTTGGTTCATCATGATAAGTGTTTCTTGACTAATTTTTTCTTCTTTGGATTTCTGTTTCCCTATAGGTTTCTTGGGCTTTATCACTTTCAGAAAGTTGTAATATTCCTCGTCGATATCTTGGTCCTGAGCAGTCTGCAGAAGCTCAAACTTGTTCTTAAGTTCCAGTACATACTGCTTTTACTCCTCCTCTGTTATTTCAAAGACCTTTGTATTATTTACTCGAGTCAGTTTTTTCCTTTCCTTTCCTACATCTATATCAAGTGTACATCTTACCATTCTGTGATCACTTCCAACATTTACCTTATTCAGGACGGTAACATCATTCACAATATATCTTCTGTTAGTGAGGATGAAGTCGATTTCATTAGTTGTTAATCCATTTGGACTCTTCCATGTCCACTTTCTGTTCACCCTTTTCTTGAAAAAAGTGTTCATTACTGACAGTCCTTGAGATTCAGCAAATTCCACAAGTCTTTCACCTCTTTTATTTCTTTCACCAATTCCAAAATTTCCTATAGTTCCTCTTTCTGCGCTGTTTTGCCTTTTTCCAACCTTAGCATTGAAGTCCCCCATAATAATAGCGTAGTGGGTTTTCTGCTCATCTAGAAGACTCTCAATTTCAGTGTACATTTCTTCAACCTCTTCATCATCGTGGCTCGATGTTGGTGCATAAACCATTATAATCTTTAGCTTGTACCTCTTAGAAATCTTGAATATTAGTCTTGACACCCTTGGTGATGTACTTTTGAATTCCAAAATGTTGTTTTTAAAATCTTTATGGACCAGAAACCCAACTCCACCTTCACTCCTTTCACTGTTTCCATTGATGTACAGCAGATTTCCACTTGATAAACTTATAAGTGATTCATTTCTTCTTCTTGTTTCAGCCAAACTGATGTTATTCCAATTCACATTTTCTAATTCCTTTTCCAGCTCTAATATCCTGTCTTCACCGATGAGTGATCGTACGTTATAACAGGCCAAGTTCACTTTCCGTGCATGGCAGCCTGGTCGTACCCAGAGATTCTTAGCACCCTCTGCTTCCACTCTGATCCTCTCGCTGCCGTAAGAGGGAGAGTGAAAGCTGCTGGGGACTGAGGGCCATTTGTATTGTTGTGCTCTCATTGCTGGAGGGTTTGGTCTTTTCCTCTTCACGCTGACCAGGCGTCTTGAAGAGAACCACTCTACACGTTCGTTGCCACCTGAGTGACGTAACAGGGCTTACCATCGAGAAGGTGTGCATGAGTGGATTTTAGGGAGGCAGGCCAACCGGACTTCTCCTAAATCTTCTGTAATAGAGAGATATTGGATCCATCAGTGTTTTAGGCTGAGTGTCTGATAACACACAGGATACCTGTTCCCCTCTAAGCCCCAATGTGGGACCCAACTGGTGATGTTACCAACAGCAAATTCTAAATGGGAAGCATTCAAGGAATTAATCATGGAAGGTACTAGGCTTTTTGTCCCAACTAAGAAATACTGTTCAAGGTTTAGGCCTAAATGGATGTCAGATGAACTAATGAGACTTGTGGCAGAGAAGAAAAATGCATGGGATTCATATAAATTATCAGGCGACACAGAAGCCTGTGGTAGATATAAGCTAGTCTTAATCGAGTTACAAAGGAGGTTAGGCAGGCAAAGGCAGATTATGAGAAATCTTTGGCAAAGGATGCTAGGAAAGACAGTGTGTACTTCTTTGCTTATATAAACTCTAGAAGGAAGGGGATGAATAAGATTGGTCCACTTGATATCGATGGTTTGACTTGATGATCCTGCTCTGCTAGCTGACAAGTAATTGAATGGGTGTTTTGAATCTACATTCACGCATGAGGAATTCTTTAGGGAGGTGGAGGCCAGAAGCTTATTAAACTCTAACAGGGAGCATATGATTTTGTAATAACTGAGAACAAAGTGGAGGTAAAATTGTTGAAGTTAAACATAAGAAAGGCACCTGAGGTGGATGGGATCTATCTAGTTATATTAAAGGTGGCAAAGGAAGTAAGCAAACTCTTAGCCATAATTATGAGAGAATCCTTGGGTTCAGGGGAAGTCCCCATGGACTGGATAGGTGTAAATGTTTCCCCATGTCACAAAGAGAGGGTTCAAAGGGTGATATGAGTAATTACAGACCTATTAGTTTGAACTTCTGTTCCAGGTAAAATAATGGAGTCATTGGTTAAACAAGCATTGCAGGATCATCTAGAGAAGACTGCAGTAATGATTCAGACACAGCATGGGTTTGTTAAGGGAAAGTCTTGTCAGACAATTTTGATTGGATACTATGACGTGGTTAGAAAGCAACTGGATGCAAAAAATAATTTTGATTTTGATATCATATATAGTGGAACTTCTCTATTATGAACTTCTATTTAACAAATTTCTCTATATTACAAATTTTTTTCGCAAAACATTGCATCTTGAAACGAAATTACACATAAAATTAACCCCACATAGCAAAGCGTTAGTCTCAATACACAAATTTTTAAAAAAAATTAGTAAAAGCATTTTTGACGATTTTCAAGCATTTACTGCTAAACAGCCATTCAAATATACTGCCTCCTTCCTTCCGAAATTGCACATTAGCATCTGGAATTAAATAATCATCCTTTTAGTGAACACATATGGGTATTGATCCATGTAGGAGGGTCTTTGTTTCATTTTTGTTACAGTTATTAAACCAAATAGGTTTTCTTGAAAGTAGTCGTAAACTTTACAATAAATAGGATAGATTTGTAAATTGATATTGGCTCAGGGGAAAACGAAATTCGCTGCGGTAAACCTTTAGCGTGCTGCGGCGGCAATATACGGAACGCTACCATAGTCGGTTTTTAGTAATGCCTACTGAGTGACATTCGTTTCTCACCTCAACTGTACCACGTGACCCTCCTATCAATCATTATATGATATGTCCTTCTCATCTAACTGGACTCCCAGTAGATGGTTTTCATGAATTTTTTTTTTTTTCTGAAAAGTAACATACAGCATACATTAATCATAAATTTTTTTTCGTGTATATATGAATGAAAGCACAATAAAAGAAATTCACAGTCGTATGTATTTCTTTAAAGTGATTTGTAGGAAAGGTCACGTGATACTGTTGAATTGGCAAGCGAACGTCATTGAGTAGGCGGTACTAACAATTCACTATATGGCCAGTGCAGCGAATATTGTGGTGTATGTATCGGCAAGAGCTGCAGTCCAGTAATTTTTACAATTGTGGAAACAATGTCGAAGAGAGAGTGTTTAAGTATTAATGATAAAGCAAAGATTGTTATGATATTGACCAGGGTTTTAAGAAAAAAGATGTTGCGGAGAATTATGGCATACATGCAAGCAGTTTATCTACGATTTTAAAAAATCGAGAATCAATTTTAAATGCAATTGAAGGAGGAGCAGACAAGAAGCGAATTAAGTTGTGTATATACAAAGATGTTGATGAAGCTGTTCTAAAATGGGTGCAAATGATACGTGAAAAGAATATCGGGCCTAATAATTAAACAACAAACTCTGAAATTTGCACAGTCCCTTGGACATGAATTTAATGCGAGCACTGGGTAGCTAGATAAATTTAAGAAGCACCACAGAATTCTGGAAAAGGTTATTTGTGGAGAAAGCATTAATGTAAGCAAAGAAGATTGCAACAGTTGGAGGAACAATACCTTAAAGAAGATTTTGGAAAAATATGAGCGTAAGGATGTTTTTAATGCTGACGAAATGGGTTTATTCTTTAAATGTTTACTGAATAGAACACTTTCTTTTAAGGATGATAAATGTTTTGCCAGAAAGCAAAGAAAGAATCACTGTGCTAGTTGGAGCAAATATGATAGGAAGTGAAAAATTAAGACTTTTAGTCATCGGAATATCAAAAAACCCAAGATGTTTTAGAGGCACAAAATCTTTGGAAGTTGACTACACCTTTAATAAAAAAGCATGGATGACAAGTGTGATATTCTTGAAGAATGGATATTAAAACTAGACAAGCATATAACAAAAGAAAAAAGGAAAATCATGTTGGTAACTGACAACTGTCCGGCACATCCTGCCAATATTTCTGCCAAACTTAAAAGTGTGAAGTTGTTTTTACCACCAAACATAACGTCAAAACTTCAGCCAGTGGACCAAGCCATATTTAAAACTTTTAAAATTCATTATTGAATGAGAATAATAATGAAGATTGTCAATGCATTATCAGAAAATAGAAACTGGAGGTTATAATTAACCTTAGAGATCGCATCTCTGAACTGGCAAAAGTTTGGACAAACGATGTCACCGAATACACTATTCAAAATTGTTTTTCGAAAGCGGGATTTGCATTGAATACAGAAACCAAACAACAACTGGACGAACAAGATGAACTGCCCCTTTCACAACTGAAAAACTTTTGGACATTATTAGAATCATCCGGAAACATCGAAATGAAATAACACTGGATAGTTAAGTAGCTAACAAACTAAATGAATATTTTGCATCGACATTCATACATGAGGAGTTATTCAGCGAGGGGAATGCCATAGGTGTATTCAACTCTGGCAGTAAGCTAGATAATCTTGTAATAACTGAGAGTAAAGTGGAGGAGAAATTGTTGAAGATAAACACAAGAAAGGCACCTGGGGTGGATGGGATCTATCCAGTTTTATTAAAGGAGGCAGCAAAGGAAGTAAGCAAACCCTTAGCCATAATTATGAGAGCTTCCTTGGACTCGGGAGGGGGGGGTACCCATAGACTGGAGATGTGCAAATGTGACCCCAATTCGCAAAAGAGGATCACAGGCTGACACAAGTAATTATAGACCTGTGAGGTTAACTTCTGTTCCAGGAAAATTAATGGAGGCACTGGTTAAAGAAGCACTGCAGGATCATCTAGACAAGACTTCAGTTATAGCTCGGACACAGCATGGTTTTGTTAAGGGGAAGTCTTGCCTGACCAATTTGATTGGATACTATGATGCAGGGAATAACTTTGATATTATATACTTGGATCTTAGAAAGGCTTTTGATACTGTTGCACATGGAAGACTGCTGCACAAATTGGAGCAGTGTGGCATTGGAGGCAAATTGCTGCTGTGGATAAAGGGGTGGTTGAGGGGGAGAAGACAGAGTGGTAATCAATGGACACTGCTCTTCGTAGACTAATGTTATTAGTGGAGTCGCCCAGGGTTCAGTGTTGGTTCCATTGTTGTTTTCTGTCTTTATAAGTAATATTGATGATGGTATATCAAGCTTAATGTCCAAGTTTGCAGACGATACGAAGGTTGGCAGGGTTGTTAAGGACACTACTGACTCTGTGCTGCTGCAACAGGATCTGGAAAGGTTGATCAGATGGGCTGAGAGGTGGTAAATGAAGTTTAACATTGACAAACGTAAAGTACTGCATATGGGAAACAGCAACCCCAGAGCAATGTATCAACTCTGTGGTACTACACTGACAGTGGTAGAGAATGAAAAGGACCTGGGGGTAATTGTGCAGGCAGATATGAAGTTCTCTGAGCAGTGCAGACGGGCTGTAAGAGTAGCTCATGGTCTCATCTTGTCAATAACATACAGGAATTTTTCTAGCAGGGATAAGGAAGTGATTATCCACTTGTATAAGGCAATGGTCAGGCCACACCTTGAGTACTGTATACAGGTCTGGAGGCCTCATTTCAAGAAGGATGTAGAGCTGCTGGAACAAGTACAGAGAAGGGCAACAAGATTAGTGAATGGAACAGAGGGTTGCTCTTACGAAAAAAGGCTTAAGTTCTGCAAATTATTGTCTGGAGACGAGGCACCAGCGAGGTGATCTGATAGAGGTGTATAAAGCATTGAATGGTTTGAGCATCTCAGTGCTGGTGGGATTCTTCCTCTTGCTCAGAATAATCACCTGAGAGGGCATAAACTCAAATTGAGGAAAGACGGATATAGAATAGATGTGCGGAAATTTGCCTTTAGCCAGCCGGTGGTTGGTTGGTGGAACAGACTTCTATCCCTTGTTGTGGAGGTTGATAGCCTAAATAAATTTAAGGCTCAGCTGGACAGGTATTTCGAACAAACGGAGGGGTGAAGTGGAAGTGGTTTTTTTTTTTTTTTTTTTTTTTTTTGCTGATGCTGCATAAGCTTGCTTTCTTGCATCATATGCCTCTACTAATGCCAATGCTAAGTTTTTGTAGATCAAGATCTGACTACAGCAGAACATCCAAATGAAGATGAAATACTGCTGAACAGCCATGATCACGAAGAAATTAACGATGATGCTGAAGACGCATCAGAACAACCCATAGAAAAGCCAACTCGCGAAGAAATGATTAATGCTTTTTAAAACAGTGCGTAAGGGGTACAGTTTTGTGAAAATGTTCCTGATAATGTTTTTAATGCTCTGAACAAATGCCAGGTTTTCTTTGAGAATCAGACAATTTTTTAATTGTACTGTGCAGACGAAAATTACATATTTTTTTTTAATTTGTGATACTTACCGGCAAAAATTGTGTAAAAGTAATTTAAATAAGTATGTTTTTGAAATAAAATACATTAAAAATAATGTAGATTCGTTTTCATTTTCTAATAAAAAAGATATCCTCTGTATAACGAAATTTCTCTATAACGAATTTTTTCTCTGGATTTATCGAATTCGTTATAGGGAAATTCGACTGTACTTGGATTTCAGGAAAGATTTTGATACTGTTGCACATTGAAGACTACTGTATAAATTGGAGCAGTATGGTATTAAGGGCAAGTTGCTACAATGGATAAAAGGATAGTTGAGTGGGAGAAAACTGTTGTAATGAATGGATGCTGCTCTTCGTGGACTAATGTTATTAGTGGAGTCCCCCATGGTTCGGTTCTGTGTTGGGCCCAATTTTATTTTGTATGTTTATCAATGATATCGATGAAGGTGTATCAGGCTTAATATCCAAGTTTGCAAATAATACTAAGGTTGGCAGGGTTGTTAATGGCAGTGTGCTACTGCAAACAGGATCTAGACAAGTTGGGAAGATGGGCTAAATGTCAACTGAAGTTGAACATTGACAAATGCAAAGTACTTTTTATGGGTAGAAGTAACCCCAGAGAAACGTACCAAGTGTATGGTACTACACTTAGGGTGGTAGAAAATGAAAAAGACCTGGGGGTAATTGTGCAGTCAGATATGAAATTTTCTGAGAAGTGCAGACAGGCAGGCAGTCTGAGCTGGCCATGGGGCATTGTCAATGATATACAGGAACTTTGCTAGTAGGGAAAAGGTGATTATCCCTTTGTATAAGGCAGTGGTCAGGCCATGCCTTGAGCACTGCTTACAGGTCTGGAGGCCTCTTTTTAGGAAGGATGTATAGTTGCTCGAGCGAGTACAGAAAAGGGCAACAAAAGGGTGGTCCTGTCGAGAAAGGCTTAAGTTCTGCAAATTGCTGTGTCTGGAGATTAGGCACCTGTGAGGTGATCTGATTGAGCTGCATAAGGCCTTGGGTGGGTTGAACAGGCTGAATTCTAATGGGATTCTTCCTCTTGTTCAGATTACTAACCTGAGGGGGCATAAATTCAAATTGAAGAAACATGGTTGTCGAATAAATGTGCGGAAATTTGCCTTTAGCTAGTGGGTAGTTGATTGCTGAAACGCGCTTCCATCTATTGTTCTGGAAGTTGGTAGTTTAAATAAATTCAAAAAGGAACGGAACAAACTTTTAGAAGGAATGAATGTGTGAAATAGTGGTTTTTTTTTTTTTTTTTTTTGGCTGATGCTACATAAGCTTGCTTTCTTGCATCACATGCCTCTACTACTGCGACTGTGTTGCTGTTTGGTATACTCAGCACAGTCAGTAGGCCTATAACACACTCCTACTCTTGATTTTGTTTTCCCAGTGCTTATATCACACCAAACTTACTGAACATTGCACTCATCACTCAGTAAACTGGATGCACTGCCTTAGATTTAATATTCTTTTTAACTAAGAGCATAATCTCTCCTGTCCTTCCTGTATACATTTTTCTGTATACATGTGAACATATTCAAATTCAGAACTTCCTGTATACATGTGAACATATTCAAATTCAGCATCACTTATGTCTGAGTGACACCATGTCTTTGCTATTCCTACAATGTCTGCATTTGATGACTTAATCAGTACTTCAAATTTATTTACAATGCTCCTCGCATTAGTGTAGTATACCTGCATGTTTTCTTACTCTTTGTTACCCTAACACAGATCATGTATTCATTTGTTTAATGATGACCCGTAATTGGCATTTACGATTAGGGAAGTTTTCTGCTTACAGACACTATGCCGAGCTGCATTCCATCTAGCAAGGTCATACATGAGATGCATGTCTGCCATCTCTCTCGATTTGAATAAGCCACTATTATCACAGCAAATGCATAGTATCAAACTTTTAATAACAAGCTCCAAATGTAGTGCCCTTGTCAGAAGAACTAACTGAAATCACTCAAATAATGATATGGGATTTTGTTTACGTAACTTGCAAGACCCTTTATAAGATATTGTCAACAGTTGAATGGAGCCAGTTGTGCTAACTCAGTTTATGGAAAGAACTGCTGGAACACAAAAATGGCTGTAACATGGAAACAAGGCAAAATCAGACCTATGGCTATGTGAACTTTTTTTTTTTTTTATTGTTTTTAAGCCCTAACTCCATCCCTGAAGTGGGTCCCACATGTTATGATACACCCTGTATAGGGGGCAGGTGAAAATTATGTAGTAACACTGATATGCAGTTTCAGAAGGTTTATTGAGGAAACATAAAGAAAAATGAATTTCAGATATATTAAATATATATAAATAGGTACATTTACAGGAGTTATGAGACATTTAAATTATCCATCAGTAGCAAACATAACACGAATGGCTTTTTTGCGCAGTCTGGCATGATGGCGTAAATATCAGCTGTATTTTGCTGCTTTCTCTTGTATCAGCACGCTGAACCATTACAGTCAGTGTAGTTTACTGTACTGGTAACTTGGTTACGTGTTCCCTTTCTGTGTTATCACAAGTCTACTCTAACTGATTTAATAGCAGTTGAACAACCAGTTAACTACTCAGTACTATACAGGAATAGCAACACCAATATCCACATGGATTTAGTGTTTCTGTTAAAGCGGTGTCAGGGGGAATTTCCCCCAACTCTACTCCACATGGTCTTTTGTCTGTTTTTTTATGATGTTGGGGAAACTTCCCCCGGCACTGTGAGGGATTAACCCCAACTTCACACTCCACATGGACTATGTTCCAGACATTAGCTCATATAGGCTATAGCAGTCAATGTCCATCACGGGTACCCATGTACACTGAGAAACACAACAAATTGTACCTTGCATGTATACATGAAACTGTACCACAGAGGTGGAATATGAAAATTTTAGTCTATTGAACACTCGCATGATCTAAACCCAGTTGAGCATGTTTGGGACTTACTGGAAAAGGGCATTTGACATCCACCTGACAATGTGTGGGTGTTGTCAACTGGACAGTGCGCTACCTTCCTTGTTAGTCACGATTATAAAAACCATGAGACACAAGTACAAAGGCAATACATCGTGACTCTTGATGGTAAACTGATTAATACTGTACCATGATAATGACTACGATGTCTAGACATTTTTATACATTGAGTAAAAAAAAAAAATTTCTGTTCCACCAACGTTGTGCCATTGAGGTGATTTTTGTACTGATATAGTCCAGCGAGTTGCTACAACTTCAAGTATTTAATACACTCATAGCATAAGCTGTATGACTTTGAGAATAAATTTTGCAATATGTGGACTTAGTTTGGTATCATGAATTCCTAAGACCAAAATGTATTTCCTTATGGCAGTCAGAAGTCTGCTGGCTCCAACCAGAATTTATAGATAGCAAGTTGCCAGCTGAGTTTTCGAGCATTAAATTAAATATTATTTAACTTTAAAACTTTCATAAGTATATTTGTATTGGGAAACCAGTTCAGCTTCCAGTATTGCTATTTGGGGAACAAGTTTTTTGAACCAATTTGAACTGCTTTAACAAAAAAAAAAAGAAAAAAGAAAAGGAAAAAAAATAGATATTTTCAGTATCACTTTTGTTAATTTCAGTGTAATAACCTTCCTGGCATCCTTGTGCACTTGTCAGTTCCCTTGGTTAGGGAACTAATGACAAGTGCACAAGAAAGCTTCAAATATAACAGATTATATCAAATCGTGCTTGGCATCTGAACAATTCCTCATAGCAGTTAAAAGTGTGAGAGAATATTTAGCCAGGCAGGGGAACAAAACTGAGTTCAAATCTCTTTGGTGAAACATTTGGAAATACTTTTGACAGTCAAATCTAAACAAAGAGTATTGTTGTTTTAAACGAAGCTTTAACCTATTTCTTAAGAGAGCAAAGTTCTAGCAGAATCTTTCTTGAAGCAGTCATAATCAATTGATGCCTAACAGAAATCCATACAAAAGACAATCCTAAGTAACGGAATATTTGAAAGTATACTGTACTGGTAATTTATTTGCAAACAACTGTTTTTTTTTGCAAAAGGTCCTGTTTTCCTCCTGCTCACAGTTACCCAATCTGCAGCTTTTTAAAAGCTGCAGATTGGATCAAGTTTCTGTCCCCCCCCCCTTCAGATTTTGAGCTAAAAGCCACTACTAGAACTTAAATCTTTAGAGAAAAAGACAAAAATTATGCTGTTGAAGGGGTATCTTTTCCCTAGTAGACTGCCTATTGTTCATTTGTCTGGCTTCTCTCTCTCTCTCTCTCTCTCTCTCTCTCTCTCTCTCTCTCTCTAAAATATTCTTTTGTAGCATTATATACAGCAGGTGTCTTTCCTTGAGAGCCAATGGAGTGAATGAGCAATTTCTTGAGGATGCATGAAGTTGATCAAAGCATCATGCTCTTCAAGTGAAGTTTCACAAATGTTGCCGATCCACCAGTTGTCATTAATGCAAAGAATTACTAAAAATGATAATTCTTTGGTGCTTTGCAACATAATGGTGGCAGGAAGGATTTGAAATTTCTGTCTGATTCTGCAATAAAGTCCTTTATCATTAACTGTTTCATAACAGCTAACATAACATGCTGTTATGAATCAGCTTTTCTGCAATGAATCAGCTTTTCATCAGTAGGTACAAAGTGATGGTTTTCCCTTGTTTCAGCATCATTATGACCATCTTTGAATCTTACTTCTTGAAGTGGACTGTATGCCCGCCTCAATTTTGTCTTTGGAACAAAGAAGAATTTATCATCACAAAATGTGAATAAGTCAGCTGTTGTTAGAATTTGGTTTCCAAAGAGCGCTGAATACTTGCTCATCCAGGTATCTGCTATGCCATCCTTCATGCAGCTAACTGTTCCACCAGTTGTATCAAATAGTGACTTATCATGGCTTGTTCAAAAAAAAAAAAAAAAAAAAAAACATTCTGCAGTAATACCAAAATCAATTAGGGTGACACAAATTGGTGAAATTCTTATATTGAGCAGTAGAGCCAATAATAGCTGTGCTTGATTTCTGTGAAAGTGCTCTTCAGGTGATTATCAATTTTGTCAAATAAATGTGTCAAATTCTGTGCCCATGTAGTAAACTACAAATGGGTGTAGTTTACTACATGGGCACAGAAGCTGGCTGGTTTCCCAATGAAAGCCTTGAATCGTATCTTGCACAAAAAATTAATAGTTTTCAACAAAATCCATCAAAATAACTATTTCCCCTGCTTTAAGTTTTCCTTTGTTAATTTTAGACGATAATTCTTTGGTGCTTTGAAACATAATGGTGGCAGGAAGGATTTGAAATTCTTGTGTCTATTTTTGCAGTGAAGTTCTCTATTGTTAGCTGTTTTGTTTCAGTGAGTCTCAATCTATGTGGACTCATTGCTTTAACTCAATCATTTCTTCAAGGTCATTGTCTTTTTTTTTTATGTGAACCCCAAACACGAGAGGTACTAGAACCTATAGTACTTAGTACCGTGCTTGGGTTGGAGGTTGAGAAGACGAAAGAAGATATTTGTTGACATTGGACTTGAACTTCTGTAGATTGTAATTTTCAGGAAATACGTATGAAGGAAGGTTGTTCCAGAAAACGGCAGTTGAATGAATAAATGAGGAAGATGAAAAGTTGATTCTGTGGGTTTGAAGTTGGACAGTAAATGGATGTTGGCTGGTGGCGGCACGTGTTCAGACTGTTTTGAAAGAGAGAGCAGGAATTATAGAAGCCAATTCAGAAGAACAGTGCCCATGGAAGTATCTGTAGAATAGGCATGCAGCAGAAACAGTATGTCTATGAGAAAGAGAGTGGAGAGACTCTGTTAGAGATGAATCATTAATTAACCTAACTGCCCTCTTCTGAATGGAATCAAGAAGCCTGAGAGAGGTTTTGGGGGCACCACCCCAGATGTTGGAGCAATATTCCATGGCAGGGTGGATTTGCGATTTATACAGAGTGAGCAACTATTTGGAAGAAAAGTAACCCCGAGAGCGAAAGAGAAAACTAAGTTTTTTAGATGTAGAGGAAGCAATATTTGTAATGTGCTTGTGCCAAGAGAGATTAGAAATCAGGGTAATCCCCAAAAGAGATATATCATTTTGCCTAGAAATCGGAGTGTCACTAAAGATAAGCATAAAAGCAGAAGAATCCTTTTTGCGAGATATAAGACAAGACTGAGTTTTAGCAGAGTTGAAATCAACTAAGTTGTCTTTGCCCCACTGGAGAATTACCTGAAGATCAGCATTTAAGGAATTGGTAGCAGATTTTCGAGAAGTTGAAGCTGATTGAGCAGGACAAGGTTTCTCAAAATGGAAAGTGGAATGCAATGTGCTATCATCGGCAAAACTATGGATAGGATTTCCAGTCAATGGAAGAAGGTCATTAATATACAAGAGGAAAAGAGTGGGGGAAAGAACTGAACCTTGGGGGACACCGGCATTAGTGGATATGTTAGAAGACAGAGAGCCATCTACCATCACCCTCAGTGAGCGATCAGAGAGAAAACTGGATAACCAATTACTAAAAACAGTTGGCAAACCATAAGATGGAAGCTTGTTTAGAAGACCTTTATGCCAAACACAATCAAAAGCCTTTGAGATGTCAAGAGCAACTACTTGTGTTTCACCGAACCTTTCCATTGAATTAGTCCATAAATGGGTAACAAAAGCTAGAATATCACCAGTGGATCGACACTGACAGAATCCATACTGGCGATCGTTGATCACACTGAAGGTTTCTAGGTAGTTTAAGAGTTGCCGGTTAATTGATTTCTCCATTACTTTAGAAAGAGTAGAAGTAATTGAAGAAAGAAAGAGTAGAAGTTCCCTTTTTAGGAACTGGTTGGATATGAGCAAATTTCCAAGCAGAAGGAAAAACACGTTTGGAATAAGAAAGTGAAAAAAGGCGGCAAAGAATAGGAGTAAGTTCAGGAGCACAGGTTTTGAGAACAAGTAGGGAAATACCATCAGGACCTGGAGCTTTCTTAGCATCAAGATTCATCAAAATCCTTTTGATGGAAGACCACAGGAGACATTGAATGGAGCGTGTTGGGAATGGTGGGAGGTGTTTTACAAGATCATTAATACATGAACTGGAAGAAAAATGGGATGCTAGCAGGTCAGCTTTATCCTTGGCTGAAGTGACAACAGAACCATCTGGTTTGGACAGAGGTGGGAGCAGAGATGGGCAAAAGTTGCAGCCAATAGCTTTGGCAAGAAACCAGAATGCTCGGCTACCATTAGGGCAAGAAGCAAGTTTTCTATTCTTAGTCTGTTCAAACTCTAGTTTGGACTGATTAATAACTGCTTTACAATTGTTGCGAGCTTTGGTGTAGGCAGAAAATGAAACTGAAGAATTAGAAACAATCCAATTACGATATGCAACATTCTTCTCTTGAACAGCCTTAGCACATTTAATAAAGGACGAGATTTCAAAGTGGAGTGTGGGATAAAGGATTCCATTCCTGCAAGAATAATTTCACGACACGATCTGAGCAAATGTTGACATCAGAAGTTTTGAAACAGTAATCCGACCAAGGAAAAGAAGAAAAGAGAAAAGAAGTCTCGCAGGTCATTCCATTTTGCATTCATGTAATGCCAAACAACATGAGGTTGGGAATAGCCATGAGATAAAGGTTCCATTGGAGAAGAGACAATCACCAAGTTGTGATTTGAAGTGCCTAAAGGACTTCTCACTTCGACTGTGTACTTAGAAGGGTTGTTTGTGAGAAAAAGATCAAGCGTATTGGCTGTATGATTAGGATTGTCCAGTATTCTTGAATGTAAATGAACAATCTGTGCTAGGTCATTAGCAATTGCAAAAGCCTCAGCATCTCGACCTGCTGGGTCGGTGTGACTAGAAAACGGAAGCCAGCTGGAGTTGTGAACATTATAATCACCAAGGAAAATTACCTCACTGTTAGGAAAGTTGGACTGGAGAAAGTCAAGTTGCAAAGAGAGGAAGTCAGAGCTCCAAGTGATTAGTGGAGTTGGGAGAGCAGTCGAGACAACAGATGAATTTGATACAATGAGGTAGAGAGATTTTAAGCCAGAGAAGATCAAAGAGAGGAGATTCCAAATTGCCAAGTCTCTGACAGGGAATATCAGAACGGACATATGCACAAGTACCACCTTTGAGGCGAAAGGAATCATACAGCGAATAATTTTGGCATCTGAGATGAGCAGTAGTTGAATCAACCAGTAACTGAGATTCTGTCAGAAAAAGTATATGGGGTTTGGCAGACTGCAAGTGGAAATGGACATCGTTGAGATTAGAATTGAGACCACGTATATTTGTGAAATGAATTAGGAAGTGCTTGGGAGGTTTACATCTTTTCGCAGATAAGCTTGCTATATTAGTTCGACAATTCATGGTGTATTCAATAGTAAGAAAAAGTGGGTGGAACATGCTGTATGAAGTAATGAAATTTTTTGATATGCCGTACAAGTGGTAAGAATATACCCAGATCCTTGACATAACGTGGCCTCGACAATGCTCCCTGCATACCACTACTTGGACTCCTCCAGTCACTATCTGGCAGAGTAGAGGTAGCAAGATTATACACTATTCGATCCGGAAGCCTCCTAGAGAGTTACCAATAGGTTCGGTCCGGTGAACTAACTAACGGCCGGCCTGCAAACACTGTTTTAGAGCTGTATCCTCGAAATGTAAGGAATATTGGATCTCGCCACGACGTTCATCATAACCTCAAAAGTCATCAATCATACTGCATGATGGAAGAGATAGGGAAGGGTTGGCCGGAACTTAGCTCTAGAGACTAAACATGGGTTCCACCACTTCAAGCCTCCAATAAGCAAAGTGGTGGTATTTCACCGGTTGATGAGAGTCATCTACCACCTAGTACTGCCTGGTAACACAGAGGGGTGGCGTTCCTCCATGTGGTGTGGGTGCCACACCTCAACCCCCTGTTTATGTTGGTTTACACCTGGGTGATCACCCACCATGTACTTGTGCATGGAGGTTATACCCAGGATTACTAACAGTCCCACCATCGTGAAGGTGCAAGCAGAGGATTTGGCTGTCACAGACCGTCCGGACTTCACCGAAATTAGGTCCACTTGACTTGAGTGTCACCCGAATATCAGTTCCATCAGCGTTTTAGACTCCCTGGTAGCAAGTACAGCTTGTCTGGCATATCTCAGAGAATGTCTGTAACAACCTCAAGGACAACCTCAAGTACTAGAAACATTCTAGGAATATTTCTAGTACTTTGATTCCAGAGCATTGTTCACACCATTGAAGCATACCATCTTTGGATTCTAAATTGCATTCTTACCAATGAGAATATTGTAATCTTAAAATAAATTTAAGATTTTTATGAATTGTGTATACACAAATGGAATGTGTCCCTGCTGAACCAACCATCACACACACCACTTCGGACGAAGCTCACAAAACTTTGAAAACCCAACTTTAGGTCCATTCCAGTGTTGATAGACTATATACATTTCCTTTAGATTGCTATGCAGTAATCACTTCTGCATCTTTTCTTCTTCAGCATTTCTAACAGAAATGAAATCCTTCTTTCCAGGGCACATTTGACTATTCACAAATTCACCATCTTGAAAGAAGTCAACCACTTTATGCTTCATGTTTTAAGAAAGCATCTTTTTCCTCTACTTTTTTTATTTATTTATTTTTTTCCCCTGGAATTTTGACTATTCTGAAATATCAGACTCTTCCATTGTCTTCCTTATTGTCCAACTGACTGGTGCTAATATCAGAATTTGGAGTTGTTCTGACCTGCTTGATATTTTTAATTTTTGCTTCAATCCTTTCAACAGCTGAGCATAATCTAAACAGTCTCCACACTGCTTACTTGTACTAAGTTTCGCAACATCATAGGAATTAAGGCCTCCAACATTTGCAGTTTTATTGATAATTACATTTTGTACTTGACTAATATTCCACTTTGCATAGCCATGTGAATCCCTTTTGGAAATTCATTGAAATCTTAGGGGCAAAATACCTCTAGCAGTCAAACTTGTATTTAGACTTTCTGAAACATCCATTTTATCATCCTGATCACATCCTTTGCTGATGATATCTGTTGTGCTTTCTGGCTATTATGATTGGTAAAGCTTCTGGCCTGGCTTTATATCAATTTTAGTTGTCTTTCAAATAGTCTGAATTTGAGAAATTGATTATTTAAGCTTTTCTTGATTATGTGGTTTTTCTTTCCAAAAGGATTACAGCAAGATTTTTGCAAAAATTCAAATTTTATTAAAAGCAAAGCTTCATGGTTCTGGGCAGATCTGGGATGTGTTATTGAATTTCACTCCACACAGGCTTATCAACTTCTGATCTTTTAGGGAAAACTTGTGTGTTGATTTCAGCCCACATTTGCTCTGAAGGGACACCACATGGCACATGGAATTGTCAGCACAACCTATAGTGCATGCAATGAGCTTATCTCGTGTATCTTCTGATTCCATGGAAGCAATGCAAATCGTGTATCTTCTGATTCCATGGAAGCAATGCATTTTGATATTCGGAGTGCAGTATGATTGATGACTTTTGAGGTTATGATGAACGTTGTGGCGAGATCCAATATTCCTTACATTTCGAGGGTACAGCTCTAAAACGGTGTTTACAGGCCGGCTGCTAGTTAGTACACTCTACCAAACCTATTGATAACTCTCTAGGAGGCTTCCGGATCAGCTAGTGTATAATCTTGCAGCCTCTACTCTGCCAGATAGTGACTGGAGGGAGTCCGAGTAGTGTGTATGCGGGGAGCATTGTCGAGGCCACGTTATGTCAAGAATCTGGATATATTCTTACCACATGTATGCCATATCCAAAAATTTCATTACTTCATACAGCATGTCCCAACCACTTTTTCTTACTATTGAATACACCATGAATTGTCAAACTAATAGAGCAATCTTATCTGCGAAAAGATCTAAACCTCCCAAGCACTTCCTAATTCATTTCACAAATATACTTGGTCTCAATTCTAATCTCAGCGATGTCCATTTCCACTCAGTCTGCCAAACCCCATATACTTTTTCTGACAGAATCTCAGTTATCGGTTGATTCAACTGCTGCTCATCTCAGATGCCCAAATTATTTGCCGTATGATTCCTTTCGCCTCGAAAGTGGTACTTGTGCATATGTCCGTTCTGATATTTCCTGTCAGAGACTTGGCAATTTGGAATCTCCTCTCTTTGATCTTCTCTGGCTTAAAATCTCTCTACCTCATTGTGTCAAATTCACTGTTGTCTCTACCGTTCTCCCAACTCCACTAATCACTTGGAGCTCTTTGACTTCCTCTCTTTGCAACTTGACTTTCTCCAGTCCAACTTTCCTAACAGTGAGGTAATTTTCCTTGGTGATTTTAATGTTCACAACTCCAGCTGGCTTCCATTTTCTAGTCACACCGACCCAGCAGGTCGAGATGCTGAGGCTTTTGCAATTACTAATGACCTAGCACAGATTGTTCATTTACCTACAAGAATACCTGATAATCCTAATCGTACAGCCAATACGCTTGATCTTTTTCTCACAAACAGCCCTTCTAAGTACATGGTCGAAGTGAGAGGTCCTTTAGGCACTTCAGATCACAACTTGGTGATTGTCTCTTCTCCAATGGAACCTTTATCTCATTGCTATTCCCAACCTCATGTTGTTTGGCATTACAAGAATGCAAGATGGGATTGACCTGCGAGACTTCTTTTCTTCTTTTCCTTGGTCGGATTACTGTTTCAAAACTTCTGATGTCAACGTTTGCTCAGATCATGTCAGTGAAATTATTCTTGCAGGAATGGAATCCTTTATCCCACACTCCACTTTAAAATCTCGTCCTTTATCTAAACCTTGGTTTTCCAATAATTGTGCTAAGGCTGTCCAAGAGAAGAATGTTGCATGTCGTAATTGGCTTGTTTCTAATTCTTCAGTTTCATTTTCTGCCTACACCAAAGCTCGCAACAATTGTAAAGCAGTTATTAATCAGTCCAAACTAGAGTTTGAACAGGCTAAAAGTAGAAAACTTGCTTCTTGCCCTAATGGTAGCCGAGCATTCTGGTCTCTTTCCAAAGCTATTGGCTGCAACTTTTGCCCATCTCTGCTCCCACCTCTGTCCAAACCAGATGGTTCTGTTGTCACTTCAGCCAAGGATAAAGCTGACCTGCTAGCATCCCATTTTTCTTCCAGCTCATGTATTAATGATCTTGGTAAAACACCTCCCACCATTCCCAACATGCTCCATTCAATGCCTCCTGTGGTCTTCTATCAAAAGGATATCAGAAGGATTTTGATGAATCTTGATGCTAAGAAAGCTCCAGGTCCGGACGGTATTTCTCGACTAGTTCTCAAAACCTGTGCTCCTGAACTTACTCCTATTCTTTGCCGCCTTTTTTCACTTTCTTATTCCAAAGGTGTTTTTCCTTCTACTTGGAAATTTTCTCATATCCAGCCAGTTCCTAAAAAGGGTGACAAATCCCTCCCATCCAGTTATCGTCCCATTGCAATTACTTCTATTCTTTCTAAAGTAATGGAGAAATCTATTAACCGCCAACTCTTAAACTACATGGAAACCTTCCGTCTGATCAACGATCGCCAGTATGGATTCCGTTAGTGTCTATCCACTGGTGATATTCTGGCTTATGTTACCCATTTATGAACTAATTCAATGGAAAGGTTCGGTGAAACACAAGTAGTTGCTCTTGACATCTCAAAGGCTTTTGATCGTGTTTGGCATAAAGGTCTTCTAAACAAGCTTGCATCTTATGGTTTGCCAACTGTTTTTAGTAATTGGTTATCCAGTTTTCTCTCTGATCGCTCACCGAGGGTGATGGTAGATGGCTCTCTGTCTTCTAACTTCTCCACTAATGCCGTTGTCCCCCAATGTTCAGTTCTTTCCCCCAGTATTTTCCTCTTGTATATTAATGACCTCCTTCCATTGAATGGAAATCCCATCCATAGTTTTGCCGATGATAGCACATTGCATTCCACTTTCCATTTTGAGAAACCTTGTCCTGCTCAATCAGCTTCAACTTTTTGAAAATCTGCTACCAATTCCTTAAATGCCGATCTTCAGGTAATTCTCCAGTGGGGCAAAGACAACTTAGTTGATTTCAACCCTTCTAAAACTCAGTCTTGTCTTATATCTTGCAAAAAGGATTCTTCTGCTCCTATGCTTATCTTTAGTGACATTCCGATTTCTAGGCAAAATGATATATCTCTTTTGGGGATTACCCTGACTTGTAATCTCTCTTGGCACAAGCACATTACAAATATTGCTTCCTCTGCATCTAAAAAACTTGGTTTTCTCTTTCGGTCTCGGCATTACTTTTCTTCCAAACAGCTGCTCACTGTATAAATTGCAAATCCGCCCTGCCATGGAATATTGTTCCCACATCTGGGGTGGTGCCCCCAAAACCTCTCTCAGGCTTCTTGATTCCATTCAGAAGAGGGCAGTTAGGTTAATTAATGATTCATCTCTAACAGAGTCTCTCCACTCGCTTTCTCATAGACGTACTGTTTCTGCTGCATGCCTCTTCTACAGATACTTCCATGGGCACTGTTCTTCTGAATTGGCTTCTATAATTCCCGCTCTCTCTTTCAAAACAGTCCGAACACGTGCTGCCACCAGCCAACGTCCATTTTCTGTTCAACTTCAAACCCACAGAACCAACTTTTCATCTTCCTAATTTAATCATTCAACTGCCGTTTTCTGGAACAACTTTCCTTCGTACTCATTTCCTGAAAATTACAGTCTACAGAAGTTCAAGTCCAATGTCAACAAATATCTTCTTTCGTCTTCTCAACCTCCAACCCAAGCACGGTACTAAGTACTATAGGTTCTAATACCTCTCGTGTTTGGGGTTCACATAAAAAAAAAAAAAAAATTCCTTTTAAAAATTAGCAAACTTACAACACTGAATATTGGCTTCTTAAGCTTCTCAAAGGTACTTTGAAATATTCACATTTTTGAACTTTGACTAGTAATAAATATTGGACAAAATTCTCTTAAAGTATTAGTCACGTTCAAATATGACTGAGAATACATATCAATTAAATACTACAGCAAACACATTAAGGTGAAGTACAGGTGGTGTGTACTGAATTAAAATCAGAAAGACAAATAGTAAATTTTATTTCGAGTAAGTACAATAATAAATTTAATCATTCAAAATATAGAGCAAATTCTGTGCTCAGAAAAAGTTGAGTAAGTGTACTAAATTTCAGACTTCTATCTATTGGGGTCTTGGCTCCATGCCATGTTAACCAATGACCATGGAATACATATCATGCAAGGAAGTGCATGATCTTCAAAGGTTTTTTTTTTTTTTTTTTTTCATACCATAAGTGGAAAGACACCAAAATGGGGAAAACTGGTTTCTAGTATAAAAAAATCTGCTCTTTCCAATGCTACTAGAGAAAACAAATCTAAAGGTCACCCCTTTTGATGTTTAACAATTTTTGTTAAACATCAAATTTTGTTTAACAAAATTTGGTGTTTCAAATTTTGGCCACATATTCATGAGCAATTATCTGGGTATGGAAACAAGCTTCTCTGCTGATACTTGTGCAATATTGGGACATGGAGACAGTTAATAAATTGGCCAAACATCAGGTTACCAGAGATTTTTATATTAAAGTTATGGATATTGCCAAAACATGGCTCAGAATTCTTGCAATGAATTTTCATGGCCAGTTTCAGACCTAATTTTTAAAAATATATTGATTTGCGAGCTTTGCCAGTGGAATTTTCATGTTCAGTGCAAAAAGTTGAACAACTTTACCAAATTTCAGGGTGCTAGATGCTGTGGTTGTGTAATAGCAACATGTGAAACTGCAAGTTCTTCACAATTGAATTTGCATTTCATGGATAATCGAGATAGAATAGGCCCTAGTGCCTGAACCACACTATATATGGAGCTGAAATTTGTCAGTTCATGGGACACATGTATGTAAAGTCACACCACATTTGAACAAAATTGAAAGACAGCGGAGTAGGGACCCCTTGATCACTTGATATGGAATGACCCATAAGTAAAATAATAAATTTAATGATATTAAACTGATCATGTTTTAAATTAACCCTCTTTATACCGTATGCTGCATATTCTTTTCAGCTGAAGAAGAAGCACCTTGACTTGAAAGCTGATTACTATATTTTAATACTTTTATTGATTTTTATCAATTTTATTTCACTAAATTTGCATTTTACTTATATATTCCATTTTTGTATTTATTTTGTTATATGTAATTACAATAAAGTTTATTTCAACCCTGGTGTGTTGTTGTTGCAAGAATTTTTTTCTGTTATGCTTCGTGACACTCAAGACCTATTTTTCCAAATATGAAAACGGCTGCTCCTTTAGATCATTACTATTGTGGCTCACCAGAAAATTTGAGCTATGTGCTGTATGAATGCCTTTTTTATAGAATTTTTAATGGATGTTTTTCATTTCCCCTCTAGATTTCCTTTCCCACTAAAGAAACTCAACTTATCCAAGATAAGAATAACATTTTGTTCTTTATACACCCTTTTGCTATATCATCTTCAAGAAACTTTTACACATTATCAGTCTTAACTTTATCCTCTTTATCTTCACTGAACCCTTGACTGCACTCTGATTGTCTACTGTCCTGACTTATATGCACCTATCTGTGTTTGCTTCTACTACTTTGGTCTCAGGCTGTACATGGGCACCTCCATCGCCAGGTCGGCAGGAGCAGCAGTGCATAGCACACGCTTCATGATTAGACCGGGGTTCAAGCCCGTTCCCACCAAATACAGAGAATGTGGAAAGGTCAGTGAACAATATGGCCTTGGTTGCTAATGCTCCTAAAAACCAAATAACAAACAAACAAACATGCTGTACAGGGTAAATCTTTTTTTTTTTTTTTTTTTTTTAACCCTTGGCAAGCCAGTTGCTTGAGTTTGAGTATGGTAAACTCAGCAGAGGTCTAACATCTTGTGGAAAAGATGGGAACCAGTAAACAGCTTTTATTTATTTATTTTTATATCACTGTTCCCTGGTTGCTAATTTTGTACAAAATAACATGACACTACTTACAGAATACACACTTGACTGGCTTAGTAGTTTTGATTTAAAAGAGAGAAAACGGCAATTATGCGCGCTAATATTTGGGAACTGCTGTGACAGAAATATATACAGGGTGAGTCACTACCAGTACGACAAACTTCCATGAGTTGTAGGGGACACAAAGACGAATCGGAATCACATAGCGTTGCAGGGTCCGAAATGCCTTCATCATGCAGTAGAGGATGTTGAACGGGAGGTTGCGTGAACAGCGATCCCACTGGAAGTCAGCATTTGTGAACCGGTTCCCGAGGTGGTAGGATGGACGAGTATTCAAATGTTGAACTGGCCGACATGCACCTCTCATATGGAGCTGCGGACTGTAACGTACGGGCGTGCCGCTCTGCACTTGTACCAGGAACGTTTCCCACACAGGCGTGCTCCTCATCATACAATTTTCGCACATGTGCACAGAAGGTTACGTGAGACTGGTTGTTTCACGAGAGGTACCATGAATCGAGAGCGAATGACGAGGACGCCAGACAATTAGGAAAATGTCCTACGTCTTGCAGAAGGCAATCTGAGTACGAGTACTCGAGCGATAGGCCAACGATTGGGTATTTCCCAATCCACTGTATGGAGGATACTGTCAACAAACCAAACAAGTTCATACCATCTGCAACACGTCCAATCATTGGAGCCTGCGGATTATCCACTCCCGAGGACTTTTGCTACTTGGTTTCTTCAACAGAAACGGTTCACAAATGCTGACTTCCAGCGGGATCGCTGTTCACGCGACCTCCCGTTCAACATCCTCTACTGCATGACGAAGGCATTTCGGACCCTGCAGTGCTATGTGATTCCAATTCGTCTTTGTGCCCCCTACACCTCCTGCAAGTTTGTCGCACTGGTAGTGAATCACCCTGTATACATGTATGTGTCCTTTTTGTTATACTTGGCATATTCCTCCCCCCCCCCCCCCGTGTCAGAGTGGCACCCTGTTTTTCTACTATTCTTATAGATGTCCCCATTTGATGACTTAACCAGTTCTTCTATTCAACTTATTTTTATGCTCCTAGCATTAGTGTACAGGCAAACATATATGTGCCGGTTTTTGCTGTTATCTTAATGCAGTCCATATAATTGCTTGCCCCATGAGAACCCAGCAAGCCTTTTAAATACCCTGTCTTTCTTTCCAGGTCACTGCACATGTAGTAAATGCATATCAATAGCAGAGCTTTAGAGTCACTATTGATAAATTAGGGGCACTCTTTTTAAACATTTAGTATCATGACCACTGTTGTGAAACTGTCTGGCTTTCTTAAATATTATTTTAATGTATTTATTCATTGCTCAAGGAAGTTTACTTAGATGAGTGACATGCTTTAACTGTCGTAATGGGAATATTTTGTTGCTTCATCAGAACATTACATAATATTTAGGCAGTTGTGCATTTTACTACAAACAGTTCTTTACAGTATTAAGAGAAAGTCTAGTTTAACTAACCTGGTTAAGCTATTTTGACAATATCACTCATGATCTGGATGTAGAAAATAATTTTGGCATTGTTTATTTGAATTTTAGCACAGCACTTGATTCATTCCTACACAACAGGTTAGCTCTTCACTTTTAAAATGAGTTCCATGAAGACCAGACTTAATGTTTCTGAAAAATAATAGTCACTTTGGACTAGATTTGCAGTGTGGATTTATTGTGCAAATCCACATTCATGGATTTTAGCCTGTGCAACCTGGAATTTGTGCATGGGTGCACATGGGCATGGCATAATATTCTCCTTAACTTGTAGTTTTTAAGTGCATAGGTAATCAATTAACAAAAATCCTTTTATAAAATTTAAAAAAAAATCCCAGAAAATTGAGCCAGTACTTTCCAGCTGATGGTTGTGTTCAAAACTTTTTTTTTTTTCATCCTGAATTGACTTCTGTCCTCTTTTGAACTCTGCTGACAACCTTGCAGTAGTAGCAACTGAGTGATATTTCTAGTCTTTCTTACATGAATTTCTTTAGCATTTCTTCTCTCTTTGACCAAAAATTTGATTACTGAATGATGCTCAATTTGCTAGATATTCTTTCTTCTTCCATCTACCAGTATAAAAAAATAAATAAATTTTAGAAACTGCATAAGAGACTGACATCCATTTTTTTTATTTTTCATGTTATAAGACATTAATAACGTATTTTCTAATTTATTAATACATTTTATATACCCTGTTCTCACTATGCCAGATGTTTTAACTGTTTTGTCATTTTAAGAGTTATTCTCTCTCTCTCTCTCTCTCTCTCTCTCTCTCTCTCTCTCGTTCGCTTGCTTGCTTAAAACTGACTGTACTAGAAACTTATTCTTGAAATTTATATATCAACCCAATTTATGAGATGGATGTAGTATGTATAGTACAATATACAGAAATCATTTACATATGATTTAAAATGTCAACTAAATTTTATTTCTGGTTTCATAGTAAAATGTGATTTAATAATTGTGATTTGGATGCCAGAAATAACTTACTTATAATTTTCTATTTCTCAAGGTATTTTCAAGTTACAAATATCCTGGTGTTGATCACTTAGACAAGTATAAAACAATGTTTGGCAATAATCAAAAGTCAGCTCTCACACATTTGGAGAGAAGTAATTATCACATCAGAGCAAAACATGTCACTCCAGATGATAAAGTTTTAAATGAAAAGCTTCAGTTTTACAATGTCAGAGTACCAGAACACAAAAAAGAAAGGGATGGAATAATGGAAGAAGGTTTGGGCCGCCTTCCTCGTGAACTAGATTCTGTCAGTACTCTACTCCTGTTCAATACATCAGAGAATCCGTGAGTATTAATTTTTTATCTTTTGCAAATTGTTTTACTAATTGCATCTGACACATACACCAAGTTGGTTTCACATTAACAGCACCCCTTGTGTAGGAATATGCAATCTATGATGTTGAAGACTCAAAATTGTGAATGGGTGATATAAGATTGTAGTTCATACATAGGAATCAGTTTTTGAGTGCCTGTTAGGAAGAATGGGTCTGTGTTGAGCTTTCAGAATTCGAACGTGAAATTATTGTGATATAAGATGTGCAGGATCTCAAAAACAGCCAATATAATTAAGTGTTCCCATTCTGTGGTATCACAAATCTTTTTGACTGGCTCGACCACGGTCGGACAATCAACTAAAGATCACATGTAGGACAGCCACATGTGCTTGACATGCATGGTCAGTGTGTTTTGTTGTAACAGAGCAGCGATATATAACAGTGGCTCAGCTAATTACACTGTACAATATAGTTGGACCAATATTCACGTGAACTGTGCATCAGACATTAGCTCGTCTAGGCTGTGGCAATTGATGGCCATCACAGGTATCCAAGCTCACTGCAAGACACACTACCAGAGCACAAAAAGGAACCCCACCTTGTGTGGGCATGTCAGTCCAACACTGGACCACTGACATTTGGAAATTTGTTGCCTGGTCTGATGAATCCTATTTCCAACGCTATCGTGTTGCTTATGGATATTTCTGCATTTGGAGAAAGCAGCATGGGGCTGTGGTACCTTGATGCACTGTTAGCATTTGACAGGTTGGAGATGAAGTTTTGGTTTGGGAACTGTTTTATTGGCATACCCTGGGTCCTCTGGTCACTGTTAATCAATGGCTCGATGGGAATGCCTACCTTTCTATTGTTGCTGCCAAAGTTCTACACCCCTTCGTGATGACAGTGTACCCAGATGACTCGGGCATCTGTCAACAAGACAATATGCCATGCTGCAAGGCCCAGCAGACTGCCAACTGGTTTCAGGAACGTAACAATAAATTGTCTGTTCTCCTGTGGCCCAAATCACTTAGTTTCAACCAAATTGAGCGTGTTTGGGACCTACTGGAAAAGGATATTCAACACTACAACCATCCACTTGCAAATGTGCGAGTTACTGGATACATTGTGCAATGCATGGGTGCATTGCCACAGGACACCCTGTAACACCTTGTGAAGTTCATGCCAAGACATGAATGGATTCTGTTATGGGCAAAAAGGGGCTCCACAAGGTATTAGATAGGTAATGCAAAGCTAACTCAGTGTATTTTATGAAATGATGCATGGAGTTTTTAATGTAATTTTTATAAAAAGGGTTAATATAAATGTACGGAAGTGAAATTAAATTTAAAATATAAATTTTAAAGGTATGATTTTAAGTTGATCTTTTCCCTTGTATACCCATTCCCTTCCTAAAAAGAAAAAAAAAATTGCTACACGAAGTCCACCCGTGACTATCCATCACATGGTTTATAAACAAATTTTTGGCAAACATTTCTTGAGTTAACCCCAAGGTTATTTGATAATTCAGTGTGTGTGAAATATAAATATATATTACTAAATTTTTGCTAATATTTATTAGCATATGTGTAGCTCAAAAATAAACTGCAACAACTGTTTATATTCATATGTAACTAAAGTACAAATTAATTCTTCATCTTGTGTAAAATTCATTCACTAAATACTTTATTCCAAGTAAAAAATTTTTTTTTTTTTGCTTGCTCGCTTATTGAGCTGGGTACTATTAATGTGCCTCTCCCCCCCCCCAATAGTTGGGCCCATTGTCAAACCTTTTATGACTTTTTTTGCCAGAAACTGACATTTACAAGTAAATTGTCATTTCTTGGGATTACAGTAAGTTACACACAGTAAACCACATTTAGCTATTTCCTAATTCACCCTACTTGAATTTATTGTTTTTCATGGGGTACACCTACAAAGATTGAGTTTAAGAACCATGGAATTTCAAATTCAGTTGTATATTTACAGTTGTATGCATTGAAAACAAAACAATTGGTTTTAAGATTTTCCTCAGAGGTTCTCAAACTTTTATACCTTGTGCACCACCACCCCCTTGTTACTTCATTTCAAATTCTTCCATGATAAGTATATATTATAGTAAACATATTTTAATATACACTTCAATATATTTCATTTCAAAGATTTAAATAAAATATGTTTCACCCTTGGATTAGTAGGATGGCCTGAGTATTAGCATTAGCAAGAGCACATGATGCAAGAAAGCAAGCTTATATAGCATCAGCCAAAAAAAAAACACACACACACCCTTCTCATTTCACCAATTCACTCGCTCCAAATGTTTGTCTAGTTCTTCCTTGAATCTGTTTAAGCTATCAACTTGTACAATGACAGATGGAAGTTTGTTCCAGCAATCAACAACCCGCTGGCTACAGGCAAACCTCCGCACATCTATCCTACAACCGACTTTCCTCAGTTTGAATTTATGCCCTCTCAGGCAATTATTCTGAGCAAGAGGAAGAATCCCATCAGCATTGAGCATGCTCAAACCATTCAAGGCTTTATACACCTCAATCAGATCACCTCGCAGGTGCCTAGTATCCAGACACTGTAATTTGCAAAACTTAAGCCTTTCTTCGTAAGAGCAACCCTTTGTTCCATTCACTAATCTTGTTGCCCTTCTCTGTACTCGTTCCAACAGCTCTACATCCTTCTTAAAATGAGGCCTCCAGACCTGTATACAGTACTCAAGGTGTGGCCTGACCATTGCCTTATACAAGGAGATAATAACCTCCTTATACCTGCTAGAAAAATACCTGTATATCATTGACAAGACACCATGAGCTACTCTTGCAAACCATCTTCACTGCTCAGAAAACTTCATATCTGCCTGTGCAATTATCCCCAGGTTCTTTTCACTCTCTACCACTGTCAGTGTATTACCAAACATTTGCTATGTTACTCTGGTGTTACTGCTTCCCAAATGTACATTTGTCAATTTACATTGACAAATGTAAAGTACATATGCAGTACTTTACATTTGTCAATGATAAACTTCAGTTGCCACCTCTCAGTCCATCTGCCCAACTTTTCTAGATCCTGTAGCAGCAGCCTATGTCATTAGTGTCATTAACAACCCTGCCGACCTTTGTATCATCTGCAAACTTGGACATTAAGCCTGATATACCATCATCAATATCATTAACGAATACAGAAAACAACAATGGACCCAACACTGAACCCTGGGCGACTCCACTAATAACATTAGTCCACGAAGAGCAGTGTCCATTGATTACCACTGTCTTCTCCCACTCAACCATCCCTTTATGCATAGCAGAAATTTGCCTTCAATGCCACACTCCTCCAATTTGTGCATCAGTCTTCCATGTGCAATAGTATCAAAAGTCTTTCTAAGATCCAAATATATGATATCAAAGTTATTCTTTGCATCCAGTTCCTTTGTGACTACATCATAGTATCCAATCAGATTGGTCACACAACACTTCCTCTTAACAAAACTATGCTGTGTCCGAGATATAACTGAAGTCTTGTCTAGATGATAATGCAGTGCTTCTTTAACCAGTGCCTCTATTAATTTTCCGGGAACAGAAGTTAAACTCACAGGTCTATAATTACTTGTGTCAGCCTTTGATCCTCCTTTGTGAATTGGGGTTACATTCGCACATCTCCAGTCCATGGGTAATTCCCCTGAGTCCAAGGAAGCTCTCATAATTATGGTTAAGGGTTTTCTTACTTCCTTTGCTGCCTCTTTTAATATAACTGGATAGATCCCGTCCACCCGAGGTGCCTTTCTTGTGTTTATCTTCAACAATTTCTCTTCCACTTTACTCCCAGAGATTACAAGATTCTTTAGCTTACTGCCAGATTCGAATACACCACTGGCATTCCCCTCGCTGAATAACTCCTCGTGTGTGAATGTCGATGCAAAATATTCATTTAGTTTGTTAGCTACCTGAGCAGCATCATCAACAATTGACCCATCGATATCAAGTGGACCAATCTGATTCATCCCCTTCCTTCTAGAATTTACATAAGTAAAGAACTCTTTGCTGTTTTTCTTTGCATCCCTAGCCAAAAATATCCTGTAATCTGCCTTCGCCTGCCTAACCTCCTTTGTAACTTGGTTACAGATCAACTTGTATCTATCATAGGCTTCTGTGTCACGTGTTAATTTGTATCCCATGCATTTTTCTTTTCTGGCATATGTCTCATTAGTTCATCTGACATCCATTTAGGCCTAAACCTTGAACAATATTTCTTAGTTAGTATGTAAAGCCTAGTAGCTTCCAATATAAGTTCTTTGAATGCTTTCCATTTTGAATTTGCTGTTGGTAATATCATCAGTTGGTCCCACTGTATAGAATTTAAATACTGTCTCAGTCCATCGTAGTCGCCTTTACGAAAGCAATAACCCTTCCCTTTACCCCTAATGGTAGTTACCTCTCTGAGTAAATCTCACTTCAGTACACTGTGATCACTGCCACCTAGTGGTTCATTTATCTGCAGATTCTTAATGTCAAGATCCTGTCAAGAATCACTACTGATAATCAAATCAAGAGTATTACTCCCTCTAGTTGCCTCCCGAACATGCTGATGTAGAAAACAATCATCCAATAAATCCACAAAAGCCTTACTAGTGTGTGAGTGACCAGCCCCCAAATTCCAGTCAATATCTGGGAAATTAAAATCCCCCATTATAAGACTCTCTGATTTACTGGCCCACTCTATTTACCTGTACAGTTTCTTATTATACTCATCAGAGTCAATATGCCTATAGCACACTCCTACTCTCAATTTTGATCTCTCAATGCTTATGTCACACCAAACTGACTCGCCACTGCACTGTCCAGCGATGTTGACTGGCTTCACTTCCTTGGATTTTATGTATTTCTTAACTAATAGCATAACCCCTTCTCCCTTCCTATCCTGTCTATCCTTTCTGTATACATTGTACTCCCCAAATTCCAGTTCTGCATTCCTTATATCTGTGTGATACCACGTCTCTGAAATCCCAACAATATCTGCCTTTGATGTTTTGAGCAATACCTCAAATTCATCAAATTTATTTACAAAACTCCTAGCATTGGTGTACACGAAAGTATACATGCACCTGTTCTTTTTCTTAGCTACACTAACACAACCCATGTGTTTACTTGTACCCCAATGATTCCCAGCAGTCTCTGAAATATCCTGCATCATATTTTCCAGGCTGCTGCTCATTCCAATAGAAGCAGTGCAAGAATCACTTTCACCTCTGCCAGTGGCTACTGTTAATCTATTAGTCCTTGTATCCCCCCAATCTAGCAGTTTTCCGACCCACGTAACACTGCCTCGATAGCATCAGCAAACATTCTTGCACCCTTTCTATTTAAGTGTGTCCCATCCCTGTAGAAGCAGTCTCTCCTGTTAACAAGTACAGACCAGGCTGAAAAAAATTCTACCCCTTGAGTCTTGCACAATCTTTCCAGGGCCGAATTGATCGACAGGGCTGTCATCATATACTCCCTCCTATCGTGTCTGGGCAGAATTGCAGACACTTTCAAATTCAACCCTAATTCACGACTTTTTTTCAACAGTGACCTGTACTTGTTAAGTAATTCCGCCGGTTCATCAATAGTTGAACCATCAATATCAAGCAGAACAATCTGATTCATTCCCTTCCTTCTAGAGTCTACATAAATATAGAACTCTTTGCTGTTTTTCTTTGCATCCTTTGCCAAAGATTTCTCGTAATCTGCCTTTGTCTGCCTAACTTCCTTTGTGACTTGGTTACAGACCAACTTATGTCTATCATAGGCTTCTGTGTCACCTGTTAATTTGTATGTATCCCATGCATTTTTCTTCTCTGCCACATGTCTAATTAGTTAATCTAATTAGTTCAGCCTGTACATATTTTGTTTAAAAATATCTTTTTAATAACATGTACACCTACACTTTGGTAACCTCTGCCTTAGTGGAATGAATTGCTACAGAGATTGAGTTTAAGAATCATGGAATTCTAAATTCTTTCCAGGAATGACCCATCTGGATTTATGCTTGATATGTGAAGGCTCGGTATCATTTGTTAGCATATATATTTTTAAATTTAACTAGTGATTTTTGTTGGCTCCAACACCGCTTATACTAGTTTTGCCACCAACATTGTTGAATTTGCCGCCATTTTTTGATCAATATGAAATAGTGTACCGTATACAGTGGTACCTTGGGTTGTGAGTAACTTGGTCTATGAGTGTTTTGCAAGGCGAGCAAAAATTTTTAATAAATTTTAACTTGATAAACGTGCGAGGTCTTGCAATACGAGTACAGTCAGTCCTCGTATAACACGTGTTTACACTACACGAATTCAATCATAGACGATTTATAAATACGCCAACGATAGCTTATATAACACAAACCAAATTCTCTTATGCACGATTCACCTTTGTGTTTATAAGAAATGGCAGTCGAACGCAGAATCACCCCAACCGAACGCAACACAATAGGAATGAAGAGAAGATTCTGAAAATGTATTTTTTTTTTTTTTATGTTTTTTATATCAGTGAAGGGGAAACACATTTCACCATAATAACGTAAAAACCAACACAATTTCAGCTATCAGTATAATCGCAAATCCAATTAGATCGAGTTTACTATCAGTTTATAACAGTTTCCACTAGCAGAAATGCAACTGGAAATTGTTTTTATTGTTTTATGGTAGTAACCCCTAGAAATGTGCTTTAGTAAAATGTGAGATGTTAATAGTGTATCTCTGCCTTTACGGTGTTGTTTATTCAATTGCTACACACTCTCAGCTTTGTTTATGTGTATCAAGCGTGCCTCCTCATTTTGTAATAGTGCGAGCGATGAATCTGTTTAACGACAATGCAATTGTCATATTTCCGAGAAATCCTCAAGAGGAGGCAAGTGTCATTCCTTGTTAAATTCATACAAAAAGAAAGAGTCAACAGATAGCAGTGATTCCGTTAGTGACAGTGAAATTCGTCCTACCACAAATCCGATTGCTTTATGTATATTCAATTTAAATATTAAAAATATGAAAAGGTATGTATGTATTTTGTATTAATCATTTTTACAGTATATGAATATTTTTGAGTTTTGGAACAAATCATCTGGGTTTCCACGATTTCTTATGGGAAAATTCGCTTTGATATACGAGTGCTTTGGATTACGAGCACGTTTCCAGAACGAATTATGCTCGCAAACCAAGGTACCACTGTATCTTGAACTGATAGCATAATACGTAGTATTGTATTAGGAATCTGTTAGCTTAGTATAGTCTTATCAATTATTCAATAAAATTTATTAATCATATTAAATTTCATTGTTAAGTAAACAGTATTTAAACAGAAATCGTGACCCAGACTAGATCTGCAAAGCAAAATTGCCCCTTCATTTCTCCCCAATGGGTGAGAAACGAAGGGGGCGATTCTCCAACGTATTAGTCTCAAAAAATGAGCAAAATGTGAAATGCTTGTGGACTTTTTGGGAACAAGACATGTTCTAGCCAAGGAGGATGTCTTTGTGTGTGCTAGGTGTCTAGAGTGCAAAGAAATTAAGTGCTAACTCAGCATTGTGATGGGTGTCTATGCAAGTTTGAGGTGTAGAGTAGATGCCCCTCAAAGAAATTAATATGAGGGGCCCATCAAGCTCTCAGATGCCCAACTCAATGCCAGAGCTCACTCCTGTGCAGCAGGCAACACAGAGGTAATCTCCAAGGCAGAATGTGCTGGTCCCACAGGAACTAGTTATTGGTGACTCTATTGTCAGGGAGGCAAATTATATGAAATCTTTGGCCAAGGATGCAAAGAAAAACTGCAGAGAGTCCTTATGTAAACTTCAGACGGAAAGGGATGAGTCAGATTGGTCCACTTAACATAGATGGTTTGACTATTGATGATCATGCTCAGGTAGCTGATAAACTGAATGAGTATTTTGCATCTACATTCACACACGAGGAGTTATTCAAGGAGAGGAATGCCAGAACCTTATCAAACTCTAACAGGGAGCTAAGTGATTTTGTAATAACCGAGAGCAAAGTGGAGGAGAAATTGTTGGAAGTTAAATATAAGGAAGGCACCTGGGATGGATTGGATCTATCGAATTATATTAAAGGAAGTAAGCAAACCATTAGCCATAATTATGAGAGCTTCCTTAGACTCAGGGGAGGTTCCCATGGATTGGAGGTGTGCAAATGTATCCCCAATTCACAAAGGGGGTTCAAAAGGTGACACAAGTAATTATAGACCTGTTAGTTTAACTTATGTTCCGGGGAAAATAATGGAGTCACTGGTTAAAGGAGCATTGCAAGATCATCTAGACAAGACTACAGTAGTAGTTACGACACAGCTTGGGTTTGTTAAAGGCAGGTCTTGTCTGACCAATTTGATTAGATACTATGATGCGGTTACATAGGAACCGATTGCAAAAAATAATTTTGATATCATACACTTGGATTTCAGGAAAGCTTTTGTTACTGTTGCACATAGAAGACTGCTGTACAAATTGGAGCGGTATGGCATTAAGGGCAAATTGCTACAATGGATAAAGGGATGGTTGAGTGGGAGACAAGTGGTAATCAATGGACATTGCTTTTCTTAAATTATATTTAACTTGTGTTGCATTTTGTCTTCTAACTTGTGTATAGAAGACAAAATGCAAATATAAGAGTGTGGGGAAAACTGACAGAAAAAGCTGTAGTTTAAAAGGGAGTAAGATAGTGATGCTTACTTTCACCAGGATGGTTCAATGCTTTTGCCGAAGTGATAATACAGGAAGCACTTAGGAATAAGAAGTGGGGGGTTAAAATAGGTGAAAATTATGCACAGGCTATTAAGTTTGCAGGCAACCAGGCCATACTAGCAGGTTTTCTTGCTATGCTGCAAAACATGATCAGAAGGCTAAATAAGAAAGTGCTGAAGTATGGATTGAAGATAAACATGATGAAAACAAAGAATTGATGATTGGTAAAAGGTCAATTCCCTTCAGAATTGAGATCGATGGAATAAGAATAGAACAGATAGATAACTCTATTTAGGTATCTGAGGCAGTTATTTGCACAGGACATTTCATGTCAGACTGAGATTCAAACCAGAATTGCAATGGCAAGAATAAACTGTCATTGATTACACAGAAGAAGGTGTCACAGGAAATTAAGAAGAAGGTAATGATATATATCTGGTTGGTGGCACTGTATGCAGAAGAGAAATGGATTCTGACAAAAAGAGACTTGAGGCCTTCGAGATGTGGTGCAGGCACAGGATGGAAAAAATTAAATGGACTGAAAAAGTGTCGATGTGGAAGTATTAAGACATGTCCAAGAACAAAGGAAAATTCTAGGTAGAATAAGATCAACTAGATTCAGATGGGTTTGCTTCTGGATGCCATGGAGAGGACTCTGGAGGAAAAACACCCTAGGGGAAGAACAAAAAATGCCTTCATCAAGACGTTGCTGGATGAAGCAGGATTTTGAAATTTTGAGGAACTAAAACAAACGGCACAGGAGAGACAAAGGTGGAGACAGGTCATCAGAGGAACTGACCAGTCACAAGACTGAATTACTGATGATGATGCAAAAACATGTGCGACACAAATTTAAGTGCTTCTTTCTGCCCTGTGATACTATCTCCTAATGGTTGAAAACTAGATTTTTTTTTTTATTAGTTTTCACTAAAAAGATACTATGCACTAAAAATGGACAAAATATGCATGCATTTTTTGCCTATTTTTCAATATAAATAAAAAAATATCCAATATATAAAGATTTTATTGCACGTGTGCAATAAAATTAATAAAATATGAACATATGCATTATGAAAATATGAATCAGAATGCTGTTATATAACTTAATGTTTTTAACTTTATCAGTTGATAAAAATTAATTGTATTATTTCTTTGTATATGTGTTCTTTATAATTTCTTTATATTCAACATTTAAAAGTAAGAAAACCTTAGTGAAAAGTTTAGATTAAAGATCATTTAGCGACTTCCATATCAGTGTTGTCCGCTGTAAATCAGTGGCATTTGTTGTCAGAAATCATTTTAAAAGCAGAGAATCTTTTCACATTGATCAAAGTGATTGGGCCAAATTTTAAAAATGAGCTTTCAAAGCCTCTGCTTGAAATGGAAATCCTGGTTTTTTTTCCATTAACCAAATCATCTCTTTTTCCATAAAATATAAAATGCAAGTTCTTTTTTTAAAACAGATTTATTTCTTATTTTCTCCAATATTTCCCCTCAGGTGCCTCCGTAGCCAGGTGGGAAGGAGCAGCAGTGCGTAGTACACGCTTCTTGATTAGACCGGGGTTCGAGCCCGTCACCACCAAATACGGAGGATGTGGAAAGGTCAGGGAATGACCACCGCATATCCCGAAGCAATATGGCCTTAGTTGCTAATGCTCCTAAAAACCAAACAAACAACAACAACAATATTTCCCTAGGGATGGTTAATCTCTCTAACTGAACTTTCTCTACCTCTTCACTTGCTCTGCTCAATGAATGTGGCCATGTTTCAAATTGCATTATCCACATAGTGAGCAGAATTGATCATTTGTTCCATTCCAGGAATTCTAGAATTCTAGAAATTCTATAAATATTCTTCAAATGTCGGTTAATGAGAACATTGTGCTCAATGAGCACAATCTTCTCTACATTCAGGAACTCAAATAACACTCTGTTGCTTCATATGCTCATCAACATCACCCTCCATTTTCACATACTATAGCCCTGCCATGTGCCGTCAGTGTTGAAATTTGCGGGATATTGGTGTGCATTATCCTGAAAATTCTATATGCAACATCACATGAACAGAGAAGAAAAAATTTGGAGGTATTAGTTTCCGATCAGCTCACTTATTAAAAGCTTTTTGCATTGTGTCTGGTTTTATTTAAATGACTCAGTCCTGGAACTTAATTGTCACACCATGCTAAGATTTTCCTTTCATTATTTAACAATAATATTCAAAATTTGCTAGCTGAAGGGGGAGAAAATTTCCATAACCTTCAAGAACAACAAATTCTTGTAATCTTTTTATTCATCGTAAAGTCTTTTATT
The DNA here is from genome assembly GCF_048544385.1 of Mastigoproctus giganteus. Lineage (NCBI taxonomy): Eukaryota > Metazoa > Arthropoda > Arachnida > Uropygi > Thelyphonidae > Mastigoproctus > Mastigoproctus giganteus. Next base: position 66,100,730 of record NC_143578.1, read on the forward strand.
TACTACACTCGCTTCTTTTTAATTCAGTTACTTCGGTTCTGCCTTTTTTTAGTTAAAACATCACATGATGACATTTTTAACCATATTATGCAGGGGTCATGCTTCTTATCAAAAGCATCCTCAGCACGAAAAGAGCTTTTGCTGAGTCTGAAGTTACATCTGCCAGAATGGAATCTGTGGAGTGAGTTAGTTGGAAGTAAATTAACAATGAGAGTGGGTGTAATCTACAGACCAAACGATTGTGAAGAATATGACAAGAGTCTTCACATGCAGCTGAAATGGGCAAGCAAGCATGAATGTCTTATTATGGGTGACTTTAATCTGTCCCAGATTTATTGGAATAAGTGGGAGGGAAAGTCACAATGGGGAAAAACTTTTTTTAAAATAAATTAGATGATTATTATTTGTACCAGCATGTTAGAGAAAGTACTAGGGGTGAGAATATTCTTTACCTCATCATTACTAACGATCCAGATGGCATCACAGGGCTTAAATACAGGAACCATTGTCAAGAAATGAACATGCAGTCTTCAGCTGGAAAATGAATAAAGATGTTGCAGTAGTTAAAGGTAAAAGCACAGGTTTTAACTTCAGAAGAGGGGACCCTGACAGTTTAATAAGGTGCTATATGTCACCTGTGAACTGGGCGGATTGTCAAGGGATGGCGAATACATTTGGATTATGGAATACTTTTAAAGCAAAAATCAGAGAAGTCAGGAATGCATATGCACGTCTAAGAAAATATTGCAGGAAGATGATGCTGAAGTGGATGATTGCAGAGCTGGCTGGTCAAATAGAGCAGAAAAAATAGCATGAGACAGTTACAGAGTGATGAAAGTACTGAAGCCTATAAAAGGTACAAGTTTTAATGGCACCTGTTATTTTCTACAATTGTTTGGCATATAATGCCCTTTGTCTGCCATTGTGCTGTAAAACTTCTGATAACAGCAACAACCTATTTAGTCAACTGGTTTAGAGCAGTAAAATTTTAGAAAAATGTGCAGAATTAACTTTTAATGTATATAATAAAAAAATATATATAATAAAAAAAAGTGTAATACAGCCAAGTTTAAATTTGGAAGAATAACTGTAATGATCATTCATTGTCTACAGTAGATTTTGAAGTTTAAGGGCATAAAAATCTGACACTTGACAGGTTGATGTGTGTGAGAATGAATGCACAAATATTAGCACATGCACATTTTGCAAGCAGAATAAAATTATTAATCAATTTTCAGTTAGTATGAGTATGTGTATGTGTGTGCAATTGCACACATTTTTATTATTTTTTTTTATAATTAAATTAATATTAATAAATTTTCAGTTACAAAAAGTACGTCATGCTTGATCCACTGGGAGCTATTACTAAAACTCGAAAAAATTTAGAGGAGGAAGATGAAAGCGACAACCTTGGAGAGGCCCCAACTACTATTATGCAAAGAGAACAAATGGAACAGACAGATAAAAATATTGTATATAGCCCTCGAATGGGACAAGTTCCAGAAATTGACGTACCGTTGGATCTTCCTGACCTTCCAGGTATAGCAGCTGTTTGTACTTTTAGTTATTATAAGTCTGCCAAATGAATTATCACATAATTGTAGTAATGGATTTTTTTTTTCCCTCCTCTTTTCCCAATTGTGTTAGCTTGGTTAGCACAGAACAAGAAGGCTAACCTACCTAGTTCATGTTGTATTTAGTTGTCTTTTTTTTTTTTTTTTGATTTAGCCTAATACTTTCTGGGTATCAGATAGTAAATGATTCATCTTAATAGAGCAGGTGTCATTAGGGAGAATTGAAATATAAACATTACCTGTTTTAACATTTGCTGCTTATTGTAAACTTGTAATCTAATGAACTGCAGTCAGTAAATGAGTGCTCTCAAAGGAAAGGCACATGAAGTGAACAACTAAGCAATATTGGCACGCTGAATGAACTATGGGCTATTGCATTATGGCTGGGATTTCACTTAGCATCAATCACACTGTCTAGAGAGAGAGAGAGGTCTATAAAAGCTGTATACTTGGTTCACAGTTTATTATTATTAGCTATATGGTGCAAGGAGGGTTGTGACTTATGCTGCACCAAAAAACAATTCCCGAGTTACCCTGAGAGAGAGAGAGAGAGAGAGAGAGAGAGAGAGAGAGAGAGAGAGAGAGTCAACCAAAAAAGAGAAGAATGATGATATCCAGCTCAGGACACTGGGTGTGCCAAGCCCATACTCACCAGATGTGAGCCCCTGGGGTGTTCTTTGCTTATGTTTAAGTTATTTTATCTAGTTCAGCATTTCCCACAAGAAGAGATAAAATTTTTTGAAGTTATGCTTGCTGAATTTTAATTCTTTATTTTGTGGGGGGGGGGAAAGAAAAGAGAATCATCCTTAGTCTTGTGTCTATTGATAAAACTTTGTGTAAAACATGTTTTATACAAAGCCTTGGATATCAGTACTGAAAAGGAACAGGGATGGACATGTTGAAATTGAACATTGAATTAACTCTCTATATGTTTTCTGATAAATTCAGATGAAATCCACTTACTGAAAAGAACTGCTACTTGTTCCAGTGCCCCAAACGTGTTAATAGTCTTGGGTTTTTTTTTTTTTTTTTACTCTGTCAGTTGATGTCAGTTATTGGCAATAAGTAAATAATGTTTTTTTTTTTTTTTTTTTTTTATGTGAACCCCAAACACGAGAGGTATTAGAACCTATAGTACTTAGTACCGTGCTTGGGTTGGAGTTTGAGAAGACGAAAGAAGATATTTATTGACATTGGACTTTAAATTCTGTAGATTGTAATTTTCCAGAAATACGTATGAAGGAAGGTTGTTCCAGAAAACAGCAGTTGAATGAATAAATGAGGAAGATGAAAAGTTGGTTCTGTGGGTTTGAAAATGGACAGTAAATGGATGTTGGCTGGTGGCGGCACGTGTTCGGACTGTTTTGAAAGAGAGAGCGGGAATTATAGAAGCCAATTCAGAAGAACAGTGCCCATGGAAGTATCTGTAGAAGAGGCATGCAGCAGAAACAGTGCGTCTATGAGAAAGCGAGTGGAGAGACTCTGTTAGAGATGAATCATTTAACCTAACTGCCCTCTTCTGAATGGAATCAAGAAGCCTGAGAGAGGTTTTGGGGGCACCACCCCAGATGTGGGAACAATATTCCATGGCAGGGCGGATTTGCGATTTATACAAGAGTGAGCAGCTGTTTGGAAGAAAAGTAAAAGCCAAGTTTTTTAGATGCAGAGGAAGCAATATTTGTAATGTGCTTGTGCCAAGAGAGATTACAAGTCAGGGTAATCCCCAAAAGAGATATATCATTTTGCCTAGAAATCGGAGTGTCACTAAAGATAAGCATAGGAGCAGAAGAATCCTTTTTGTGAGATATAAGACAAGACTGAGTTTTAGAAGGGTTGAAATCAACTAAGTTGTCTTTGCCCCACTGGAGAATTACCTGAAGATCGGCATTTAAGGAATTGGCAGCAGATTTTCGAAAAGTTGAAGCTGATTGAGTAGGACAACTTTTCTCAAAATGGAAAGTTGAATGCAATGTGCTATCATCGGCAAAACTATGGATAGGATTTCCAGTCAATGGAAGAAGGTCATTGATATACAAGAGGAAAAGAGTGGGGGAAAGAACTGAACCTTGGGGGACACCGGCATTAGTGGAGAAGTTAGAAGACAGAGAGCCATCTACCATCACCCTCAGTGAGCGATCAGAGAGAAAACTGGATAACCAATTACTAAAAACAGTTGGCAAACCATAAGATGGAAGCTTGTTTAGAAGACCTTTATGCCAAACACAATCAAAAGCCTTTGAGATGTCAAGAGCAACTACTTGTGTTTCACCGAACCTTTCCATTGAATTAGTCCATAAATGGGTAACATAAGCCAGAATATCACCAGTGGATAGACACTGACGGAATCCATACTGGCGATCGTTGATCAGACGGAAGGTTTCTAGATAGTTTAAGAGTTGGCGGTTAATTGATTTCTCCATTACTTTAGAAAGAGTAGAAGTAATTGCAATGGGACGATAATTGGATGGGAGGGATTTGTCACCCTTTTTAGGAACTGGCTGGATATAAGCAAATTTCCAAGCAGAAGGAAAAACACCTTTGGAATAAGAAAGTGAAAAAAGGTGGCAAAGAATAGGAGTAAGTTCAGGAGCACAGGTTTTGAGAACTAGTGGAGAAATACCATCAGGACCTGGAGCTTTCTTAGTATCAAGATTCATCAAAATCCTTCTGATATCCTTTTGACGGAAGACCACAGGAGGCATTGAATGGAGCGTGTTAGGAATAGTGGGAGGTGTTTTACCAAGATCATTAATACATGAGCTGGAAGAAAAATGGGATGCTAGCAGGTCAGCTTTATCCTTGGCTGAAGTGACAACAGAACCATCTGGTTTGGACAGAGGTGGGAGCAGAGATGGGCAAAAGTTGCGGCCAATAGCTTTGGAAAGAGACCAGAATGCTCGGCTACCATTAGGGCAAGAAGCAAGTTTTCTACTCTTAGCCTGTTCAAACTTTAGTTTGGACTGATTAATAACTGCTTTACAATTGTTGCGAGCTTTGGTGTAGGCAGAAAATGAAACTGAAGAATTAGAAACAAGCCAATTACAATATGCAACATTCTTCTCTTGGACAGCCTTAGCACATTTATTGGAAAACCAAGGTTTAGATAAAGGATGAGATTTTAAAGTGGAGTGTGGGATAAAGGATTCCATTCCTGCAAGAATAATTTCACTGACACGATCTGAGCAAACGTTGACATCAGAAGTTTTGAAACAGTAATCCAACCAAGGAAAAGAAGAAAAGAAATCTCGCAGGTCATCCCATTTTGCATTCTTGTAATGCCAAACAACACGAGGTTGGGAATAGCCATGAGATAAGGGTTCCATTGGAGAAGAGACAATCACCAAGTTGTGATCTGAAGTGCCTAAAGGACCTCTCACTTCGACCTTCTACATAGAAGGGTTGTTTGTGAGAAAAAGATCAAGCGTATTGGCTGTATGATTAGGATTGTCTGGTATTCTTGTAGGTAAATGAACAATCTGTGCTAGGTCATTAGTAATTTCAAAAGCCTCAGCATCTCGACCTGCTGGGTCGGTGTGACTAGAAAACGGAAGCCAGCTGGAGTTGTGAACATTAAAATCACCAAGGAAAATTACCTCACTGTTAGGAAAGTCGGACTGGAGAAAGTCAAGTTGCAAAGAGAGGAAGTCAAAGAGCTCCAAGTGATTAGTGGAGTTGGAAGAACGGTAGAGACAACAGATGAATTTGACACAATGAGGTAGAGAGAAGATCAAAGATTGAGGAGATTCCAAATTGCCAAGTCTCTGACAGGGAATATCAGAACAGACATATGCACAAGTACCACCTTTGAGGCGAAAGGAAGCGAATAATTTGGACATCTGAGATGAGCAGTAGTTGAATCAACCGATAACTGAGATTCTGTCAGAAAAAGTACATGGGGGTTTGGAAGACTGCAAGTGGAAATGGACATTGTTGAGATTAGAATTGAGACCACGTATATTTGTGAAATGAATTAGGAAGTCCTTGGGAGGTTTAGATCTTTTCGCAGATAAGCTTGCTCTATTAGTTTGACAATTATGGTGTATTCAATAGTAAGAAAAAGTGGGTGGGACATGCTGTATGAAGTAATGAAATTTTTGGATATGGTGTACATGTGATAAGAATATACCCAGATCCTTGACATAACGTGGCCTCGACAGTGCTCCCCGCATACACACTACTCGGACTCCCTCCAGTTACTATCTGGCAGAGTAGAGGTTGCAAGATTATACACTAGCTGATCCGGAAGCCTCCTAGAGAGTTACCAATAGGTTTGGTCCGGTGTACTAACTAGCGGCCGGCCTGCGAACACCGTTTTAGAGCTGTACCCTCGAAATGTAAGGAATATTGGATCTCGCCACAGCATTCATCATAACCTCAAAAGTCATCAATCATACTGCATGATGGAAGAGATAGGGAAGGGTTGGCCGGACCTTAGCTTTAGAGACTAAACATAGGTTCCACCATTTCAAGCCTCCAATAAGCAAAGTGGTGGTTTTTCACCGGTTGATCAGAGTCATCTACCACCTAGTACTGCCTGGTAACATAGAGCGGCGGCGTTCCTCCATGTGGTGTGGGTACCACACCTCGACCCCTGCTTACGTTGGTTCACACCTGGGTGGTCACCCACCATGTACTTGTGCATGGAGGTTTTACCCAGGATTACTAACAGTCCCACTATCGTGAAGGTGCAAGCAGAGGATTTGACTGGCACAGACTGTCCAGACTTTGCCGAAATTGGGTCCACTTGACTTGAGTGTCACCCAAATATCAGTTCCATCAGCGTTTTAGACTCCCAGGTAGCAAGTACAGCTTGTCTGGCATATCTGAGAGAATGTCTGTGACAACCTCAGAAGAGGGGACTTAAGGCTGTTAATAAAATTGAGTTTAGAGATGCTCAGAAGACTGAAATCAACCTTCTGAGGATGTTTCAGAGGATGTTCTGACAATGGCTGCAAATCAGAAGGTGGGGGGCCATTTTATAGTGGTTTTTCTAAGTGAAATTACTTAAGTGTGTGTCTTAAAAATTTGTCTACCCACTTTCAAAACACACACACAATGGAAAATTTTATAGCACTAAAGCTAAAGAAAATTTCATCCTCGATATGAAACACAAATTGATTTTTTTCTTCTAATGATTTTTTTTCTTCTTTATTGTAAATATTGCATATATGCAATGCATAATCAGTTTTTCTACATCCTTTTAACTTAATTCTAGAACTTTTTAATTTTTCTGATATTACCTTTCTATACAGGTTCATTGATGTATTTAATAAATTAATATTCCTATAACTTTCTAACAGTTGCCTAATTCCTTTTTTTTAATATACTGGTATTATTTTTTATTTATTTATTTTTATTTTTTTGTTTTTTGCAATCACTTGGTATATTTTTTCTTTAAAAATTTGCTTCAATATTACTTTTAATTCTATAGTTAACTTTTCTTAATATTTCTTTAATTTCACATTTTTTTCTATATCTGCTTCGTTGGTACTGTTTTTTGTTTTCTAGTATTTGCTTCCCTTCACTTTTATATAATTTTTTTTTTTTCAAACAAATTACCTATATAATTGATTCTATCTGAAACAGCTTAAATATAATGCTTCTTTGTAGGACAATGGCTAGACTATGCTGAATACACTGGTTTTTGTCAGATCATTATGTTAACTTTTGCAGTGAACCATCTGTTGATGCTCTGGTCATTCCAGTGACAGTGCTCAGGCATGGTTCTTTAGAAACAGCCAAGTGGTCTAACTAAAGTAAAGTAACTAATATCACTTTTAATTGAATAACATCACTCATTAGGCATATCCATTAAAAAAACTCGAGGCAGAAGAAATTTTCTTCCTCCAGTTTACTGTTGGAAAAAAACTCGAGGCAGAAGAAATTTTCTTCCTCCAGTTTACTGTTGGAAAAAAACTCGAGGCAGAAGAAATTTTCTTCTTCCAGTTAACTGTTGGGCTGCCCATTTAGATTCAGTACATCCATTCACTGCTCAGTGCAGTCTGCTAGTAGAACCAGTAAGTTCCGAAATCGGTCACAGCATTGCCTCAAGTTTTTAATAGTAATGGATTCACCTAATGGATTATATTATCCAATTAAATGTGATTTTAGTTACTTTAGGTTGACTACATGGACAGTTTGTCATTTCTAAAGAGTAATGACTGAGCTCTGTCATTGTCAATTGAGAGAGACCACAGTGTCCCCTAACAGTTGATTGCAAAAGTTAACATAGAGAAGCGTTGTATTTAAGCTGTTTCAAATATTGCATTAACTTGTGTTTGAAATGGTTTCCTTTTATTAATATATTATAAAATTGAACCTGTTTATTATATTAACATATTCATTCAATTTTTTTTATTCTATATTTGCCAATTTTTTTTTTATGCTCCATAAAAATCACATAATTCTTTTATAATGTAATTTTTATTTCTTCTCTCTGCATTGACTTTACTTTGAATCTCTTTATATTCATGGGTTTATTTGGTAAAAGTTATAAAAAAACTTTTACACTAAGATTCATTTAAAAATGCAAATGAATCTTACATTCCATGTTAGATTCATTTCATTAATTCATAAAACTATACAAATATCAAAATTCAACTTGAAAAATTACCAATTAAATGCAATATAATAAAGTAAAATTAATTAATTCATTTTTATTTGCGGATCGTATTTTAAAACTGTGTTTCTCTCAGAGAAAACATTATCTTCAAATTGAGAGAGGTATTTTTTTTGTTTTGTTATTTTTTATATTCTTTCTACAAAATTAATCTAATAAGGTAAATTTTTACTTGCCAAAAAACTAATAAATATATAGAATTAAATTCATATATTTTTAGAATATAATAGATACTGTTGGGATTTTGGGCCAGACCTGTTGAGGAAGGCAGACCAGGTCTTGAGCCATCTGTAGCAGACTCATGGCCTTCATTGAATTGCTTGTGCAATTTAAATATGGCTGTCCTACCAAGACACTTAATACGATGCACTTCATTCATCTCTTTAACTGTTTCCAATGCATTTAAGCCCTGTCTGACAAAATAACAAATCACATATAGTGGTTCAATCTGTATGTCTGACATTATATTTGCTTCAAAATTATCGTCAGTGACACACAGCTGAAAAAAACTCTTCCCGCTCAACAAGTACTAGCATGGGGGCACGCACACACAGCCTGTTCGGTAGTGATCAGGGAGAGCACCTCTAACGGCAGCTATGGAAAGTTTGCATGGTAAATGTAAAATCTTGCACCAGTCTGTGAATTAAATGATCACCCCTCGTAAGTCATTCAGAAGAATTGCTGCTTGTTGCTGATCATTTACTGGTCTCCTTATTTAAATTAGGGTCAAATTAATGTCAAGGTTAAAATTTGATTGCAAGTTTTTGCCATGCAGCGGCAAAGGGAAGGGGTTTGATGTCATTTAAGAAAATCAAAAACTACAATAGGTTCCAGCTTTCCTCAAGATGGCAGATTTTTCATTCCCAACTTTGAAAGCAAATTGCCAGAAATAAAGAAATATTTATCATTGAATTGTTTGCCTTTGGTAAATACAGTAGTTATTTTTAATGAAATTTCTAAATACACAATTCTCAAAACGATTGATGCAGAATCATATGCAGATTCATTATTGGTTTATATGTAAAAAATGTTAAGGATGCTGTTTTCATTGAAAACATAAAATTTCAAGTTTGTAGCTGCAATAGTTATTTTTTTAAGAAATGTTATTTATTTATTTGTAAAATCATTGTTTTATTTTTCAGTAAAATTAATCTGGCACATTTTTCAGTGGAATACTTTGTGGAGGAGGTGCTATTACATAAACAGATAAAAGCAGCTATTGTAAGTTCTTTATATAGGCCTCCATGTTCTCCATGGGAGCATAAAATGTGAAGTCTCAACCAAAATAAATAATGGTCAGATGTCATCCCATGTAAATCGTATAGCTGGATGCCTACAGCAAACTGATCCTAGTTGAATAGCAAGACATAAAATGTGCTGGTTAATTTTCATTGCATCTTGCTATATGGTGACAACAGATAGAGATGTTGTTATTATTAAAAAAAAATTATTGTAGTTTTACTTATGGTAGTGAGTTTCTTAGCAAGCTAAACTATTCTTTCTTTGTTTTCAAGTGCTTTATTTACCCTTGAGATTAACTCAAGTCTCATGGCCCTAATGAAGGGTTGTAGGGGTCATTAACTCAAGTCTCATGGCCCTAATGAAGGACTGCAGGGCAAGAAGCAACCCTCTGCTTCTTGCCCTGCAATCCATCCAAGTATCTTAACCTGTGATCCTAACATATTTTAGGAACTACATTGCTTTAGGGACTACGTCATTAAAATCCAAATAATGTTAATTTGCTTCCTGCTTCCAGCTCACAAGTGGTTCTCTCAAAATAGACACCCAGGATGCAGACATGATTTTCCCTTTACAAAACCATGCTGTGTTTCCTTAAACATTCCATTTCTACTTAAATGCCCTTATATGGCACTCTGAATTATTGCCTCTATGATTTTCCCCAGCACTGAAGTCAGACTGATTGTAATTATCCACTTTGCCCATAGAACCACTTTTATGTATTGGCAGTATGTTGGTACTTCTCCAGTCCAAAAGAATTATTATTATTATTATTATAATTGTTAATAGCCAAATGGTGCAAGGAAGCCTGAGGCTTATGCTGCACCAGGAAAAAAAAAAGTTCCCGAGTTACCCTGAGAGAGAGAGAGAGTCAAAAGTAGAAGGGAATCAAAGAAAGAGAAGAATGATGATATCCAGCTCAGGAATCTCATGAATTCAATGATGCCCTCATAATTAATCTTAATGTTTCAGTGCACTCTCTTGTGTGTATGTGCTATCAACTCCACAAGCCTCATTCACCTTTAAGCTTGAAAGTTTTTCTAATAAACAATCTTCTATTTCAATATCACTAATTCACACAGGTTCTCCTCACCACAAAGGATCTGTCTTCTGTAAATATCAGTGCACAGTACTTGTTCAATTCATTCGCATCAACTGGGTTATCTAAGGCTTTCCTGCACTCTTTAATTATAATTATACTAGGTGTTCCCTGCCAAACACTGTACTTAGAGACATAGATACATGAATACACTTCAGTTTGGTCTCAGTAGCACTTATACAATATACATAAATACATATATTTAAAACACAGATCCAGTCCAGTAAAAGACTCAGGAAGTACAACCCCATTAGATAGGAAGCTCTTCAAAATGCCATGAGTCCATCAATTATAAAAAGTGAACATTGATAAAGTTATGGAAAGGTCCGATCTGGTTTATTCTTCTTTGCATTTACATTACAAAAAACACGTTATCAAAATATATTTGATAATGTATTAATTTGAGACGTTATCAAACCAAAATTTATACCAAATTGGATACTAGATAAACTGAGGGGTTTAGTAGCAGAAAAGAAAAATGCATCGGATGACATAAGTTTTCACAGGACAGAATTTTACAAACTAGTCTATAATCAAGTTACTCACCAGTTTAGGCATGTTAAGGCAGATTATGAGAAGTCTTTGGCTAAGAATTTTTCTACAATAGTCTTGGAGGCATAACCACATTTGTTCTTTATAGTAAAATTACTTTTCCTATGGGCAAGATGGGGCCCCCTTCAATTTGTTGTTTGTTTCCCCCATTAGATTTATATGTTTCTTCTGTCCCATTTTTTTTCTCTTTATTTGAATGCCTGTGACCACCCCATTGTTTTCTTCATTATGTTTTAATTTATTCTGCCATTTAGTTTGCTTTAATGAATTTATTATAACTGATATATTGATTTATTTACATTAATAAATAATATTTATTCTGTTATTTAATCTCATGGAGATGTTTTGAAGGTTCATTTGCATATTTTCCTTGATTTATATTTGCTGATTGGCTGAGTCAGCATTAGGGGGTCCTAGTCATAGCATGTGTTATTTTGAGTTTAGTGTGTTACTCTCATTTTGGATTCAGATTATATAGGGACATCCATTGACAATCAGCTGGACACTGGTCAATAATCGAAATGATCCTTTTTGAGTTCACATTTTCTGATCTTCACTTGAAAAATTGATGCATATGAATGTCTTATCTTAATTTAATTTCCTTTATTATGAAAGTGTCATTTATACTTTGGTTGGCATGGGGGTGGGTCGCCTTGGGTGGAGAGTCATGTGTTTACACTGCTGAGAGTGAGTATTTTTCTTATTTTTATGATTTTTATTTTATTTTGATTATTAGGGAACCTTGATACTCACTAGCAGAATCACACCTTACCAAGTATAACTCTAATTGTAGCTTTAATTTCTTGTATTAGTATGTGATATTTGTAGTGTTCCTTTTTCTACAGTAAGTAAAATTCTTTGCTTATACTAACGCTAGAAGGAAAGGAATGAATCTCATTGGCTTGCCGCAAATGAATGGCACAACTATTAATGGTACTGTACAGGTTGCAGACAAAGTGAATGAGTATTTTGCATATATATACACACACACAATGTTTTTAGAGTGGATAATGCAAATAACTGACAAGGATTAGGAGGATGTTGTCTGGGGTAGCACTTGAGGACATTCCCCTTTCTTCTATAGATCATGCTTGTGATGAGTTAGATCACAAATGGTTAATTTTTAGGCAGGGCACAAACATAGAAATAACTAAATGGGATATTTATGTTTGTATTTATACTCCTATACTCCTTTGTATTTATTGTATTTGTATTTATACTCCTCATTCCAAATCAAATGAACCACAATGTCAAAAAAACAACGCTAAAAGTATGATAAGACAGAAACTGTTTCATAGAAGTGAGTCATTGGTGTTAGAGAGAGTACAACAGAATGTGGAAATAGATATGAAACTCATGCAAGGTGAGAGCTGCATATCACAATAGTAAATTGGAAACTTCTTGTGTCGTTGGAGGTATAACATCCCCACTTTCAGGTTCTACTCATGTAGTTTACATACCTTCATAGCTGACTTTGAACCAGATGAAAACAGTTTAGGGTTGGACGATATCTCAGAAGGAGCAGCACATGAACACACACACACACCGGGATTCTTGTGATTGCGTAGAGGCGAAGCAGGAAAAAATTGAAGGTATTCCTACAGTTAAACATGGCCAGGTTTGTTTATTTTCTATGGTGGAAGTTATTGGAATGCTCCACAGTAGCATACATGAATTTCTGTTTGGTGAAGGAAATTGATTAAATCATAGGGCTGTAGCAGAAATCCTTTCAGTGTGGGGTGAACTTAAATACGGCAATTGAATTGGGCACACATAATGAGTGCCTAAAGCAAAAAGTATCATGTTTGGAGTGAATGGTTTGAGAATATCAAAATCAAATAAGAAAATTACAGAGTGCAATCAGTAGAACAGGTGAAACTACAGGTTTATGAAGGAATAACATTCTTTATAGTGATGCAGTCAAGGGTCTTGACTTTGGGAACAGTACTATTAAAAAAAATTCTTGTTCAAGAGACAATGCTGTGGAAAACAAGGATCTGTTCAGGAACAAAGGGATAAATTGCTATGCTCTAGTTATTAAGGCTGAGGATGATTCTCACCTTAAAATGAGTAATGATGTTCAGAAAGATTATATAGGAACATCCATTGACAATCAGCTGGACACTGGTCAGTAATTGAAATGATCCTTTTTGGATCTTTGACAGGTATGCTAAAGTCCATAAGAATACGTAAGGTGAGGAAAATGGCAGAGAAAGGTACTGTTTTGGAGATAGAAAATGAAGATGACATTGATTGTATAAAACAGAATGAGAGAATTAAGCAGCAGGAGGTTCTCTTTTCAAAATCAAGAATACCAGACCAAAAATTAAGTCCATGATGTGGAAGAGGACATAAGTGAGCATGATTTCATGAACAGCCTGTACATGAATGCAATTTAAGTTACATGAAGATAACAAAGATGGAAATGAAAAGTGAAATTTTAATCCACTTTAACAGCATTAATACATCTAAAACAGGTAACAGTTGGGTAATGGCAGTAACAGGGTGTGTCTACAAATATTATGTCAAGGACATATATATGTAGGAATGATGTCCTACAGAGTAAATCCATTTCATCTCATTTCAACTATCTGCTACAACTCTGTCATTTGGGCACACTTCAAACAAGTGCAGACATCGTGAACCAGTCTACAGTCTTTGTACTAAGAATGGACATTCATACTGTAACTATCCTAATATCCGCAAACCACCCTTGTGCGAATTATATATCAGGAGGGAATAGATCGAGCCACTCAGTTAGAGATAAAAAATGTCTGGAATATGAAAAGGCACAGAAACTTATAATTGAATGGATGGATTACTCCTTACATGATAATTTATCAGTGGAATAAACATAAGAGTGGACTTAGGAATGTGCAACATGGTATGCTGTATTCTATGGCACAAAATGGAGTGACAAAGAATTGCAGGACTGTTAACATAATACAACTTAATGGGCAAAGGTCCAGAGATGTTATGGATGAATTGCAAATAGCCTGCATCCATGAAAGAATTGATTTTGCCTGTATTCGGGAGCCATATGAATGCAACGGCAATCATGGGCTATTCACCGAGCACCAAAATTGCTTTGTACAGTCAGCAATTTACGTGCCACAATTCTCATTTTTAATCACGGCTTGTCCGCCCCCCTGCTCCATCAGTATTGTACTCTTGACGCAGTTTGTATTTGTGTTGAAACTGAGGAGATTAAATTTTATTTGGTGAGCATTTATTTTCATCATTATATTGGCATTCCATTACACTATTAATGATGAAAAGTAGAATAGTAGAGCCTACTGATGAATAGGGACGATTGTTGGAGGAGTTAATTGCTTAGCATGACTTGTTTGTTCACAACCAGTGGACAGCAAATAGAAAATCTAATAATGATGTGATGATGTGAACTATTCAGACATCTGATTTAATCACTAATTGTGCTGCCAAACCAGATTGGGTATCCAGCAATTACCATGTAATCAAGTTTTAGTTGAGACTGACATCCCATTGTGAACTGCATAGATTTTCATTAAAGTCAGCAAAAAAATATGGGATACTTTTGATGAGCAGTTATATTCTAAAATTGGAGCGGTAATGTGGACAAGATTGATGCACCACCTTGAACTGCAACTGCTCAATTATTACAAGATTTGTTACAGGAGGTGTCTGCAAAAACAAAAGCTATGAGATGCACCTGGATAAGACATGGACTGGTTGGGTGGTGGACACCAGAACTGACATCTTTCCTAAGGAAACCATTAAAACAAGAAAACTATCAGAGGTGTAAGTGTAGGGGGGGAATGAAATGGCACCTCTGTAGCCAGGTGGGCAAGAGCAACAGTGCGTAGCACACACTTCTTGATTAGACCGGGGTTCGAGTCCGTGACCACCAAATACGGAGGATGCGGAAAAGTCGGGGAATGACCACCGCATATCCTCGGAGCAATATGGCCTTAGTTGCTAATGCTCCTAAAAACCAAATAACAACAACAAGGGAATGAAACAAAAGTCCTCAAAATGAATACAGGCGAGCAATTTGGGAATACACATGAATGATTGTTAGAAAAGAGTATAATGCATGGTACAAACCTGGTACAAACGTGGAAACAACAGTCCCTGGGGATTGGTACATAAACTGTGTAGTAACAAATTATAGCTGGATGATTCGTACTTAAAGGAAAGTGTAACACTAATACTGGATCATAACATGTGATATTGCTTAATGAGAACTACACTGGCATGGGAAATAAGCCCCAATTTCAACCAGAGGGGTTGGAGATGACAATTCATAAAATAAAAAAAAAACCAGATATCCCCATGTGGGTCTGGTTGAGGGTGAGGTAATGAAAACAAGTTTTTGTGTAATGGCAGCATATTTGCTTACTATCATCAATGCCTGCTTGAGAGATGGGATTTTCCTGGATATTTTGAAAGAGGCATTGTTGAAATTAATTTTGAAATAGCCATCAGAGCCCCCGGAATTGCTGGATTCATACCATCCAATAGCATTACTGAGTGGATTGGGGAAGTCTATGAATGTATGTTGACTGTCAGAATCATGAGATGTCTACGACAATAGTGTCCTGTCAGATGCACAATATGGTTTTACTCAAGGCAAGGGAATGGATGATGCAGCTAGTGACGATGGTGCAGCAATCGCAGGTGAAATACTGTCTAGGTACCTTAATTTATGCGAGGCTGAATGTTCCCCCCAGATTTATTCCATAATCAAGGATTACTTCAACAACAGGAAAGTCACTGTTAAGTCTGCTTCTAGGTCAGTTGCCAGAATTGTTCATAGTGGATGTCGACAAGGATCCGTATTTGGGCTTATGATTGGAACCTAGTCTTAAATGACTGGCTGAAATGCAACTATATCAATGTAAATATGGTAGTATACACTGACAATCTGGTTGTTACTGAAGGGTGACTCTCAATTACAATTGGAAGAGCATTCTAATTTTGTTTTATCAGAGGTGCCAAATTGGTGCCATTTGCACAGGCTTCAAGTTTAAAAAACAGAGTGAAACCTTATTGCTCAAGGCCTATTTATCAGTGAGCCAGTTTTCAATCAGTTAAAACTCTATAAAATATCTGGGAGTGATGATTGACAGTCAGATGTGCTTCATAATCCACATCACGTATATTGTGGACAAAATTCAAATATTTGTGGGCATGATTGATTACAAGGAAAAAATGGGGCATCAGGAGTAAAGCATTGGCCTTATTTTATGACTGCATTTTACCCGCCAATTATGGGATATATGCCACGTCTGGTTAAGCTCTGGTTTGCAGAAATTCAGTGTGCAAAAGATCTTTTCAATTCAGCGATCTGTTCTATTGAAGATGTGTATGGCCTGTCAAACTGTGTCTACTGATGTACTATAAGTTTTGACAGGTTACCCACCACTGGTTCTACATGACGTTTCTATCAATGAGTTATCATCTAAGAAGTGGGCTGCCATATAACCATTTGTCACTTGAAATAGATTGTGATGCAAGTTACAAAGAGGAAAAGAAGTGGCTATGGACAGAATTGGTAAAATGGTGGCAAGAACATTGGAGCAATTGTGTGAAAGGAGCGGCGACGAAAACATTTTTTCCAATGACAAATGCTAATGGTAAAAGTGGTTTAATCCCAATCTCCATACAACTTATCTTTTGACTGGACAAGATTCCTTTTTTGCAAAGTTAGGGGAATTTGGAATCACTGAGCATACTCTATGTATGCTCAGTGATTCCAAAATAGATTCCCAGATTCTATTTTGCAGATTCCCAGAAGATCGGAACCATCTTTTATATGAATGTGTTGAGTATTGTGACTTGAGGGGACAATTAACTGAAGAATCTCCTAATCTCCACTCCCTTACTCCTGAATGTGAACAACTGTTAGCTAGTACAAAAGAAGATTTTTACACACTGAAATTTTTCAGTCCAACTATTCAGAAGAAGGAGCATGAGCCAGGTACTGAATAACAGTTAAAAAGGACTTGAAAAGGTCACATTAGAATGGAATATTATTGTGGTAGACAGGGTGGATGCAGGATGAGTGGTACTGTTCTGATTGTAGGTGGGAGCCTACCCTGTGAGGCTTCTATGGAACCTCACAGTACATCCTCCAGATGCCTCTTCCATTAACAGAGCAGTTGTTGAGGAGATTGCTGACAGTTTTCTGGCAGGCTTGTATCAGAGAAATTAGGGCTCCAGTTGGAGGGTTAGACCACTACCATTTTCTCAATGGATGACCTGTGATATTGTGGTTTCAGTGACTGAATGTGGAGACTGATTGAGGTATGCCCCTTTACTGTTAACTGCTGTATTGTTGGGACGGTTCAGGTTTGAAGAAAAGCTGACTTCATTGTGACCATAATTCCTAGTTTCAACATCTACTTCCTGTATTGGACTTCTCATTTTGAATCTTCATAGTAGATCAATTGGATCCTTAGAGATCATCACAACCTTATGTTGGGATTCTGTGGTGTCAGATACTTTCATGGTATTGTATTGTGATATGGACATTACATTGAGAA
The DNA here is from genome assembly GCF_048544385.1 of Mastigoproctus giganteus. Taxonomy (NCBI): domain Eukaryota; kingdom Metazoa; phylum Arthropoda; class Arachnida; order Uropygi; family Thelyphonidae; genus Mastigoproctus; species Mastigoproctus giganteus. Next base: position 66,118,340 of record NC_143578.1, read on the forward strand.
CGAATTGGCCCTTGAATTGAAAGTTATCTTGGATTCCCTCATAGAGGGAATCTGTGATAATTGTACATCAACATTGTTAGTCGTACAGCATTGTAAATAGATTACAGGGTTGCTGGCTGGGACTGCGTAGTATAATAAATAAATAATGTTTTTAGAGTAATTAGGGCAAGCATTACTTGACCTTTTTTAATGCTGCAAGCAGATTTTAAAAATCTAGAAACCTTTTTCAAAAATGAAAAAGGTGTTATGTCCTTACTACTTTGTGTGTTATTGTGAGTGCTCCTAGTGCACCACTGGGTCACATCGCTAGAAAATCTGGACCTCTTTATCCATTGCACATGGATCCTAACCTGGGGAGGAGTTCCAACTATTCCACTGTTTATTCTATTTATTTATATCCTATGTAAATCATAATGTCATCTTCCTGGTTATTACCCTTGTGTAATAGTTGGAGCTCCTCTCCCCATATGAATGAAAAAATGAGAAAAAAAAAATACATGCTGAAAAAAACAAAAGAAATGAGAAACTGTTGTATTCTAATCTCTGTTGCAATCAAATGATAGACTAATGAAATAAATATAATTGATGTATCTTGCATACAGTATTACACAGTGTACATGCACACCTTTGTTTCTTTTCCATCCTAAAGTTTTGTCTTAATGATGCTTGCAGAACTGGAAAAAAAGAGTTCTTTGTTTCCAACAGAATTTTGTGTATTTGCTCTTTCCCAAGTACACATTTAGTCCTGTGCAACAAACATTCACAGTTACAACTACAAGAGTCAATCCATAAATAATATATCTTTGGCTATAAAGACATGAAGACAACAGATACAAAGTTGAACTTTATTAAACAAAAAGTGGGGAGCATATATATACATTATTCTTTGTATCCACCTTGTTTATCAATTCATTTTTGCCATTGTTCTTTCCAGCCTCACATATGCACTTGTAAAAGAATATAATTGGACACTGCTATTGATGCCAACCTGCCACGTTTTTTCAGCTCATCATCATTCAAAAGGTGTTTTTCACAATTATATCTCTTATGTCTAAATAGGAAGGGGAAAAAAAAATCAGGCTGAGTCAAGTCCAGGCTATATTCAACATAGGGCAAAATTTTTTAGGTCAGTAGTTTTCATCTGAGTCATGTGAGCGGTGTCTGACCTGGCTTTATCATGGTGTAATGTGCGTGTTCTGCTAGAGCCTTCCTTTTTTGTTTCATAGGCCTTATCAAGTGTTTGGTAGTATCTCTTCACCCCAGGGCTCACATCTGGTGAGGCTTGGCACACCTAGAGTTCTGAGCTGGATATTATCATTCTTGGTGATTCTCTCTCTCTCTGCTGGTGCAGCATAAGCCTCAGACTTCCTTGCACCATATGAATAATAGTAATAGTTAAATATTTATAGTTTGACTTTTCTCTAAAAAAAAATCAACCAAAATTGAGTCTGTTGCAAATACTATGGTCATAATTTTGTGATGATCTGACAATTCCAGGTTTTTCTTCACTGTTGAAGGTTGAAGGATATGTTGATTCCATAGACTGGAATTTAGAATAAAGGTCGTAATGGAAGATCCAGGTCTCATCACCTGTTATCAGGCCTTTAAAAAAATCTCATTGAAAGTTACTGCGCTCCTGCAACAGGTCTTGGCAGATCTCCTGCCAGGAAATTTTCATTTTTCCCATTATTTTCCTACAATCTAATGTGCCTAAAATGATTAAAACACTTCTATTTGAACACCCTAGTGCTTGCATCATTGTATTTGTGGTTATTATCCTGTCTTTTTGAATAATTTTGTTCAAAATTTTCTTCAGTGCACACAGACTTTGCTTTTTGACTGGTCATGAATGTTAGTGACTTCTTTAAAACATGCAAGCCATCTATGAACATAGCTTATTATATCACTAGTACATTTCCTCAATTTTTCATAAATCCAGACAGCTTGAGTTTTTCCCTTATTTGAAAAGGAACTCTATCATTGACTTTTGGCAGAAATAGACATCAGTTTGACAGTTCATAACTTCAGATCTGTAATAGCAGAAACTTTTATTTTAGTTTATATCTTAATATCTATATTAGCATTATATAAAACTTCATAATGCTAACTCAATTACAAAAAATTTTATCACCCAAGAGTATTATTTATAGAGTAAGCAAAAATGGACTGCAAAAATGGAAACAAGAAAGTGTAGTTTATTCATCCATTTCTTCTGCTTCAGCCAACTTTTTCAGTCACAAACTTGTTTACATAGTACTAAAGAATGAGAACATAATAGGTGCTGAGGTTGTGTGAACCATTTAAAATTGCATTAGAGAAATGCATTTATAGGATGAAAAAAGTTAGATTACTACTGCAGTTTGGAGCACTCTCTATAGTAAAACATTCTATATGTATATATTTCACTACTTGTGACTGCCTACATATTTAACATTATTAAACTGATGATACTTTAATAATTCTCAGAAGAGCATTGTCTATGTACCATCAAGAATTTCACAGCAGCCTTCACATTATAGGCTGTATTCATAATAACAAAATTTCACACTTTATCTGAATTATGTTAGTTTTATCTCCTCACCTCTCCATTTTGATATATGTTATAACAGTTATAATTACAATGTTATATGGAATATACGTTTTTGTTTTTAAATAGGTTTAAAAGATTTAATGGGCACCTCCGTAGCCAGGTGGGCAGGAGTAGTAGTGCATAGCACACGCTTCTTGATTAGACCGGGGTTCGAGCCCGTGCCCACCAAATACAGAGGATGCGCAAAGGTCAGGGAATGACCACTGCATATCCCCGGAGCAATATGGCCTTAGTTGCTAATGCTCCTAAAAATCAAAAAAAAAAAAAAAAAAAGATTTAATATAAGATGCATTTAGGGCTAAAGCCTCAGCTGCAAGCAAATTTAGACTATGTATATATTAAGTGCAATAGCATCATTAATACACAGCCATTTCTGAATAAACAGAATATTTATAAGGCGGCATCGTTTTAAGTTAAATCTCATATTGTGAATACCTTCACAACGAATTGCCATGATATTGCACTACTTCGAATAAGTAACGCTTCACCTAAGGAGACGACTAATGGTACTTATTCTTAGATAGGTACCACCACCCAGACAGCACCATTTCAGGGCTATTTGGCCCTTCTTCGGTGGGTGGGTAGCTACCCAAGTGATGCAGTGATGGCAAAACAGTTATGAAGTATAACTCCACAATATGAGAGATGGTGTATGATGTATTTAGACTAAGATGCATTTAGGGCTAAAGCCTCAAGCTCATATTGTGAATACCTTCACAACGAGTTGTGAAGGTATTCACAATATGAGATTTAACTTAAAACGATGCCACCTTATAAATATTCTGTTTATTCAGAAATGGCTGTGTATTAATGATGGTATTGCACTTAATATATACATAGTTTAAATTTGTTTGCAGCTTGAGGCTTTAGCCCTAAATGCATCTTAGTCTAAATACATCATACACCATCTCTCATATTGTGGAGTTATACTTCATAACTGTTTTGTCTTCATTGCATCACTTGGGTACCTATCCACCCACTGAAGAAGGGCCAAATAGCCCTGAAACGGCACCAGGGGGAGCCTGATGATGTCCGGAGATTCCAAGAATAGGTAACAACAGTCTTCCCCAGGGAAGCGTTGCCTATTCAAGGAGTTTGAGTTTTTGAGTGGTGTGAGTCGAGGGAGTTACTTTCCCTCTACATTTTTGCTTTTCTAAGTCTAATAGAGACAAGTGGATAGTCGAGTTATTATCCCACACATATAGTGCCGCCTCTGTAGCCAGGTGGGAAGGAGCAGCAGTGCGTAGCATACGCTACTTGATTAGACCGGGGTTCAAGCCCGTCACCACCAAATATGGAAGATGCGGAAAGGTCAGGGAATGACCACCGCATATCCCGGAGCAATATGGCCTTAGTTGCTAGTGCTCCTAAAAACCAAATAAACAAACAAATAACAAACCCACACATATACAAAGTAGCCCTGAAATGGCACCAGGGAGAGCCTGATGATGTCCAGAGTTTTCAAGAATAGGTAACAACAGCCTTCTCCACTAGGGAAGCATTGCCTATTCAAGGAGTTTGAGTTTTTGAGTGGTGTGAGTTGAAGGAGTTACTGTCCCTTTCATTCTTCTACACCGTTTCTTTTCCTCTTCCACTCCTACTATTACTTTCCCTCTACCTTTTTGCTTTTCTAAGTCCAATAGGGACAACTGGATAGTAGAGTTATTATACCACACAAATACAAAATAGCCCTGAAATGGTGCCGTCTGGGTGGTGGTACCTATCTGAGAATAAGTAACATTAGTCTTCTCCTTAGGTGAAGCGTTACTTATTTGAAGTAGTGCAATATCATGGCAACTCATTGTGAAGGTATTCACGATATGAGATTTAACTTAAAACGATGCTGCCTTATAAATATTCTGTTTATTCAGAAATGGCTGTGTATTAATGATGCTATTGCACTTAATATATACATAGTATAAGATTTAATATATTAAAAAGAGTTAGATAACCCACATAGATATTTTAAACACTTATATTTCAGTAATTATTTTCAAATTGCAGGTGTTGCTGATGATCTCTTGTACAATGCTGATTTGGGTCCATCTATAGCACCTTCTTTACTTAGTGGTCTGTTACCTGATTTACCATCTTTTGTAGCTGGAGATATGCATGGCATTGAACTTGGACCACCTCCGCCTCCTCCTTCACTACTGCCTCCTCCTTCAGAAAATAATCTTCCTTCTGTTCCTCCTTCTCCACTACCACCCCCACCTCCACCTTCTCTTCCTCCAGTGCCTACAGGAGTTCCACCACCTCCACCACCACCCCCTCCACCACCACTTTCAGAAAATGCATCATCAAGTCCTAACGAAGGAGAACATAAGAAGGTGGTCAGTGGTGCTCCAGAATCAGTTACCAATCCAGGAGATGCCAGAGCAAATCTTCTAGAATCCATAAGGCAGGCTGGTGGCAAAGCTAAACTAAGAAGTGTCCAAGATAGAAAAATTGAAGCCAAGAAGAAGAAAAAGGTAATTAATTTCATACAGTTTGCAAATATGAAAATGCCATTCTGGTTAAATTATTTCACTGCATTTTTATAGAATTTTGTATGTCATCATGCAAGCACAGTGCAGTGAGTGCAGATTTACTTGCATTGAATTAGATAAAAATGGGGAATATGATGTTGCAAAAACTATAATATACAAAGGAGACTTTGTACATGTAATAATAAAACCCCACAATATCCATAATGGTTTCATAAGTGGCGGGGGGAGCATTCATACATGTCACTTGATAGTGGTGTGCATTCTTATAGAATGCATATAAAGAAAATTCAGCCCTCAATCCCAGAATTACAAAATTTCAGATCATAAAAAGATGGAAAAATTGCTGTATAAACTTACAAATGCAGTGCAACTCCAGAACCAGTTACCAGTGGAAATGGAACCTACAGATATATACAGAGTTACTATGTAACTCTGTATATATCTGTAGAATTAGTAGAGTTAAAAAGGTAGAGTTACATAGTAACTCTACTTTTTTTCTTTCTTTTTTTGCCCCAAAAGACAAAATAATGTTTAGGAAGAAGCTTTGTTGAAATTTTAAACTATTAAAAATTATTTTTCATGCATCATGTCCTCTGGGATAGTATGTGTTCCAGTCCCATTTGTGACTGGAAGGATTCTTTAAGGCTTCTTCACCCAAAGCCATCTGCAATATGCCATCGAGCACATACTTCTACAAACACTACATAATAAAAAGATCACATATGGGGTCATATGAATTCAGCACATTATAACCAAAGTAGTTGATGTGCCAAGTACAACTCATTGACAACCTTGGTTGCAAAAATCAGCCTGCACAACCACTTTAGTTAAAAAAATAATTTTTTAAAAAATTATATTTCCAATACAGACAGAAATGATATTTTAATTTTATGATGGATTTAATATTGTCAATCAAGAGAAAAATACTGACATAGAAAACTACATATTTGCTGCAGTCATCATATAAAAAAAAAAAAAAAAAACTGCAGCAAATATGTAGTTGTATCAATCAATAAAAAATAAAATTAAATTGTATGGAATTGAAATTTAATTTTAGGTCCAAAAAAAAGTCTAGATTAAAAAAAAAAAAAAACATTTCTCCTGCTTATTCTGCAGCTTTTCAAAGTCAGAAGTTGGCAATTATGTTTATAGAAATGTATATTTTGTGTCATTTGGATTTATTTTGCACAGCTTAAGTTCCCACTGATGAGGTTTTAATCACCACAGTAACAGTCTGGTGCACTATGGCCATAGATGCCAATAAATCCTCAAACAAAACAAACAGTAGAAGTTTTGTAATCTGGTTAGTTTTTTTTTTTTTTTTGGTTTTCCTGTTTATTAGCAGATCTTGCACTTTGCAGCTCACATCCACTCTATTAGCATTAGTAGAGGCATTTGATGCAAGAAATCAAGCTTATGCAGCATCAGCCAAAAAAAAAAAAAAAAACCCACTTCCACTTCACCCCTCTGTTCGTTCAAAATACCTGTCCAGCTGAGCCTTAAACTTATTTAGGCCATCAACCTCCACGACAAGGGATGGAAGTCTGTTCCACCAACCAACCACCCGCTGGCTAAAGGCAAATTTCCGCACGTCTGTCCTACATCTGTCTTTCCTCAATTTGAATTTATGCCCTGTCAGGTGATTATTCTGAGCTAGAGGAAGAATCCCATCAGCATTGAGCATGCTCAAACCATTCAAGGCTTTATACACCTCTATCAGATCACCTCGCTGGTGCCTAGTCTCCAGACACTGTAATTTGCAAAACTTAAGCCTTTCTTCGTAAGAGCACCCCTTTGTTCCATTCACTAATCTTGTTGCCCTTCTCTGTACTCGTTCCAGCAGCTCTACATCCTTCTTGAAATGAGGCCTCCAGACCTGTATACAGTACTCTAGGTGTGGCCTGACCATTGCCTTATACAAGGGAATAATCACCACCTTATCCCTGCTAGAAAAATTCCTGTATATCATTGACAATACTCCATGAGCTACTCTTGCAGCCCGTCTGCACTGCTCAGAGAACTTCATATCTGCCTGCACAACCACCCCCAAGTCCCTTTCATTCTCTACCACTGTCAGTGTAGTACCACAGAGTTGATACTTTACTCTGGGGTTGCTGTTTCCCATGTGTAGTACTTTACATTTGTCAATGTTAAACTTCATTTGCCACCTCTCAGCCCATCTGCTCAACCTTTCCAGATCCTGTTGCAGCAGCATAGTGTCAGTAGTGTCCGTGACAACCCTGCCAACCTTTGTATCGTCTGCAAACTTGGACATTAAGCTTGATATACCATCATCAATATCATTTATAAATACAGAAAACAATAATGGACCCAACACTGAGCCCTGAGGGACTCCACTAATAACATTAGTCCACGATGAGCAGTGTCCATTGATTACCACTCTCTGTCTTCTCCCCCTCAACCACCCCTTTATCCATAGCAGCAATTTGCCTCCAATGTCACACTGCTGCAATTTGTGTAGCAGTCTTCCATGTGCAACAGTATCAAAAGCCTTTCTAAGATCCAAGTATATAATATCAAAGCTATTCCCTGCATCCAGTTCTTTTGTGACTGCATCATAGTATCCAATCAAATTGGTCAGGCAAGACTTCCCCTTAACAAAACCATGCTGTGTCTGAGCTATAACTGAAGTCATGTCTAAATGATCCTGCAGTGCTTCTTTAACCAGTGCCTCCATTAATTTTCCTGGAACAGAAGTTAAACTCACAGGTCTATAATTACTTGTGTCAGCCTTTGATCCTCCTTTGTGAATTGGGGTCACATTTGCACATTTCCAGTCTATGGGTACCTCCCCTGAGTCCAAGGAAGCTCTCATAATTATGGCTAAGGGTTTGCTTACTTCCTTTGCTGCCTCCTTTAATATAACTGGATAGATCCCACCACCCGAGGTGCCTTTCTTGTGTTTATCTTCAAGAATTTCTCCTCCACTTTACTCTCAGTTATTTCAAGATTCTGTAGCTTACTGCTAGAGTTGAATAAACCTCTGGCATTCCCCTTGCTGAATAACTCCTCATGTGTGAATGTCGATGCAGAATATTCATTTAGTTTGTTAACTACCTGAGCAGGATCATCAACAGTTGACCCATCAATATCAAGTGGACCAATCTGATTCATCCCCTTCCTTCTAGAGTTTACATAAGAAAAGAACTCTTTGCTGTTTTTCTTTTCATCCCTTGCCAAGGATTTCTCGTAATCTGCCTTCGCCTGCCTAACCTCCTTTGTAACTTGGTTGCATATCAACTTGTATCTATCGTAGGCTTCTGTGTCATGTGTTAATTTGTAAGTATCCCATGCATTTTTCTTCTCTGCCATATGCCTCATTAGTTCATCTGACATCCATTTTGGCCTAAACCTTGAACAATATTTCTTAGTTGGTATGTAAAGCCTAGTAGCTTCCAAGATAAGTTCTTTGAATGCTTCCCATTTTGAATTTGCTGTTGGTAACATCATCAGTTGGTCCCACTGTATTGAATTTAAATACTGTCTCAGTCCATCGTAGTAGCCTTTACGGAAGCAATAACCCTTCCGTTTACCCCTAATTGGTAGTTACCTCTTTGAGTAAATCCCACTTCAGCACACTGTGATCACTGCCACCTAGTGGTTCATTTATCTGCAGATTCTTAATGCATGAAGAATCACTGCTGATAATCAAATCAAGAGTATTACTCCCTCTAGTTGCCTCCCGAACATGCTGATGTAGAAAACAATCATCCAATAAATCCACAAATGCCCTGCTAGTGTGTGAGTGACCAGCCCCCAAATTCTAGTCAATATCTGGGAAATTAAAATCTCCCATTATAAGACACTCTGATTTACTGGCCCACTCTATTTCCCTGTGCAGTTCCTTATTATACTCATCAGAGTCATTAGGCCTATAGCACACTCCTACTCTCAATTTTGATCTCCCAATGCTTATGTCACACAAAACTGACTCAACACTGCACTGTCCAGCGATCTCGACTGGCTTCACTTCCTTGGTTTTTATGTGTTTCTTAACTAATAGCATAACACCTCCCCCCTTCCTATCCTTTCTGTAGATGTTGTACTCCCCAAATTCCAGTTCTGCATCCCTTATATCTGTGTGACACCACGTCTCTGATATCCCAACAATATCTGCCTTTGATGTTTTGAGCAATACCTCAAATTCATCAAATTTGTTTACTAAACTCCTAGCATTGGTGTACACGCAAGCATACCTGCACCTGTGTCTATTCTTAGCTACCCTAACACAACCCATGTGTTTACTTGTACCGCAATGGCTCCCAGCAATCTCTGAAATATCATGCATCTTGTTTTTCAGGCTTCTGCTCATTCTAATAGAAGCAGTGCAAGAATCTCTTTCACCTCTGCCAGTGGCTACTGTCAATCTATTGGTCTTTGTCCTCCCCCCCTAAGCTAGCAGTTTTCCGACCCACCTAACACTGCCTCGATAGCATCAGCAAATATTCTTGCACCCTTTCTATTTAAGTGTATCCCATCCCTGTAGAAGCAATCTCTCCTGTTAACAAGTACAGTCCAGGCTGAAAAAAATTCTACCCCTTGAGCCTTGCACAATCTTTCCAGGGCCGAATTGATCGACAAGGCTCTCATCATATACTCCCTCCTATCGTGTCTGGGCTTAATTGCAGACACTTTCAAATTCAACCCTAATTCTCGGCTTTTGTTCAACAGTGACCTGTATTTGTTAAGTAATTCTGCCGGTCTCCTACTCTTAATATCATTAGTGCCAACGTGTACAACTATATCACCTTTTGTGCCCTTAAAAGATGATATTTGCTCTACAACGTCATCAACCTTTGCCCCTGGCAGACATACCCTGGTCCTGTTCCACCTATCCTTTTTACAAAGCATGTTCCCCGTTTCCCTGACAATAGAGTCACCAACAACTACTAGTTCCTTCGGGACCAGCGCATTCTGCCTTGGGGGTTGCCTCTGTGTCACGTGATGCCCAAGTGCAAGCTCTGGCGTTGATGTGGGCAGCTGAGAGCTTGATGGGCCCCTCAATTTAGTTTCTTCGAGGGCATCCACCCTGTCCTTCAAGCTCTCATATAGGCCCACAAGAACGCTGAGTTCTTGCCTGATATCGATACACTCCTTGCATCGCGCACACACAAAGACATCCCCCATGGCAGTATCATGTCCCATACCCGATTGCTCTGCAAACATCAAGCAAACAGTGCATTTTATAAGGCTATGAGTCAGAGGACAACTGCCCCCCTCAGTTCTGCTCTGAGCCACAGCACTTCCATTAGCTTGAGCCTTTTGCTTTGCTGCTCTGATCTGAGTCATGATTCTATTAATTTATTAATTAATTATAATTATGTTATGTTATTAATTATGTTAAATATAATTAATTATGTTACGTTTGTAATCTAAGTCGTTATATGTATTTATTTAAAAGTACAATTTAACTGCTAATGAAGTTCAACTAACGCTATCTAGTACGTATCACAAAGGCAGGAACTTACGAACTTTATATCTACGGACACTTAAGTATTAATTAACTTTCAAATCTCGCTGTCTCAATTCAGAATAAACTAACAATCCTTACTAGGTCTATAAGCTACTTACAGAAATAATTCGATGTAAAAAATATTCAATCAAGCGGCTAAATATGGCTAAAGAACTTCTCGTTCAGCGGAGTTGCAAACATGTGGATACCCTTACCGATACTTTTATGCAATTACAAGGCCGAGTAAAGAATAAATACACCAAATTAATCAGAAAGTCACAAAATAATATTATTTTTGTTCCCACCCCTCTCTGTTATAAATTGAAGTGAAATCTCTAATCCGACATATCTAACCCTACTTAAACTTGATTTGTGTAGGGTTGGAGATGTGGCATACTTATGCAGTTTTTCATTAAATATTTGTTAAACTTAGTGATTTTTGCAGGAATTTTAATTTCTTTCATTTTATTTCTCAGTTTCTAATTTTGATAGAGTAAGGCTTTTTGTTTTTGTTTTCCTTTTAATTTTCTTTGGTGTAATTTCTCTCTCTCTCATAGGAAATGAATGCTGGAAGAGCACTCTTCTTTCTTTCCTTATTTCTTGCTCTTAATGTTGCCTTATTTTATGGTAATAGTACCTGAATAATTCCTTTTTGTTCTATTTTTAAATGTCTTGTTATTTTTGTTCCCACCCCTCTCTGTTGGAATATGAGGGTTTTAAGGGCAGGCCCTTAAAACTCTTAAAACAGGCTCTTTATCCATTTAACTTCACCTTATTTTAAGTTAGCAGTATTTATCCCCCCCTTCATATCTTTCAGTGGAGTAGACAGGTTCACTTGGACATGTGAATGGTTCTGTTCGATGTGATATAAATGAGGAAGTCTGTTATGCAATTATGCAGACCTTTCCACAGATGAGGTGCCAGAATGGCCATCTGGGGAATGTTAAAAATTTCGTGGTGGTCAGTAGTCATTGTTAAATAACCATTGGTTATTGGGTATTCACACTGATGATTTGAAGGTTTTCTTCCTTCAAATTGGTTAGTTAATGATCAGAACCAGGCCATGCCACTTAAAATGCCTTGGATTGGTTTTGTTCCGTGCAAGACCTATCCAGCAGTGCGTAACACACGTTTCTTGATTAGACCGGGGTTCGAGCCCGTGACCACCAAATATGGAGGATGTGGAAAGGTCAGGGAATGACCACTGCATATCCCCGGAGCAATATGGCCTTAGTTGCTAATGCTCCTAAAAACCAAATAACAACAACGGCAAGACCTATCATTTAGGAGCACTGAATTTTAATTGCCATATGCCAGATATGATCTGATACATGGCAATTGACATTCAGTGCTCTTAAATGAAAGGTTTTGCACCTTGGGAACAGAAATCCAGGAGTTGTTTATAAGCTAGCAGGAAAGGAGTTAAAAGTAGTTCAGAATAAGAATGACTTAAGAGTTATAATACAATTAGATATCAAGTTTACCATGCAGTGTAAAGAGGCAAGTACAGGGTTTCATGTCTATAATTTATAGATCCTGCACAAATAAAGGATGTTACTGTCCCTTTGTACGAGTGCAAGAATGCATTTGGAATATTGCATTCGGGTATGTAGGTCACACCTGAAAAAAAAAAAAAAAAAAAAGACAGCTTTTAGAGAGGGTTCAAAGAAGGGTAATCAAATTAGTGAGGGTAGCAAGATTTGATTAGACAGCACCTCTAAAATAGGTGAAGGATTGCTGAATACTGCAAGGCAGTATTCAGCAATCTAGATGTTTAAGGTGTTTAAGACTTTAAAGAAATCAGTAAAATGAACAATGAATTTTTTATTCTTACTGGTGGGAAAAACAAGAACCACTGAATACAAATGTAAAACCTTCTAAGATCAAGTTGTGGATCATTGGAATAAACTACCTGCCAAGGTTGGAGAGTTTGGAAAAATTTTCAGCTGGATTGAGCGGCTACTTTTTGGCAGGGAGAAAATATTAGTGATTGGTGCCCCCCCCCTTCAAATTAAACTAATTTATCCCAGATTTTGGGGTGTTGGTCTGTTAAACCATAACATTTTCAGCCAAAAGAAAGATGTTTTTAATGGAGCAGTACTAATATATAAAAATATGATTAAGTATTCACTGCTGTTTTGGAAGTTTCAAATTTATTTATATACTTGTTGCTCTTTGTTTTGTTTTGCAGGAGGAGCAAACACTAAGTTCTGGTGACTTAATAACAGACTTATCTAATAAACTACGATTAAGGAGAAAAGGCATATCAGGTAAATGTTAAACAAGACTAATAATAACCAAAGAGAAGTTCTTTCTGATACATACATATGAATAAGATCGTGCTATGCATTAAAATTTTACTTAAACCCTAAGCTATGATTTTCACCTTAATGTAAATCTTTATTTAATCTTAATCTTAATTTTACCATTAATTCAGGGATCCCTAACTCTAAGCTTGTGCTGTGTTTGGCTTGCACAAATATTTTAGATTCATAAAATTATAATTTTCATCTTGAACCATTGTCAATTCATTGAATGGAAATTTAAGACAATACAGTATCAGTTGCTTCCGTTTTTAAGCATGGAAGCTTTTCATTTTGCATTAGAAACAACTTGTTTTTTTTTTTTTTGCCTTATTTTAGTTGATGTTGGTGCTAAATACAGATTGTATTGCTTCTCAAAAATTAGGTATTAACTTCTCACTGCAAGGCTTCAGAGAGAGTGTACACACATGCATACGTACATTGCACTTCTAGCATTATGATCATTTGCAGCACTGTAATGAACTTCTTTTACAGTGTTAAAGAAAGCAACTTTCCCCCCTCCTGGGTTTTTATAGTTTCTTTGCATACAAACTTCTACAAATAAATAAATGTCTGTCCAGTTATACTCTGGCAACTGAGAACAGAAGAGTTCACAACTTCATTGTAACTACAGTATTTCCTTGCAGCCAGCATACAGGCTTTATCTCAATATCACAATATGCAAATTTGCATCTGCACATGTTACCCCAGGACCAAAGCCAGTCCAAAAAGAATTAAGAATTCTTATTTTGTTTTTTGTCAGTTTTACTCTAATAATGGGCAATTAAGATCAAAAGTAAGAAGAAATTACTATTTAAAAGCATTTATATTATGAAGTTTTCATTTTTACATTTTTACAAAATTTCATGAAGTAATTTAATCATGAAAGGGTTACTAAATTAATAAATTTGTACAGTATAAATTGTGGCAGTTTTTTGCATTAAATTCTAAAGCAGCTGCAACTTGGTGTAACAGTAACTTGAAATTTATGATCTTGTGTCAGATCATCATTTGGTGCCTCCATTCAGAAGCATACAAAGTTTGTATGCTTCTCGCACATAAGTGATTTAAAGGGTGTGTTAATTAAGATGCCTAGTAGCCGCTGGCTAAAAACTTTTTTTTTACCTTCGTTACTTGATCTGATGCGTGCGTGTACACACACACACACACACACACACACACACACTGATGAAGAAGAAAAGCTAGCTTTACAAAAGGCCACATGAATGTGTTGACCTTACATTACCTAACCACCACTAAAGATAAAAACATCATTGGACCATAAAATGCAGGGGAATTTTGGGCAATATTTTCCAAGAAAAAAAAAATGTCTTATGGTTTGGTAATAAGTAAATGAAAAGACAAAAACAATATTAATGAAACAATTTTTTAAATTGATTAATTGAAATTCATACAACTACAGGCATATGCAGTAATCACAGAAATAAGGAAAATAGATTTTGAAGTTAACTTCAAAATTTCTTTTGTTATTTCTTGTTTTACAGCTCCAGAACAGTATATAACGAAAGATTATCCAGATTAAGTTCCAAGTTTGTAAACTCCCATGAGTAGTTAGCTTTATTTTATTTTAGTAATAAAGTGAGTTTAGTTTAATGTTTTATGCTTATTTTTTTCATCAGTAAATTCTCTTAATGGTTTTGTCATACTACACAAAGAATTTTCTGCATTATTAGATGACTGGCCTGTTTAATCAAGGTTTTGAAATTGTAGGGTATTATTTTCTGTGCTAACGGATGGTCTACTGTCAACCTGCTCAGATTTGTACTGTAGTATAAATCTTATTGGAAAAAGCTTGTTTTCAAAGGAACTGCTGTCATATTGGTGCATAGGATACAGCACTGTGAAAAAATCATATGAATACTGTATTTAGTATATTGAAAAGGAGTATACAGAAATAGAGAAAGTTAATGAAAATAAGCACAAAAATTAGTCTACCTCCCATCATACATATCAAGTTGTATATGATAGGAGGTTAGGCTTAAATACTGGAATTGTCAATTACTGCTGTGGTAAAATATTATGATCGCTATGGAAAGGCATAAAAGAAAGTTCTAAATATATAGAACAGTTATGTTTATCATAGAATAGCAGTACAATATAATCTCATTAATACAAAGATCAAGAGACCTAAATTTTCAGGTTTTGTAATAAGTCTACTAAAAATGTCAAAACTTGGCATTTTCAATAGTAAATGTGTGTTAATGTTAACTTAAACTTGATAAATAATACTTGGTTTAAATTTTATTTTATATATAAGGGAAGCCATGAGAAAATAAAAAATATACGACGAAGAATGAACATAATTTTTCACACAGAACTGTACTGCTTGCTATTTCTAACTGAACTGCAGAATTTAAAACTGAAGCTGCATTACATGGCAACTGCACAGTTGACTCGTGTGCACAGTGTGACCTTGCCAGCCGATCATGTTTATGCCTGTGTAACAATGGATATGACACATGTGAGGAACAGTATGCTGTTCTCAAATTTTCTTTCCATCCACAAAAAAAGTGCATATGAAATGTTAAAAGAGGCTTATGGTGAATCTATGCTTCCATATAGTACAGCTCTCAGGTGGTTTAGAATGTTTAAAGATGGACTTGATTCAATAACAAAAATAGGCAGTCCTGGAGCTCCAACACTACTGTCACAAATCATAAACACTTCTGTAATTGTGAGAGAAGATTATCATATAACAGTAAGGCAACCTGCAGAGATGCTGAGAATATCAGTAGGGAGCACGTCCATTTTCTTAGGACATGTGTTTGTGCACTGGGTTCCAAGACTACTCACACTTGAGCAATGGCATGTTCTCATGGAGATTTGTCAGGAGCTGCAAAACACCACTGTTCAGATTTGCACAGTGATGTTTTGCAATTACCGAAGGTGGTGAAGTTCTGCACAAGGTAATAATGGTGGATAAGACATGACTTCATCATTTCACCCCAGAGAGTAAGCACCAAAGCTCTGTTGCTTACTCTAGGTAAGCAACAAAGCTGTTTGGAAGTCTTTGTCATCACCAGCACCAAAAAAAGTTGGCTTCTTCAGGAAAGGTTATGGTCATCTCATTTTTTTGACATGCAAGGAATGGTTTACCAGCAGGTTTTACTATGTCATTCGACTGTTACAGGATCTTACTACAGAACTGTGCTGCACACTTTGCGGGGTCACATTTGTTGCTAACTACATGCAGGTGGGTGGATGCTGAATCACAACAATGCAAGACCTCACATTGCTTATACTGTCACCAAGTACTTAGCCAGCATTAATGTCAAATGTGTTCATCCACCCTACAGCCCTGACCTTGCAACTTGAAATAATTTTTTTTTTATTTCCAAAGTTGAAGAAGGAATTGTGAAGGCAACATTTCCAGTCGTCAAAAGTTGTAAAGATATCGGAAGCAATTCTCAAATGAATGCCAAAAAATGGCTTCCACCATGTTTTTGAAAAATGACAAAAATGTTAGAGTAAGCGCATTTCATCACCTGGGGACTACTTTGAAAAGGACCATCAAAATATGGATGATTAATAAAGATATGTTGTGAAAAAGAAATCGATCATTCTTTATTGGACAGCGGTCCTCATAATTGAAATGAAAATATATAATTAATATTAAAGGAAACATGAAACCAGTTAAATCTTTAATAAATTAATTAATTTAAAGAGAAAAAAAATCCAATTTCATTTGCACATTTTGTCTTGCATACATTAAAAACAGCAGACATTGTAACTTCCACTTTCTTCAGTAGTAATGAAAACGTCATGTTTCTTGGTGGACAGCAGCTCTTCTGATGTTAGCATTGCTAACATAATGTTATCATCATTTACCTTAAACTCCTCAAAATCTCCAGCAAAGTCATCAGTATGTTCCTTCAAAGACCAATCCTATCGCATTTATTTGCTGGACCATATTTTTTGATAATGTTCTTACCTAAGCTGTTGATGCTTTGGTGAGAGTATATAAATATTGTCTGATAAGGTACTTGCTCCTCAATGTAGGAGGGAACTATTTTCAGCCAACTTTGAATGCTATTTCTTGGTACAAGTAAGCAACTTCCTTCTGTTGGTCTCATAATTACATGGAAGTTGGTTAACTACATGTACTTTAAAATGTCTTTGGCTTGGAAAATTTTCTAATAGTGAGTGAGTTCAGTTTTGTATCACCATCTGCCCTGCAGTATAATAAATTAGTAATGCTTTTTTTGCACAACTCTGAAGGTTTTTTGTTTTTTTTTTAATGAATTAAGACTTTAATTAGGATTGTACTAAACTTTGTGTAAAAAAACGAATAAATAAAAATAATATAATTTGCTTTTCATGGGACAAAAACAGACTGTAATATATATTAACTGAACTTTGTAATAAACAGATATACAGAAAGACTCCTATCCTTTAGCAAGGAAGGGATATTTGCTCCATATTAGCAAGATTCTCCTTCCGTATATCATATTTGTCTCTATATAGTGAAAACAAAATTCCCAAAAATGCAACCTCTGAAAATTTTAAACTATGAAGAACATCCCATATTACTAAATTTGATCCCTTCTCTGTCTCATTGTCCTGATATAGTTTTTCTCTGTCTTTTTGCAGTAAAATACTTTTTCCATATCTTTTTCTTTTTTCAAAAAAAAAAAAGTAAAACTTAAATTTTGCAAATTTCTGCTTAGTTCAATGAATTTGTTGTCATGTATGCTATATATGTTGAAATAGGAACTTAGAAAAACAGCATTGTTCTGTGTAATATGACCATTTCATTGTACTTGTGTGTAAAACTAATTAATGTCTTACAGTAAGATGCCAGAGAAGTACAGCATAAAATTTCAAAAGACACGCACAATTTTTACCATTATTGTAAAATTTGGAAAAGTTAAAAGGCTTGCTTATTCTATTGTATATAGATATAATTTTTGATTTTAAAGTGGCAGAAAATGCAGTATAATTAGACATCTGCAAAGAAAGAAACATGTGGAAAAATGTGCAGTATAAAAAATAGGATGTAGCATTTTATAGTGACATGAGGTTGTCATATGTGTTAAATGTTTATGCACATTGTTTATCATAGAATTTTAGAAATAAACAAGGAGTTACCTTTTATTCAGTCAGTAGGATTTCTTCTTTACCAAATCTTATGTGAATAAATTATGAAATGATACGTTGAAACAAAATTACATAATTTAAAACTCATGTGTTCCTCACTATTGATACATGGACAGTCCAACACTCCAGGATCACAGTGGTGAACCCCAACCCAATCGCAGAAATATTAAACCTCCCATGCAACTTCTAGTGAAGGAAGACATTTTGTCATAAACATGAATTTGGAATATGAATAAAATACTATTAAAATGAGATAAAAGTACGATAAAACAATGAAATTAAATCACTGGAATACGAATAAAATACTATTAAAATGCGATAAAACAATGAAATTAAAGAATCCCTGAGAAGGAATTCTTTAATTATCATGAATTTTAATTTACATTATAATTATATTGCCACCCAGTTATGTATGAAATTTTATATCTTTGTATACAGGAAGAACAAATAGCGTAGGGGAAGGAAGTCCAGCATCAGCACCTGCCTTTTCAGCCATCACTGCTATGGAGAAAGTATCTGCCATGATTCCGCCCCCTACGCATCCAGTAACCACTGAGAATACTGGAGAAGATGATTGGGATTAAATATTGATCATAACTGAATCTTTTGCAGTGATTCCAGAGACCAACCTTAGTAAGATAGAAATTAGATTTTAAAATCTGTTCGCAGAAATTTATGCATTAAATTTTTTTTGTTGTTGTAAATATTTAGGTATCAAATGTCTGCTGACTTCATACTTCTGAAACTTGCATTAATTTTAATTAACCTTTCCAGGTGTATACGTATGTTTATGTTTTCATATGCCTGCTCTGACCAGTATGTACATATTTATGTTCTTCATAGTTATTTCAAATAATGCATCTCTGTTAACATAATAAATTGTCTTAACCTTTCTGTATGTGCTGCTGTCTCCTGTGTTTTCAAGTAACAGTAGACACAGTTTTAATAAATTGCAGCAGCATGAAAATAGCTTTGAAATTTGTTGGAGGTCACATAGATTAGATAGACAGGTGATGTGGAAAGGGTTTTTTTTTTTTTTTTATGATGTTTTATAAGCATACTTTCTTGCATCATTTGCTACTACTAATAATAAACAGAACTTTTTCTGCCTCTCCACATATCGCCACACTGGGTTTATCATTAATAAAGAAAATAACATATCCATAAATGATTACAACAGTACTGTGTACATGCTTTTCTGCCAGAATGGTTGTTGTTGGGTTTTATTGGAAATGCTAAATGCATAGGGAGCACCATGACAAGATATCATCCATCTAGCATCTCAATAACTCTAACTTACTATGATGCTATGGTGCATAAATTAATCCCCTAATTATAGTAACGCCAAGATTCCTTTCATACAAATTCAAGGAATCATTTCCCTAATATCGGTCAAACTAAACTTACTTCAGCACTTTCTTCTAGCAAAGCTTAACTTCTATTTGGGCATTATCCAATGTCTATCTTTTCAATAAAATCTCAAACTATATGAAACTGTCATCATACCCACAGCAACTTATGGATCAGAGAATTGGAGAATAAATAAGAAAGAAAGGCCAAAAATCTCATTTGAAATGAGATGTCTAAGGAAAATCAATAAAACAAATTGGAGAGTACATAAAACTATTGAACAAGTAAGGAAGATCTAAATTTTGAATGCAGAATAATAGAGCAGGTCTACAAAAAACAACTTCAGTGGTTGACATTGACATGTGAACCGGATGAAACAACACAGGCTGCCTAATGTAGTACTGACAGGAATAATTGGAGATAAGAAACCATCGGGAAGACCCAAAAGAGAATGGCTCCAATGCATAAAGGAAAACACAGGCTTTCAGGCTTATCTCTTCATAGGCCTCTCGCTGGGGTTATATTCATAATAACTGCACAATCATGCACCAACCGTTATTAAAAATATAAATAGTGTTATGTTATATTAAAATAATGATGTAGATAAATAAAATAAATAGAATGATATAATTCCACCAGATAAAACTGATAAAAAGGTAACTGTCTGTACAATAAAATATGAAATTTTAAACATATCAAAATCATAGCAAAAAAAATTATTTACAGTAAAACAATGTAGGTAAAACAGACAAATTATTGATAATAACAAAGCTGTTATCATCGACTGGGCACATAAACTTTGGGACCGCAAATGGCTCGAGAGCTTGCAGATTTGTTCCTCTGAAAGCAATACCATTAATAGAGACAGGGAAATCCGCATTCATCCCCTTTTCGAGGCGGTGGTTCTTGGACAGGATGAGTGGTTCTGCCTGGCACGCTCCTGAGCCATTTCCGGTTCCAGTGCACACGAGGAGAATACTGCCCATGCTGAGAACTGTGAGCCTGCCGATATTTAAGGATGTGCCATACGATAAACCTCACTGTTGAAAAAGTAGGCGGATGCCTCTGAAAGCTATGGTGTTTTAGCGCTTTTATCATCTTGTGTTTTTTTCTACATTGTTTTAATGTAAATAATTTTTTTTTTGCAGTTTAAAATTTCATATTTTATTGTACAGACAGTTACCTTTTTATCAGTTTTATTATATCATTCTATTTATTTCATTTATCTACATCATTATTTCAATATAACATAACGCTATTTTTAATAACAGTTGGTGTATGATTGTGCAGTTATTATGAATATTTCAGAGTTATCAACAGATGATTCAAGAGATCGACAACAATGGAGAACGAGATCTAAGGCACTCAACCCATGCCAAACGGAAGAGTAGAATGATGATGGTTATAATAATGGTGCATTGTGCTTGATTATAAATATCAGAAAAAAATTTTGTAGATTAACCCTCAAGCAGCATTGACTCCAGTAAATCTTTAACTACATATATACACAGCATAGCTAAGCGCCGACCGGGCTAGCCGAGTGGGTAAAGTACCTGCCCAGCAACCCAAAGGTCGCGGGTTCGATTCCCGCCTCGGGCTTGGATCAAAGTACTGCAAAAACCTTGGGAGGTGCAATATGGCCACAGAAGCCGATGCGCCAATAACTACCAAATCAATCAATCAATCAAAAGCATAGCTAAGCACTCAAACCCTACTGTGGAAAAAGTGGTTTTTTTAATTTGTCTATTAAAATTTGAGAAATGTCTGTTAATTGTCAAGCAAATAGGTTTGAAATGTCATTAAGCCTAACTCTCAGTGGGCAGCATTGTGTTCTGGTAGAAAAAGATAATGTAAAAAAGTTTCCAGTAACTATTTTCTCTGAAATTGCAACGTGCACTCAGGTTTTGCTAGAAAAACATTTTGGTTTACTATTCTATGCAATGTGATAAACTAGGTTTTTTAACCTTTGTTTTTTTTTTTTTTCTATCTTGTACAAAAATAGATTTGTGCTTCATTAGAGAATTGACTTATCAGGTGACAAAATGTCACTTTTGTGAAGAATTTCTACATACTGCATGCAAAAGAAAGCGGGGGGAGAGAAGCAGTATAAATTGTACTATTGAAATGTACTTGTCAAAAAAAAAAAAAACTTCACAACCTCTTTACCTTGTGTGCATTAACTATAACAAATTTTTGAAAAAGATGCTGTGACAGAACCTTTCTTGGATGTGGCAACAAAATTAAGGAAAATTATGTATCAGCAAATGTGATATATAAACTGCCAAAATCATATCAAATAGAAAATTTTGCAATAACAGTTTTATGAAACATATCTATTGGCATCCAATTGTAATCTTATAAAAAATTAGTGCCCAATAGGAATTTGAAAATATATTATTGTGCATCCTTCCTTGCTGTTAAGTCTGTTGTCAGATTGCGTTCTGTTAACAAAACTTGAAATTATGTTTGCAGCTGTCTTTCAGACTGACTGAAATTGGAACCAAATAGAAAAAAAAAACATTGCATCTGCTTTGCTGGGTGCAAAAGAAACAGTGTATTGCTATCCATAAATTAGTTTTTGCAAACCACATCTTTATTTGGATGTGCATTTGAACTGGTCGCAAAAGTTAAAGGAAAAATGTGTATCAGTGGCAACATTATAAACCTCCAGAAGGTGATATCAAAAAGAAATGAGAAAAATATGATTAAAAAAAAAAAATTACTACTACATTTAGAATTCCCCCCCCCCAGGTCAGAATAGTATTACTGATTACATAAATCTTGTAAATGATGTAAATATTGCAATAATTGAGCACAGAAATATGGAAAGGATTTAATTCTCAATGTAAATCAAGTGCGGTAACAATTTCTTCTTCATGAGACCAAATATTTGTAATGAGATATTCATAAATCGTTGAAATTGCTGTGCTTTTGTTGTTAAAATAAAAAAATTTTAAAAAAAAGCAAAGTGTGATTTTTTTCAAAGTGTATGATGTATAAATAAAAGTTTTTAGTTACTTGTTAAAAGATTAGTTTCAAAGAATTTCTTTAATTAAAGTAACACCTTTGGTATACCAATGTGCTTGATCATCCAGTTTTACTCTGACAAATTGTCTTCATACTGATTTTCTTTTTATTTTATTAGCCCACATTAACAGTAAGCAAATTTTCACAAACACTTGAAGCACACTTAAACTATGTTACTAGCAAAAACTATTTTTGCTGCTGTGTGTAGATCACATTGGCTATGTGCTGGCCAATTCAAAAGTTGTTTGAGGAAAATAAGAGTATTTTAAAAATATTACATACTAGATACCAAGAAAAAACTCTTAACTTGGTACTTAAACTATTGTGAGTTTGAATAAGACATGTGGGAGTTAAATATGGTTCTTTCAAACTGTAAATTATATACAAATGGTAATCAGATGTTTTGTGGTATATTCTATCACTTCTTTAGTTGTGCTACTTTGCTGTTACAAAGAAGAGAATTTATTCTTATTGTGCTTGACAGTAATTCTTAGAAGTTTTGTAGAAACAGTATTAAGGATTCTGTAAGAGTTGAGAAACTTGACTTTGTATATTTTGGTGTTTGCAGGAAACTGGAAACAACGATTGTGGTTTGTAACAGCCCTCTCGTGCCTATTAATTACATGGGCAATGCTGTTTTCATTAATTACCATCTGTGTATAATGTTTGATGATAATATGCAAATATTTAGTGTAGGTTGAAATGCTTCATAGATTTTAATTTATCTAATTACCTATGCACCATACTGCTCAAGCATCATCTGAGAAGAAAAACTACCACGTGATAGTATAAAAGTTTAATTTATTAGAATAGGTCAGACTAAAATTACATTAGAAGATAATTAAAACCAAACCAATTCAGTACTAGGTGATTGTAACTTTTCAAAATTTTCATGTGGAATTTTATTCTCAAGCAAGGAGGGATATGTGAAATTTAAGGTAGTCATAACATTAGTTGAGGGTTTGCATTCAGAAAAAAAAAATGCATTTATGTGATTAATTTATTGCTTAATGTTAATAGAAGAAAGGGTTGTGTTTGGTCAAGCTAAAAAGAAAAACTACCTGTTACTGCAGGCATTTTAATATGGAAGACCTTTTCCCCATGCTCACTTAATACTTCAGAATTTCATGCATTTACTTGACAGGTGGACAAATAAGACTTTATGAATCAGCTCTTAAAAATTTTCCGTTACTTTTTTATGAATTCCCTTAGCCAACAGCCGAGAACTGTATTATATCTACTCACATAAACACTGCTCTACATTGAAATAGAAAGAAATGATTTTTTGGAATTACTCTATTTACATAGTATTTAAATGGAGAAGCAAAGTATGCTGCTGCTTGTGTCTATCTTCAATTTTGTAAATGGTCTCTTTAAAGTAATGCTCATTATTATATTTTTGAACACAATAAGTTTATCCAAATTTTTTTCAATTAAATTGTGTGTAGCCTTATTTACAGGATGATTGTAAAGAAACTTTCTTAAGGTTAAATACCTTGACAGTGATCAGACTATAGGTATATAAAATTTCATACCTAGGTTGCTAGGAGAAAGATGTATTTATTTTTGTCTGTTGAACCAGATTCTAGCATTTTTGTTGTGACTTGCCCAACGTTTCAGCCTGTAGATCTCCACTAAAACAGATTAATATTTTGACCATGTGGAACTCTTTCTTCTGAATTTATTTTCTCAGAGGTAAATATAGAAATCCTAAAGGATTTCTATATTTAGAAACATCTTAATTGGAGGTGTGCAACTGTTCACAAAGGTACATCTATCAGTGGAACCCCTGTATCATGTGACCAAGTGTGGTATACCAAGGGGGTTTAGAAATTTTTGGGTATACCTCATAAATCAGTTTAAAATTTATAATGTGCTACTAAACATCAGATATTGTTTAATTTTTCCTTATCAGATTTCAGAAAATTTGAAAGGATCAGAATGACAGTTATTTTATAATTTTCCCAAGTTTTAAAATAAATGTTCTTGTATAGATCATTTAGAGATGGAGGTGCAAGTTGCCATTTGCTTTGTCCTGGCACACCATTTGCTTAGCAGTTTCAGCCCAACAACTACTGTTAATACATGCAGGATCCCATTGTAAAAGATTATTTTGAGTCTATGGAACTCATTTAGTGGGAGTATGTACTAGATGCAAGGCTCCAACACAGCATTGGAGGTGGGGGCTTGGTGCACCTATCTAACAAATGGACGGGGCGCCTCTGTAGCCAGGTGGGCAGGAGCGGCAGTGCGTAGCACACGCTTCTTGATTAGACCGGGGTTCGAGCCCGTGACCACCAAATACGGAGGATGCGAAAAGGTCAGGGAATGACCACCGCATATCCCCGGAGCAATATGGCCTTAGTTGCTAATGCTCCTAAAAACCAAATAACAATAACCTAACAAATGGTAGGCCATTTGTTAGATAGTTATCCAGTATCTTGAAAAGGAGAAGTTTGTGTGTAAGAAAGAGAAATTAATTAATTTAGCTACCTGTTCATTCATACTGAAATTGAAAATTGAGTTATATTTAGCAGCATACTTCTAGACTGGCAAAAAAAGTAACAAATACAGTTATGTGCTACGATTGTTCAGTATGTCACAAAAAAAAAACTTTGTTCTGTGGGTTTCTCATTTAAAACCCAAACAGTATGGCCCAAGGATTATATCACTCCCAATTTAAAAAAATAAACACATAGGATACCAAGTAATCTAACCCTTTTTAGCTATCAAGCTTGAGCTGCTGATAGTTGGAAATCTAGAAATAAATGCTCTATCTCTTGTTAGTAAAGACCGTTTCCCCCATCACTCAGAATTATTAAAGATAGGTCAGAGATACAAAGACTAACTGATGGATGTGCTCAAACTTCTTTTCTTTTTTTTTTTTAATTGAGATTCTACATTATTTAGAAATTGATGCCTGTAATCGCTTATTAGAAGCCTATGACTCCTGCTGAACTTTGTATGTGAATTTCTCCATTGTGGGCTTCCAGTACAATAAAATTTTGTTTATGGTCAGTGAAAGTGGTATCTTTCTGTTGTAACTTTTCATTGCAATAGATCTATTAGTACAACAACAGTGCATCTCCCTTGGAAATCTATGGATTCAACTTTGCAGTGTATACTATACCAACAGTGCTCATTATTGTTTCTCATACTGCACAGAAAATCAAGAAATCAAAATACTGTAGAGCGTCAGTTATCCGGAATAATTAATGTCAGACCTCTTCCAGATAGCCAAATTTTTTTTGGTAAGATTAAATAAATTTAATCTTACCTTACAAATAAATTAAATAATTAAGATTAAATAAAAAAAATTATAAACTAATCTCAGAAAACAGAAACATCCATCCAGGCATTTTCCAGATTTTTATACAAAACAGGAAAATTAGAAAGATTTTTAAATGCTCTTGGTTTTTTCGATTTACTGATAACAAGCATAGACAATCTGTGCATCCCAATGACATTTGCACACATAACAATTGTAACTTGCTCTTTTCTCATCTTAAAACCTGGTGCAGCCATTTTTCTTTAAGTGGCTAGGGTTTTTCTCGGTAATGCTTTCCATAAATCATCAACATTATAAACGTTTTCTTTCTTGTAATTTGCTATAACTGAAGCGAACATACTTTTAAAGGACACCGCTGCCGATTTGTCTGCAGAAAGTTTTATTAGCTACGGTAATATCAGCAAAATAATGTGCAGTAACATTAAAATTAATTTGTTTATATCATGGATAAGTGGCTAAAAACAGGTAGTTTAAGAAAACAATCAAGTACTGCTGCAGTAAGTACAGATATAACAGACACTGTAAGTGAATATCAATTCTAGTTCTAGAACTGCAGAAAGTAGTAAAAAATGGAAGTACAATGATTCCGTTTACAGGTGATGAATTGCCCTATGCATCTTGTGCAACAGTGATAACACTGTGGCACAAGACTTGTTGACTGTTAATACAACAGTTAATACTATTGTATTAACAGTCAAAAAAGAAACTTTAAACATTTCAATTGTTATCTAATAATACTGTTAAACACTGCATTCAAGATCTGCCGGCAGATATAGAAAAACAATTGGTTTTTGTAACTTACATCCAACTTTGCTTTTTCATTGCAACTTGACGAATCAACAGACATGTTGGGGCTAGCAGTATTATTTGTTGCAAAACAAAATCAAGCAAGATTTACTGCTCTGTAAATCTCTTGAAAGTCATGCGACTGGAGAAGAAATGTTTAATGTCATAAATAGTTATGATAGAACATGAAATCAGTTGGGAAAGGTGTGTTGATATATGTGCTGATGGGGCCAGAGCAATGACAGGAAAAACACAGGGGTGGTGGCATATATCAAAGGGTTGATACTGTCTTGTTTGAGTAATCACTGTGTGCTTCATCGGCAAGCACTCGTCGTCAAAATGATTGAAGGAGACCTAAAAACTGTGTGGATGATGCTGTAAAGATAGTGAACCACATTAAATCTAGGCTACTTGATATCAGGGTGTTTAAGTTACTTTGAGAAGAAATGGGCAGTGGACACAATGCTGCTATTTCATACAGAAATAAGGTGGCTTTCTAGGGGAAAAGTTCTTATTAGAGTTTTGAACTTTACTCAGAAATTTATTCTTTTTCTTATTGCTCACTCATTTTATGTTTCTCACTATTTGGTAAATACATCTTGGCTGCAGAAATTGGTATACTTAGTAGACCTCTTTAAAAGAATTAATGAACTAAATCTCTCATGTTAAGGAAAGAGCATGGCAATATTCATAACAAGAGACAGAATTGCATCTTTTCAGCTGAAGCTTGAATCTTGGAAGAGGTGTGTAGAATAAAGGCAGTATGAATTCTTTCCAACTGTGAATGACTTTTTGATAGACAGAATCTAGCCTGGAAGAAACTATTTATGGTAGCATTGTCCAAAATTTAAATGGTTTGCAATAGAAATTTCAAAAACATTCTCATCTTCTACTTATAATGCTACCTGGGTCTGAAATCCATTTTGTGTTTTAGAGAAATCAAATGGCATGTCTGTCAAAAGTTTCAAGTATCTGATAGTAGCTTGAAACAGAAATTCAGCGAGCTTCCTCTGGTTGAATTCTGATGGTCTTTTTCAAGAATATCTGCAAGTGTCTAAAGATGCAGTTCTCAAACTTCTGTTTCCTACAACTTATCTGTGCAAAACTGGATTTTCAAGGTATGCAGCAAAAAAATTTTAATTTCATTATAGACTGGATATCACACCCCCAACATGAGAATTCAGTTGTCTACAATCACTTCCAACGTTAAAGAATTTTGTGAGATAAAGAAACAACACCATTCTTCACACTAGTAGCCTATGAGGTACGATTGAATGTATCCTCAAATAGTGACCGTTTATTATTCAGTTATTTTTTGTGTGTCTGAAAAAGGTAGATTGTAAACATATAATAAATCACTTCTGAGATATCAATTTTGGATACCTATCATCTGGACACCCTACATTTATGTGAGTGAGGATCTGTGGTTATTTTTCGAAGCCAAAAGGGGTCCATGAGAAAAAGGTTTGGGAAACACTGGCCTTAGAAAAAAGTTACTTTGCTCACCTAGCATCTGTTAAATGGCAAACAAAAAATGTCTTATAATTCATATCGAAATGAAAACACAAAATACAGTATAACCAGTTAAAGAATACTGATAGGTAGAGGTACAATGGAGGATTTGATTTAATTTACAAATTTTAAAAAATAAAAATTTCAAATTGGCCTGTCACTACACTAGCAGCAGAAGATTAAAGGTGTGTAATCCTCTATTCACAGGAATACTTTTGTAAAACACTGATAATTACTGACTTAGCAGTGAAACATAAAAAGTTAAATAACCACAAGAGTATTTTATTTATTTTTGAACATGAATTTGTTCATTAAAATAATGTCAAAAAAATTATCTAATTGCTATTTGTGTTGTACAGAAACTATTCTCTAACTTGTTATACAGTATTTTCTGTTTTGATTTCAGTATGAATTAAGAGATTTTTTTTTTGTTTGGCATTTACCAACAATATTCAACTACTGCCTGAGGAAACACATCAGAGAGATTTTATTAGTGAAAGCAGTAATGGAATTACCCAATTTTTTAAAAAATCTTACATAGAAATGGGGGTTTTTCCCCTGGGATTTTATAAAAAATTAAATTTGAATGCTTCATGAGAAGAATAAAAAAAAAAAAAAAACAATATATACAAAGAAAAGAGGACTAGAAAAATTTTTGATATGTTTCTGATTTAATCTTAATAAAGATCAATAAATTTAAGGCATAGTCTCAGTTTGTACATAGCACTGAGCAAAAGTGCATTGTAACAGTTTGCTACAATATACAGTGGATTCCGGTTATTTGGGCCACCGGTTAATCGGGGCAGCCGTTTATTTGGGGCAAATCTTAAAAAACAGAAACCAATCGAGAAAATAGCCAGGGTTTACTTCGCTTAATTGGGACAGCATGCAGTTTGATCGGGGCAGGAGACTGCAGCACTGGAGATTACCCTATGATTGTCTCCGAGAGTACCACGTGGTTTGGTCAAAATTCTGGAGGTCACAATCATAAAACAATAAAAACCAATAGCAGTCACCTGTTTATTGGGCTTTTCTGCTAGCAAAATCTGTCATAAACGGACAGTAAACTTGATCTTACTGAATGTGCGATAACACCAACAGCTGAAATTCTGTGGGTTATTATGGTGAAATGTGTTTACACTTCCATGAAATCTTCAATCATATAAAAAATTCAGATCTTTTCTTTATTCCTATTTTTAAAGCTTTGTAACTCATTACTCCGTTCTCACTTGTGCGTATTGTGTTACTTGCAATTTGTGTGTGCCATGTTCTTTGTTATTGATTGCTTATTTTTACTGTTTTAAATTTTAATCCCCACCCACAAATGTCAGTGAACAGAAATGTCAACTAATTAGTATGTACATATTATAGTACATATTAATTATTCCGATTTTCACGTATCATTTAGTTTTTTAATTGGTAAGGTAATAAATTTGTGCTTAATATATCTTTGCTTTTATAGCCTGTGGATAATATTCCTCCTATTTTCGCTAATTAGAATTGCTGTTTAATTGAATTAAAATTCAATTCACAAAGGTGATCACAATGGTCCGACACTTACTGCACATCGTATAGTGAACGGTACTTTACTATGGTGACTCCATCGTAACGTGATTTGATTGTACAGTGAACCAATTGTAAAGGGGGGGGGGGGTACATTGTATTTTTAACTTTTTTTACGTGAAACTTTGGATAATTGGGGCAGCCGCCTAATCAGGCCAAAATGCACTAGTCCCAATGTGTCCTAAATAACTGGAATGGACTGTAGTAGCAAGCTTAGTTTGCCCAATGCTATGTACCAACTGAAGCATGCCCTACCTATTTATCCAGTAATGTTGTTTTTTGCGCCAATAAACCTAAAATCAAATCAAATCCAGTGATGTTTTTATAGCTCTTACAGCATGAGGTCTCTATGCTAAATTCACTGAGATTTTGAAACTTCTACACCATCAAGCATCTTATATAATATGGATAATTCTCATTACTGGGTCATGAGGCTATTCACTCATGACCTATTTCTCTGCCCGTGAGATGCCAACTAGTGCCAAAACTGGGTACAGGGAATGTAAATACACTATAAATAAATAGCAATATACTTCTCCATTAGAGCAGTAATTCTTATTTAAAGTGCATTGTACAATACTAAGAAAACTCTTGCCTCTGCAGCATGAGATTGATGTGTTTAATAGCAAACTTAGTTTGCTCAATGCTTTGTCAAAATGATGCTATCTCCTATCTGTACAATAAAGTTTCAAAAAGAGATAAAATCTAAGCAGCACGAATCCAAAGATACTATCCATCAAAATTCAGCACAGGATGGCCTTAGGTACTAATGCACTATATAAATAATAAGAATGCCGAAGGCATGTAGATAATGTTAAAGATGATGACACATGTTAATAAATTACTTCATGAAATTATTTGGTATTATATACTTTGATTTTATAATATTATTCTGGTATAATGTATATACACCACTGTTTAAACATAGTCATTGAGTAATTGTGTTCTCATTACAGCAAGTTGTGTTGCATCTTATGAGTGTTGTGGTTTAATAGTAGTTGGTATTTGGCATTGTATGTACATACAGTATTTGCACTTCACAGTTAATACATAATTCAACATTTTTTACATTCCAAGGTCAACTGGGAAACAAAAATATATTATTTTCAACATATTAAAGCTTGAGGTATACCAGTCAATACATTCAAGCATGATAAATTTGTACACATAGGTTACCAAGAGAAAACTTCTATCACATAAAGATGTTAAAAAAAACTATTTGTATGAAGACATAAACAGAATTAATTCTACTATTCTTTTTGTACATATTATACAATTTCCATATTATTATTTACTTGTTGTTTGGAAATGATATTTGGGATAGCCTTTCTAATAATGAAAAAACATTATTTCCCCTTTAACTATCCGACTAAGATAGGCTTTTAGTTGAAATACATGTTGGGTCCTCCATAGCAATATGGTAAATTTGCTACTTTCCACTCATGTGGAGAACTCTGTGTTCTCAGAGAAAGATAAGACACCTCTTCATTTTTGGAAGCTAAAGATATTTCATTATCAATCAATACTTAGCATTACAGATTGAGAATGAAAACTGCTAGAAGGGTCCTCTCATCAATAAGTTTAAAACAGAATTTATATTAAGTGAAAGTCTGTTTCCATATTAGTGCTTGAGTTTATATTTGGAATAAAACATTGAGTAACTATAACCTTTCAACTGAAGGGTGTGAGAAAAAATTTTTATTACTTGGGGAGGGTTTAATTGATAAAGGACATTTATCATTCCAAATTTTGTAGTGGTGGTGGAAGGGACTTAATTCAACATTAAAAAAATACAATCTACTTTACGTGTTTTCAAAATTTTAGGGAGAGATATCCATCCCCACTCCCACCACTGCATGTGCCACTTTAAATAACTGATAATTTTTAAAGAGAAATTAGAAACCCTTACTGAAACAACATGACAATATAGAAATATACACAGACATTTATTCTGCTCCCTAATCTCCTGAAGTAAAAAAATAAATATCTTGAATATTATATGCCAACTGGTATAATTTTATGAGGGTGAGGCAAATGAAAATTAAGAACATTTAATTTTTCTCTTCTGGTATACTGAAAACTGACAGGTCTTATTTATTCCTTCCTCTCTCTCTCCTTTTGTCCCTGTTTGTTCCTAAAAACATTCTATTTATAACCTCCATTGTGAAGATGTGATTTACTGAATGTTCACACATATAGAGCTAGCACTGATAACCAAATTTGATTCTTTATGAGGTCCAGTGCAGCTACTTTTAAGAGACCCCCCACCTCATTTGTTCTTAACTGGTATTACACCAATTGTAAATGAATATGGTAGTAGAACTTTATATGCAAAAAAATTGATAAAAAGTATAAATTTGTTTAAAGCTGCACTGGATGCACGTGTCTAATGCCAGTTCTGTATCTGAATCTTTTAACAAATAAGATGAAACATTTTCAGGGTTGATAAAAAAAATATATATTCCTTGTTTTTTTTTTTTCTTTTTTAGTATTTTAAATAGTATTGGTTCTTCCAATACTATTAAATGAAAAAAGATTTTAATCACCCTTGTATTTTCTGAAACTGTCTTATTTTTTAAATAAAGTTTTGTGTGTGCTTATTTTTCCTGCAGTAGTTGTAATAAGTTTGAAAGGTATAGGGGATACGAGTAGCACTGGCTTAGAATTTTCATGAGTCAAGTAGTGCTACCCTATACATAATGTACACCAGCAAACTCACAATGGTATTACTGGTGAGAGGGGTGTGCTGAAATTATATTTCAGCACAGTGTAACTGAGTTTCTTACTGATTTAGAAGGTAAAGGATGGGCATCAGCCTTGAGTCTGCCTGCATTAACATCCATGACAGGTTGCAGTGCAGGAAGTGCATATGCCACTTTGCATTTGGCTATGTGAAATGAATAGCCAAATACCTTGACAGACCTAACAGTGACCAGAAACAATTACAAATGGGATTGAGTCAGCAGCACTTCATGCATTATAAAAAGGAAAAAAGTGCATTCTTGGAAAGTATAAGACAGGTACAGGCACTGTAAATCAGGGAGAAAGTAATGCAGCATACAATGGAAACATCTGTCACCATAGCTGGAAAAAAAAAGTCAACAATTTTGAAAACACTAGGAAGAGTGTTCATACTCATCCTGTTCTTCAATTGACTGAGTCCACTGCTGTACTGTTTCATTTCTTCAGGTAACAGCTATACAGACTTGATACGTCGTCCAATGTATGATTTGCCATCAAACACAAGACTGAACTTAATTGAGGTTGTCGTTTTGCAGGTAATATGTAGCCACACATGGCACAAGAATATGCAACAGCAACCCTCTACTGGCTATACAGAGGAGCATCAAGGATTCCCAGAAAAGCTGCATGAGCAGCTCTTTTGGGAGTGCTTGACCGTCCTCTATATAGCCAAAACTTGCTATTCAATTTCCATGTTTCTTGGAAACTCTCAAGCAGCAACCAAATGTCGTTTTGTTTTTTGGGTTTTTTTTTTTTTTGTTGTTATTGTTATTGTTTGAAAGTTGATTAAAAAGTTTGGGGGTTGAACAGGTGCCTAAACAGTCAAAGTTTGCTTTGAGAATATTAACATAGCATTGGTCAGTAATGAAATAAATCTTGTTTTTATTTGACTCGCCCTCATTAATTATATATTTAAAAATTTTTGCCAATATTCTTTAAAGAGTGATGCCATTAAGAGTAGGTTTCAACTACATAACTTGTGTCACAGTGAAAGCCTTCTAGAAGACATTTTCTGTTGCAACTTCACTATCACTAAACTCTGTTCCCTCTAATTTTAATTCTGACATGAATAAATATATGTTGTTCAGTAAAGCTCAATGGTCAGTTGCCAAATTACTAATGCATTGTTTAAAAACTGACTAATGAGAGAATCTTGACAAACATATTTCATTAAGTAACAAAATTACTTGATGAAATATTTGTTTGTCAGGATTAAAGTTAGGGTGAATACACTTTAAATGCTATTATGAAACAACGTTATTGTTCTGAAGATACCAGCACCCATATAAATTCAGCCCTCTTCATTCATACTTATTACATTCGAGTAGTAAAAAAATATAATACCACTGTTTTTCACAAAGACTACATAATAAATATATATATATTTTTTTTTTTATTGTAGCTTACAATATCACAATAAAATAAGATTAATGTGAAACCAATAAGGGTCAGTCAAATGAAAGCAAGCCATGATGCACTAACACATTTCTCACTTTTCCCCAAGAATGAGAAAAATGTTTTCCATGCTATTCATTCTGTCTGTAGTAATATTTTTGTAATTGCATTCCTGATCTCGTCCCCCAAGTAAACCTCTGCTCAGTCAGATACCTGAAATAAAAACCACTCCACCTAATCAATTTATTACTAATAGAATTAAGAATTATGTTTTGTGG
Source organism: Mastigoproctus giganteus (assembly GCF_048544385.1). Classification (NCBI taxonomy): domain Eukaryota; kingdom Metazoa; phylum Arthropoda; class Arachnida; order Uropygi; family Thelyphonidae; genus Mastigoproctus; species Mastigoproctus giganteus. The sequence continues at coordinate 66,152,255 of NC_143578.1, forward strand.
ATGTTTTCTCTTCTACTTCTTTAGTGATTGCAAAATTAAAAATAATCTCTAATATTGTTAAATTTTAATCTTTAATCTAAACTTAAAGTTGCCAATTATTTTAATTTTAATTTAATCCAAACAAAGTAATAATCATGAAATATTTAGATAAACCACTTACTTGTGATCTTGCTGTTACATCATCACAAAAACATCAAAACAAAAAAAAAAAAAAATAGTTACAGCTATATGTGCTTGATCAGGTACTCTAGACTTAGTTTGTTACTGAATATTAACTAATCATACACTTAACACTGTAGGATTAGTTAATGTTACAGTCAGCAAAACAGCAGAGAAGAAAACATCTATGAAACTTGATTGTTATATTCCATTAGTAATAAACAGATTCTAATCTTTACACAAGTAGAATACTTTTATATCACATATTTAGATCAAGGTAAGCTGTGTAAGATGCCATTCAAACATTTTTTTCATTCTGCCTAGTCAACTTTCATTTAAGTTCTACAAATAATTAAGTTGCTAGACAACAAATATATGATACGAAAGAGTTGGTACATAAGATTACTGGCAGCCATTAACCTATTTATACAAGGCCATCAAACACAAGTATAGTTTTCTGTCAGGGGTTGGGGGATGACTTTTCTTTACAGTAGAAGCCATATGGCTTTAATACCAAATGAAACTCAACAAATTTTAATGAGCAATATTGGAGAAATTAAATAAAAATGGAAGGATATTGGAATGATGAGATCAAGAATGTGTTTACACAAACACTGCTGCAGCTATCAAAATATTTCAGTGGATGCAACATGGATACACTAGTGAGATAAACGTTTTAATGACTTTTTAAAGCACACACCGCTTATTGTACTCGTGGATAATGTTATTATCACTTTTTGAAGTTCCAATTGGACATATACCAATACATAGAAAAAATGCTGTTTATTGTAATCAGCACTTCAGTTTATGTTATTTATTTTTTTGCCTTATTGCAGTTTATGCACATGTACTGGAAGTGGTTACATAATGGCCAGATTTGTTCTTGAACTCCAACATGTTGTGTAACTAGTTACTGATTTTGCTTTGTACAGGTGTGAATGTCATTACTACATAAAAGAAAGTTGTATCTGTACTTCTACAAATCTGACTGTTATAGAGCATTAATCTTTTTCTAATGGTTTGATTTCCAGAAACATCATAACAATTTCATTTTTATTGCCGACCTTCTTGAAGAAATAGTGGACAGTCAAATTAAAGTATTTTATATTGCTTGATTTTAATGTTTTCTTTCTGTCCACTTCGACCTTTTTAAGTACACATTTTCTCTCTGTATCAATAAACAATGCTGAACAACTGAATACTTGTTTCTTCGGTTATTGTTATCACTTTCGCCGAATCCCGAAGTGATTACAATAAGCAGCATCCACTGTATATCCAATAATTTTCCTGCAATGCATCTTGGTCTGCTTCTGTTTCACTTGCCTTGAATATTATAATATGGTTTAAAGTTAAACTTCTTAAAAAATAAAAAAAAAATGTGTTATTCATAACACACAATATCCATAACAAAAGGGTAAATGGACATCATTCTTAGATACAGTTTTATATTTTTAAAGGGGTTATTTTGCAATTTTATTATTTTAACATAATAATTTCATAAGCAATTTTTATGCTGTATAAATATGTGAATATAAATAATCAGGGTAGAATAGCAGCTGTTTAAGTGCTGCATAACTAAATAATAAAGAAAATAGAAGCTTCTGTATACATATTGTGAATGGGAAATATGTACATGGTCTGTGTAGTAGCCTAGAAAGTATTACTGAAGAAAGGTAAAAATAGCCCAAAATTGTGGGAAGCAATAAGTGTACAGTAATTACTATTTAAGTGCACATGACAGTTATAGTCATCTACAAATAACAATACTACAAAAAAAAAAAAAAAAAAGTTATTTTATACACACAAGGGGGTGGAATACATCCTTTTGCAGATATTTCTATAAGAATGCATTATTACAAAGGTCAAATTAGAGATTTCTTTATTGACTAAGAAGCTGGAATGCTTGATTAAAATTATTCTGTCTTCATAAAAATAGTGTAGTAAATATCCTCTATGAAATAGATCATCTGTTAGCTGAGGCACAATCAGTAACAGGCTGTTACTGATAATAGATATCTTTAGGAAACTGTGTCTTTTGTTAGATGGATTGTCTCATATTTGGTACCAATTCCTTCCTAACAGAAAAAAAAAAAACCAATTCCATTACAACTTGCCAAAAAGTATTAAGATTCAGATAACTATACAGGGTGTTTCAGTTAAACGTTTCAGAACTTCTAAGAGGGGTAGGGTACATCCTGACAACTCGAAATCATATAGCAATGTGGGGTCGGAAATGCTTTCCTGAAGCAGTGTTGTACACAGAAGCACCATAAAAAAAAGAGACCGTAAGTGAGAAATTGTTTTAATAATACATGAAAAGAAGCAAAAGGCACATGGATTAAAGTAAGTGTTCGAAGTTTCTTCCACGGGCTACAATGCACGCCTCACATCTCCGACGCATGGACATCCGAACATTCTGGAATACTCCAGGCGAATTTCGAATTTCTTCGGCAGCTACTGCGATTCTTGCAACCAGCTCCTCAGCATTGTCAACAGGGGTGTCATAAACTAGCGATTTCATATGACCCCAGAAATAAAAATCAAGACATGATAGGTCAGGTGACCGAGCAGGCCAACGCACGGGACCACCACGTCCCGTGCGTTGGCCTGCGAGATCACCTCATCGGACCTTACCTGTTACCGTGTCATCTAACCGGACCTATCTACTTGATCTTTCTGCAGCAAGTATTGCCACAACTTTTGAGAGATGAACAGATTTCTGCATCGCCGCAACAGACAATGTAGTTCCAACACGATGGAGCCCCTGCCCATTATAGCGGAGATGTTCGTAACTACCTGGATGTCACATTTGGTCAACAGTGGATCAGACGTGGTGGTCCCGTGCGTTGGTCTGCTCGGTCACCCGACCTATCATGTCTTGATTTTTATTTCTGGGGTCATATGAAATCGCTAGTTTATGACACCCCTGTTGACAATACTGAGGAGCTGGTTACAAGAATCGCAGTAGCTGCCGAAGAAATTCGAAATTCGCCTGGAGTATTCCAGAATGTTCGGATGTCCATGCATCGGAGATGTGAGGCGTGCATTGTAGCCCGTGGAAGAAACTTCGAACACTTACTTTATTCCATGTACCTTTTGCTTCTTTTCATGTATTATTAAAACGATTTCTCACTTACGGTCTCTTTTCTTTATGGTGCTTCTGTGTACAACACCGCTTCAGGAAAGCATTTCCGACCCCACATTGCTATATGATTTCGAGTTGTCAGGATGTACCCTACCCCTCTTAGAAGTTCTGAAACGTTTAACTGAAACACCCTGTATATACACCGATGAGCCAAAACATTATGACCACCTACCTAATATGATATTGGTCCTCCACGTGCAGCCAAAACTGCTCGTACCCGGCAAGGCATGGACACTACAAGGTTTCTGAATGTGTCTTGTGATATCTGGTACCAACACGTAACCAGCAAATTCTTTAACTCCTGTAAGGTCCGTGGTTGAGACACCGCAGATCAGAGTTGCTGTTCCAACACAAACCGCAGATGCTCAATGGGATCAATGTCTGGGGAATTTAGAGGCCAGGGCAATACCTGGAAGTGTTCCGCGAACCAGTCTTGAACAATCCGGGCAGTATAGCATGCCACATTATCCTGCTGAAAGATGGCACCGCCAGAGGAGAAGACCGTTGCCATGGAGGGGTGTACCTGGTCATCAATGATGTTTAGGTAAGTGGTAGACGTCAGTGCCCACCACATGGATGACTGAACCCAGGGTATCCCAGCAGAATATCTCCCAGAGCATGACACTGCTGCCACCGGTTTGTTTTTGTCCCATGGTGCATTTAGGCTACCTGGCTGTCCATCCACATGGTGCAACAGGAAATGTGATTCATCGGACTAGAAAACCTTCTTCCAATCACTCAAGGTCCAGTTTCGTGCAAACCGTGGTTAGTGAGGGCACTTGGAATGGCCTGTGGCTATGCAGCCCCATTTTCAGCAAGGTTTGATGTACTGTGTGTTGTGACACATCACTCCCGTCACCAGCATTCCAATTACTGGCTAGTTGCACCACAGTCGCCCTTCTGTTGCCACGTACCTTAAGGGAGAGCCTTTGCTCACCTCAAGCATTGATGAGCCATGGTCATCCCACACCTCACCGGCGGTTCGTGGGTTTCCCCTCCTCAGACCACTTTCAGTAGATACTAACAACGGCTGACCGTGGGCATCTCTCCAACCGTGCCATTTCAGATATGCTCTGACCCAGTCATCTGGCCATCACAATTTGGCCTTTGTCAAACTCACTTAAGTCCATTGCCTTTCCCATCTGAAGAACAAGAGTAACACTGATTAACAGAGATCAGTATCAGGTGTTTTTCATATTGTGTCCCGACCCGTGCACGTTTCATAGTTCACCTGCAGTTGCTTCAATTTGCATAACGACTCGCTGGTCATAATGTTTTGGCTCATTGGTGTATATGTACAAGGCTCAACAAATGTGATTACCATGTCAACTAGGAAATCTGGCTTCGTGAAGTATTTTGCATTTCAGTCTAAGGCAGTCCCTAGACTGAAATGCTAGTTACTGGTATTATTCACAAACACTGAATATTAGTGAAAACGGCAATAAAAATAGCTATAATATATTTTTATTGAGTTTGTGGAAGTATTATTATTAGTAGTAGTGATATATGCAAGAAGGCTTCTAAAGGATTAGCCAAAAAAAACACTTTCCCACATGATATGTCTACCCGTCCCCTCCAATAATTTGTTTAGTTCGTCACTGAATTTAGTCGAACTACCCACGTCCACAACAAATGATGAAAATTTGTTCCAACAGCTGGCTGAATGCATATTTCTGCATATCTGTCCTGCAGCCATCCTTCCTCAATTTGAATTTACACTTCCTTCACATGTGTAGTCTGAGAAACAGAAAGCCATCTGGCACTAAGCTTACTCAATCCATTCAAAACCTTAAACACCTCAATCAGATCATCTCACAGGTTCTGGATCTCCAGATTCTGCAATTTGCAGAACTGAAGCCTTTCTTAGTAAGCCCACCTTTTTTTTTTTTTTCCCCTTTACTAATCTCATTACCCGTTCCAGCAGATGTTCTTGTTAATACTCCAGCACGACCACAGGTCAGCAGAGTTCACAACAAATCATCAATACAAATGTTAATAGTATTTAGCAGTCACAGGCTTGAATCCCGGTCCACTCAAAGAGCGTGTGCTACTGCACTTACACTCCTGACTCGGCTACATCGGGCCTCCTTCCTAAAATGAAGTCTCTAGAACTGTATGCAGTTCTCAACATACAGCCTAACCATTGCCCTGTACAATGGGATAATCACCTTACCCATGCTAGCAAAGTTCCTGTATATCATAGCATTAACATGAGCTATCCTGGCAGCCTGTCTGCATTGCTCAGAAAACTTCATATATCTGACTACACAATTACTCCCAGGTCTTTTTCATTTTCTACCACCTTAAGTGTAGTACCGCACAGTTGGTACGTTTCTTTGGGGTTACTTCTACCCATATGCAGTACTTTGCATTTGTCAATGTTAAACTTCAGTTGCCACTTCTTAGCCCATCTGCTCAAATATTCTAGATCCTGTTGCAGTAGCACACTGCCATTACTGCCATTAACAATCCTGCCAACTTTGTATCATCTGCAAACTTCGACACTAAGCCTGATATAACTTCATCAATATCATTGATAAATATACAAAACAACAGTGGACCCAACACCGAACCCTGTGGAACTCCACTAATAACATTAGTCCACGAAGAGCAGCACCCATTGATTACCACCCTCTGTCTTCTCCCACTCAACCTTCCTTTTATCCATTGTAGCAACTTACCCTTAATACCGTTCTGCTCCAATCTGTACAGTAGTCTTCCATGCGCAACAGTATCAAAAGCTTTCCTGAAATCCAAATATATGATATCAAAATTATTTTTTGCATCCAGTTCCTTTGTAACCACATCATAATATCCTATCAAATTTGTCAGACAAGACTTTCCCTTAACAAACCCATGCTGTGTCTTAATTATTGCTGCAGTCTTGTCTAGATGATCCTGCAATGCATCTTTAACCAGTGACTCCATTATTTTACCCGGAACAGAAGTTAAACTAACTGGTCTGTAATTACTCGTGTCACCCTTCGATCCCCCTTCATGAATTGGTGATACATTTGCACATCTCCAGTCCATGAGGACCTCCCCTGAGTCCAAGGATGCTCTCATAATTATGGCTAAGGGTTTGTTTAAATGCTTAAAAGTATCCAATCAAATTAGTCAAAAAAGATTGCCTATTCACAAATCCATGGTGTGACTGCAGTATAATTGTATTCCCATATAGGTTACATTACTTTCTACATTACTGCTTTAACCACAGACTCCATTATTTTCCCTGTACCAGAAATTAAGCTAACAGGTTACTCATGTTATAGTAATAGTATCTGCCATATAGTGCAAGGAAGCCACAGGCTTTTGCTGCACTGGCAAAAAAAAAAACAAAAAACAGAGTAATAAAACTTGATTATATTCTGGCTTAGACTATGGGATTTTCTCCCTCCTGCCAAGAATGTACTTTGGGTTATAAACAAAACAGTGAATTTTACAAAATTGCAGCATAATTATAGAGAAACTGTGATCAACTGCAACAACTTATGAAATATACAAATTGTTCATCAAGTTCATGCATGTTTTGCATTATACCTTTTAGAAGTTTGTGCCATTCTAAATGTGATTTAGAATGGCACAAAGTTCTTAAGTTTTTTCAAAGTCAACTTTTGACTTTGAAAAAACTTAAGATCAAGTAATTATAAGTAAGGGAGAAATAGGAGAATTTTGGACCATAATAGGAGATTGTTTGCAAAAAGCAGAACTACCCAAAAAACAAGTTGGAAAACAGGAGACTTTTTAGAGAAAAGCAATAGATTTTTTTAAAAGCCCACACTATACTAGAAATTAAATTTCACAGACAGTATATACATTTTATATTAAATATACAGACAGAACTGTTTTACCTGTAAAGTATGTTTTTAAACATTACCTTTCCTAAGATTTTTCTGTCTGCAGATTTCTGTTTGGAATGCCTGGTTTACCAGGCATCCTGGTAAACATGCGCTCTTCAGAAACATTGAATCCATGTTTTGTTCGTGACAATGCACATGCTGTCTAGAATTGGCTGTCAAGAGCATTTTGAAAGCCTTCTGAAAAAGTGAAGTTTGAACTCAGTTTTTGTTTCTCTAATCCGGCTTTCATACTGAACATTGCTATGAGAAATCAAACTAACAGATGAACAATGGCTGCAGGCAGAGGTGAAAGTGATTCTTGCACTACTTCTATTGGAATGAGTGGCAGCCTCGAAAGCAAGGTGCTGGGGATTTCAAGGATTGCTGGGAGTCGTCATGAAATAAGTAAATACATGGGCTGTGTTAGGGCAACTAAGAATAAGAACAGGTGCACTTGCATGTACACAAACACTAGGGGCATAATAAATAAATTCGATGTATACAGAAAGGACAGACAGGATAGGTGGGGAGAGGAGTTATGCTCTTAGTTAAGAAGCACATATAATCTAAGGCAGTACATCCAGATGACGTGAGTGGCGAGTGCAATTTTCAGTCAGTCTGGTGCGACATAAGACTTGGGAAAGCAAAAATGAGAGTAAGTGTGTTATAGGGCTAATGACTCTGATGAGTACAATGAACAGCTACACACAGAAATAGAGTGGGCCAGTAAATCAGAATGTCTTGTAATGGAGGATTTTAACTTTCCACATATTGACTAGAACTTGGGTTGGTCACTTACAGACTAGCAAGACATTTGTGAATTTACTGGATAACAAGGGGGAGTAATATACTTAAATTTAATTTAAGTATATTACTCCCCCTTATTGACTAGAAAACAGCAGCATGTTAGAAAAGTAATAAGGAGTAAGACTCTTGGTCTGATTATCAGCAGTGATTATTCATGAATTAAGAATCTGCATATAAAAAAACCACTAGTTGGCAGTGATCACAATATGTTGATTTATCCCTAAAGAAGTGTGGGAGAGTAATGATATTCCATCTGCAAAGGAGGCTTTGTATGACCAGATAATTTATTCATTGTCCTAACTTCTGGAGACAACCATTGAATGTTGAAAACCTTTCTCGCAGAGGCACTGGACGACAGATTGGATTTTGAAGAATTCAACAGATATATTGCAATGGTTCTTACGGGGTCTGACATCACCATTCGCAGACCGGCCAGATCTTGGCAAGATGCTCAAGAGGTTCAGGATCTGGAATGTTCCCTTAATAGATGCTAGAAACAAAAGAGGAAATATGCAAAGGTCCAGAATTTATATCTGAGATTCATAAAAGATGTGCAATTCAGATCCTGGATGATACAGTTAGAAAATAGTGCCATTAACTGGACAAGTTCTTTAAATTTTGGAAAGACCTCTTCTTCTGTGCTGAGGAGATTCCATCTGGTTCTCAGATAGATGCCCAAACACTCTGTGGATGAAGATTTCAACAGGAGTTGTATAAACCGATTACTCCGAATGAATTGAGGAGTTCCTTTCCAGATATTTCATAATCTCCTGGGCCAGATAGAATTGCTCCAATCATGTCGAGGAATATGCCTATACAAGTTCTTATAGACTCATTTCATATTATTTTATGGTTTAACAGATTGCCTCAATCCTATATCTGGCATATACTGTGTTTATATCTAAAAAAGTCTCCTACTTCTCCTGTTGCATATCAACACCAGTATCTGTGTCCTCGGTTCTATTAAGAACATTTCACAAGTTATTATTCAAAAGGATATCTCCCTATACTGCTCTTAATGCAAGAAAAAAAAGCATTCCTACCAGTTTACGGCACCACCGCTGAGAATGCTTCATTGTTGCAGACCTTGATTTCCCATTGAAGGAGGAACTTCAAGCATCTTTATATGGCAACATTGGATATTAAGAAAGCATTTGACACTGTTTCTCATGGTGCTATCCTGGAAGCTCTAGGAGTACATTGTTTTCCAGCATCTTTTATGGAATATATTTATTTGCTTCATGTGTCCTCTTCTACCACTATGAGATTCTTGGACAAGTCCTATTGTGTACATCCTACCAGAGGGGGTCAAACAAGGAGATCTCTTCTCCCCATTGCTATTCAACTTAGTGATTGACCTGCTCTTGAAAGATCTTCTTTTCCTATGCAGGATATCCTCTTGAGGGTTTTAAAGTAAATGAGCTAGCATTTGCTGATGATCTATCTTGTTCTGGTAGCCAACACTACTACTGAACTACAGTGTCTCTTGGAATGAACAAATTCATTCCTCAGGAAACGTGGACGTCTAATTAATTTATCAAAGCCCTGGACTATGTCACTTATACTATCAGGGCATGACAAGAAAATAAAGGTGCAATCTGGCAATTTTCTGTTGGGAGAGGAGTTATTAAAATCTGTTTTGAGTTTCCCCTGTCTGGGAGGACCAGTGTTGCTGCTGATCTGGATCTGCAATTACGGAGACTTACCAAAGCTCCTTTAAAACCACGGCAATGGTTGTTTATATTGAGTATTTATTATACCTTGACTATTTCATCGATTGGTCGTAGGTAAAATAACAGCCAGGAGGCTTAATGCCCTTGACCTGTAGATCATATTAGCTGTCAAGAAATGGATATGCTTACCCATGGGATGTGGTGACCGCCTATTTCTATGCGAATGTTTCTGCTGGGGGGTTGGGGATTCCATCACTTCATTGGGTTTTCACAATCCTTAAGCAGAAACATCTGCAGAAGCTCCAGTACTACTCTTCTGATATTATTAGGAAAATTGCTAGTATTTCTGCCCTGATAGATGAAAGTAGAGCTGTCAAGAAACTGCAACAAGATAGGAGTGTGCTGATTGACACTGAGAATAAGTTGAAGGATAGATGACTGTTTCTCCTTCACAGTTCCATTGATTGGTGTGGACTAGTGGAGTCAGCCAAAGTCCCTTCCCAGCATCAGTGTGTTGGAGATGGGACCTGGCTCCTGTCAGAATATACTTTTGTTGACCTGATCAGGACCCATGAGAACATCTCAAGGGCAGATGTTTTGCCATAAAGTCATGTAGTTTTCCAGTGCTATGATATTAGGGTGAAAAGACATGATGCTGTGGTGAACTTGGTCAAAAATAGGCTGAGTCAACAGGGTTAGCTGACTCTTTTAGAACCACGGTATAATACTCTAAGAGGTCTTAGGAAGCCAGATCTTTGTGTGAAGGGGGAATCAGGGTACTTGCTGGATGCTCAGGTTGTCAGGACAGGATATACTTTAGAAACTTCCCACCATCTTTAATGAAGGTATTATGACCAAGGATTTAGTTCAGCAATAGTTTGAGTACTGCATACAGGTCTGGAGGCCTCATTTTAGGAAGGATACAAAGTTGGTGGAACAAGTACAGAGAATGGCAGTGAGATTGGTGAGAGGGAAAAAATGGGTGTGCTTACCAAGAAAGGCTTCAGTTCTGCAAACTGCAGCATCTGGAGAATAGGCATCTGTGAGCTGATCTGATTGAGGTGTTTAATGCTTTGAATGGATTAGGCAAGCTCAATGCTGATGGGATTCTTCCTCTTGCTCAGACCACACGAAGGGGCACAAATTCAAATTGGGGAAGGACAGTTGTGGAAGTAGTTCTTTAGCCATAAGTGTTTAATTGCTGGAACAAATTTCCATCTGTCCTTGTGGAAGTTGATAGATTAAATAGTCAAGGGAGAACTGGACAAGTTTTGGACTGAATGGATAGGTGAAATGTTAAGGGTGGGTTTTTTTTTTTTTTTTTTTTTTGCTGATGCTGTATAAGCTTGCTTTCTTGCATCATTCGCCACTGCTAATGCTAATGAATTCTTAAAGAAACTTGTGCACCATGTACTCACAATGTACTTACTCTTTGAGCAAAAGGAAGCTTAAGGACAGAATTATTTCCTCTTCTTTTAGACTCTCCATGACCTTGACATAGAAATTCCTATGAATAAGTCAGAACCATCTTTCTGGTTTAGTCATACGCATTTCAAATCTTCTTCCATTTCCAAAATGGAAGATTTGTAAACTGTAAAATAAATTTTCACAATACCTTCTTCAACATATCTAAGAAGCCGACCGGGCTAGCCGGGTGGGTAAAGTGCCTGCCTGGTAACCCAAAGGTCACGGGTTCGATTCCCGCCTCGGGCTTGGATCAAAGTACTGCAAAAACCTTGAGAGGTGCATTATGCCCACAGAAGCCTATGCGCCAACAACTACCAAAAAAATAATAAAAAAAAATATCTAAGAGTAATAAGTAATAACCTCAGTACAAGGATGTGAGGTACATTGGATTGAACAGCTATGTTCAAATTTTCAAACATTGGCATATCATTTAAAGGAAACAAGCAAACTACTTTATTCAAGCCAGAAGGAGCAACATGCTTAGAATTATCAGCTTGCATTGCCTGTTCAGAATTGATTTCATCAGAAGTTGTTTTTCAAGAGGAATTCATTAGTTCATCTATTTTCAAAACTTCTTTTGGATCATGAACTGGATTTGGATGCGAGTCATTGGCACTCACTAGTTATTATTTGTGCTTTTCAATATAACTCTGAAAGGTGCTCATATGACTTTTTTCACCACTTCTAATCTCTCCTTTAAGTAAACTTGTCAAAATTATACCACTGTTTGAGTCCAGTTACACATTTAACCAAAAGGCAGCCAATGTGTACACATATGCATCAAAATCATTCTTATTTCAACGTCCTGCATCATTTGAAAATGTTTAAATTTATCTTTCCTTTTAACACTTCTCTGACAATAGTAGTAAATGTCTACCATGTATTCATGTACTTCCAGGGGAAGGCATGCAGCTCCCTTTTCAACACACAAATTAATAAGAGGATAAAGACTGCCTATTAACACCAAGAATGCCACATTGCTATAACTTGTACAGCAGTCTTTCACATTCTCAATCCTCTCTTTTAATACCATTGCTTCTCAGGTTTACGCCTACATAACAAGCACATTACTGAAATTAAGTGCCAGATGGTTTTTTGAAGGAATCCCATGTGCTTTCAGATTGTTCAGAAGATCTCCAATGATGTACCCTGTAAAGTCGCCTTACAATGTTAGCACTAATGTCAAGTTGCTTTCAATTTGATGGTAGTTGGGGTTTTTTTGTCTTTTGTTTTTTTGCCCATGACAAAGGGCCATCACAATGGGATACAGCCTGGAATCCACTTATTTACTGCCATCCGTAGCAATTAAAAATGGCTCCATTTTTCTAAGCCTTTATTATCTCTTCTTTCTCTATTCATTCAATTCACTAACAATGCCTGTTCATATTGCTCTCCTACAACCATATTTTTTTGCTATTTTGCTAGCAGGATACATATTTCTGAACAACACACCTGTATGATGAGCACAACTCAAGAGGAAAAATTACATTCTGTGACAAAAGATGCATATGAACATTTGGAATGTTTGATATCACTGTCACTATTAAATGATACATCTATTTTTGCATTTATTTTTATTCACTATAAATACTGTAACCCAGTGAAAGGAGCAAAGGTGGAGTTGCCTTTCTGGTCCATAAAGATACAAAACACAACATTTTTCATTTCAAAAGTATATCACCAAGGGTGTCAAGACTACTACTCAGGATTTCTAAGAGGTACAAGCTAAAGGTTATAATGATTCATGCACCAACATCTAGCCACGATGATGAAGAGTTTGAAGAAATGTACACTGAAATTGAGAGTCTTCTAGATGAGCAGAAAACCCACTAAACTATCATTATGTGGGACTTCAATGCTATGGTTGGAAAGAGACAAAACAGTACAAAGAGGGGAACTATAGGAAATTTTGGAATTGGTAAAAGAAATAAAAGACGTGGAATTCGCAAAATCTCAAGGACTGTCAGTAATGAACACTTTTTTCAAGAAAAGGATGAACAGAAAGTGGACATGGAAGAGCCCAAATGGATTAACAACTAATGAAATAGACTTCATCCTCACTAACAGAAGATGTATCATCAATGATGTTACCATCCTGAACAAGGTAAATGTTGGAAGTGATCACAGAATGGTAAGATGCACACTTGATATAGATGTAAGAAAAGAAAGGAAAAAACTGACTCGAGTAAATAACACAAAGGTTTTTGAGATAACAGAAGAGGAGAAAAAGCAGTATGTACTGGAACTTATGAACAAGCTTGAGCTTCTGCAGACTGTTCAGGACCAAGATATCAAAAAGGAATATTACAACTTTCTGAAAGTGATAAATCCCAGGAAACCTTTAGGTAAAAAGAAATCCAAAGAAGAAAAAATTAGTCAAGAGACACTTGTTATGATGAACCGAAGATGACAAATGAAGAGCAAGATAAACACTAACAAGGAGAAAATTGAGTATATTGAGTTATGCAAAGCCATTAGAAAGAGACTCAGAGAGGACATAAGAAGATTTAACACAAGAAAAGTAGAACAAGCATTAAGGGAAAACAAAGGACTTAAATCAGCAACCATTGGCAGGAACACAGAAAGACAAATGATACTGAAACTGAAGAATAGCGATGGTGTACTTATAAATAGCAGAGAAGGCATAATTCAAATAGCAGAAGACTACTATAGAGAATTATGCAAGGAGGGATGCCAGTAGTGAGGAAGATGGATCACAAATTAGTAACACATACAACATACCCGATATCCTTTCTGACGTTGAAGAAAAAGAAGAATCAGAAAGCCCCAGGGGAAGATGAAGTTACCGTAGAGTTGTTAAAATTGGGAGGAAGAGACATAGCACAAAAACTGGCAAGACTCGTCACAAAATGCATTAGAAAAGGTGTGATGCCTAAGGAGCAGAATAATGCAATCATAGTTTTGCTGCATAAGAAAGGAGATAAATCAGAAATTGGAAATTATAGACCAATTAGCTTGTTATCCCACGTCTACTAGTTGTTCACAAGAGTCATTACTAACAGATAAGAAAGAATACTTGATGAGAATCAACCAAAAGAGCAAGCTGGCTTTAGGATAGGATTCTCAACTATGGATCACCTTCACGTAATGTCACAGCTAATGGAGAAAGGAAATGAATATAAAACACCATTATGCCTGGCATTTGTGGATTATGAAAAGGCATTTGACTCCGTACAGCATAAGGCTATGTTTCGGGCACTGGAAAGACAAGGCATAGTAACCCCATATATTATGATTTTGAAGAAAATATATGAAAATTCTAACTCCTTTATTAGACTAGACAAAGACAGTAGCAAATTTAAAAATTGAGAAAGGAGTTCGACAAGGAGACACAATATCTCCAAAGTTGTGTACTCCTACCCTTGAGGAAGCTTTCAGAAGATTAGACTGGTCGCAGAAAGGAGTCAATGTGAATGGAGAGTACCTAAACCATTTACGATTTGCAGATGACATTGTGGTCATAAGCCACGATCCCAAAGAATTAGAGGAAAATCTTAATCAGTTATGCAGGGTTAGTAAGGATTTTGGACTAAAGATGAATAAGGCTAAAACAAAAGTAATGATGAACAAGTATGTCATAGAAAGGGATATAATGATTAAAGGAGCAGTAATTGAAAAGGTGGAGTCATATACTTATCCGGGACAAGTTATTAGCTGTAATAATGATAAATGGCTGGGAGTCAAGAGAAGAATAAATTTTGGATGGATAGTATTCAGGAAATATGGTCACATACTGAGAAGCAATATCCCAATTTGTCTGAAACGTAAAATAATGAACCAATGTATATTACCCACCATGACTTATGGAAGTGAAACTTGGACATTCACCAAAAGAATGGAATTGAAGCTGAGAACTACACAGCGAAGAATGGAATGAATTATACTGGAATCAGACTGTTAGATAAGAAGAGAAACACATGGATTAGGCAGTTAACTCAAGTAAAGGACATTTTTATCGAAACTTAAGAACTAAAATGGTCTTGGGCAGGACACATAGCTCGAAGACATGATGACAGATGGACTAAGAAAATAACAGAATGGTACCCAAGAGGAGCTAGAAGAAAACCTGGAAGACAAAGGCGGAGATGGATAGTGAAATTCATGAGTTTTTGGGTAGTAAATGGACGGCCAGTGCTCAAAACAGAAGGAACTGGAAAGTTGCTGGAGAGGCCTTCATCCTGCAGTGGATTGAAAATGGCTGATAATGATGATGATACTGTCCTTATGCTTATTTCTTTGCAAATATGATTATATTGCATTTCCTGTGGCTGGAAATTGAAAAATCACATCTGCATACACAGTGCACAAGGCAAAGATATTACCTTTTTTTTTTTTTTAAGATTTTACAATAAATGGAAAACCTTGCATATATGTCTTCTGAAATTTATATCATTTTTCTTTGGCATTTTACTGAATAACATTGTTAATTACCTTCATTTCATAGTACTGCATAAGTACTATGAATCCAATCCTATAAAAACAGTCTGTCCTGTTAACAAGCACAGATTATGCTGTAAAAAATTATACCACATGGGCTTTGTACAATGTGTTATAATGGGGGATTTTAACTTTCCAGATATTGAATGGAACTTGTGGGCTGATCTCTAAAATACTAGCAAGACTAGTGTTGATTTATTGGATGACTGCTTTCTACAGATTGATGTGTTTAAAACTTTGAATGGCTTGAGCAAACTCAATTCTGATAGGATTCTTCCTCTTGCTCAGATTATGCACATGTGAGGACCTAAAATCAAATTTAGAAAGGATAGTTGCAGAACAGATGTGCAGAAGTTTGCTTCAGCCTATTGGTGATTGATTATTGGAACAAGTTTCCATCCATTACTGTGGAAGTGGGTAGTCTGAATAAATCCAAGGAAGAACTAGACAAACTTGAGGTTGTCACAGACATACTCTCAGGTATGACAAGCTGGGCTTTCTACCCGTGAATCTAACACATTGATGGAACTGATATTCAGGTTTCACTCAAGTCAAATGGACCAAAATTTCGGCAAAAGTCCAGTTGTTCTCTGAAAATCAAATCCTCTGTTAGCACCTTCATGATGGTGGGACCATTAGTAACCCTGGATATAACCCCTGTGTGCCAGTCCTGAAATATGGCACCCAGTATACTTGAGGTGACCACCCAAGTGCAAACCAACATAAGTAGGGGTTGAGGCATTGCGTTCCCACCACATGATGGAATGCCAACCCCTCTGTTTTACCAGGCAATATTAGCTGGTAGATGACTCATTAACTGGTGCAATACCATTATTTGCTTACTGGAGACTTGAAGTGATGAAACCCATATTTAGTCTCCTAAGCAAAGCTCCGGGTTACCCTCCCCCCCATCTTTTCCATCATACAGTATGATTGATGTCTTTTGAGGTTATGAGGGGCATCATGGCATGATCCAATCTTCCTTACATTTCAAGGGTACAGCTCTAAAACAGTGTTTGCATTCTGGCTACTAGATAGTCCATCAGACCGAACATATTGATAACATAATCTCACTGCCTCTACTCTGCCAGATAGTGATTGGAGGGAGTCCAAATAGTGTGTATGCAGGAGCTACTGTCAAGACCACATTATATCAAGGAGTTGGATACAAATTTGTATATTGTTGCCATGGATATGCCATATCCAAAAACTTAATTATGTCATACATGTCCTCCCCACCATTTCTTATTACTGAATACGTCATGAATAGTCAAACTAATAGAACAACTTATCCGTGACAAGATCTAAACCTCCCAAACACTTCCTCATTCATTTCAAAAATATACGAGGTCTCGGTTCCAATCTCAATGATTTCCATTTCCACTTACAGTCTGCCAAGCCTCACATATGTTTTCTAACAGAATACTAATTATTGGTTGATTCAACCATTGCTCATCTCAGTTATCCTAATTATTCACTGTATGATTCCTTTCACTTCAAAGGTGATACTTGTGCATATATCTGCTCTGATATTCCCTATCAGAGACTTAGCAATTTGTAATCTCTTCTTTTTGATCTTCTCTGGCTTAAAATCTCATTACCCCATTCAGTAAAATTTATCTGTTGCCTCTACCATTTTTCCAACTCCACTAATCACTTGGAACTCTTTTTTTGCTTCCTCTCTTTGAAACTTGACTTTCTCCAGTCTAACCTTCCTACCAATGAAGTAATTTTCCTTTGTGATTTTAGCATTCACAACTCCAGCTAACTTCTGGAGCTGTGAATGCTAAAATCAGTTGTGAATGCTTCTTTCTAGTCCCACAGACCAGGCCGGTCGAGATGCTGATGGTTTTGCAATTACTAATGACTCACACAGGTTCGTCATTTACCTACCAGAATATCAGACAATCCTAACCACACAACCAAACTCTCTTGACTGTTTTTCTCAATAATAACCCTTCCAAGTACACAGTGAGGTGAGTGGTACTTTATGTAACTCAAATCACAATTTGGCGATAGTCTCTTCTCGAATAGTGCCTTTCTCTTGTGGCCATTCTCAACCTCATGTTGTTTGGCATTACAAGAATGCAAAATAGTATTATCTGCTTGATTTGTACTTTTCCTTGGTCTGATTACTGTTTAAAATCTCCTAATGTCAGCATTTTCTCAGGTTGCATCAGTGAAATTTTTCTTGTAGGGATAAAATCTTTTGTTCCACATTCCACCTTAAAATCTCGTCCTTTATCTAAACCTTGATTTTTCCAATAAATGTGCTTCAAGACAAGAATGTTTTATATCAGAACTGGCTTGAATCCAAATCTCCACGTTCATTTTCTGCCTACACCAAAGTTCACAACAATCATAGTGCAGTTATTAATCAGTCCAAACTAGATTTTAAACAGGCTAAGAGTAGAAAAATTGCTTCTTGTCCAAATGATAGTTAAGCATTCTGGTATCTTGGAAAAACTATTGTCCAAATGGTAGTTAAGCATTCTGATATCTTGGCAAAACTTGGCAAAAGTCATGGCCAGTTCTGCACTGGCCATGACTTTTGCCCATCTCTATTTCCATCTCTGTCTAAACCGGATGGTTCCATTGCCGCCTCAGCTAAAGATAAAGCTAACCTCCTAGCATCCTACATTTCTTCTAACTCGTGTATTGATGATCTTGGTAAACCAAATCCTACCATTCCCAGTACACTCCATTTAATGCCACCTGTGGTCTTCCATCAAAAGGATGTCAGAAAAATTTTGAACAGTCGTAATGCCATGAAAGTGCCAGGTCCTGATGGTATTTCTCCACTTGTTCTCAAAATCTATGCTCCTGAGTTTACTTACTCCTGTTCTGTGTTACCTTTTTACACTTTCTTATTCTGCTGGTGTTATCTGTTCTGCTTGGAAATTTGCTCATATCCAGCCAGTTCCTAAAAAGGGTGACAAATCTCTCCCATCCAATTATCATCCCATTGCACTTACTTCTACTCTTTCTAAAGAGGAGACGTCTATTAACTGGAAACTCCTCAACTACCTAGAAACCTTCCATCTGATCAATGATCATCAATATGCATTCTTTCTGTGTTAATCCACTGATGATATACAGTCAGTCCTTGTATAACACATGTTTACACTACATGGATGCGATCATACACGATTTATAAATAGGGGAACGATATCATGTATAACATGAACTGAATTCACTTATGCACGATTCGCCTTTGTGTTTACAAGAAATGGCAGTTGAACACGGAATCACTCCAACTGAATGCAACACAATAGGAATGAAGAGAAAATTCTGAAAATGTATTTTTGTTTTTTATATCAGTGAAGGGGAAACACATTTCACCATAATAAGGTAAAAACCCACACAGTTCCAGCTATCAATATTACTGCAAATGACATTTGATCGAGTTTACTACCAGTTTATAACAGATTCCACTAGCAGAAATGCAACTGGAAATTGTTTTTATTGTTTTATGGTAGTAACCCCCAGAAATGTGCTTTAGTAAAATGTGAGGTGTTAATAGTGTTTCTCTGCCTTTACAGTGTTGTTTATTCAGTTGCTACACACGCGCAGCTCTGTTTATGTGTATCAAGCGTGCCTCCTCATTTTGTAATTGTGCTTTATTCCCTAAAAATCAGTAAAATACTTAAAAGGTGTGAAAAGGAAGCGTCCTGGTGAAGACACTACAGATTCAGAGAGAAAAAGAAAAGCAATATCGATAAACAGAGACGGACTGAGTCAAAAATTCTTACCCGGGAAAATTTGTAGTGGCCTCATGCTATGGTTTATGGCCAAAATCACACCGGCCTCCGGCCCACTGGGGTTTTCCCAGTAAGGCCGGAGGCCGGTGTGATTTTGGCCACCTCTGTCGATAGAGAAAAAATATGAAATTGTGAAATGCTTTAAGCAAAATGAAAGACCGTGTGGTATTGCACGTGCTACAGGCCTAAATGAGGCAACGTCGAGAATTAGAAAGAATGCAGAGAAAATAAAAACAACTTTCATAGCAGGAACAATTCAAAGTGTAATTAAAATCCATTAGATCAAGACACAAAGAATTGGAAGAGATGGAACGGCTGTCATCTGTTTGGATGGAAAATCAAACAAAAAAACAAGTTTGCTTACGATAGAAGCAAAAGCATTAGCAATATTTTATTACGTAATAGTCGTATTTTATTACGATTGCAAAAATAGTCGTATTTTATTACGATTGCAAAAATAGTTGTATTTTATTACGATTGCAAAAATAGTCGTATTTTATTACGATTACAAAAAAATAGTCGTAAATTGTGATTACAAAAATTGTAATAAAATACGTAAGTAATTTATTACGATTATTTATCGTGTTTGGTAACGTTTTGGTTACAAATGTGTGTTCAATCTTGGGTGATCGGCACCTAACCCTATTTTTCCCATAGGGCCTGTTGTTTATATTGCATGATTTTGCATTGCAAGAGGGTTTCTAGGAACACAACTATCGTGCTATACGAGGACTGATAGTACTCACTTATGTTACCCAGCTCTGGAAAAATTCAATGGAAAAGTTTGGTGAAACACAAGCAGTTGCTTTTGACATCTCAAAGGCTTTCGATGGTGTTTGGTATAAAGGTCTTCTAAACAAGCTCCCATCTTATGGTTTGCCAACTGTTTTTTGTAATTGGGTATCCAGCTTTCTCTCTGACCACTCACTGCAGGTGATGGTAGATGGCTCCCTGTCTTCTAACTTCTCCACTAATGCTGGTGTTTCCCAAGGTTCAGTTTTTTCTCCATCTTTTTCTATTGTATATTAATGACCTTCTGTTAACTGGAAATTCTACCCATAGTTTTGCTGATGATAACACATTTCATTCCACCTTCCAATTTCATTCCACTTTGAGAAATCTTGCCTGCACAAACAGCCTCAACTTCTCAAATATCCGCTACCCAATTCCTTAAATGCTGACTTCCAGGTATTTCTCCATTGGGGCAAAGATAATTTAGTTGATTTCGATCCTAAAACTCAGTCCTGTCTTATATCTCACAAAAAGGATTCTTCTGCACCTATGCTTATCTATGATGATACTCAGATTTCTAGACAAGATCACATTTCTCTATCAGGGATTACTCTGACTTCTAATCTCTCTTGGCATAAGCAAATCTCAAATAGTGTTTACTCTGCATCTATACATGAGTTTTCTCTTTTGCTCTCAGTGTTACTTTTCTTCTCAACAGCTGCTCACTCTGTACAAATCCCAAATTCACCCTGCCATTCAATATTGTTCTCACACGTGGGGCAGTAACTCCAAAACCTCTCTCAGTATTCTAAATTCCATTCAAAAAAGGGCAGTTAGGTTAATTAAAGACCCATCTCTAGCAAAGGTCTCTCCACTCTCATCTCATAGATGTGCTGTTTCTGCTGGCTGTCTTTTTTATAGATACTGCCATTGGCACTGTTCTACGGAGTTGGCTTCTATAATTCTTTTTCTCTCTCTCTCTCTCTCTCTCTCTCTCTCTCTCTCTCTCTCTCTCTCTCTCTCTCTCTCTCTCTCTCTCTCTCTCTCTTCCAAGCCAGTCTGAACATACTATTATTATTATTAGCTATATGGTGCAAGGAAGCCTGAGGCTTATGCTGCACCAGCCAAAAAAAAAAAAAATCTCCGAGTTACCCTGTGAGAGAGAGAGAACTAGAAGGGAATCACTAAGAAAGAGAAGAATGATGTTATCCAGCTCAGGACCCTGGGTGTGCCAAGCCCATACTCACCAGATGTGAGCCGCCGGGGATATGCTGCTGCAAGTCAGCATCCTTTTACAGTCCGACTTCAAATCCATGAACCAACTTTTCTTCTTCCTCACTTATTCCTTCAACTTCCATTTTCTGGAACAACTTCCTTTCATATGTATTTCCTGAAAATTACTTCTACTGTTATTCAAGTCTAATGTCAACGAGTGTCATCTTTCATTCTCTCAACCTTCAATCCATGCACAGTACTAAATACTACAGGTTCAAATATCTCTTGTGTTTATCATTTATCACTACTTATACTCAGTGCTTTTTTTTGGGACAGTACGGCATACCGGCACCTTCATTAACATTTGCTTGTGACAGTTGGATGCAGTACACTTCGAAATTTGTAATCTTCCGTAAATTTTTTCACGTTTTCCTACTATTTTTACAACCTGAAAGGATCACTTAGGATGAATATTAAAGTGAATAAATAAAAATAATGATACACCTGAAATTGAAAATATTCAAAAATTTTATTAAGTACAATACACGATTACATTCACTAAACAAAACATTTAATGAGAAAACTGTTTTGATAATTAGCAAAATTTAAAACAATGTTTTAATTCACTTTCCAGGCGGGCCGTGGGTTGGACACAACTGTGAATCAATTGTAAACACCCCCTCCGAGAATTAGGAGAGAGAGTGATTTTCTTTTACCCCGACAAATAATCATCTGTTGTTTCGCAGAAGTGCGTTATCCACATTTTTTCCTGTGACGTCTCCGTAGCCAGGTGGGCAGGAGCAGCAGTGCATAGCACATGCTTCTTGATTAGACCGGGGTTCGAGCCCATGACCACCAAATACGGAGGATGCGGAAAGGTCAGGGAATGACCACCGCATATCCCCGAAGCAATATGGCCTTAGTTGCTAATGCTCCTAAAAACCAAATAACAACAAAAACCACATTTTTCCGTAAATTTTCCCTCTCTCTGTTTACGTGGTCGCAGTAGCTGAATATCCGAATGAAACCGACATTTTGGACAGTTAAAAAAAAAAAGAAAAGAAAAAATTCGAATTTAAGAACTAGTGACAATATCGATGACGAGAGAAGGAAAACGAGGACAACGAAGGTATTAAACCTTCTAAACATGAATCGTTGGCATTTGGTGAAAATGAAGTTAGAAAATTATCAATTAGGTTACAGTTAAATGAAAGTGATACAATTCGTGGATTTCGGGAATAGCTAATTGAAAAGATGATTTCGGAAGAATTGAAGCATTTGATGGACGCTCTGAGTACGATACCAATTTAATCGAGTGAATGTGAATGAGGATTTTCACAAATGAATCTGATTGCCAGCCGAACCAGAGCTTTGTTGATGACAAAAACAGTTTCTTTACTACCGTTTCTGAAAATTGTAGGCCCACTGCTGACCTGCTTCGATCCAGCAAAATATGTCGATTCGTGGCTGCTTTGGAAACATCATTCAGCAACAGACACAAATAAGAAAAGAAGTCAGCATAGTGTGTTGGATGGCAACTCACTAAAAATTTGGAATATTCTATAAAAACTTTGTTATGAAATTTTTTTTACTAATTTTTGCTTATTATTTTTTATTTATTACTTATTTTTAATCTTTCTATACATTAAAATAATTTTCCTCCTAGTGATACTTATTCACCCAATGGGAGAAGAGGGATGCGGGTTACGCGATATACGCAACAAATACTAAAATATGTAACAGAAGCTTGTTTTACTGTGGTAAAACAATGTTAATATACTTAATTTGTTGTTCTTATTCCAAAACCATTACTACTAAAGTAACAATATTAGGAAATAATGTTTTAGAGTACTGTACTTTTCATGTCCTATAAATTTTCAATTTTTCCTGATAGCAAAGAATGAGTAGTGGCACCTATTCTTTTACAAAAGAAGCACTGCTTATACTAATCTCCTATAGGGCATAATTGATTGAAAAGGCTCTTATTATTTACTAGTTCCTATCATGTCTGGGCAAAATTCCAGACACTTTCAATTTCAATTGTGACTCTCGGCTTTTTCTCAATAATATCTTATACCTCTTAATAAATCCTCAGATGGCCTATTCTTAATATCATTAGTAAGAACATGTACATCAGTGTCATCTTTTATGCTCTTAAAAGAAAAGTATACATCATTCAGCACAGGCATTGAAATAATTTGAAAATTATAAGCATTTCTGCATTCAATTCAATTGACAGAAACATTGAAACTGAATGCTGAAATATGTACAATTTTCAAATTAAATGCAGTGATAAAAGCAGATAAAGCACACAATCATAAATGCTTAAACAGTAAGTTTTTACTGTTTAAGCATTTATGTTTTTTTAAGCATTTATATATTTTTCAACAGAGAACTTGGCTAACATATATTTTAATAGACTCTAATAATAATGCTATTCCATGGACATCTTTTAAATATTCAATATGAAATATATATGAATTCTAAAAATATATTGTTCATTTTATACAAGTTGGTCTAATTAAAACAAAGTTTAAATCTAAAAAATTTGTTTAAAATTTCAATGAAAACAAGATGACTGCACTTGAAGTAATAATTTTAAAAATTATAATCCATACCTGACTGTTTCCCACTCGAAGAGTTCTAAATTTACCCAGTAAACTTTGTTCTTTTTCATTAAAGGCAACACTGTCATACTGTTCATCATCATCTTCATCAATAGCGCAACTTTCAGCAGCAGGCAATTCCCCTTCTTTAGCAGAACTAGACTGTACCAATTTCATGTATTTGTATTCCAATCTGAAATAGAATTTTGAAATTTAGATTTATAAACATTTTAAATATTCAATGATATTATTATTATTTGTTTTTTTTTTTAGGAGCATTAGCAACTAAGGCCATATTGCTTCAGGATATGCAGTGGTCATTCCCTGACCTTTCCGCATCTTCCGTATTTGGTGGCGATGGGCTTGAACCCCGGTCTAATCAAGAAGCGTGTGCTACGCACTGCTGCTCCTTCCCACCTGGCTATGGAGGCGCATTCAATGAGATAATTCAAAGAACCCATATTAGGGATATCATCAATCAATATGAATTTTCCACTGAAATGAGATAAGTGTAATCAAAACATTCCCAAATTGTATTATAAAATAAAAAACTCACTCACCAAGTATTCTATACTAAAAACCTTGAATGCAAGACTTGATAGATAAAAAAAGCCTTGAACTCCTGCTTGATTTCCACTCACCATTTCCTTCAGCTTTTCTTGCAGTTGTCCATAAATCTCTAAAACATCATGAAATCTCATCCTCTTAGGTACAAATTTTAGTTTTAAGAACAAGAAGAAATTTTGCTTTTGGTAGAAATTGTTACAGATTTGGGCTAACAAGAGCAGGCCTGCTCCAATGTCAAGAGAAAATAAATCATGTTTTTTGACATTGATGGAATCAGGAATTTGCTCCATTAAGTCAAGATGTGAATCACATTACTATAAAGTTCTACAATGATTATGGGTGATGCACTATGAAAATTCTCAAAAAATGGTGTGCTGTTTGTTTGTTTGTTATTTGGATTTTAGGAGCATTAGCAACTAAGGCCATATTGCTCCGGGATATGCAGTGGTCATTCCCTGACCTTTCGGCATCCTCCGTATTTGGTGGTGACGGGCTCGAACCCAGGTCTAATCAAGAAGCGTGTGCTACACACTGCTGCTCCTTTCCATCTAGCAACGGAGGCACCAGGTGTGCTGAAGATTGGTTACTGCTCACACTAGTCTGACTATGTAACAATTTCTGGCCACGAGTAAGGTGGCTGTGGTTTCCCACCCCTCTCTGTAAATCAAATCTAGCTCCTGGTGATTTCTTCTTATTCTCAAAACTTTGGCACCTTGAGAGCAAAGGTTTCACATTTCAGAAATCCAGAAAAATCTCAGAGCCTGCTGACAGAGATCAACAGTGACAAAATAATTGGAATTCAAGTGGACTATTTCAATAGTAACAGAATACCCAATACATGACATTTTTTTTAAAAAATAAAATCCAGGAATTTTCTCATCACACCTTGTATGCTTATTTCAAAATCCAATTGTTTCACTAATTAAGGAGGCATCTAAATATAAAGATAAGAAATTAGAAAGGTGATTATCTAAATTTGTTAACTATTTATGCATTAACTATAAAAACAGACCTGAATTTTTGCACCTGTTCACTTGCTCACTACACCACCTATTCATCCCCTCCAATAGTTTGTCTAGTTCTTGAATTTATTCAACTCTATCACACAATTCTTCCTCAATATGAATTTATGACCCCTTCGTGTGTAGTGTGAGTAAATGAAAGAATGCCATCAGTACTGAGCTTACCCAATTCATTCAAAGCCTTAAACACCTCAATCAGATCTCCTCACAAGTGCCTAGGCTTCAGATGCTGCAATATACAGAACTGAAACCTTACCTAAAATGAGGCTTCCGGACCTGTATGCAGTACTCAAGATATGGCTTAGCCACTGCCTTATACAATGGGATAATCACCTCCTTATCCCTGCTAGAAAAATTTCTGTATATCATTGATAAAACACCATGAGCTGTTCTGGCAGCCTGTCTGCACAATTACTCCAGGTCTTTTTCATTTTCTGCTATGCTGAGTGTAGTACCACACAGTTGGTATGTTAAGCTGGGATTACTGTTATCCATACAAAGCACCTTGCATTTTTCAATGTTAAATTTCAATTGCCATTTCAAAGTCTGTTTAACTTTTCTAGATTTTGCTGAGTAGCATACCTTGATTATTGTCATTAATCACCCTTTCAACCTTCATATCATCTGAAAACTTAGATATGAGGCCCGATATGCCTAGATCAATATCGTTAATAAATAAAGGCAGTTTCCCACTTTATGAGTTTTCACTTTGTGAGTTCCCAAGTTTACAAATTCTTTTTTTCAAGTATCAAGTATCAACAAAATTGAAAATATAAACATTAATTGCAATAAATAAATGCTCATCATCAACATCAGCAGCAGCATCCATTTTCAATCCACAGCAGGATGAAGAACTCTCCAGCAACTTTCCAGTTCCTTCTGTTTTGTGCAATGGCCATCCATTTACTACCCACAACCTCATGAATTTCATCTGTCCATCTTCGTCGTTGTCTTCCAGGTTTTCTTCTGGCTCCTCTTGGTACCATTCTGTAATTCTCTTAGTCCATCTGTCATCATGTCTTTGAGCTTTGTGTCCTGCCCAAGACCATTTTAGTTCTTTAGTTTTGATAAGAATGTCTTTTACTTGAGTTTGCTGCCTAATCCATGTGTTTCTTTTCTTATCTAACAGTCTGATTCCAATATAATTCATTCCATTCTTCGCTGTGTAGTTCTCAGCTTCTCTTCCATTCTTTTTGTGAGTGCCCAAGTTTCACTTCCATAAGTCATGGTGGGTAGCATACATGGGTTCATTATTTTACGTTTCAGACAAATTGAGATATTGCTCCTCAGTATGTGACCATATTCCAAAATTTATTCTTCTCTTGACTCCCAGCCATTTATCATTATTACAGCTAATAACTTGTCCCAGATAAGTATATGACTCCACCTTTTCAATTATTGCTCCTTTAATCATTATATCCCTTTCTATGGCATACTTATTCATCATTACTTTTATTTTAGCCATATTCCTCTTTAGTCCAAAATCCTTACTAACTCTGCATAACTGATTAAGATTTTCCTCTAATTCTTTGGGATCGTGGCTTATGACCACAATGTCATCTGCAAATCGTAAATGGTTTAGGTACTCTCCATTCACAATTACTCCTTTCTGCGACCAGTCTAATCTTCTGAAAGTTTCCTTAAGGGCAGCAGTACACAACTTTGGAGATATTGTGTCTCCTTGTCAAACTCCTTTTTCAATTTTAAATTTGCTACTGTCTTTGTCTAGTCTAGTCTAATAAAGGAGGTAGCGTTCTCGTATATTTTCATCAAAATCATAATATATGGGGTATCTATGCCTTGTCTTTCCAGTGCCCGAAGCATTGCCTTATGTTATATGGAGTCAAATGCCTTTTCATAATCCACAAAGACTAGGCATAATGGTGTTTTATATTCATTTGCTTTCTCCATTATCTGTGATATTATGTGAAGGTAATCTACAGGTGAGAATCACATCCTAAAGCCAGCTTGCTCTTTCGGTTGATTCTCATCAAGTATTCTTTCTAATCTGTTAGTAATGACCCTTGTGAACAACTTGTAGATGTGGGATAACAAGCTAATTGGTCTATAATTTCCAATTTCTGATTTATCTCCTTTCTTATGCAGCAAAACTATGATTGCATTATTTCACTCCTTAGGCATCACACCTTTTCTAATGCATTTTGTGAAGAGTCTTGCCAGTTTTTGTGCTATGTCTCTTCCAATTTTAACAACTCTACAGTAACTTCATCTTCCCCTGGATCTTTCTGATTCTTCATTTTCTTCAACACATGTTCTACCTCATCAGGAAGGTTTCGGGTATGTTATGTGTGTTACTAATTTGTGATCCATCTTCCCCACTGCTGGCATCATTCCCTCGCTCCTTGTATAATTCTCTATAGTAGTGTTCTGCTATTTGAATTATACCTTCTCTGCTATTTATAAGTACACCATCGCTATTCTTCTGTTTCAGTATCATTTGTCTTTCTGTGTTACTGCCAATTTAAGTCCTTTGTTTTCCCTTAATGCTTGTTCTACTTTTCTTGTGTTAAATCTTCTTATGTCGTCTCTGAGTCTCTTTCTAATCGCTTTGCATAAATACTCAATTTTCTCCTTGTTAGTGTTTATCTTGCTCTTCCTTTGTCACCTTTGGTTCATCATGACAAATGTTTCTTGACTAATTTTTTCTTCTTTGGATTTCGTTTTACCTATCGGTTTCTTGGGCTTTATCACTTTCAGAAAGTTGTAATATTCTTTGTCGATATCTTGTCCTGAACAGTCTGCAGAAGCTCAAACATTCTTAAGTTCCAGTACATACTGCTTTTTCTCCTCTTCTGTTATCTCAAAGTCTTTCGTATTTTGCCTTTAGCCAGTGGGTAGTTCGTTGGTTGGTGGAACAGACTTCCATCCCTTGTTGTGGAAGTTGATAGCCTAAACAAATTTAAGGCTCAGCTGGACAGGTATTTCGAACGAACGGAGGGGTGAAATGGGAATTATTTTATTTTTTTTTTTTTTTTTTGGCTGATGCTGTATAAGCTTGCTTTCTTGCATCATATGCCTCTACTAATGCTAATTTACTTGAGTCAGTTTTTCCCTTTATTTTCTTACATCTATATCAAGTGTGCATCTTACCATTCTGTGATCACTTCCAACATTTACCATGTTCTGGATGGTAACATCATTCACAATATATCTTCTGTTAGTGAGGATGAAGTCTATTTCATTAGCTGTTAATCCATTTGGACTCTTCTGCGTCCACTTTCTGTTCACCCTTTTCTTGAAAAAGTGTTGATTACTGACAATCCTCGAGATTCTGCAAATTCCACAAGTCTTTTATTTCTTTCACCAATTCCAAAATTTCCTATAGTTCCGCTTTCTGCACTGTTTTGTCTCTTTCCAACCTTAGCATTGAAGTCCCCCATAATGATAGGGTAGTGGGTTTTCTGCTCATCTAGAAGACTCAATTTCGGTGTACATTTCTTCAATCTCTTCATCATCGTGGCTCGATGTTGGTGCATAAATCATTATAACCTTTAGTTTGTACCTCTTATTAATCCTGAGTAGTAGTCTTGACACCCTTGGTGATGTACTTTTGAAATCAAAAATGTTGTTTTTTTATATCTTTATGGACCAGAAAGCCAACTCCACCTTCGTTCCTTTCACTGTTTGCATTGGTGTACAGCAGATTTCCAATCGATAAACTTATAAGTGATTCATTTCTTCTTCTTCTTTCAGCCAAACCAATGATATTCCAATTCTCATTTTCTAATTCCTTTTCCAGCTCTAATATCCTGTCTTCACTGATGAGCGACCTTATGTTGTAACAGGCCAAGTTCAGTTTCTGTGCATGGCAGCCTGGTCATACCCAGAGATTCTTAGCACCCTCTGCTTCCACTCTGATCCTCTCGCTACCATAAGAGGGGAAGTGAAAGCCACATTGGTACTGAGGGCCATTTGTTTCGTTGTTCTGTCATGTGCTAGAGGGCTTGGTCTCTTCCTCTTCACGTTGACCAGGCATCTTGAAGAGAACCACTCTACACGTTCGTTGCCACCTAAATGACGTAAATAAATTAATGCTAAACAACGAAATAAATGCTAAACATTCATAAAGATGGCATTTCGAACCATGCGCATATTTACACAATACAGCACTGCTATGCACGTGTTTGTTTGTTCAGGCAGACGAGAGCATCTCACTGACACATAACATAAAGCAGTTACCACGCTGATGTTACAAAGAGTGATTGTGTTGCTCTTCATTTTCACTGTCTTGTCTTATTTCAAATTTATCCCCCTTATTAAGGGGGTTAAATTTGAAATAAGGAATGGCGTTTGGAATAAACCCTGTCCTCAGTTTATGGATAATTTTAAGAACCAGCAAATTTTGCAAAATGAAACAGAAGCGGTCACAGCTTGAGGTTTGTACAACTGATGTCACTAGTCTGTTTCAAGCACACGATGCAGTTCACAAATGCAGACCTCCTTGAAATGGCAAAATGTGAAGAAGCTGATTTAACAGCTGAACCTCCTGTTCATTCCTTCACTCTGAAGGGGCTTGACAAAGCTTTTCAACACATAGAAAAAGCAACTGAGATTTTCAAGTAGCAAGATTCAAATTTCAAGCACACTAGAAAAGTTGTTACAGATTTAAAAAATGCGTATGCATGCTGTCATGAAATTTATAAAAAAAGAGAAGACTGTCTTGGAAACAAACAACTCTTGAAGCATTTCTGAAGAAGACGACTCCTTGTGCTTCCAACAAATGAACAATGAGTGCCAAGTCAACAATGAGTGTTCAACCAATAATGAATGACGAACCATCAAGTGTGCATTTAGTCAATGATGATAAAGAATAAACATTCTTTAACATTTGTATAACATTTGCATATTAAGCTAAGCTATACATATGATCTAGCCATTTGTATAACATAAATAATTTCTTTATCATTATAATTTGCTTGAAAATTTTAAAGACTATGTTTTCATTTCTTTGGATAAATAAATTATTGTTTAAGCATAAACTATTGTTTTGTTAACCTTTATTTAACATTACCATGGTCAATTTCATTGTTGAGAATGTAACC
Organism: Mastigoproctus giganteus; assembly: GCF_048544385.1. Lineage (NCBI taxonomy): Eukaryota > Metazoa > Arthropoda > Arachnida > Uropygi > Thelyphonidae > Mastigoproctus > Mastigoproctus giganteus. Next base: position 66,182,769 of record NC_143578.1, read on the forward strand.
CCTGTTTTTAGCATTACGTCTATGGGATATAAATTCCCGCTTTACGAGTGCGTGCCAGGAACAAATTAACTTGTAAAGTTGGGAACTACCTGTACAGAAAACAACAATGGGCCCACCACTGAACCATGAGGAACTCCACTAATAATATAAGTCCATGAAGAGCAGTCAATTGATAATCACTCTGTCCCCTCCCACTCAACCATTCCTTTATCCACAGCAGTAACTTGCTCTTAATGCCACACTGCTCCAATTTGTGCAGCTGTATTTTATTTGTAAAATAATAAGAGGAGTTTACCTCAATATAGTACGTAGAACACTTCTGTATGATACTCTCCAGAAATTAAAATGAAAAAATCTAAAAACTTACATTAGAGTAAAAAATAATTAAAATCAATTTAACGCAATTAAAAATATTAAAAAGAATCTAACGAAAATATTCAAAACGATTTTCCTTCCTGAAGCTGACAATGCTTTTTGAAAGTATGTCGTGATCACAGGAATGAAAATTACGAATGGGTAATTTTCATTCCTGTGATCACGATAGAAAAGCATTGTCAGCTTCAGGAAGGAAAATCGTTTTGAATATTTTCGTTAGATTCTTTTTAATATTTTTAATAGCATTAAATTGATTTTTAATTGTGTTAAATTGATTTTAATTGTGTTTTAATTATTTTTTACTCTAATGTAAGTTTTTCGATTTTTTCGTTTTAATTTCTGGAGAGTATCATACGGAAGTGTTCTATATATTATATTGAGGTAAACTCCTCTTATTATTTTACAAATATTAATATCAACGTAGAATGTATTGAGCATTACAGCTCTGATTCATACTAGCTGTATTTTATGTACAATAGTATCAAAAGCCTTTCTGAAATCAAAGTATATATCAAAATTATTTGTTGCATCCAGTTCCTTTGCCATTGTGTCAAAATCAAATTGGGCAGACATGATCACACCTTTACAATTCCATGCTGTAATTGCATTTTAATTGTGTAGCTGGTCCTGCATTACTTCTTTAACCAGTGATGCCATTATTTTCCCTGGAACAGAAATTCTGTTTATTTGAACAGCCTTCATTCTCATGTATTTCTCAAAAATTACAATCTGCAGAAATTCAAGTCCAACATCAATAAGTACCTTATTTATTTTTTTGTCAACCCACACATGGTACTAGAACACCATAAACTCCATTTATATTTTTGGTTACTATAAAAAAAGAAAAAAATGTAATTTATTATATGTTTCAGTAGGACAGTATAACAACCAGGAAGAAAACAGATATTTGGAGTGGGGAGATTACAACAGAAGTGTCTTGACATGCCCCGACACTCTACAAGAAACATTCATAAATATATACACTGACACAGTTACTAGTCAGAGCTTCCCGCCCACATGTATAAAATTATAAAAATAAATATTCTTTTGTTTGGTGGAATTTTTCTATTCTTTTGTACAGGAGAATATGCATTCTTGTTTTCTCTTCTTGTCTATTTGCATAATTCAATGGGAATAGAGTGGGTGCTTCTTAATTTAATGCTTACATGCACCAGAATTTTAAATCTGACTGTTGCTTTCCCAAGATGGAAGAACACATTGATTGCATATGCTTTCTGGATGTTTGCATGTGACGCCCTTTTCCCACGCTTTGTGTTATGAGCACAGAGAAAATAATTTCCAATATCCAATAAACACGAGTCTGCAGAATGCCATCACTGGCCATGTGAGAAAGATGCCATGTTATACAGGTAACCAGGGATAATACTGAAGAAATTCAGTTTTCAAAGGTATACAAATAAACAGCTTGTAATAAATATCTTGTAATTGTTGGATTGTTCCAATTTATATATTAGTTATATTTAAATAATTGGTGTTATTTCCATTAAAAGCTACATACTTCCTATTTTTTTTCCAGAAATGTAACACTAAGACAAAAAGAGTCATCCCTAGAGCTACACTTGCTCCAATTACAATCTGAAGGTCCAAGGGAATAGAAGAACAGGGCTGACGATGTGTTAACATTTCCTCTTGTCCTCTAACAGATAAACATCCTTTTGGAGAAATGTAATGAAGTATTTGTTCTCCATGAATACATTCTCCTTTTACCACCTAGGAAAGATAAAAAGCTATTAATGATATTAATTACTACCAGCAGTGACTGGCAATTAACTGAGAGCAGAGGTTATTGAACAATTGTTGTATAGGCTAACAGCTAATTCATTAGACATATTTAAATGACTTTATATATATTAAATGTCCAGGGTTTTTTTTTTTTTTTTTGGTGATGGTAAAGACTTAAGCTTTGGAGGGTCAAGCTCCACTATTAAACTGAAAAATGACAAATGGAGCATTGGAGCATGTAACTTAGAGCTTCTATTACAAATGTATTTCAATAATAGGCTTTATGTGAACTAACCTATTAGCAAAATCTGACTTTCCATAATTATTTCTCAAAGACTGGTTCAGGGAAAGTTTTGTTTATAAACATTTGCCACAAGGAATTCAGTAATTTACTAATAAAGCACAAAGGACAACAAACAGTGTAACAGATGCAAAAGGTCAGAGTGAAGGAAATTATAAGAACCAAAGAAATGGCTGAGAGCATCTGATGACACTATACAGTGCCAGAAAGCACTAATATCAATTTCAACTGTTATCTAGCTTACATTTATAAGGATATAAAAACAAGGATCTTTGTTTGCAATTGTACACATAGCTTCTCTTCTGATGCTTTGAACTTGAGAATCTCTTCTCACCAAACTCCCTGGATTGCTATGCTCACTCTTTTTAAATATTTCTTTCACTCTTGACTTTTTTACATCTGCTACATTGCCTGTTGCTGGGTGTTTTTTTTTTTTGCACAAAAATAACTAAGCTTAACTAAGGTGCCTGCATACTCTATCAATTTGTAGAACATATCCATAAACAAAACTTTGCCTGAAACTGTGTTTTGGCAAGTTTGTTATTATTGTTTGTTATTTGGTTTTTAGGAGCATTAGCAACTAGGGCCATATTGCTCCGGGAATATGTGGTGGTCATTCCCTGACCTTTCCGCATCCTCCATATTTGGTGGTGACGGGATCGAACCCCGGTCTAATCAAGAAGTGTGTGTTACGCACTGCTGCTCCTTCCCACCTGGCTACGGAGGCAACTTGTTTTGGCAAGTATTGTAGAGTAATACAACTGAACAATGGCGCACTGTGTTCCCCACTCCTTTTTTCAATTCTGAAAATGCTCCAAAGCTCACTCCACAAAATAACCTGGAAAAAAAAAAAGTAATAAATAATTACAGGTAGCCCTCGATTTACGTCAAGGTTAGGTTCATGGGGGGACAGGCGCAAATGGAACCCTTTATACAGTGGAGTCAATTGGAAATCACAGGTTTAGGTTCCGGTTACCAAAAATTTTTACCTACTACTTTGCATCAATTGTTTTATTTTATTAGCATTCTTCATACTTGTAGTAATAGTTGATGGAGACATATTTATAGCCCTACACACATTAGGGTGGCTTTCATCCGATTCTATCCTCCAAATATTGCACTAGGACTCGATTAATTACTTTTACCAGACATGGCTTGTGTTTATTCTATTAAATTAAAAACTTTATAACACAAATGAAAAAACTGCACACAGCTAGCACTATTAATATTATTTAATTTATTAATAGCACAATTAATAAAAAAATGTTAGCATAATAAATTTCCAACACGTGTAAATAGCGTAAACAACAACTAACTGAATGCTTCACCGCACTGACCTTTACTACCCACATCCACTAGGTGGTTACTTTGAGGGTGGGAATCTTTCTCATCTCTGATACAAGTGCACTAATTGCTGATTGGCTCAGATTGTCCTAAATCATGTGAACAGTGCACGATACATAGCACAATATGATGCCAATAAATTTTGTCTGATGTTTTTAAACTTTCAATTTATAAAAAAATTGCAAAAATAAATAAATAAAAATGGCATTGCGGTTAGTGATCGGCAGTATTGCGAATTGGCACAAATTGGACCGGCACGAAACGAGGGCTACCTGTATTTACTTATAATTGTAATTGTTCTTTATTAAAATGTGTCCATGAATTGTTTCCTGCATATCGGTCTCCGTAGCCAAGTGGTCAAGAGCGGGAGTGCAGTAGCACACGCTCTTTGAGCAGACTGGGGTACAAGCCCCTGACTGCTGAATATGGTCGATCTGCCAACCCGCACTGGACCAGCATGGCAGATTATGGTCCATTTCCCTCAGCATGAATTGTTGAGGAGGCTTCCATCCTGCAGTGGGTTGATAATGGCTGCACTTTACTTTTTTTTTTTACCATTAATTTTAAATTACAATAAAATAATTTTTAACAGAATTAAAAATAAAAGAAGAAAAATTTCTATTTCACTCCCAGCATTATATATATATATATATATATATATATATATTTATTTTATTTATTTTTTTTTTTTTTTTGAGTGCAGTAAAATTCCAGTTATCTGAAATTTCAAGTTTTGAAATATTTAAAAAAAAAAAAAAAAAAAAAGGGAAAAAAATCTTTTATTTTTTCCCCTGATTTTAAATCAAAGAAATTGGCACATTTATATTCAACTGTAAAAAATGAAACTATCACATGAATATAACAAAATCATGATTCCACTGATATAAAACATATTCTCATTTATATTCCACTGATATTAAAACATTTTTTCACCAGGTCAGAGGAGTTTACAATAAATCATGAATACAATCATTAATTGTATTTAGCAGTCACAAGACTTGAACCACTGTCCATTCAAAAAGCATATCCTATTGCACTCTCACTCCTGAACACTCAGCTACGTGTATACAGCATATAAATTAAATAATAACATACTAACTACACTGAGACTATACATAAACAACTTATGTAATATAATGTATGTAGTACATTGCATGTTTGATTTAGATTTCTTAAATTAACTGCATTGGTATTAGTATTAACCATATAGTGCAAAGAAGCTGTCATTATATATATGTATATACACCTAAAGATGCAACCCAGTCTTAATATCTTTCCCCATAATTTGAATTTATGGCCCCTAGTTCTAGAATCATAAGAGACTCTTTTGCAGATCTCACAAGATTGTTGCCCATCTTTGGACCCTTTCAAATTGCTCAATATCTTTCTTTAGTTGTAGTCTCCATATTTAAACACAGTATTCTAAGTGCCATCTTACAATTGCCTTATACAGTGGGCTTATAACTTCCTTACCTATACAAACAAATGTTCCTGTCATTAAAAGACTATGTATACCTAATAAAATGGTTACTCAGCGTATAATATACTGGGCTACCACTTGCTCCAACTTAAAACACAAATTACAGTATGACCAGTATTGAATCCAGTGTTTGCACTGGGGGAGATGTAAACTTAAAGGTACATGCACTGGGGCAGAAATTTCAGGGGTACATGTAATATATGTGTATACTTTTTATTATTAATTAATATTTACAACATATGTATATGTTACAAACATATACATAAATATACAAATCTGTATATTTATGAATGTTATAATAAGAAAATATGAGAAAACAAAATAAGAAACAAAAGGAAATATTTATTATTTAACATCTAAATACTAACAGTCAGTTTGCAAAAACCACATTACTGACAATAATCACAGTTTAATAATATGAAAATTACTGATTAAAATTTGCAAAAAAATCATACAAATTATATTCAAACATGCAAGTATTATAATAATCTTATTCTTCTTTGCATATGTATCGATCACTTCTTTTATTATTTTTTTCCGATAACCCATTCGGGTCTTCTAAGTGTGTCTTCATGCAAGGTTGTAATATTACAGTACAGATACATATATAATAAAAAGATTATAAAATGTATTGTTTATAGGCTACAACCGAACCGTCTTGTTTGGGGTATATAAAGGAAGGATTAGTATTGGTATTAGGAATGGCCACATGGTGCAAGGAAGCCTATGCTGCACCAGCCAAAAAAAAATTAATAATAATAAGAAGAAAAAGAAGAAGAAGAAAATTAAAAAAAAAAAATAATTAACAAAAGAAAAGGAAACAGACAATATATGTGTTTCCCTCCTCCTGTAGGTAATTATCCAGCTGACCTTTGAATTTCCCCAGATTGCCCGCCTCTACCACCCATGTAGGTAACTTATTCCAGTGATTTATAACTCACTGGCTAAAATAAAACTTTCTGCAATCCAGTCTAAACATCACCCCAGTAACTTGAATTTATGGCCCCTAGTTCTAGAATCATTTATAACAGTGAAAATTTTGTCCTCATTCAAATTTATTTATACCTCTAGGTGAGCCTTAAACACCTCAATCAAGTCTCCTCTAAGGTGCATAGTTTCCAAGCTCTGCAACCCATATATATGAAGTCTTTCCTCATAGCCCTTTTGCAGACCTCACCAGGCAAGTTACCTATCTTTGGACCCTTTCAAGAAGTTCAATGTCTTTCTTTCTTTTCAATGTTATTCTTCAAGTATAGCGGTCTCCATACTTGATGACAGTATTCCAAGTGTTGTCTAACAACAGCCTTATATAATGGGATTATGACATCCTTATCTCTACTAAAAAATGTTCAATAAATCATCGATAGGACACTATGGGCCTTCCTTGCAACCTGTCCACAATTAGCCCCAAGTAGACCCTTGCTGTGAAAGAAACAAATAAAGGGAATCTGAAAACCCTAAAGCAAAACTGCCAACGATTGAAATAGTGGCTGCAGTACACTCCTCTCTCTGCCCAGATATCGTTTAGCCTTTCCCCTGAAAGCTGTGGAATACTTTCTAATTACAATAGCATCTGTCACTGACAGACCAATTCAGGAGAACCTATTCATGGCCTGCGATCCAGTCAGTCTTGTTTGCAAACAAAGAATTAGTCACAAGTAGACTGGTTGTGTGAAACACTATCAAGAGATGGTTTGTGTGAAAATAAAGGGAACTATAAAATGAAAATGCTGACACTCGAAATAGTGGTTTTTAGTTAGAAGTTGTGCAGCCAGAAATATTGCCCTATTTAATTGTTTTTAAAATTGTGTCTTTTGAATTTTAGTGATTTATTTTTTCCGTGTACCACCTAATGAGTACCACACTTAATTGCTGTGATTTTTTGTTTTTTGTGTTTATTTGACATAAATTTATTGAATTAAAACATTCTGTAAACTGATAATATGGCCCCTAAAGAGTGCAGTAAGAAGAAAATTTGGCTAAGGTAAAGAAAGCCCACACGAGAAGCATGCAAAAATTTGATGAAATTTAATGGTAAAAGTACTTTGCCATAACGGCATTTGTATTGTTGCTCGCTCTGTAAACAGATGGTGGGTGTTATTGGTCTGGAGTAGCAGTTGAATCCCGCAGGAGCTTGAAACCCTCCCAAAGTGGAGGGGATAACCTGACCTTTTTTCTTTAGAATCTCTAATTGAATTAACTAATTGAATCATGAACAGAGTGGTATTGGAAGTTCTAGCGTAGTAAAAAATGTTCGTAATGTAGTAGTTTCACCGGTAAACTTTTTCGAAGTTTGCCGTGCTTCTCGTGTGGGCTTCCTTTACCTTTGCCTTTTTTTTCTTAATAAACAATTTATCCACTAGTCCACCAGTGATTCTAAAGAAAAAAGGTCAGATTACCCACTCCACTTTGGGAGAGTTTCAATCTCCCATGGGATTCAGTTTCTACTCCTGACCAAATAACACCCACTGTATGTTTACTGCGAGCAATAATACAAATGCCGTTATGGCAAAGTACTTTTACCGATAAATTTATTGAACTTTTGTATGCTTCTCGTGTGGGCTTTCTTTACCTTTGCTAAAAATTTAAATTAAAATTAAACAAAAATTTTGGCGGGAATTTCAACGTCCGAGGTCTTTGAATGAATATTAAAATAAAAATTACTATTTTTCACCGGGAAGGAATTTTATTCCACCAGGGGTGGAAACTCACCCTAGTTATCCCTCTGGATTCAACATTGAGTATGACTCATATCCATAAGTTTGATGGAAAGTTTCTGTTCAGTCCAGTTGCCAATAAACATATCTCTTTCAAATTTCTTGGCTTCAGATTAATAATTAGTACACATGATCCCTCCCTGGCCTAAAGTTGGCTCTATGTATGGCATTTTTGGACATTACTTACTAGACTTCATGGATTTATCTCCTGAAAAAATTATCCTAATTACTGTTCTGGTTCTTTCCACTTCTCTGAATGCAGCTCTCCATTCTCAAACAGTACATTTGTTACTATCTACAACAGACATTAGGAAGCATAAGTTACTTTGCTTTTACATGTAATCACCTGGAGATGTAATTTATAGAAACTACCATTTTCTCTCTCTCTTCTCCTAGTTCACTTTTACTGTTCTGAGTATTTAAATTCAAATACACCGTTAATGGTAATCCAATTTATTCCAGTCCCTTGATCTGTGCCTATCAGAATAAGGGAGTGAGAACGATAGGAAAGGTATTATTAAAGTTATTCTATAATTCAGCTTAAAAGTGTGCTTCTTGTGTGTCTGATCAAATAACAGAAGTAAACTTATTGTTTATTTCTTTCTGTGCAGTCCAACCCTGGCCTCAAGTTGGCTCTATGGATGCTAATTTTGGACATTACTTTCTAGACTACATGGATTTATCTCCTGGAAAAATGATCCTAATTACTATTCTGGTTCTTTCCACTTCTCTGAATGCAGCTCTTAATTCTTCTTCTTTCTTGATTTCTTGGAAGGACCTGAGGAATAAGGAATTCAGCTGTTAGCTTTGGAATTTTCTTTTATTGGTAAATTATTGACAATACTTGTGTGATATCTTCCTATCCAATTCTCCAAAGTTACTAAAGTGAAAAACAGCTTTGCCAAAATGCCAAGTTTCGTCACATTTCTGCTGCATATTCCAAGGGTAATTCTCTGTCATTGAAAACTATCCCTGCAAAAATTTTTGGATAGCCTCTCACCAATCTAAATGCTAACATTCCACATCTGGCCATATTTCTGTTATGATCTCTTCAAATAATGATATATAAATCTTTTGCTCCTCACCTCATATGATGCACTCCTAATTTACTCTGGAGATTTCTCTGAACTTATAAAACCTGCCTGTACTAGACTTTAGCTTCCACAAACCATCACCGTCTTGGTTATCTAGCTACACCTCTCCCTCATACAGTACTGTTTCTAGTCTAGGAACACTAAATAATAAGAGTATAAGCATTTAAATTTAAGGTAAAAAAAAACAATCCCCCCAACCAAACACACAATAATATTATAATTAGAGTAATTCATGCTACTATTTAATCTGTAATAAGGTGCACAAAAAACTGAAATTCTTCTGTGTGAAATCAACAAAAAATACTTCAAAATTGTTTATTTATTGATACCACTTTTATTTTCAATCTTCTTTGAACACAACTATAAAAAATCCATGTTCTTTGTTAAAAAAAAAAAGATTTTTAATTAATTTTTAAAATTAAAACTCCCTTTAGACTTGTCTGCGAGTGAAAAGCAAATTTAAAAGCCATGTGTTTCAATGAATGTCACAATTAGAGGCTAACCTGTCAGTAATAGAAGCACTCACTGCATGAAACACGAGGCACGCAAATACCAACAGTTCAGTTCCAAATGATGCATCAGTGTCACAAAGCAAGAGCACATTATTGAGTAGAGGAACATGCATGGCAGTAAAGCCAACTTGCTATCAATAAATTTTTTTGTTTATACTCTGGGACAACCACATAGTCATAGGAGTTTACAAAGTAGAGAGAATACAAAAAACAGCACCTTATTTAGTAGTCTACAGACTTGAGCCATGGTCACTCAAAGCACATGTACTTATGTATCCTCATGTCTGACCACTCAGCTATGGTGGCATGACAGCTGCCAATCAACACATGCATATAATTAGGTTTAACTTAATCATGAATTTTTCTTAATTGTGCAATAATTAACAGATTTCTGGAATTTTCAGTGGAGAAATCAGAGAAAACATTTACAAAAACAGCTCTAAGAAGTTTCAGTTGTGTGGACATGGTAGATGCATGAATTGCTGAAATAATGTCAAGGTCTCGGTCTCATTGACCCCACATGCCTAACTCATGGTTAATATACATACTACACTAGTATGCTTACTGGTTGGTTAATTTGTCCTAAATTCAACTTAATTTAGAATACTGTTGTTACAATGGATAGTTTCCCTAAAACTTGCCTGAAATCTCATCTGCACAAAGGGAAAGTAGATCAATTAACAGTCTATTTCTTATTGGTTCGTACCACTCCTTATCACACAGGTTTTTAATTTCTACTGAATGCTGCATGCATTTCTTCTTAACTAGCATCTATAATTCTTCCATTTGCTTCTTTGTGGAAGAGATGAACAAAATTTCTTTCATTTATCCCCTTCTACTTCTATTTTCTAAAATGTTCTTCTTCTTCCATATACTGGCATGCTTTTGAAAATTTATGAAGCTACTGCAACTAACTTCCTTGTATGCTCTCAAAACTTTACTATCCATAGTTCTAACAGTATCATAAGTTTATTAACCTTTTGTATTTAAGGTTATCATAACAAATAAAAATACTGAAACATCACAGTACAATCACAAAGCTTCTTTATCTGAAGATTTTATATTTTTCAGTGTGTGGAAAATAGCTGTGCCATCTTGAATTACACAATTGAGCAACAGCCCAACGAAATAATACGACTGCCTTACCTTACCTTTCCTCAGGTATCATACTTTTCAACTTTTCTCTTTTATATTCTTCAAATGCATCATTCCACCACACTGAAAAGACTATGAAAAAACTGCATATCTCGATTGATGATTGTTTTTGTGTTTTATCCATCATTCTAGAGAACTCTATCTGAAGAGGTTGCAAAAAAAAAAAAAAAAAAAAACCACCTTCCAACTAGAGTTCTTATTAATTGTGTCACAAATAGTATGGCATGTAAAACAATACATAATATATAAAACCTGAACTACAGCAAAATTAATAACTTCAGATGGCTTCAGACTTCAATATAAGCCATTTTAGGTTAATGAATACTAATACTGTATAAGTATGACAAGACATAATGCAGCAGTAGTAAACCACAGAGCTGGACCAAAATCCCACCCCTGCCATGATAGTTTTTAACCCAGGGGCTCACATCTGGTGAGTATGGGCTTGGCACACCCAGGGTCCTGAGCTGGATATCATCATTCTTCTCTTCCTTGGTGATTCCCTTCTACTTTTGACTCCCTCTCTCTCTCTCTCAGGGTAACCCGGAATTTTTTTTATTTTGGCTGCACCAGCCAAAATAAAAAAAGCCTGAGGCTTATGCTGGTGCAGCATAAGCCTCAGGCTTCCTTGCACCATATAGCTAATAATAATAATAATAATAAGGTATTTCTGCACCTCGGGCAGAAAGGTATTTCGGCGCCTTCTTTACTAAGGATATATATATATTTCTCGCCTCATTGTTTTTCTGTTTTTGGCACCCCTTAAAGAATGGTGCCCTGGGCAAGGGCCCTACTAGCCTGTGCTTTAATCAGACACTGGTAAACCAAGTATCACTTAATTCTAATACAAAGTAACACAAGTCAGCACTGAGAAATTTCCCATATGAGCAATTATTGCAGTACATCTGAAACAAAGTATGTACCTCAAGAACTGGCATGGATGGGGGAGCAGTCTGGAAGTGAAGCTAGAAACAAATATTAGACTATCATAAAGTCTAAAATTTCCTTCAAATTATAAATTTTACAATGGCCTAATATTTATTGCAGAAAAACTCATTTCAACTGTCATTTATCTGTCTTGTCAAGAACTAAAGGGAAAACTGGCATATAAAGGGATAATGGAATATAGATGTAATATAGACTATATAACTGTAACCATTAAATACATCAAGTTTTAGCTATCCATGTATGCTGTATAGTAGTAACAACTGACTAATGAAGCACTAGTGATAAAAGCTACTGTGCTTAGGAAAAAAAAAAAACAGCAGCTGACCAGATGGCAACTAGTATTGTGAGTAAATAACTCACTCCCCTGGCTGCTATATCATGCTGAGAAATATCAATACTAAGGACTGCTTCTTGATATCAGGTGGCAAGCATTGAAAAACCAAGTTAAAAATAGGCTAATAAAACTTGTTCTTCTACTGTTCAACTAGTGATGGGCATAATCAAATGACTAATACTGATTATTTCAAGACAAGAAGATACCAACTAAACTGTAATCAAAAATTTACAAAGAGGTGGTAAGGTCATGTATGTTATATGGCTCGGAATGCTGGGCTGTCAGAAGAAAGGAACAAGCTTTAATGTCAGCAGAAATGAGAATGCTAAGATGGAGTTTGGGAATAACCCTGAGAGACAGAAGGCAGAACAGCTTTAGATGGTGGGAGCATGTCCAGCACCACAAGTTTACCCACATTACCAAGCATGTACTTAGCTGCCAAGTTCCAGGTCGAAGGAGGAGAGGCAGGCTGAAGATGACAATCGAGAGCAGAGTGCAGCAAGATATGCAGAAACTCAGGCTCACTCCAGCAGACTGTGCCAACCATACTAAGTGGAAGCATTCCATCCATGTTGCTGACCCCTAAACAGGACAAACAGATAAAGTAGGTAAGAAAGTAATAACTGATTATTTCAAGGATTGATTATATGCAAATTAGTTGATTATGAAATCAACAACAATAATGACCAAACAGAACTACATATAAATGGAACTATTAGCCAAATGGTAACATCATTTTATCTCTACTTTTGATAACCTTGAATTGAATCTTTCCACCGTAGTTTTTTTTTTTCTTTCAGTTTTTCCCTTGTCAATTTCAAAATAACCTAAACTGCACATAATTCATTAAGAAAACATTATAACCAATTATGACTTCAAATTATACCCATCACTATATTTTACAGTTTAACACCATTTATCTCAAGAAATTTGAAATGATATACCAAAAACAGCCTCTCTCTCTTTACATATGGCCATAACAAACTGTTTCTATAGTCCTATACTTGTCATCATTAAAAGATTGACAAGTGACTCAATGAATACTAATTTTTGTGCTCAGTGTAAGATAGTTTTTTTGGTCCCATCTTTTCAATCCAATATCAACCTTAACTCTGCTGTCCCATTCAGCCAGAAGGCAAGGGAATTTTGTACAATTTAACTGCTGTCCAAGAAGTGGTTAGCCCTTTCAAATCACCACAAACTATCTACTTGTGATCACAATATTTCACCTTTTATAACAAGAATTTCACAGACAATTTCATAAGAATCCTTTAAATGTACAGAAGAGATGCCTATAATTGAGAATAATGTTCCAGTCGTGCATCAGAACTACTTATAAGATCATCAATGAGCTGCCAGTGAAGAGGCTCTATTCTGCTGAATTATTATGTAACATCCAGTGCATTGAATAATTCATCAATCCAGAGCACAAAGAGATCCCTCCCCACTTTAGAGTAGAAGGGAATGAATTAAGAAAATGAAATGAGAAGGATCAACAGAATCTTTTTGCTTAACCCACAGTCTCAGAACTGTGCTGAATGCTCTGGTTGATCTACACCTGTACCAGATTATTCATTCAGCTTGTGTGTTAAATTGTTATATCTCCTTGAACACAGCTTCAATATGAACTGGTACTTTCAAATTTAATATGCATACTTCAGTCAAAGTCTTGGCTAGTAGTATTAAAGGTTTGAGGTTTAGCTGAAATCAGTAACATTTCCACTTAGGGACATGATGAATAACTGATTAGCAAATTTTGATATTGCATTGCAGCTTTCTTATTGGTGCTGTATCCTGTAATACTGCACAAGCAAAACTAGCAGTCCAATGTGTGATTTCTGGGTTCAAGGGATTTTTAATCTTCCATTAACCCATGTTCTCATATTTTCAACACACAGATGGCAGGTATGAGCTCATGATTTGTCTTGGTTACCAATTCTATCACCAAAATAAGCATGATATTCTTTCTTGTAAAAGTCAGCAGTTCTTTTTTTCTAATTTTGTAGTGTAAAATTTCCACAGGTGTAACAGAAGGAATCAAGATTGTTGACACACACACTGATGACACAATTATCTGAAAAAAAAAAAAAAAAAATTTGAATAATAATAATAATAATAATAATAATAATAATAATAAAAGGAGTGCGATGGCCCAGTGTTTATGCTACTGGGCTGCCTGCATGAAGGAACCAGGTTTGAGTTCTGCCTTGGCAGGAGAAAACGTGTCTCCACCACACTGGTATAGTAATAAAATATAATAATAGTCATAAAATATAATAATAATAACAATAAGTATAATAATAAAAAAAATTGCGAAAGTAACTTCAGTGAAGCTACTTCTCCAAGGTCAAAGTGATGGCAAAGGAAGATAGTGGCACTATCTGTTGTTGCTCCCAAGAACTAACATTACCACTGTACCCAAGCTAAAAATCAACCTCCATAAATGGATGATCTCAAACAGAAGTAACGAACATACCGCATTGAGTGTGACTGGATAAAGTCACTCAGGCCTTACAGAGAGGTCAGTTCAAAGAGTCGGAGACAGTCTCCCGAGGAAGACAGTGGAGCAAGTGGTACTATCTCTCGTATGGCTACCACAAAGGAAGGGTAAGACCATTCGGACCAACCAAATGAAAGTGCTTCCTGACCATCCAGGAGAGAAGAAAAAGAAAATATATGAAGTGGAGCATCGAAATGACTACATGATGAACATACTTTGTAGTATGTTCATCATGCGAACATACTACAAAGTAAGACACCTCCGTAGCCAGGTGGGCAGGAGCAGCAGTGTGTAGCATACACTTCTTGATTAGACCGGGGTTCAAGCCTGTGACCATCAAATATGGAGGATGCGGAAAGGTCAGGGAATGAAAGGCCATATTGCTCTGCATATCTCCAGAGCAGTATGGCCTTAGTTGCTAATGCTCCTAAAAAAAAAAATAAATAAATAAATAACAAAATAATAACAACTACAAAGTAATCAAACTAGAGATTGATATGACAATGTACAGGAAGAGACTACATACCAAGTGGTTGGAATGATTCCCAACTGTTCACGTCACCAAACAGCAAATAGCAGACCAGACAAGGACCTAACTGCTCCTGAAATCTTGGAAAAAATCAAGCAGGATGTGAGGGTACTATAAAGAACATTGACAACATTAAACCAGAAGAGGAAGAGTAAAAATAAATACAACCAAGAGTAGCTGAAGTGGAAACATATGAGGTCATGATATCCAGAATAGAAGGCAAGCAGAAGAAGAAGGCCCTAACAGAATTCGACACAAAATAACCCAACAACGATCCCCAACTGCAAAAATTACTGAGGCAGAAACCCAATGGAATCCTGTGGCAAGTCACAGACCACCTCAATCAGCAAATAATACCACATTATCACCACAACCATGGTGCAACGCTGGAGGCCATCCACACAGCCATGTCCTGTGCTGAGCAGCCACCAAGGTCAATGGAAAAGAAATGAGAGACCAGCAGCAGAGAAAACAGAAAAATCAAGGAACTGCCAGCTTGGGAAAGAAAGCTTCAACAGAAGACAGGTGAACTAAGAGTCAAGATAGGCCAATTCACCCAGTACCAACAGGGTAATAGGGGTAAGAAGTTGATTGGAAAAGTGAAGAGCATCTTTAAGAAAGACAACATACACGGCAACCAGACCAAAAATAACAGAATATTTACATACTTAAGCAGAATTTCCTCGCACTCAGCAAGATACTTTTCCTTTGATCAGAGAAAAACAAACTGAGAATCTTTGATGAAAACCAAAGAGTCACCAGAGACAATCACTCAGAATAATAAGTCACCCAGAGTTTCTTACTCATGGAATCACATACCTGAAGGCTATGGACAAAGGTACAATGAACCCAGTCAAATGAAGGCAAATAATCTCTCTCTCAATGATGTCCAAGATCCTGACCAGATGCATAACCAAGAAGATATCAGACCACTTGAAGAGCCAGAACATTATTGGTTGAGCAGCAAAAGGATGCAAGCAGATGAGAAAAGGAGGCAAGAAGCAATTAACCACTGATGTGGCAGTTATGTAGCAAGCCTACAAGAAGCACAAGAACCCACAAACAGCCTACTTTGATTACTGTAAGGCCTTCAATTCAGTACCTCATAGATGGCTAACAGATTCTGAAGGTCTACAAAAATCAATTCAACAGTGACAAAAATGGAATACTATCATCAAGGTCGAGAGCATCACAACCAGACTGTTCCCCATCAGGAGAGGAATCTTTCGGGGAGATACTCTGAGCCCACTGTGGTTCTGTCTAACACTCTACCTGCTTTCCACCACGCTGAATAATAGCAAGTGTAGATATACCATAAAGGAAGGAGGGAACAACCTGAACACCCTCTCCCACCTGATGTACAGATGACATCAAGCTTTATGGGCAACTGAGAAGCAACTCCAACAGCTATTCCATATCACCAAAGAATTTAGCAATGACATCGGGATGGAAATTGTACTAGACAAATGCAAGACCCATAGATTGCATTAGGCAAAATTAGTTGGCCGAAAATACCAGCTACAGACTGGTAAAGAGATTCAAACTCAAATCTATCATGAGGGAGAGACTTACAAATAACTGGGGATGATGCGGGCTCAGCAGTTAGATTTGGTTGGTTGGTTTAAAATTTTAATGGTGCATTAGCAGCAGTGGCTATTATGGGTCAAGAAAAGTTCAGCAGTTACAGCACAAATAGATCAAGGCCTGTCTGAACAAAAAATGCCATCAGAGACTCAGAAGCCTGCTCACAGCAAGGCTGAACAGATTGGTTGTTTTAGGATTTTATGGTGCATTAGTACTGTGGTATTATGACCTGGTACTGTGGTTATGTGTTTTTCTAGAAGTATTCCTTCAGGTTCTTAATCATTTTCTTCTGTTGATTGATGAGATCTGTCAAGCCCCTTCCTGTTCCTTCTTTCCAAGCTATGGTCAGTCTCTTCCCTGCCAACTTCAGTGGTGTTGGCTGCTCATGGTCATCATTGTTCTTGTCTTTCTCATAATTTCCTTGAGCTCAGTGTTAGTTCATTCTCTGATCAAAGGAGTATTTTAGCATTGGGACGGCATAGGTGTTTATGGCTTTAACTACATTCGCTCTGTTCAGCCTTGACTTGGCGCATTATAGCCTTAGACAATGGCCTCCATTAAGACCACATAAATAAAATGGCTTCCAATTCGTGGCTCAAGAGTGGAATGGAACACTTGCCTGAGACTAAAGGATTTACGAACACTATCCAGGACCAATTAATCAGCACTAGGAACTATATAAAATACATCACTAAGGAACTCAAGTGAAGGTGACACATTTTAACAATGCCACCTAGTTAGAAATGATCCATCACATCCCCATAAGATGCACAGTGATCACCCAGATGAAGTTCACTCACAGACATGACTAGATCACCAGGATAATACATCAGAAGCTGGCAAGTAGATACCAGTTCATCAAAGAAAGTGTACCATATTACAAGTACAAACCATAGGCTATACTAGAGATCCAACCCACTAGCTGTACTGGGACCATGACATAATAATGGACAAGATGATCCTACACAACAGACCAGACATAACTTTCATTGATAAGAAGGAAAAGGCTACTTCCTGATTGACATAGTGGTGCCGAACACCAACAACCTCTAAAAAACCTACAAGGTAAAGATCAGGAAATATACAGACCTAGGACAGGATGTGAAAGAGATGTGACATATGAAATAAGTAATGACTATCCTGATAAACATGTCAACCACCAATATGATGCCAAATACCCTACACAAAAGCTTAGCAGCAATAGACCTCCCAGAGAACACCTACAAGGAACCCCAGAAAGTCATAATCCTAAACCCCTGGGATAGTCAGAGAGTTCCTCAACCAACAATAATAGCTGGACATAACAACCATCCTGTGCACTTGGTACCAATTCATCACATGGTGGAAACCCCCCTTCCCCCATCAGGAAAAAAAATAATAATAATAACAACTGCAAGAACACATATTAATGGGAAATCAACCCATGCACCATGCAGGTCGATTTACCATTAATATTGAGGATTGAGCCAATCCCCAAAGTTTTTCAGAACTTTTGAAAACAAAGAAAAAATAGTCCTATCTTAATAAGAGCCTAAATACCATTAAATAAAACTATCATAAAGGTTTTGGTAATATCATCTCTTTATTTGTAGTCATTATGCACCAAAACAGTCAAAAATAATCAATACATTGCTTTGGTTCTTCCTAGTAGCTTTAAAAGAAGCCATTAGGTTTGTAAGCCATATAGTTTTGGTATTCAGTGAAGAAAATAAAATAAAAATTTTAAAATGGCTGCAAAATAATAATTTAAAATTACAGATTGACTCAATCCCCACTTGCGTTGAGTAACTCCCACTTCGGCAGTGATCAAAGTGTGCTGAAGTGGGAGTTACTCAAAGAGGTAACTACCATTAGGGGTAAAGGGAAGGGGTATTGCTTTCGTAAAGGCGACTACAATGGACTGAGACAGTATTTAAATTCTATACAGTGGGATCAACTGATGATATTGCCAACAGCAAATTCAAAATGGGAAGCATTCAAAGAACTTATCGTGGAAGCTACTAGGCTTTACATACCAACTAAGAAATATTGTTCAAGGTTTAGGCCTAAATGGTTGTCAGATGAACTAATGAGGCATATGGCAGAGAAGAAAAATGCATGGGATACATACAAATTAACACGTGACACGGACGCCTATGATAGATACAAGTTGATCTGTAACCAAGTTACAAAGGAGGTTAGGCAGGCGAAGGCAGATTACGAGAGATCCTTGGCAAGGGATGCGAAGAAAAACAGCAAAGAGTTCTTTACTTATGTAAACTCTAGAAGGAAGGGGATGAATCAGATTGGTCCACTTGAGATCGATGGGTCAACTGTTGATGACCCTGCTCGGGTAGCTAACAAACTAAATGAATATTTTGCATCGACATTCACACATGAGGAGTTATTCAGCGAGGGGAATGCCAGAGGTGTATTCAACTCTAGCAGTAAGCTAGAGAATCTTGTAATAACTGAGAGCAAAGTGGAGGAGAAATTGTTGAAGATAAACACAAGAAAGGCACCTGGGGTGGATGGGATCTATCCAGTTATATTAAAGGAGGCAGCAAAGGAGGTAAGCAAACCCTTAGCCATAATTATGAGAGCTTCCTTGGACTCAGGGGAGGTACCCATTGACTGGAGATGTGCAAATGTGACCCCAATTCACAAAGGGGGATCAAAGGCTGACACAAGTAATTATAGACCTGTGAGTTTAACTTCTGTTCCCGGAAAATTAATGGAGGCACTGGTGAAAGAAGCACTGCAGGATCATCTAGACATGACTTCAGTTATAGCTAGGACACAGCATGGTTTTGTAAGGGGAAGTCTTGCCTGACCAATTTGATTGGATACTATGATGCAGTCACAAAAGAACTGGATGCAGGGAATAACTTTGATATTATATACTTGGATCTTAGAAAGGCTTTTGATACTGTTGCACATGGAAGACTGCTGCACAAATTGGAGCAGTGTGGCATTGGAGGCAAGTTGCTGCTATGGATAAAGGGGTGGTTGAGGGGGAGAAGACAGAGAGTGGTAATCAATGGACACTGCTCATCGTGGACTAATGTTATTAGTGGAGTCCCTCAGGGTTCAGTATTGGGGCCTTTATTGTTTTCTGTATTTATAAATGATATTGATGATGGTATATCAGGCTTAATGTCCAAGTTTGCAGACGATACGAAGGTTGGCAGGGTTGTCAAGGACACTACTGACACTATGCTGCTGCAACAGGATTTGGAAAGGTTGAGCAGATGGGCTTCGAGGTGGCAAATGAAGTTTAACATTGACAAATGTAAAGTACTACATATGGGAAACAGCAACCCCAGAGCAACGTATCAACTCTGTGGTACTACACTGACAGTGGTAGAGAATGAAAGGGACCTGGGGGTGGTGGTGCAGGCAGATATGAAGTTCTCTGAGCAGTGCAGACGAGCTGCAAGAGTAGCTCATGGTGTATTGTCAATGATATATAGGAATTTTTCTAGCAGGGATAAGGAGGTGATTATTCCCTTGTATAAGGCAATGGTCAGGCCACACCTAGAGTACTGTATACAGGCCTGGAGGCCTCATTTCAGGAAGGATGTAGAGCTGCTGGAACGAGTACAGAGAAGGGCAACTAGATTGGTGAATGGGACAAAGGGGTTCTCTTACGAAGAAAGGCTTAAGTTTTGCAAATTACAGTGTCTGGAAACTAGGCACCAGCGGGGTGATCTGATAGAGGTGTACAAAGCCTTGAATGGTTTGAGCATGCTCAATGCTGATGGGATTCTTCCTCTAGCTCAGAAAAATCACCTGAGAGGGCATAAATTCAAATTGAGGAAAGACAGATGTAGGATAGATGTGCGGAAATTTGCCTTTAGCCAGCGGGTGGTTGGTGGGTGGAACAGACTTCCATCCCTTGTCGTGGAAGTTGATAGCCTAAATAAGTTTAAGGCTCAGCTGGACAGGTATTTCGAACGAACAGAGGGGTGAAGTGGAAGTGGTTATTTTTATTTATTTATGTTACTTTTTTTTTTTTTTTTTTTTTTTTTTTGGCTGATGCTGCATAAGCTTGCTTTCTTGCATCAAATGCCTCTACTAATGCTAATGCTAATGCTAATGCATAATTGGCATTTCAGAAGGTTAAATGTCCTCTGGGAGAGGGAGCAAATACAAAATATATCATAATCTAGAAAATACAATTTATGATATATTCAATTTGTGATTCTATATACTACTTGGATGCTGATACTATAATTTCATTTTTTGAAAATTCTGATATGTAGGGAAGAAAGTTAGTGACACAATCTCTGTAACATATGTATCTTACTGAACTAAAGGATTAGAGCGTAATCACAGAAATTACTTCAGCAACTTGTTTATGTATTCCTTGATTGCAAGTTTGGCACATTTCAGTTCCCATGACTAACAAGTAGCCACGGGAAAGTTTCCTGGGGCACATTATAAGCCATAAGTGGAAATATATGCTGAATTTTCAAGATTATGTGATGCAGTTTTGAATGATGGCAGTTATTAGCAATGCCAGGTTTAAGTAGTCTGTGACCACAGTACACATATTTTTAGAGATTTTCTCTGGTGTTTACTATATATTGTCACATGCTCCTCGAGTGGATTACATCGGTGGAACTGGGATAACTTCCTCCATATGACGTTCAGTCCTCATATTTTCATTATTATAATTTCATTTTTACATGTTTAATTTGTGTAACTAATAATTTCCATGTAATGGTAAAAAAATGTTTTGCCAATTAATCTCAATATTATAATGTAAAACTCCTGGCCATGTCGCCGTGATGAGTATTATTGTCTCTAGTACATGTCCTGTACTTATCAGCAATAAAGAATTTATTTATTTAGTATTTTAATATAAATGGGATAAAAAATTTTAAAAAATAAATAGACAAATTCAAGACCAAAGAGTTTTACCTCTTACAGTATGACCATAGATATTCCCATTAATTGCACTGGTCTGGGAACCCAGACTAGTCATATTGCAATTAATGAGGCCCAGTGGTTTCTTGATACTGCATCACTGCACCTCAGTATTTCTGACCTTCTGAGCAATGTTTAGGTTGCACCCCAATGAGAGACATGTATCATGGAATCTATCAAGAAACCACTGATATTGCTGACTGAAATTGACTGATACCAAAAAACACTTTACTTCAGAATCTAAGACAAAGCTTCCCATAGTAATATACAGAATGGCATTTGGCAAACTTTCCTGTGGTGAGAAACATGCCATATTTGCCACAGAGGCAACGCTGGTTTCTAATCTGTCAGAACATTGCATAATTGTTCTACAATAGTTAATGACATGTCCAATTTACTATGGGCAGTTCAATACAATATTAAGTTGAAAAATCTGGAAATCTGGAATTCAGTTTCAAAATCCATTTTCAAAACCTAACACCGCTAGATTTATGAGACTATACTGTAAGTCAAGCACAAATTTCAAAACTTTCTAATTGTTATTTTGTATCCCTCTTAATGAAACATTCAGTAACTAATGATGAATCTGCCATCCACTGTATGACGGCATCATATGCTTTCAGTTTTCTTAGTTTAAATGAATTTATTATGTGAAATTTTCTCAAATGATTTAATTAACCTTCTTTCTTAAATCAAAATGTTGAATTTAACATATGAATAATTTATAAATATAACAATTATAATAATGGACATTACTTGATAGTCTGATTCTGAACAAATTCGACAAGCATGCTGGGTATGCCAAAGAAAGTTAAAATTACAGCCATCACAGGTGCCATCAGGACATGAATGAGGTGGTGATATCATGTCCGTTCCTTTCACATTTTTGTCACATCTTAAAGTAATAGTAGTGGTACGACCAGTTTTACAAGCCGTTGTTGGCCTTAATAAAAAAAAAAGGAAAAAAAAAGTCAGTTTTAATTAGAAAACTTAATACACTATATTTGGTTATAGTGTAACTAGTACTAAATAACCAAAGGTAAGCAGTGAAGAAAAGCTATGTTGTTATTAAAGTTACAAGTAGCAAGGATGGGTGGGGGAAAGTAAAAATGAGGGAGATAAAAAGTAACTATCTCATATAAGCTGGAAAAAAAAGTATTGTGATTAAAGTTATAAGGAATGGAGAGAGTAAAGGGATAGAATAAAAGTTACTTATCAGAATAACTCTAGGGAGTGCAACAATACACAGTACACAGCCAAAAGTCATGCAGACAAAAAAAAAAAGTATAATTAGAGGAGCTGCCAATTTTCATATCTCAAAAATTGGAAAATTTCCTGATTGTTATCACAGAAAATAGAGTTTTAGAGTCTCGTGACTTCAAAACTTTCACTGACATATTACACAACTTCTATATTAACTTTTGATATCTAGTGAATTATCATTTGAATAAATAGCATTTCAAAGAAATGTAATCAGCATACCAACCACATTCCAGACTTAAAAAAATACAAATGTGTAGTTTTGAAATAAAAATGCCACCCAATAAATGAAAATAACAATAACTTTAATTATTTGGTTAAACCAGACATAATTTCACTGTGTTTTTTCTGTAACTTCAATATAAAAAGAAATCAAATCCACATTCTCCATATTGTTGTCCCAGAGTAGTTATTTTATTCTATTTTTTCCATTTATTCTTATAACACAATTAGACAGATGAAAAAAAAAAATTGTGTTTTTACAGAAAAAAGTTTAGTTTTAATTACAGAAAAACTGATATTCTTACTACTTTTTCCCCAGTTACATTTCAAAAAAAAAATGTGCTCCAAAATTAAGATCAATCAACATTCCTACTCAGAAATGACATCTACAAATGAAAATGATCATACTTTTTTGATTAATTAATACAAATGTATTCAGAATATTTCTTTTTTTAAACTTGTTCACATTTCTTTGCTATCTTCTTACAAGACATGATTAAATTTCTTATATAATAAATGTATACCTTACTGCTAAAATTAGTATATAAATTCACAAAGCCGTGCATTGATAAATGGTGATGTAGCCACAAGTTTTCACCAGCCTTGGATGTTAACAACCTAAAATTCTCCAAAAGTAGCCTAAAAGTGGAAAAGTGACATCCTTCCTTAGATGGGCACAATGAAAAGATTTGGACTCACAGGGTAGCCACAAACCATGGCAAAGGTTCAAAAATGATGAAAACAAACTGATTTTCTCCTCTTTCTTTTTTCTTATCACCAATAAGGTTTAATTAAGTTTGTATTATATTATTTAAGTTAACCTAGATAAAGACTACAGTATTTATAGGGTAAATCTGCATATACAGAAACCATTAAGATGGCAACATCAAAATGTGTGTAATCCAGAGTTTCAAATACTGATTATTAAAAGAGTGAAATATTGGCCTTTTTTTTTCTTCTTCTTTTTTTTTTAGATTATATATACACCTTGTTACATAAGTAGAGATGAAAAGGGAATAGAAGATGCATCAGGAAGAACTGAACAGGATATCAGTGACAAATTAAATGGTTAGGTCTGTCCATGAGGTATAATGTTCTAATATCTGGCAACTCTTTTGTCCTCTAAGTGTTATATTTCCACCATGTAAAATATTAATATTACAAAATGCAAACCCTTCTTCCTTTTTTCTGACTTTAAAATATAAGGCATACATTCCAGATAACATAACTTTTATTGTACTTTGTTCACTTTTCAGTTTATCAAAATTTAGATGCATTGGCACAAATTATGATTTTTTTGTGATCACCTCCTTAAAAACTAAGAAAGTGGAAGTCATTTTGTCCAAATATGTTTCAGTATCTTTAGCCTCTTTGCTATGAAGATTATGAAACTTTGGCAACCTTTCTTTTCTTTCAGCACTTTTCTTCATGAAATCAAATATGTCTGCAAGAATTTCACCACTTTGATAGGAGGATTTGTTACAGCATTTTCTGCAGCTAAATGAATGAAATGGCAGAGACAACCTATAGCATTATTCCTTTGTTTTTCTTTTAATACTAATGCAATGTCATTGTTTTTATCCTACCATAACAATAGCATTGCCCACACATAATACTATACAATGTTTAATTCATATCTTCTGGCATTCAGATTTTGTCGAAGTAAAATCTCTATTCTGTCACTTTTCAAGACATTATGGAAAGTAGAGCACTGATATTTTTCTGTAATTTTATCATCAACATAGATTTTCAAATTTGTATCATTGTTATCATCAGATGACACATAAAATGCTCCATTTCGCAAATAGTGTCAATTTCCAGCAGTTATTAGGTGGCATTTTATTCAAAACAACAATTGTTTTTTTTTTTTTTTTTTTTTTACCAACACCATATTTCTTTGCCATTTTGGAATTCTTAAACATTTTCATAAATAAGGGATCGGCATAATCTGCTTTGGTCACAGAAAGGTCACGTTTTACTGAAAAAAAAGTTAAAGAATACCTGCTTTTATAGTCATACAAATTAGTATTTCCACTTTCAACAAAAAAACACTGCATTTTTTTGTTACCTCATTCACACCTTATGTTCACATCTTTGCTGACTTCAGATGAAGCAGGTAACCACCAAGGGTTATCTGCTTCAAATTATGAATAGCAGTAATATATTTTCCACCATCTACAATATTAATTCTACAAAATGCAAACCATTCTTCCTTTTTTTCTGACTTTAAAATATTTGGTCATTCAGCATTGTTGTTTGCAATGCTGGCTACCCAAAAATACAAATAACCTCACTATTCACAAGAACAATTTCAAATTAAAAATGGAAGAAATTAGAATGCACACTTCTCTGCATATAGAGGAACTATTTATTCATGGAAAATTTATTTTTCCATGAATAAATAGTTCTATTTATTACTTTCTTTTATTCAAATTATTTTTTTTAAATAGTTCACCATTCATTCAACCAAAACCAATTGGATGGGCAATCATGTGTGCTAGGCACATATTGTTGCTAATTTCAATTATGTTTTTCTTCAACCAGAAGTTCATGCCAAAGTAAACTTCTATACAGTTTGCCATATTAAATTACCATTTTAAGTTTTCTTCAAAATTATTTACTGTTGAAAATGATACCAGAAAAGATAACAATGTGTGCAGCTAACCTATGGATTTATTTATTTTCTTATGTATTTTCCATAAATATATATATGTGTAGATGCAAAAATTATTTATTACTGTTATTATTTAATCCACAGTAGTGGCTTCACCCAACAGAGAGAAAAAAAAAGAAAAGAGAGAATGGTAAAACTGGACTAAAATCCAAAGAAACAACACAAAGCAAAGTTTTAGTCTAATTTTGGTATTACCCCCTCCCTCTCATCCTTTTTCATTTCCACTGGGGATACAGTTCATTTTAGTTTGTATGGGAGTATTCTCTGATAGTTGAGTATTAAGTCAGGAAAGGATCACCATTACAGATTAAAGAATAAATATAATAAAGAGCTTTAAATGCAGAAATGTCTATACGTATTTTGAACTTTTAATACCTGAATTTTATTATGTCAACTGACATATAATTATATCAATTCAGCCGAACTATTTAGTATTCAGCATGGGAAATGTTGGTTACTAAAAACGGCAACTAACCTCCCTATTCAAAAAAATTAACTTCAAAAATTTATCAAGAGGAACTAGTTATTCATGGAGAAGGAAAGAAAACCAAAACCAACTGGTTTTGCATTTTCATTTCATTTCTTTCTTTTTTTGTGTGTGTTTGTTTATGGATTCAGAAATACATATTTGAAAAACAATGCAAAATTGCCTGAAACTCAATAAAACATAAAAGGTGACCTGCTCATAAAATCATAAATGACAAACATTTTTTGAAAATTTAAAAAAAAAATTCATAAATGACCTGTTATTGCAGTTTTCCTGCAAATTTATTCAAACATAAGTGTGAACTTAAATTTAATAACAGTCATCTAAATATACTAACATTTTAACAAAACACCAACATACTGGTTTTAATAAATTTGATTTTGAATAAATTGCATCCATTATACAAATGTGAGCCTAAGTTATATTGACAAAATTATAGTGATATTTCTACATGCCAAAAAAGCAAAAAAATATAAACATGTGTGCGTGCTAATTCTGAATGGTTATGAAGCTATGGTTGTTTGAATTTTAAAGGTGGCCTAGAAGAAAAAAAAATAACTATGGTGTTTTGAATGATAAAAAATAAATAAGGCTAAGTAGACATGTATGTAGTAAAATGCTTATTCAATACTAGGATAAATGTCTCTTTTTTTCTTATTTATTTTGTTATTTGGTTATTTATTAGTATTAGTATTTGCAGTGGAAATGATGCAAGAAAGCAAGCCTACACAATATCAGCCTAAAAAAAATTAAATAAATAAATAAGACACTTTCCATTTCACCTATTCATTCCCTCCAATAGTTTGTCTAGTTTTTCCATGAATTTATTTAAGCTATCAACTTCCACAACAACAAATGGAAGTTTGTTCCAGCACATAGTCTGAGAAAGAGGAAGAACCCATCAGCATTGAGCTTGCTCAATCCATTAAAAACCTTAAACACCTCAATCAGATTGCCTTGCAGGTTCCTAGTCTCCAGATGCTGCACAATTTGCAGAACTGAGCCTTTCTTGGTAAGAGCACCCCTTTGTTCGCCCTCAACAATTTTATTACCCTTCTCTGTACTCACTCCAGCAGCTCTACATCCTTCCTAAAATGAAATCTCCAGACCTGTATGCAGTACTCAGAATGTGGCCTGACCATTGCCTCATACAATGGGATAATCACCTCTATCTCTTCTAGCAAAATTTCTGTATATCATAGAGAAAACCCTGTGTGCTGTCCTGGCAGCATGTCTGCACTGCTCAGAGAACTTCATATCTGACTGCACAATTACTCACAGGTCTTCTCCATTTCCACTACCATGAATGCAACACCACACAGTTGGTACATTAATCTAGGATTACTGTTACCTATATGCAGTACTTTGCATTTGTCAATGTTAAACCTCAATTGCTATTTCTCAGTCCAACTGCCTAATTTTGATAGATCTTGTTGCAGTAGCATACCATCATTACTGACCTCATTAATCACCCTGTCAACCTTCATATCATCAGCAAACAGACATTAAGATTGATGTACCTTCATCAATATCATTAATAAATACAGAAAATGACAATGGGCTCAACATTGTACCTTGGAGGACTCCACTGATAACATTAGTCCACAATGATCAGTGTCCTGTAATAACAATTCTCAGCCTTCTCCCACTCAACCATCTCTTTATCCATAGCAATAACTTGTTCTTAATGCCACACTGCTCCAATTTGTGCAGCAGTCTATTATGTGCAGCAGTATCAAAAGCTTTCTGAAATCCAAGTATATGATAGTAAAATTTATATTTTGCTTCCAGTTCCTTTGTTACTGCATCTTAGTAGTATCCGGTCAGACTGGTCAGCCAAGATTGTCTCTTAACAAATATATGCTATGAATGCAGTATAAATTCATTCCCATCTAGATGGTCCTGCATGACTTTTTTAACCAGAGGCTTCATTACTTTCCCTAGAATAGAAATTATGCTAACAGGTCTGCAATTACTCATGCTACCTTTTGATCCCCATTTTTGAATTAGGGATACATTTTCACATCTTCAGTTCATAGAGACCTCTCCTGACACCAAAGATGTTCTCATAATTATGATTAAGGGTTTGCTTACCTGCTTTCCTGCCCCTCCCTTAATATAATCGGATAGCTACCATCCAACCCAGATACCTATCTTACATTTAACTTCAGCAAATTCTCTTCCACTTTCCTCTCAGTTATTATAAAATCCTTTAGCTTCCTGGTAGAGTTTGATAAACTTCTGGTATCCACTCCCTTAGAGAATTCCTCATGTGTGAATGTAGATGTAAAGTACTTATTCAGCTTGTCAGCAATCTGAGCAGGATCATTAACGGTTGAACCATTAATATCAAGCGGACCTAACTGATTTTTCCCCATCCTTTTAGTTTATATAAGAAAAGAAGTATTTACGATTTATATTTGCAAAGGATTTCTGGATTCAGAAATACATGTTTGAAAAACAATGCAAAATTAGCTTGCCTAACCTCCTTTGTGACTTGATTGCAGACTAGTTTATATCTATCATAGGCTTCTGTATCACCTGATAATTTATATGCATCCCTTGCATTTTTTCTTCTCTGCAATGAGTCTCAATAGTTCATCTATTAGTTTTTTTACCATTCAAAACTCCAAACTGTTCAGAATTGTACACATTTATATTAGCATTTTTTTTCTTTACTTGTTTTGGCATATAGAAGTACCCCAGTGTAATTTAAAAACATTCTATATAATGTCCAGGTGAGCTAACTCTAGTAAAAAAAAAAATAATTTTACTTTAATGTTTTAAACTTGAATAATACAATTCACTTTCAAAACTGGAATCTTCAAAGAATGGATTTTTAATTCAAAAAGTTATAAATCTGGTAAACTGGAATTCTAAGTCTTTGCAAATTTATTGTAATATATCAATTGCACAAGCTAGCCTTAACTACATTTATGATCAGACCAATAAAATATAACTTTCCTAAACAATTTTTTATTTAGTCCATAACTGGAAAACTTCTAGGCTTAGCATTAGCATTAGTAGAGGCATTTAATGCAAGAAAGCAAGCTTATGCAGCATCAGCAAAAAAAAACAAAAAAAACCCACTTCCACTTCACCCCTCTGTTCATTCGAAATACCTGTCCAGCTGAGCCTTAAACTTATTTAGGCTATCAACTTCCACGACAAGGGATGGAAGTCTGTTCCACCAACCGACCACACACACTGGCTAAAGGCAAACTTCCTCATGTCTATCCTACATCTGTCTTTCCTCAATTTGAATTTATGCCCTCTCAGGTGATTATTCTGAACAAGAGGAAGAATTCCATCAGCATTGAGCATGCTCAAACCATTCAAAGCTTTATATCTATCAGATCACCTCGCTGGTGCCTAGTCTAAAGACACTGCAATTTGCAAAACTTAAGCCTTTCTTCGTAAGAGCACCCCTTTGTTCCATTCACTAACCTTGTTGCCCCTCTCTATACTCGTTCCAGCAGCTCTACATCCTTCTTGAAATGAGGCCTCCAGACCTGTATACAGTACTCTAGGTGTGGCCTGACCATTGCATTATACAAGGGAATAATCATCTCCTTATCCCTGCTAGAAAAATTCCTATATATCATTGACAATACACCATGAGCTACTTTTGCAGGCCATCTGCACTGCTCAGAGAACTTCATATCGGCCTGCACAACCACCCCCAGATCCCTTTCATTCTCTACCACTGTCAGTGTCTGTCTTCTCCCCCTCAACCACCCCTTTATCCATAGCAGCAATTTGCCTCCAATGCCACACTGCTCCAATTTGTGCAGCAGTCTTCCATGTGCAACAGTATCAAAAGCCTTTCTAAGATCCAAGTATATAATATCAAAGTTATTCCCTGCATCCAGTTCCTTTGTGACTGCATCATAGTATCCAATCAAATTGGTCAGGCAAGACTTCCCCTTAACGAAACCATGCTGAGTCCGAGCTATAACTGAAGTCTTGTCTAGATGATCCTGCAGTGCTTCTTTAACCAGTGCCTCCATTAATTTTCCTGGAACAGAAGTTAAACTCACAGGTCTATAATTACTTGTGTCAGCCTTTGATCCTCCTTTGTGAATTGGAGTCAAATTTGCACATCTCTAGTCTGTGGGTACCTCCCATGAGTTCAAGGAAGCTCTCATAATTATGGCTAAGGGTTTGCTTACTTCCTCTGGTGCCTCCTTTAATATAACTGGATAGATCCCATCCACCCCAGGTGCCTTTCTTGTGTTATCTTCAACAATTTCTCCTCCACTTTACTCTCAGTTATTACAAGATTCTCTAGCTTACTGCCAGAGAATATTCCCCTCACTGAATAACTCCTCATGTGTGAATGTCGATGCAAAATATTCATTTAGTTTGTTAGCTACCTGAGCAGGATCATCAACAGTTGACCAATCTGATTCATCCCCTTCCTTCTAGAGTTTACATAAGTAAAGAACTCTTTGCTGTTTTTCTTTGCAAACCTTGCCAAAGATTTCTCGTAATCTTCCTTCGCCTGCCTAACCTCCTTTGTAACTTGGTTACAGATCAACTTGTATCTATCATAGGCTTCTGTGTCATGTGTTAATTTGTATGTATCCCATGCATTTTTCTTCTCTGCCATATGTCTCATTAGTTCATCTGACATCCATTTAGGCCTAAACCTTGAACAATATTTCTTAGTTGGTATGTAAAGCCTAGTAGCTTCCAAGATAAGTTCTTTGAATGCTTCCCATTTTGAATTTGCTGTTGGTAACATCATCAGTTGGTCCCACTGTATAGAATTTGAATACTGTCTCAGTCTATCGTAGTCGCCTTTACGAAAGCAATAACCCTTCCCTTTTCCCCTAATGGTAGTTACCTCTTTGAGTAAATCCCACTTACATTGGGTCATTGAGGCCGCCATAGCCTAGTGGTCAGGCACGCGGGTGCATAAGTACATGTGCCTTAAGTGACCGGGGTTTAAACCCGTGACTGCTGAATACGGTGCTGTTTCTTGTATTCTGGCTATCTTGTGAACTTCTCTGACTGTTTGGTCATCCCGAGTATAAAGCACACTGTGATCACTGCCACCTAGTGGTTCAGTTATCTGCAGATTCTTAATGCATGAAGAATCACTACTGATAATCAAATTCATTCATAATGCTTCATTCATAAAATTTAGTACTAGAATACACATATAACTATACCAGTAAATTTTTCTGACTATATACAACTACGAGTGGGGGGTTCAAAAAAGATGTATTCATCCAGAAGTAATTTTGATAGAAGGTTTAAACAAACACCATGTATTACAACTTTTCAATATAATCACCAGACAAAATAACACATTTTTGCCACCTCTCAATACATTTCTACAGGCCACTTTTCAGGGAATAAGCAGGATGCAGCAATATTTCAAACCCATATTCATGGGTACACCTCACTGCAGCATGTGAGAAATGTGCGGGGGCATTATCATGGAGCAGTCCCACACCTTTTGACAGCTTCCTCCATCCTTTTTCTTTTATAGCAACATATAGCTTTATGAGGAGGTTGGAATAATACTTTGCCATCACAGTACATCCCTTTTGAAGGTAATCTGTTAGTATCACACACCATGGTGATCCTGATCACCACCAATTTATCTTAACAAGGAATGTCATAACCAATAATTACATTCTGAGCAAAAACTAAATATATATTCACATACACATTTCTCTTCTATAAATAAAGTTTGAAAATGACTTACGTATATGATGTGTAGAAAAAATGAATATCAGAATTTCCAGTGGAACCTTTAAAAGAAATAATTTATCTGAAATTAAAACTGTATAGATATCTTTTTCAAAGAGAAAAGTTAGTTTTCAGGTTACATTTCATTAAATAAGGAATGAAAGCCAGATATAAGTAAAATTAATTTTTGACTCAAGGATATCATACATACTCACTTTGGAGAAATTCTTTTGCAACAGAAATATTTGCAAAGTATCCGTCTGTGGTAATTCCAATTAAAGTATCACCAAGGCTAAAATGAATGCATTATAAGAATTCATTACTTTCTCATATTTAAGATGCTAATGCAAATTAGACACACATATCATCATCATCACATAAAAATATATACAAAAAAACAACCTATACATAAAGCTTATATAGGTCTTTGATTAGACAGTAAAACCAATGAAATGGCCATTAGGGTGCCAGCACTGTACTAAAAAAGCAGCATAGCTTTTCTAAGAATATTGCTTTTGGTATTGCATACTAGAAAACCATACTGCACCATGTACAACCAAACCACTGGATTCTATTCCTTGAATGTGTTAATGATATTTGCATCACACAGAAATCTGTTATCAAAATATTTCAGAACGTTGCAATGCCAATATGAGTTCATTGAATTTTAGTTGATAAAATCTTTAACATAACTTTTTTTCTTTTTTTTTTCACTATTCATATTTTAAAACTTTGCATCTCACATCTTGCTATTCAATGTCATCAATCAGGTACCAGATACTGCAATGACAGAGGTCTGATCACAATCCAAAAGGGAAAAAAAAAAGACAGCTAATAACGAATAAAATAATTTTATTTATTTCGTATGATGTGATCAAATACATGAAGGAACCAGTTTTTTTTTTCTTGCTTCCTTCGTGTATCGTGGCCGGGATATCCAACCAACCAGTTGGTTCGGCACCATCATGATATCCAGCCCAAGGCGGGAATCGCACCCGTGACCTTTGGGTTGCCAGGCAGGCACTTTACCTACCCGGCTAGCCCGGTCGGCAATAAAATAATCATTAGGTTCAAAGTGCTAGCAATGAACAATTCGTAGGGCATTATGTGGCACAGAACACCTTCAATAAAATATAACACCTGGCAACCTTCTTGATGTAATACAACATGCAAGAATAAATACAGCCTCTATTCAAGATAAATCTGATCATGCTGTCTATAATCCAGCAGTGTTTGCATGAAACCAGTCAGGTTTCTCACAAAAAAAGAGTACATTTTGTTGGTTCAAATTTAATCACTTAAACTCTTTCTAACTTCCTAAATACAGACCCAATTTTACTGAAGTTGTTTTTGAAGGTGATAACCTGAAACTATTTGTGAATTTCAGGTGGACAGGACCTGACGGTTCCATTCCAATATTTCAATTACACAAACAATTGCTGTTCTAGTTCAATATAAGTCACTGTTACATTCTCTAACTCTAAATATTTCATTGTCTCAACCTTGGGAGGAACATTTTAGAACTTTAAATGGGCATTTAGCTGGTGACTTTAACTTTCCAGATATTAACAGGAACTTGTAGGTTGGTCACTCACTAGCAGGACTTTTGTGGATTTATTTGATTACTGTTTCCTACATAACCATTTTGTGTAGGAAACAGTAATCAGAATCTTGATCTGATTATTGGCAGTGATCCTTCATGTATTAAGAATCTGCGGATAAAGGATCCACTAAGTGGCAGTGATCGCGGCACTTTGATGTGGGATTTACTTAAAGATGTAATTACTGTCAGAGGCAAGGGAAAGGACTTTGGCTTTGATAAAGGTGACTACATAAGTCTCAGACAGTTTTAAATTCTATGCAGTGGAAAGAACTGATGAAATTAACAACAGCAAATTTAAAAAAGGAAGGTATTCAGGGATGTTATCATAGAAGTTACTAGGCTTTTTATACCAACTAAGAGATACAGTTCAAGGTACAGACCTAAATGAATGTCACGAACTGATGAGACTTGTGGCAGCAAAGAATTCATGGGATAAGATAAATTATCAGATGACACACAGATAGTTACAGTAGATACAGTCAAAGCTTTATATAACGACCCCCCCCTCCCAGGAATGAGAAAAACGGTTGTTATATCGACTTTTCATAAAATCAGCAAAAAACAAGTAAAAGCTTAAACATTAATGTGATTCTACAAACAGTATAATCTTATTTTTAATATCTATATAATATCAGTGTAGATACACCATAGATAACTCTTAAGAAACTACGATGGTAATGTGGGAGGCATCATTTGCTCTGTATCTCATATTGTGCTCTTCCTTCACAATGAGTTTCCATGGTATTGCACTACCTCGAATAAGTAATGCTTCACTAATAGAGAAGACTACTGTTACTTACTCTCAGTGAGTACCACCACCCAGACGGCACCGTTTCAAAGCTATTGGCCTATTAACGGTGGGTGGGCAGGTACCCTGGTATTGCAGACATGACAACCCAGTTGTGAAGATAATCACACAATATGAGAGATGCCAAAAGGTTTATATGATAATATTTACAAATAGTGAAGCATTACTTATTCGAGGTAGTGCAATACCTCGAATAAGTAATGGCAACTCATTGTAAAAGGCCGCTTCCATAGCCAGGTGGGTAGGAGCAGCAGTGCATAGCACACGCTTCTTGATAAGACCGGGGTTCGAGCCCGCCACCACCAAATACGGAGGATGCGGAAAGGTCAGGGAATGACCACCACATATCCCGGAGCAATATGGCCTTAGTTGCTAATGCTCCTAAAAACCCAATAACAACAACAACAATCATTGTGAAGGAAGAGCACAATATGAGATACAGAGCAAATGATGCCTCCCACACTACCATCGTAGTTTCTTAAAAGTTATCTATGGTGTATCTACACTGATATTATATAGATATTAAACTCTTACTCTTAACATATTATGCCTTGTGCATTTAGTTATTTTTAAATCTTATTTTTAATATGTAATAAAGTATTAAACAAGAAAATTATGATTGTAAATTTTACACTGATTGTAGAGTGCAGTAAGGTTACAATTAAATTGTAAATTTCACTACATGGGTTACATATCTATCAAGAGAATTGTTTAATACTCTAAAATAATTTTTCAAAACATGTTGTTTCAATGGTAGAGCATGTTTTAAAAGAGAATTATGAAGGTGCACAATAGTAGTTATTTCACTTTCACAGTTAGGCTGTGCTTGAAAAAAACCAGTGTACAAGTTCTAATGCTTAATGAGTATCTTTCACTGAACTGAAACTTCTTGTTTAACCACAGTAGGTTCCTGATCTTTATCACTACAAATTTCAGATTTCATTACATCTGCAATGAGTTCCTCTTCATTCGTGCATATCCTGAAACATTCAATGTCTGCATCCACTTCTGCATAATCTTTGAAACTTAAGTTTTCCTGTAAGTTTAGGTGATGATGCACATGCTCAAATATTTCTTCCCTATTTTCAGACTGTTCTTTGAATTAATAGAGGAAGAAGCATCTGAAACTTCACACATTGCATCATTCAAGGTGGTAAATTCAGCATGTCTGAAGCAGTTGGCGATAACTTTTTAATCAACTTCATCTCATGCTGAAACACATAAATACAGTTCCTGCAGGATGTCGCATTTGCATTGATGTTTGCTTTCAAGACATAGCACAGTTTTGTTTACTAGCATTCTTTGGTAGTTTTTCTTAAAACACTGGATCACACCTTGATCAAGTGGCTGAAGAATTGACATCATATTTGGTGGTAGGTATTCAACAGTCACTGCATGTAGGTCATTTACTTGACAATGTGGGGTGCAGTTATCCACAAACAGCAAAATTTTTCTATTCCTCTCACTCATCCATTCTTTGTAGATTTGTGATGTCATCTGTGCCTTTTGGTTTGCTAGATAGATAGTTGGTAATGTCTTCAAACATTTAATGCATCAAGGCTTCTGGCCTTTTCCAATGATTAAAAGAGGGAGCTTCTCTGTGCTACACATGTTTGCTGCTAGGAGAAAGGTAATCTGTTGTTTGGCCTTTTTTTCCACCTCTACATTTCTCACCTTTAAATGTAAGTGTTTTATCCGGTAGCAATTTAAAAAAAAGAGTCCAGTTTCATCAGCATTGAAGATGTCATTGTGGTCATGTATCAGCAAGACATTTTTTAAACGATTTTCTTTTATTTCCTTTGTAGAGTCAATGCCCATGTCACTTTCGCCACACACGTTTTTGGAAGACAGGCCATTACGAGTCTTAAATTTCTGGAACAATCCATCTGACCTTTAAATTTTTCAATATCCAATCAATATGCAAACGATTCAGCTGTAGCTTTTAAAAGATTATCATCTACAGGAATTTGTTTTGTGTGCACCATCATTAGCTGTTCCAAAAGTATCTTTCAAGATTTGGATACTTCACCTTTTGTGCTCGAATCCTCCTACCCAGTGTACGAGATTTCTCTATACTTTCAATCGTTTTCTGCTCTTTCAGAATAGTGAACAGAGTATGCTTAGGAATGCCGAACTGTTTGGTGATGTCAGTTATCTACAGCTAGCAAAATGCTAATTTTTATCAGTAATTGGCAAAGCTATCTGATTTCTTGAAGCTATACTAATAAACATACACTCAAAGTAATGAAATTAACTTCTAGCTGATGTTTATTTCATTACTGCACTGCTAGAAAACAGCATGAGAAATCTTAGCAAATCATTTCTCATGATCAGACTGCAAGCTCGTCAACTACTTCATTTTTCGATTAAGACGTACAAATTTATAGTCATTATAGAGAAATCCTTTATTTTCAATGTTGTTGTATTGAATGTAAAATAGCAACCGGCCTATTTCTCATTCAAGTAATGAGAAATAGGCTGCATCCTTGGACTCAGGGGAGGTTCCCACGGACTGGAGATGTGCAAATGTGTCCCCAATTCACAAAGGTGGATCGAAGGGTGACACGAGTAATTACAGACCAGTTAGTTTAACTTCTGTTCAGAGTAAAATAATGGAGTCGCTGGTTAAAGATGCATTGCAGGATCATCTAGACAAGACTGCAGCAATAATTCAAACACAGCATGGGTTTGTTAAGGGAAAGTCTTGTCTGACAAATTTGATTGGTTATTATGATGTGGTCACAAAGGAACTGGATGCAAAAAGTAATTTTGATATCATATACTTGGATTTCAGGAAAGCTTTTGACACTGTTGCGCATGGAAGACTACTGTACAAATTGGAGCAGAATGGTATTAAGGGTAAGTTGCTACAATGGATAAAAGGATGGTTAAGTGGGAGAAGACAGAGGGTGGTAATCAATGGGTGCTGCTCTTCATGGACTAATGTTATTAGTGGAGTCCCACAGGGTTCGGTGTTGGGTCCACTGTTGTTTTGTGTATTTATCAATGATATTGATGAAGGTATATCAGGCTTAATGTCGAAGTTTGCAGATGACACAAAGGTTGGCAGGGTTGTTAATGACAGTAATGGCAGTGTGCTACTGCAACAGGATCTAGATAATTTGGGCAGATGGGCTAAGAAGTGGCAACTGAAGTTCAACCTTGACAAATGCAAAGTACTGCATATGGGTAGAAGTAACCCCAGAGAAATGTACCAACTGTGTGGTACTACACTTAAGGTGGTAGAAAATGAAAAAGACCTGGGAGGAATTGTGCAGTCAGATATGAAGTTTTCTGACAGTGCAGACAGGCTGCTAGGGCGGGTCATGGGGTTTTGTCAATGATATATAGGAATTTTGCTAGCAGGGAAAAGGAGGTGATTGTCCCTCTGTATAAGGCAATGGTCAGGCCACGCCTTGAGTACTGCGTACAGGTCTGGAGGCCTCATTTTAGGAAGGATGTAGATTTGCTTGAGCGTGTACAGAGAAGAGCAACACGATTGGTGAGGTGAATGAAGGGATTCTCTTACCAAGAGAGGCTTAAGTTCTGCAAATTGCAGTGGCTGGAGACTAGGCACCTGCGCGGTGATCTGATTGAGGTCTATAAGGCCTTGAATGGGTTGAGCACGCTGAATTCTGATGGGATCCTTCCACTTGTTCAGATTACCAACCTACGGGGACATAAGTTCAAATTAAGAAAGGACAGATGTAGAATAGATGTGTGGAAATTTGCCTTTAGTCAGCGGGTGGTTAATTGCTGGAACAAACTTCCATCTGTCGTTGTGGAAGTTGATAGGTTAAATAAATTTAAGGAGGAACTGGACAGGCATTTGGAGGGAATGGTGTGATTTTTTTTTTTTTTGGCTGATGCTGCATAAGCTCCTACACTTGCTTTCTTGCATCATGTGCCACTACTACTACTACTACTACTACTACCAACCACACAGGACATTATAACGTGTTAAGAGCTTAAAAGAGGTTCACTACAAAAAGCTTCAACTGTGTAAATTAGTCTGCAATTAAGTCACAAAGATGGGCAAACTAAGACAGATTACAAAAAGTCTCTGGTAAAGAATGAAAAGAAAAGCATTAGTAGAGGCATATGATGCAAGAAAGCAAGCTTATATAGCATCATCCAAAAAAAAAAAACTTCCCATTTCATCCACCATTTGCTCCAAAAGTTTGTCCACTTTTTCCTGGAATTTATTTAAGCTCTCAATTGCCACACAATGACAGATGGAATTTTGTTCCAGCAATAAACTACCTGTTGGCTAAAGGCAAACTTCCGCACATCTATTCAACAACTGTCTTTCCTCAATTTCAGTTTATGCCCCCACAGGTTTGTAATCTGAGCAACAGGAAGAATCCCATCAGCACTGAGCCTGCTCAATCCATTCAAGGCCTTATACACCTCAATCAGATCACCTCGCAGATGCCTAATCTCCAGATGCTGCCCTTCTCTGTACTTGTTCAAGCAACTCTACATCCTTCCTAAAATGAGGCTTCCAGACCTCTATGCAGTACTCAAGGTGTGGCTTGACCATGGCAGCCTGTCGGCACTGCTCAGAGCAATATGACTTCATATCTGACTGCAAAATTACTCCCAGGTCTCTTTCATTCTCCACTTCCCTGATTTGGTGGCATTTCTCTGGGGTTACTGCTTCCCATATACAATACTTTGCATTAAGCATTAGCATTAGTAGAAGCATATGGTACAAGAAAGCAAGCTTATATAGCATCAGCCAAAAAAAAAACAAAAAAAAAAAAAAAAACCTCCCATTTCCCCTATCCATTCACCCCAAATGTTTGTCTAGTTCTGCCTTGAACCTATTTAAGTTGTTGACCTCCACTACAACAGATGAAAGTTTGTTCCAACTATCAAACAACCAGCTGGCTAAAGGCAAATTTTTGCACATCTAATCTACAATTATCTTTCCTCAATTTGAATTTATGTCCCCTCAGGTGAGTAATCTGAGAAAGAGGTAGAATCCCATTAGCATTGAGCTTGCTCAAACCATTCAAGGCCTTATACACCTTAATTAAATCACATTGCAGGTGCCTAGTCGCCAGAAGCTACAATTTGCAGAACTTGAGCCTTTCTTGATAACACCAACACTTTGTTCCACTCACCAATCTCGTTGCACTTCTCTGCACTAATTCCAGAAGCTCTACATATTTCCTAAAATGAGGCCTCCAGACCTATATACTGTACTCAAGGCGTAGCCTGACCATTGCCTTATACAAGGGAACAATCCCCCCTCTTATCCCTGCTAGCAAAATTCCTGTATATCATTGACAAGACACCATGAGCTACTCTTGTAGCCTGTCACTAGATATGGATGGATATGGATAAACTTCAGTTGCCACTTCTCAGCCCATTTGCCCAACTTATCTATATCCAGTTGGTGTAGCATACTGTCTTTACTGTTGTTAACAACCCTGCCAACCTTTGTAACACATGCAAACTTGAACATTAAGCCTGATATACCTTCATCAATATCATTGATAAATATAGAAGACAACAATGGGCCCAACACCAAACCCTGGGTGACACCACTAATAATAACATTAGTCCCCGAAGAGCAGTGTCCATTGATTACCACTCTCTGTCTTCTCCCACTCAACCATCCTTTTATCCATTGTAGCAACTTACTCTTAATGCCATACTGCTCCAATTTGTACAGTAGTCTTCCTTGTGCAACAGTGTCAAAAACCTTTTCCTGAAATCCAAGTATATGATATCAAAATTATTTTTTACATCCAGTTCCTTTGTGACCACATCAGAGTATCCAATTAAATTGGTCAGAGAACACTTCCCCTTAACAAATCCATGCTGTCTGAATTATTACTTCAGTCTTGTCTAGATGATCCTGCAATGCTTCTTTAATCAGTGACACCATTATTTTCCCAGGAACAGAAGTTAAACTAACAGGTCTATAATTACCCTTTGT
The DNA here is from genome assembly GCF_048544385.1 of Mastigoproctus giganteus. NCBI lineage: Eukaryota > Metazoa > Arthropoda > Arachnida > Uropygi > Thelyphonidae > Mastigoproctus > Mastigoproctus giganteus. The sequence goes on from NC_143578.1 coordinate 66,223,003, forward strand.
GAATTGGAATTGTGAATGTGAATCGTGTAACCTTTTGATCCCCCTTTGTGAATTGGAGATACATGTGCACATCTCCTTTACTTATGTAAAAAGTAAAAGGAGAGGATCATCCATCCATATCTAGTGGACCAATCACATTGGTCCGCTAGATATGGATGGATGATCCTGCTCAGTTTGCAGACAAACTGAAAGGGTATTTTGCATCTACATTCACACAAGGAATTTTTAGGGGTGGGGATACCAGAAGTGAATCAAATACTGGCAGGGAGCTGAATGACTTTATGATAACTGAAAGGAAAGTAGAAGAGATTGTTCAAGTTAAACATAAAAAAGGCTACTGAGGTGAATGAGCTCTATCCAGTTATATTAAAAGTAGCAGCAAAAGAGGTAAGCAAATCTATAGCCGTGATTATGAGAGCATCCTTAGATTCAAGGAAGGTTTCTATGGACTGGAGATGTGCAAATGTATTCCCAATTCACAAAATGTGATCAAAGGGAGACATTAGTAATTACAGACCTGTTAGCTTGACTTCTGTTCCAGAGAAAATAATTGAGTCACTGGTTTAAAAAGAAATGCAGGATCATCTAGACAGCAATGTAGTTATACTGCAGTCACAGCATGGGGTTAAGGGGCAATCTTGCATAACCAATCTGATTTTGTACCATGACACACAGTGAGAAAGGAACTGGATGCAAAAAACAATTTTGATATCATACACACAGATTTCAGAAAAGCTTTTGATAATGAAAAGAATGCTATACAATTTGGAGCAGTACTGCATTAAAGGCAGATTGCTGCTATGGGTAAAGGGATGACTGAGAAGGAGAAGACAGAGTGGTTATGAACCGAACCCCATTTTTGTGGGTGCTGTTCTTCTCGGACTAATGTTATTAACAGATTTCCCTCCCACCATGGTTCAGTAATGTGCTCCCTGTTGTTTTCTACATTTATTAATATTGATGACGGAGTATCATGCTTAATGTCTAAGTTTGCAGATGATATGAAGGTTGGCAGGGTACCTAATTACAGTAATAAGTTAATGTTATTGTAACAGGATCTAAGCAGATTAATCAAATGGACTGAAAAGTGGCAATTGAAGTTTAATACTGACATATGCAAGGTACTTCGTATGGGGTGAGCAGTAATCCCAGATTAATGTACTAAAGTAAAGTGAAATGCAGCCATTATCAACCCACTGCAGGATGGAAGCCTCCTCAACAATTTATGCTGAGGGAAATGGACCATAATCTGCCACGCTGGTCCAGTGCAGATTGGCAGATCGACCGTTTTCAGCAGTCAGGGGCTTGAACCCCGGTCTACTCAAAGAGCGGGTGCTACTACACTCCCGCTCCTGACCACTCGGCTATGGAGACCTATATTAATGTACTAGTTGTGTGGTATTGTAACTAGGGCAGTGGAGAACGAAAAATATCTGGGAGTAATTTACCTACAGAGGTGAATGGGCTCCATCCAATTATATTAAAGAGGTAAGCAAACCCTTAGCCATAATTATGAGAGCATCCTTAGATTCAAGGAAGGTCTCTATTGACTGGAGATGTACAAATGTAGTCCTAATTCACAGAAAGGGAGATTGTTATTTGTTACTGTTATTTGGTTTTTAGGAGCATTAGCAACTAAGGCCATATTGCTCCGGGAATATGTGGTGGTCATTCCCTGACCTTTCCGCCTCCTCCATATTTGTTGGTGATGGGCTCGAACCCCAGTCTAATCAAGAAGCGTCTGCAACACACTGCTGCTTCTTCCCACGTGGCTACGGAGGTGCCTGAAAGGGAGACGTGAGTAATTACAGACCTGTTAGGTAGACCTAAGAGACCTGTAATTACAGACCATCAGCAAAAGAGTGCTCTTACCAGGAAGGGCTTCAGCTTTGCAAATTGCAGCATCTGGAGCACAGGCACCTGCAAGATCAGAAAGAGGTGTTCACAAAGGAGGATCAAAGGCTGACACAAGTAATTATAGACCTGTGAGCTTAACTTCTGTTCCAGGAAAATTAATGGAGGCACTGGTTAAAGAAGCACTTCAGGATCATTTAGATAAGACTTCAGTTATAGCTCGGACACAGCATGGTTTTGTTAAGGGGAAGTCTTGCCTGACCAATTTGATTGGATACTATGATGCAGTCACAAAAGAACTGGATGCAGGGAATAGCTTTGATATTATATACTTGGATCTTAGAAAGGCTTTTGATACTGTTGCACATGGAAGACTGCTGCACAAATTGGAGCAGTGTGGCATTTGAAGCAAATTGCTGCTATGGATAAAGGGGTGGTTGAGGGGAAGAAGACAGAGAGTGGTAATCAATGGACACTGCTCATCGTGGACTAATGTTATTAGTGGTGTCCCTCAGGGCTCAGTGTTGGGTCCATTATTGTTTTCTGTATTTATAAATGATATTGATGATGGTATATCAAGCTTAATGTCCAAGTTTACAAACGATACAAAGGTTGGCAGGGTTGTCAAGGACACTACTGACACTATGCTGCTGCAACAGGATCTGGAAAGTTTGAGCAGATGGGCTGAGAGGTGGCAAATGAAGTTTAACATTGACAAATGTAAAATACTACACATGGGAAACAGCAACCCCAGAGCAACGTATCAACTCTGTGGTACTACACTGACAGTGGTAGAGAATGAAAGGGACTTGGGGGTGGTTGTGCAGGCAGATATGAAGTTCTCTGAGCAGTGCAGACGGGCTGCAAGAGTAGCTCATGGAGTATTGTCAATGATATACAGGAATTTTTCCAGAAGGGATAAGGAGGTGATTATTCCCTTGTATAAGGCAATGGTCAGGCCACACCTAGAGTACTGTATACAGGTCTGGAGGCCTCATTTCAAGAAGGATGTAGAGCTGCTGGAACGAGTACAGAGAAGGGCAACAAGATTAGTGAATGGAACAACGGGGTGCTCTTACGAAGAAAGGCTTAAGTTTTGCAAATTACAGTGTCTGGAGACTAGGCACCAGCGAGGTGATCTGATAGAGGTGTATAAAGCCTTGAATGGTTTGAGCATGCTCAATGCTGATGGGATTCTTTCTCTAGCTCAGAATAATCACCTGAGAGGGGATAAATTCAAATTGAGGAAAGACAGATGTAGGATAGACGTGCGGAAATTTGCCTTTAGCCAGCGGGTGTTTGGTTGGTGGAACAGACTTCCATCCCTTGTCGTGGAGGTTGATAGCCTAAATAAGTTTAAGGCTCAGCTGGACAAGTATTTTGAACGAACAGAGGGGTGAAGTGGAAGTGGGGGTTTTTTTTGTTTTTTTTTTGGCTGATGCTGCATAAGCTTGCTTTCTTGCATCAAATGCCTCTACTAATGCTAATGCTAATGCTAAAGTTCAGTCAGATATGAATTTCTAAGTAGTGCACCAGCACTACTCAGAAATTCATAGGGTGTGCCAGCAAGGATAATGTTCTTGTTTATACTCTGGCACGAGGACCAGGTCAATGGAGTTTACAATAAATCATCAATACAAACATTAATTGTATTTAGCAGTCATGGGCTCGAATCCCAGTCCACTCAAAGACCACATGCTACTGCACTCACGCTAGTGACCACTCGGCTACATATAAGGTAATGGTTAAGATGCATCTCAATTACTGCATACAGGGGAAGCCTCATTTAAGGAAGGATGTAGATCTGTTGGAACATGTACACTGAAGAGCAACAAGATTGGTGAAGGGAGCAAAAAGGGTGCTCTTACCAGGAAGGGCTTCAGCTTTGCAAATTGCAGCATCTGGAGCAAAGGCACCTGAAAGATCTGAAAGAGATGTTTAAGCCTTGAACAGATTCCAGCATCTGGAGCAAACCAAATTTGCAAATTGCAGCATCTGGAGCAAAGCAAATTTGCAAATTACAGCATCTGGAGCAAAGGCACCTGAAAGATCTGAAAGAGGTGTTTAAGCCTTGAATGAATTGAATAAGCAAGCTGATGGAAATCCTTGCTCTTGCTTAGACTATACACATGAATGGGAATAAACTCAAACTTAGGAAGGATTGTTGCTGGTTGGGTGTGAGGAAATTTGTCTACAGTCAAAGGGTGGTTGATTATTGGAACAAACTCCCATCTGGTATTGTTGATGTGTGTAAATGGAATATAAATTCAAGGAAGAACTAGATAAATTAGAGTGGGTAGACAGATGAAATTGGATTTTTTTTTTTTTCCCTTTGCTTATGCTGTATAAACTTGCTTTCTTGCATCATTTTCCACTACTACTACTATTACAAATGTTCACAAGGTCAGCATAACTTTGCTAGTAGATATTACCCATTGCAGAATTTTAAATGCATAGTGAATTGGTCTATTGGGCAATGCTAAGTAGTTTAAAAAGTTATCAGCAACTTTAGGCTGAACTTTCAATAATGGTATTCATCTCTAAGTTGAACACAAGACCAAGCTTAATGCTGAGATCTTATCTTGGTGTCAGTCTTCAGAGGGAAGAGTACATACTCCATGATCATACCTAATGCACAGTAATGCACTTTAAACCTCTTTGAGTATTTCATTTTATTTTTTAATTTTGTCTAAAACTGAACCCTATTTCTAGCCTGATACCATTGATGAATAAACATATCTTATAACAGTTTGGTAGCTTACTGCACTAGATGATATTATAATATATCTGTGCAGTGGGTAATCTGCTTGACAATTATACAAAAATTTAAAAAATCAGATATGCAAATTATTGAAATTTACCTATCATCTTAGCTTACTGACAGGCATAATTATCTTCACTCTATGAAACAAACAGACTATAGAAAGGAAGTATTTCTATACCTATGTCCATATGAACTTTATTCAGCCCTCTGATCAGTAGAACATGCTCCATAAGTCTAATGAGACTTTTCTAAAACACCCCAACCCTGTGAAGTAATGGTTAATTCTAAAGTTAACATGATAGGTTGATGATAGTACCAGTTAGAATTAGGATATAAAAGGCATGAACACTCAATATTTTGTAACAGGTAGATGGAACAGAATGGGATGAGAAAAGAAGCCAATTCCTTCACATCAGATATAATATACGGTTGTCGCATAATGAATGATTTGTAAATCATTTACCGCATGGCAGAAAGGGTGTGACACATAAAATCAACCGTTGAAAATATTATATCCCAAATGAAGATAGGTGGTAACATGACCATTCATCTTAAGCCAGGTAGACCACCATTAATGATTCCCAGAGCATGTCAAAGCTGAAATGGATAGTGAGAAGAAATCACATGGCAACATTAATCGGCTGACTAGACATTTGGAAGAAATAGGATATGGGTAGGACCAACTACAATTAGAAAAACTCTTCACAGAATGGGTTACCATGAAGTGTTACTGAAGTCCACAGCGATCATACTTGATATAAAAAATTTGTTCTTTTTAAATGTTTTCCTTTAGTGTCCCAATACACTTCAGAGAACAGTGTATATCAGGTTAAATGTAATTACAATGGCTGAAAAACTGGAAGCCAGTATATATATACAATCTTGCAGTTATTTGAAGAAATAAAGGCAAGTTGGCTAGTTGTTGGGTTTTAAGGGCATGCATCAGTGAAGACCATATTGAACTGCAGTTATTAAGTCTGTAAAAAAAGTGTGTGTTCACAGCCCAATTTGCATGTTGTGTAGACTGAAAAACCTGGAATGACATTGGGAGGACCCTACTGAGACTGGTTAACTACAGTCCTAACTGAAAGAGGCCTTTAGAAATTCCTCCAGTCCATGACAGAACTTGAGTTTGGATCTCTCCAAACAAGTGACAAAATGCTGTTGGGGGAGCAAAAATGGGTTTGGGTTTTGGTTTTATTGGCGCATTAGCTACTAAGGCTATAATGTGCCAAGACCAGGTCATTTATAAAAAATTTTAAACTTTCAGTGACCTAATTAGTTAGGTCACTATGTCAAAAGGTATAACAAATATATAAAAGAAAAATGTAAATTTTATATACGAGTAAAAATATTTATTGATTTTAAAAAGCTAAAAACAGCACACACATTGTCATTGTCAGATAAAATCTGACTGAGTGTATATGGCTCAGTCAGATGGTTAAAAGCGGTAAAACGGATATTGCTAAAATCCGGACATTCAATTAAAATGTGTCTAATTGATAAAATTGTGCCACAGGGCACACACATAGGAGGGTCATCAGCCCTCAGCAAAAAAGAATGAGTCAAATGACTATGTCCTATGTGGGTCCGGGCAAGAACAACTTCCTCCTTACGATTCCTGCGCAGACTAGACTGCCATGGTTCAATTACAGGTTTTATACGATATAGTTTATTCCCAGTCTGTCAAAAACGAATGGCCACGTAGGATGGTCTGGCAGGGATTTCAGTTTTAAAGCATACTTTAAAGACAACTGCTTACGTCGAAGCAATAACGGTGGTTTGTTTGCTTCGACGTATAAGCTCTGGACAGGAGATGTGTGATATGCTCCAGTAGCAATACGTAGGGCCTGATGATGGACGGGGTCCAGCCATCACAGGACACTGTCTCTGGCTGAGGAATATACCTGGGACCCATAATCTAGTTTGGATCGCACAAGTGCACGGTAAAGCCGAAGAAGGATACATCGGTCTGCTCCCCAAGATGTAGAGGAGAGCGAGCGGAGAATATTAAGCCCACATGTGCACTTTGTGAGGAATTGACGGATATGATCCAAAAAGGTCAGTTTTTTATCGAATATGAGTCCCAAGAATTTTATGTTCGCTGCTACTGGAATAGCATATTGTCCGAGCCTTAATTCGGGTTCAGGATGAAGATTATGCTTACGACAAAAGTGTACGCAAACGGTTTTCTCCGGTGAGAACCTGAAGCCATTTGCAAGTGCCCAGGAATTCAGATTATCAATGGCTTTCTGCAGTTGTCTTTCAATAACCCTCATGTTGCACGACTGACAAAAAATGCTAAAGTCATCAACATAGAGGGCACTGTTTACAGCTGGAGGAAGTTGTTCTGTGATTGAATTTATTTTGATGGCGAAAAGTGTGACACTTAATACTGATCCTTGTGGTACTCCCTCCTCTTGGCTGAAGGAAGGAGAGAGTGAGGATCCCACGCGAACTTGGAAAGATCGATTGGCTAAAAAGTTTTTAATAAAAATTGGGAGTTGTCCCCTAAGACCAAGGCTATGCAGATCTTTTAAGATGCCAAATTTCCAAGTTGTGTCATATGCTTTCTCCATGTCAAAGAACACCGACACCAAGTGTTCGCGTTTTAGGAAAGCATCCCGGATGGATGCTTCCAATCTAATAAGATGGTCCAAAGTGGACCGGTTCCTTTGGAAGCCGCACTGGATGTTGGAGAGAAGGTCATTTGATTCTAGATACCATATTAAAAGAGAATTAACCATTCTCTCCAAGATTTTGCACAGACAGCTAGTCAGAGCAATAGGACGATAATTGGTGGTGACTTTTGGATCCTTTCCTGGCTTAGGAAAGGCAAGAACGATTGCCTTTTGCCAGGAGTCCGGAAACTGCCCTTCAATAAAGATTCTGTTATACAGACAATCCATAGATATTGGTGAAAGATGTTTAATCATTTCATAATGGATGCCATCTGGTCCAACAGCACTTGCTTTGGAAAGAGTGAGGGCTCTTTTCAGTTCCTCTATAATGAATGCCCCGTTATAGGGATAGAGGACCTGGGACTTAAAATTAAGTGCCTGTTTTTCGATTTTCTGTTTCAGAACCAGGAACTCTGGGGAATACGAAGATGTTGCAGAGATGTTAGAGAATGTTTCCCCAAGAGCATTGGCTATTGCAGTTGGATCTGCAATAGCGCATCCATTATAATCTAGGATTGAAGAAGGGTGGGATGTATATTTTCCTTTCATTTTCCAGATTTTATCCCAGACTACCTTAGAGTTGGTAGACTGGTTAATAGATGATGCAAAACGGATCCACGATTCCTTTTGACTCTGACGGCGGATATATCGTGCTTTGGCTCGTGCACGTCTGAAGGCTATAAGGTTGGTCGTGGTAGGATATCGGTGGAATATCCCCCACGCTTTGTTTTGAGCCTTTTTTGCTGCTGTGCATTGTGAATTCCACCAAGGTTTGGGAAATGGTGGAAACCGGCCAGATGTTTTTGGAACAGCATTCGCAGCTGCTTGGACAATAATTTCTGTGATGTACGTAACTGCATCATTGATAGGCTCTTCACTGACTGTGCTAAGATCAAAATTTGCCTGATGTTGGAAGGCAGTCCAGTCAGCCTGATCAATCTTCCACCGTGGTAACCTGAAGGGAAGACATGGTCCCCCACTTTGTAACGAGGTTATCACAGGGAAGTAATCACTTCCATATGGATTCTCTCTCCACTTCCCAAGTGAGTGAAGGGAGTAGAGAAGGGGAGCAGATAGAGAGATCAATGGCAGAAAAAGTACGGGTAGGCATGTGGAAGAAGGTATTTGTTCCAGTATTTAGAAGGGAAAAGTCATTGTCATTTAGCATATGCTCTATGACTCGTCCCCTTCCATTGATGTTAGCACTACCCCACAGGGTGTTATGTCCATTAAAATCCCCGAGAAGTAAGAAAGGGGGAGGCAACTGCGTTAGAAGATCATCAAGGTCTTCCTGGGAGATGTCAGTCCCAGGTGGCAAATAGATAGAGCAGACCGTTAATAAAAATCCCACCGTAAGGCGAATTGTAACAGCTTCTATACTAGTTGTAATTAGCAAGGGCTGCACTGGGGTCTGGTTACCCACAAGGATAGCCACTCCCCCATGAGCAGAGCCATCCGCAATTCTATCCTTTCGAAAGATTGTGATGTTGTGCATGGTGGGATCATCATTTGCCTTAAGATATGTCTCCTGCAAGCAAAAGCAAACTGGCTCGTGCTTTTGCAGGAGAGCCTTGATGTCATCAATATTTCGCCGGAATCCACGACAATTCCATTGTAGGAATTTAGCCATTATTTTGGCTTGGTGGGTCCATCAGGCGGCTTCCGAGGTGCTGAGGGCTTACTTTTATCAGTCTTGGGTTTATCTTTTTTGGGGAAGAATGGACGCTGTCCCGTGTCCATTTCTTCCTCCGCAAAGAGTTCCAAGACTGAATCTTCGGGTACCTCCTTCTGCTCGACATCCATCTTTTCTTGGGTACTAGGGGGGACTTCCCCTTTTTTATTCTTTTCTTTTCTTTCATAGTTACCTTTGTTACTTGTGGAGTATTAGGAGGTACCGATATAGGAGTGGCAGCTGATTGGTCCTTCTGTGCAGGTTTTTGAGAACTTAAGAGATAACGCACAATGGGAGTGAAAGACTCCTTTGGAGGAATGGTCATGTCCGTCTGAGTTCCGACAGAACATCTCCCTGCTACCTTCTGGGCGTAGGTAGGTTTGTTGATATTCAGGGGTTTGACCGATTTCCTTGCCTCCTGGTATGATATATTTAGCTCTGACTTCAGCCTTTGAATTTCTTTTTCTTCTTTCCATCTCTGGCATGCTCGTGAATAGGCCAGGTGTTCGCCTTCACAGTTAATACAGGTGGGTTTTGCGGCTGAACATGCTGTTGTTTCGTGGTCCTTTGAACCGCATCAAGCGCCTGCAAGGACTCCACGGCAGGCCATTTGAGAATGTCCATACTTCTGGCATTTAAAACACCGTAAAGGGTTCGGAACGTATGGACGCACTGAACAATTGATGTATCCAGCTTTAATCTCGTCAGGAGGTTTAGGAGAGTTAAAAGTCAGGATAACGCTCCTGGTTTTAACAATTTTTCCATCCCTTCGCGCAGTAATTCTCTTGACGGCAATAACTCCCTGGGGTTTTAATTCAGAGCAGATTTCCTCCTCGGTTACGTCGAGAAGGTCCCACTCCGAAATGACACCTCTCGATGAATTGAGTGTTCTGTGTGGTGTCACTGTTATGGGTATTCCACCGATTGATGTTACTCGGAGGAGATGTTCTGATTGTCTGTCATTTTTAGTTTCAATTAAAAAGTCTCCAGAACGAAGCCTCTTAACTGATTTGGGTGAACCTGCTAACCCATCTAACCCTTTTTGAATAAAAAAGGGCGACATTTTACCAATCGGTGTCTCATTGGTAGAATGCATAATTAAAAACCTTGGGACAGGCCCTGATTCGGTTCGCTGCCTCTTTTTAGCAATAATGCTATCTGATTCGTTGTGTATGGTTTCAGATAGGGACCGGGTTGGGGCCCCTGAAGAAATAGGTTTATCAGGATTCATATAAATTTTATTTGGTTCAGTGCCCGGGCTCCCCACCCACCATGGAGCCCAAGGGACGCCCACTACCCGGCATGCAATAAATGCGCTCGGGAGTGGAACGCCAGGGCTACCCAGACACTATACCCGCACCGCAGCCAGCCTGAATCCTGTCCCTCGGACCATGAGGGTAGGGGCATGGCATTGACACGGTTGACCCTCGCAGGCGAGCCTACTAGCCGATTGATCCTAGCCGGGCCTTCCAGGACCACCCGTCTTGTCGAAGCAGGGGCCAAAGTGGTGTACTGAAGCTGGGCCCCTCAATCACCAGGATCCCCCTTTCCGAATTTCCACGGGTCGCAGCGCATGGCAAACACGCCGGATTCCATTGATGTAAGCCTGGAACCTGGGCTGTGGGCGTTGGATCCCAGTGATGCTAGTCTGGAAGTCCAGCAGCGTCACTGGGAGGTCCCCTCACCACGTACAGGTGCCCACGTCGAGGGGAGCAAAAATGGAAAGCAGTTACAAATTTGAATACAATTATCAATATTACAATTTTCAATATTATGATTACAATTGCCATTATTACCAATTATTGCCATTATTGGTAATTGTAACGGTAATAATGGCAATTTTAATTGTAATATTGATAACTGTATTCAAATTTGTAACCCCTTTCTATTTTTTTTCCCAACAACACAGTCTGATGATGGGGGCATTGGTAAGATAAATGAAATGTTACCTTAATTCAGTGGTTTTCAACCAGGGTGCCGCAACAACATTCCAGGTGTGCCAAGTAATTTGGGTTTAAGTTACTTAAACTTATTATTATTTTTTAATTTATATATTTATTTCATTATAAAAAGGTGTACAGTATCTTTTTAATTTTGTGGTGAGCTATAATTGATGTTTACTAAGTACCTCTATATAAAAAATAAAATTATTATATACTGTATATACATAATTTGTATTATGAAATGTAATTTTTATAATTATATTATTGTAATAAATATCATATAACATACATAATTTTTAATATTATACAGGCATACCTCGGTTAACGTTACCTCTGATAACGAAGCCTCGATATAACGAAGTCCGCAATTTCAAGCCCCATTTAACATAAAAAAATATTCCATTTTTGTTTAATCACCTGAAATCTAAACAAACTGAAGAAATTACGGAAACCTTTGGGGCTTCTCGTGGTTGGTTCGAGAAATTTAAAAAACGGGCCAGGATTCATAGTGTAAAATTAACAGGAGAAGCTGCAAGTGCAGATGTTGAAGCTGCAAATAAGTTTCCAGAAAAACTAAAGGAAATAATTAAACGTGAAAATTTTCCACCAAATTTGGTGTTCAATGTTGACGAAAGCGGTTTGTTCTGGAAACGGCTACCAACAAAACGCTTCATTTCTATTGAAGAAAAATCAGCTGCTGGGTTCAAAGCAGCCAAAGACCGTTTAACGTTACTCTTTGGATCAAATGCCTCTGGCGATTATAAATTAAAATTGTTATTAGTTTACCATTCAGAAAATCCGAGGGCGTTAAAAGGTAACATAAAAATGAATTTACCTGTAATATGGAAAACAAATAGAAAAGCGTGGGTTACCAAGGAGTTATTTACTGATTGGTTTTTTAACCACTTTTGTCCTGGAGTAAAACGGTATTGTCAAAAAAACAAATTTGAAGAAAAAGCTCTTTTGTTGTTAGACAATGCTCCGGGACATCCTACTGATCTTAACACGTTGGACACATGCATTCCTGTCAAAGTTGTGTTTCTTCCAGCAAACACAACTTCCCTGATTCAACCATTGGATCAGGGAGTAATAGCATCATTTAAAGCTTATTATCTGCGTTGAACTTTAAGCAATTTAACTGAACTAGAGGATAAAGAGGAAATGACAGTTAAAACTTTTTGGAAAAACTACACCATTAAAAACGCAATAGAAAGCATTGATAGTTCTTGGAAAGAAGTCACTAAGAAATGCTTAAATGGAGTTTGGCGCAAAATATGGCCAGAAGTTGTACTAGAAGAAGAAAATAACATCCAAGAATTAGAAATGAAGTTATCCAGATGGCTCAATCAAATAGGTTTCGAAAATGTCGATGAAGAGGATGTTAGAAATTTATTGAATGCAGAAGATGATGGTTTTTCAGTGGAAGATTTAGAAAGCTTTGTTAGCAACGAAGACAAAGATAGTGAAGGCGAAGTTAAAGAAGTACCTGCCGAAAAAGTGTTAACAACCAAAGATTTAAAAAGGTGCTTAAATGATATTGAAAACGTTTTAAATTTTTTTAGTGAAAATGATCCTGACTTAGGAAGAAGTGTTATAGTTAAGCGATCAGTGTTAAATGCAATAACTCCGTATAGGCAATTGTTAAATGAAAGAGGAAAAAAGCATAAACAATCAACTTTAACCTCATATTTTAAAATGTGATTTCACTTTGTATGTAAGTTGACTGTTTATTTAATAAAACTTTTCTTTGTTCGAAAAAAAGCTTTTCATTTTCTTTACGTAGGAACGTATCCCTATTCTGGCCATAGTATTTTTACCTCTGAAAACGAAGTTTCGCTTAACGAAGTAATTTCGTGGAACGCATCCTATTCGTTAATCGAGGTATGCCTGTATATATATATATAAATAATACACACACACACACACACACACAGAATCGGATCTAACAGGCAGAAAATTGAGTAGGGTTGCTGGAAAATAAAATAAATTACTTAGGGGCGCCATTATTAAAAAAGGAGAGGCACCTCCGTAGCCAGGTGGGAAGGAGCAGCAGTGCATAGCACACACACTTCTTGATTAGACCGGGGTTCGAGCCCGTCACCACTAAATACGGAGGATGTGGAAAGGTCAGGGAATGACCACCACATATTCCTGGAGCAATATAGCCTTAGGTGCTAATGCTCCTAAAAAAAAAAAACCAAATAACAATAAGTAATAATAATTAAAAAAGGTTGAAACCACTGCCTAAATGTATAGTGGTTTAGGCAAATAGCTTAATAAACTATATTATTAATTTCACATGGTATAAGAGTGGTATTAAATATAATAATAATCTCAAATATTTAAATCGAGTTTTGTTTCAAACTCGGCAAAATGTATCAGGCTCAAAAAATGGTAAAAAATAGCTTTCAGTAATGATGCCATAGGAAGGACACAGACATTCAAATGGTTTTTCAGGTTGAAAAGTGGTCAAACATCAGTTGAAGACTCAAAACAATCAACTATCCATCGTCAAGTCAGATTTTAAGAGATTTGATGATATTTCCAAACCATGAATTACTACTTGGACATGTATTTCAATCCTTGAATATTCTAACCATCTTAAAACTTTTTTTTAAGATGGTTAGAAGTTAGATGGTTAGATGGTTTTCCCACAGAATTCTTTCACATCATTTTCACAATTTCCTTGTTTGCCTTCACTATCTCCCATATTTCATCTAAACAGCCTTACTAGATGCAAGTCAGAAGTTCCCAGATTGGTTCAATAACAAAACATAGATCTTCCTCAGTCACAGGTCAGTGCTATCTCCTTCAAAATAGTACTCCTCTGAGTTAACACACAGTTCAGCATTTCTGACACTGCCAAAAGCCCCACAGAGCTTTTCTTTGTGACTGTGTATATTGTGTGACTTAGTACTGTCTATAATTATTTCTGGAACACATAAATATCAATAAATTTCCATCCTTTGAGCTTAAATTTCATCTTAGGAACAAGAAGTTGTGTCTGTATGGGGGGAGGAGGAAGCTGGTCATTGAGAAGTTATGGAGGGCAGGAACTACAGCTAAGTTCTGCTTAATCAAAACGTTCTGCACAAAGCTGTGTCCTATGCATGTTCAAATCTGCTAAAATGTGCCAGCATGTTTTATAGCCTAATATCCTAGCCACATCATTAATGGTACCCTGTCATTCTTTGTGAATGACTTTAGCATTAGCATTAGTAGAGGCATTTGATGCAAGAAAGCAAGCTTATGCAGCATTAGCCAAAAAAAATAAAGTAAAATAAATAAATAAAAAATAACCACTTCCACTTCACCCCTCTGTTCATTCGAAATACCTGTCCAGCTGAGCCTTAAACTTATTTAGGCTATCAACTTCCATGACAAGGGATGGAAATCTGTTCCACGTACCAACCACCCGCTGGCTAAAGGCAAATTTCCGCACATCTATCCTACATCTGTCTTTCTTCAATTTGAATTTATGCCCTCTCAGGTGATTATTCTGAGCAAGAGGACGAATCCCATCAGCATTGAGCATGCTCAAACCATTCAAGGCTTTGTACACCTCTATCAGATCACCTCGCTGGTGCCTAGTTTCCAGACACTGTAATTCGCAAAACTTAAGCCTTTCTTCGTAAGAGCACCCCGTTGTTCCATTCACTAATCTTGTTGCCCTTCTCTGTACTCGTTCCAGCAGCTCTACATCCTTCTTGAAATGAGGCCTCCAGGCCTGTATACAGTACTCTAGGTGTGGCCTGACCATTGCCTTAAACAAGGGAATAATCACCTCCTTATCCCTGCTAGAAAAATTCCTATATATCATGTACAATACACCATGAGCTACTCTTGCAGCCCGTCTGCACTGCTCAGAGAACTTCATATCTGCCTGCACAACCACCCCGAGGTCCCTTTCATTCTCTACCACTGTCAGTGTAGTACCACAGAGTTGATTCGTTGCTCTGGGGTTGCTGTTTCCCATATGTAGTACTTTACATTTGTCAATGTTAAACTTCATTTGCCACCTCTCAGCCCATCTGCTCAACTTTTCCAGATCCTGTTGCAGCAACATAGTGTCAGTAATGTCCTTGACAACCCTGCCAACCTTCGTATCGTCTGCAAACTTAGACATTAAGCTTGATATACCATCATCAATATCATTTATAAATACAGAAAACAATAAAGGACCCAATACTGAACCCTGAGGGACTCCACTAATAACATTAGTCCACAATGAGCAGTGTCCATTGATTACCACTCTCTGTCTTCTCCTCCTCAACCACCCCTTTATCCATAGCAGCAATTTGCTTCAAATGCCACACTGCTCCAATTTGTGCAGCAGTCTTCCATGTGCAACAGTATCAAAAGCCTTTCTAAGATCCAAGTATATAATATCAAAGTTATTCCCTGCATCCAGTTCTTTTGTGACTGCATCATAGTATCCAATCAAATTGGTCAGGCAAGACTTCCCCTTAACAAAACCATGCTGTGTCCGAGCTATAACTGAAGTCTTGTCTAGATGATCCTGCAGTGCTTCTTTAACCAGTGCCTTCATTAATTTTCCGGAAACAGAAGTTAAACTCGCAGTTCTATAATTACTTGTGTCAGCCTTTGATCCTCCTTTGTGAATTGGGGTCACATTTGCACATCTCCAGTCCATGGGTACCTCCCCTGAGTCCAAGGAAGCTCTCATAATTATGGCTAAGGGTTTGCTTACTTCCTTTGCTGCCTCCTTTAATATAACTGGATAGATCCCATCTACCCCAGATGCCTTTCCTGTGTTTATCTTCAACAATTTCTCCTCCACTTTACTCTCAGTTATTACAAGATTCTCTAGCTTACTGCCAGAGTTGAATACACCTCTGGCATTCCCCTCGCTGAATAACTCCTCATGTGTGAATGTTGATGCAAAATATTCATTTAGTTTGTTAGCTACCTGAGCAGGATCATCAACAGTTGACCATTCGATATCAAGTGGACCAATCTGATTCATCCCCTTCCTTCTAGAGTTTACATAAGTAAAGAACTCTTTGCTGTTTTTCTTTGCATCCCTTGCCAAGGATTTCTCGTAATCTGCCTTCGCCTGCCTAACCTCCTTTGTAACGTGGTTAGAGATCAACTTGTATCTATCATAGGCTTCTGTGTCACGTGTTAATTTGTATGTATCCCATGCATTTTTCTTCTCTGCCATATGCCTCATTAGTTCATCTGACATCCATTTAGGCCTAAACCTTGAACAATATTTCTTAGTTGGTATGTAAAGCCTAGTAGCTTCCAAGATAAGTTCTTTGAATGCTTCCCATTTTGAATTTGCTGTTGGTAACATCATCAGTTGATCCCACTGTATAGAATTTAAATACTGTCTCAGTCCATCGTAGTCACCTTTACGAAAGCAATACCCCTTCCCTTTACCCCTAATGGTAGTTACCTCTTTGAGTAAATCCCACTTCAGAATACTATGATCACTGCCATCTAGTGGTTCATTTATCTGCAGATTCTTAATGCATGAAGAATCACTGCTGATAATCAAATCAAGAGTATGACTCCCTCTAGTTGCCTCCCGAACATGCTGATGTAGAAAACAATCATCCAATAAATCCACAAAAGCCTTGCTAGTGTGTGAGTGACCAGCCCCCAAATTCCAGTCAATATCTGGGAAATTAAAATCCCCCATTATAAGACTCTCTGATTTACTGGCCCACTCTATTTCTCTGTATAGTTTCTTATTATACTCATCAGAGTCGTTAGGCCTATAGCACACTCCTACTCTCAATTTTGATCTCCCAATGCTTATGTCACACCAAACTGACTCGACACTGCACTGTCCAGCGATGTCGACTGGCTTCACTTCCTTGGATTTTATGTGTTTCTTAACTACTAGCATACCTTTCCTGTCCTTTCTGTAGACACTGTACTCCCCAAATTCCAGTTCTGCATTCCTTATATCTGTGTGACACCACATCTCTGAAATCCCAACAATGTCTGCCTTTGATGTTTTGAGCAATACCTCAAATTCATCAAATTTATTTACCAAACTCCTAGCATTTGTGTACATGCAAGTATACATGCATCTGCTCTTCCTCTTAGCCACCCTAACACAACCCATGTGTTTATTTGTACCCAATGATTCCCAGCAGTCTCTGAGATATCCTGCATCTTATTTTCCAGGCTGCTGCTCATTCCAATAGAAGCAGTGCAAGAATCAGTTTCTCCTATGCCAGTGGCTACTGTTAATCTATTAGTCCTTGTATCCCCCCAATCTTGCAGTTTTCCGACCCACCTAACACTGCCTCGATAGCAGCAGCAAACATTCTTGCACCCTTTCTATTTAAGTGTATCCCATCCCTGTAGAAGCAGTCTCTCCTGTTAACAAGTACAGACCAGGCTGAAAAAAATTCTACCCCTTGAGCCTTGCACAATCTTTCCAGGGCTGAATTGATCGACAGGGCTCTCATCATATACTCCCTCCTATCGTGTCTGGGCAGAATTGCAGACACTTTCAAATTCAACCCTAATTCACGGCTTTTTTCCATCAGTGACCTGTACTTGTTAAGTAATTCCGCTGGTCTCCTACTCTTACTATCATTAGTGCCAACGTGTACAACTATATCACCTTTTGTGTCCTTAAACTTGATGTACTTTTTCCATCCTTTCATGTCTGATCCATATGGATGGAGATTTGACAACATTTTATAAGATCCAGACATAACTATAGGCAGTACTAAACACAATCACAAAACAAGACTGCCTGTGGTGCTTCTGGTCCAGAAACTTCTGGCTCACATCTAGTACAGGTTGTTTAGGTGAAGTAAGTGAAATAGCTAAGCAAACAAAGAAATTAGAAAATTAAGGTGGAAGAATTCTAGAGAAAAAAAAAAAAAAAGCTAAAAGCATGTTTTAAGATAGTTAGGATATTTGAGGAACAAAACACATGCCCAAGTAAAATAATTCAGGTTTTCGAATAAGCTGCTGGAAGATAGCATTTGCATTAGTAGCGACATATGATGCAAGAAATCAAGCTTATACAGCATCAGCCAAAAATAAAATATAAAATTAAAAAATTAAATTACCTCCCCATTTCATCCACAATTCACTCTAAAAGTTTGTCCAGTTCTTCCTTGAATTTATTTAAGATATCAACTTCCACAACAACCGATGGGAGTTTGTTCCAGCAATCAACCTCCTACTGGCTAAAGGCAAATTTCTGTGCATTTATTCTACAACTGTCTTTCCTCAACTTGAGTTTATGTCCCTTAAAGTGGAAAATCTGATCTGAGCAAGAGGTTTATTGTTTGGTTTGTAGGAACATTAGCAACTAAGGCCATATTGCTCCGTGAATAAGCGGTGGTCATTCCTGACCTTTCCGCATTCTCCATATTTGGTGGTGACAGGCTCGAACCCCAGTCTAATCAAGAAGCATGTGCTATGCACTACTGCTCCTTCCCACCTGGCTACGGAGGCACCTGATCTGAGCAAGAGGAAGAATCCCAACAGCATTGAGCCTGCTCAAACCACTCAGGGCCTTATACACATCAATTAGATCACCTCATAGGTGCCTAGTCTCCAGACATTGCAATTTGCAGAACTTAAGTCATTCTTGGTAAGCACAACCCTTTGTTCCCCCTCACCAATCTCATTGCCCTTCTCTGTACTTGTTCCAGTAGCTCTACATCTTTCTTAAAATGAGGTCCCCAGACCACTGCCTTATACAAGGGGATAACAACCTCCTTATCCATGCTAGCAAAATTCCTGTATATCATTGACAAAACCTCATGAGTTGCTCTGGCAGCCTATCTACACTGCTCAGAAAACTTCATATCTGACTGCACAACTACCCCCAGGTCTTTTTCATTCTCCATTATTCTGAATGTAGTATGACACAGTTGGTAGGATACTCTAGGGTTATGGCTTCCCATATGTAGTACTTTGCATTTGTCAATGTTAAACTTAAGTTTCCACCTATCAGACCATCTGCCCAACTTTTCTAGATCCTGCTGCAGTAGCACACTGTCATTAACAACCCTGCCAACCTTTGTATTGTTTGCAAACTTGGACATTAAGCTTGAATGTGTCAATACCACTGATAAATGTAGATGACAATGGGCCAATACTAAACCCTGGGGGACTCCACTAATAACATTAGTCCATGAAGAGCAATGTCATTGATTACCACTCTCTGTCTTCTCCCACTCAACCATCTCCTTATCCATAACAGCAACTTGCCCTTAATGCCATACTGCTCCAATTTGCACAGCAGTCTTCCATGTACAACAGTATCAAATGCTTTCCTGAAATCCAAGTATATGATATCAAAATTATTTTTTTGCATCCAATTCCTCTGTGATCAGTTTGCAGTATCCAGTCAAACTGGTCAAACAAACCCATGTCCAAAGTTATAGTTCAAACCCATGCTGTGTCTGAATTATAACTGCAGTCTTGTCAAGATGATCCTGCAATGCTTCTTTAACCAGTGACTCCATAATTTTCCCCAGAATAGAAGTTAAACTAACAGGTCTGTAATTACTCATGTCACCTTTTGTACCCCCTTTGTGTTGTTAGTTTGTATAGCACTGCTAATAAAGAAAATAAACTTAGGTGGTTAAGCAAAGAAGCTAAAGTAGAGGGAGCTATATACAAATTATAGTGAGCAGATGAGATAGAGAGACAGAGATTGAATGGAATGGTAAGTCTTCTTCATATGTATTGATAACTAGATTTGATAAATGCATATCTTTTTTCTTATATTGTCACTGTGAATTTATTTCAAAACAATCCTTTTGCATTTAACTGCTCTAGCAACTGCATAGTATAAGTCACCTAAAACAGCCAGTACTCCTTAAATTTGTAATTTATAAGAATACTGAGGTCAGATTAGTCTTGAGTACCTTTATCTCAAAAGGGATGGAGAAATTGTATTTAATAATGCAAACATAAAGGAGTTTACAATGTTATATTGTTCATATAATTTTCAACTTAAAAATTCTACTATATATTTCTGAAATTCATAAACAGTTTCTTTAACTGACCTTACAGACTGTGTAGCAAGGGCAGATCCTACATGACCTTGTTGGGGTGGTACAATAGTAGATCTGCAAACCATACCACTAATTTCATCTTGGGGATCTCTGGTAACAGACTAAAAATTAAATTCATATTCATAAGAAATTTAATAATAACAGAAAAAAAACAAACAAATGCAAAAATTGCAACAATCTATCAACAATGAAATATGAAAATTATTTCAACAATACATATATATCGGTATATCATAACCAAACATCTGTATATATCCTATTTATTAGTCCTGTACATCGGTGTCCTACAACAGTTATCATTTTTAACTAAAAACAGAAGCCTGGCTTTAATGTATGATAATTGTAATTTTTGAAAAATAACTATTTTAACAATTCCAATAAAACTCTCTGGATGGCACAACAACAAAGATGCATAACTGCTGATACTGTAACACTTTCCTAGTGTCAACTCTTTTTTAATCTGTAAAACTAATTTGATGAGTGGTTTCCATTCTAGTGATTAACTTCAAGTTAATCATTAGAATGTTAAAGATATGAAAAAGTTTACACATTGAGCAAGTATTGTAATTTCTCTAAGTTTAGGCTTATTGTGCATACAGCATCAACATGTTCATTACTGGAATGCAAACTAGCATCAAATCAAACTGCAATTTTTGCGCCTTAAAGAAAATATATATCCATTCAATTGCAGTAAATAAATGAGCAAAGTAAACTAAAAGGCATGAAAGGAACAACTGTGCAATATCGGCACACTGATTGCAGCTGCAATTTTATTTAATATCAATCAAACTGTCCAAAGGGCACTTAAAAGATGTATACTTAGATTGCCAGTTTCATGTTTTTTGCTTATATCGAGGTTATTTTATCTAGTTTAGTATTTGTCTTTGCTTATGTTGAAATCATTTTATTCAGTTCAGTATTTTTCTTTGCTTATGTTGAAATTATTTTATCTAGTTTAGTACTTTTTTCTTTTCTTATGTTGAAGTTATTTTATATAATTTACTATTTTTAACAAAAAGAAAAGAAAAACTTTTGAAGATTATGCTTGCTGAATTTTAATTTAGTTTGTGAAAAACCCAAACAAAACATTATCCTTAGTGTGTCTATTTATAAACTTTTGTGTAAAAAGTGTTTTTTTTTAAATTTTACCCTAAAGTTGTAATGGATCCACAACAGGACTAAAAATTAACAGGGATGGACAGTATGCCGAAGTTGATGACATTGAATAAGCTCTTTATAATATGTCATGTGATACTGAAACAGAATTTTATTCAAGTCATGCAGGTTCCAGATCTCATTCAAATGCATCTGTTGATGTTAAAAACGCTTCAAACAGCAGATGCCAGCATTACTTGGAGCGATGATTGTTTACAGATGAAATCCAATTACTAAAAAGCATTACTTACTTGTTCCAATGCCTTGGAGAAGCAGCCCAAGAAAAGCACCTCAAGGCATAAATAGAGGACCCTCCAGATATAAGCAGCAGCAAACATATTAAGTGGAATGGATTATTACTGCTAGCTAACTTATATACGTAGACTGACAGAACGCTAGCCATATTAACTTTTTATTATTAGTAGCAGTAGTAATGGCAGTGGCATATGATGCAAGAAAGCAAGCTTATAAAGCATCAACCAAAAAAATAAAAAATGCTACATCACCTGTCCATCTCCTCAATAATTTACCCGGTTCTTCAATGAATTTATTCAAACTGTCCACTTCCAAAACAAAAGAGTTTGTTCCAACAATCAAACACCCACTGGCTGAAGGCAAACTCCACACATATATCTTTCAACCATCCTTCCTCAATTTGAATTTGTCTCATCATGTGTACAGTCTCAGCAAGAGGAAGAATGCCATCAGCACTGAGCTTGCTCAATCCATCCAAAGCCTTAAACACCTCAACCAGTTCACCCTGCAGGTGCCTAGTTTCCAGAGGTGGAAATTTGCAGATCTGAAGCCTAGCTTAGTAAGACCACCATTTTGTTTCCTTCCCCAATCTCATTGCCCTTGTCAGAACCCATTCCAGCAGATCAACCTCCTTCCTAAATTGAAGCCTCCAGATCTGTATGCAATACTCAATATGTGACTTAACCACTGGCTTGTACAATGGGATAATCATCTCCTTATCCCTATTAGCAAAGTTCCTGTATATCACTGTCAAAACCCCGTGAGCTGTCCTGGCAGCCTGTCTACACTGCTTAGAGAAATTCATATCTGACTGCAAATTATTCTCAGCTCTTTTTCATTTTTTACTACCCTGAGCATAATACCACAGAGTTAAGTGTATTAATCTGAAATTGCTGATACCCATATGCAGTACCTTGCATTTGTCAATAATAAACTTCAACCTTCATTTCTTAACCCATATGCCTAACTTTTCTAGATCTTCTTGCAGTAGCTTACCCTGATTACTGTCATTAATGACCCTGCCAACCTTTGTATCATCTGCAAAGTTAGACATTAAATCTAATACACTTCATCAATATCATTAATAAATACAGAAAACAACAATGGGCCAAACATTGCATAAAGAGCAACAACCATTAGTAACTACTCTCTGTCTCCTCTCAATCAGCTATCCCTTTATCCAGAGTGGTAACTTGCCCTTAATACCACAGTTCTCCAATTGGTACAGCAGTCATTTATGTGCAACAGTATCAAAAGCTTTCCTGAAATCCAACTACGATATCAAAATTTATATTTTGCATCCAGTTCCTTTGTTACTGCATCGTAGTATCAACAAGATTGTCTCCTAACAAATATATGCTAAGAGTGCAGTATAATTCATTTCCATTTAGATGGTCCTGTGTGACTTCTTTAACCAGACAGAGGCTCCATTATTTTCCCTAGAATAGAAGTTATGCTAACGGGTCTGTAATTACTCATGCTACCTTTTGATCCCCATTTTTGAATTAGGGTTACATTTGCACATCTCCAGTCCATATAGACCTCTCCTGAAACCAAAGACGGTCTCATAATTATGACTAAGGATTTTCTTAGCTCCTTTGCTGCCTATCTTCATATAATTGGATAGATTCCATCCAATCATTTTTATGTTGTTATGCTTCAACAATTTCTCTCCACTTTCCTCTTAGTTATCACAAAATCATTTGGCTCCCTGTTAGATTTAGATGAACTTCAGGCATTCTCCTCCCTAAAGAACTCCTCATGTGTGAATGTAGATGCAAAATACCTATTCAGTTGGTCAGTAACCTGAGCAGGATCATCAACAGATAAACCATCAACATCAATTGGACCAATATGATTCAACCCCTTCCTTCTAATGTAAGTAAGTAATGTAAAAAAGTCTTTGCAGCTTTTCTTGGCATTCTTTGCCAAAGATTTCTTGTAACTTGCTTTGCTTGCCCACCCTGCTTTGTGACTTGATTACAAACTAGTTTATACCTACTATAGGCTTCTCTATCAACTGATAATTTATATTCATTCCTTGCATATTTCTTTTCTGCTGCAAGTCTCTTCAGGCCAACCGGGCTAGCCGAGTGGGTAAAGTACCTGCCCGGCAACCCAAAGGTCGCGGGTTCGATTCGCGCCTCGGGCTTGGATCAAAGTACTGCAAAAACCTTGGGAGGTGCAATATGGCCACAGAAGCCGATGCGCCAACAACTACCAAATCAAAAAAACAAAAAAAAAAAAAAAAAAGTCTCTACAGTTCATCTGATATCCATTTAGGTATAAGCCTGGAACAGTATGTCTTAGTTGGTATGAAATGACTGGCAGCTTCTATGATTATTTCCCTGCATGATTCTCATTTAGAATTCGTTGTTGGTAACATCATTAGTTGGTCCCACTGTATAGCATTTAAAAACCATCTGAGACCACTGTAGTCTCCTTTACTAAAGCAAAACCCTTCCCTTTACCCTTAAGGTAGTTACATCTTTAAATAAATCCCACAGCAATACACTGTGATCATTGCTACCAAGAGGTTACTTTTTACATGAAGGTTCTTAATGCATCAAGAACCACTGCTGATAATTAGATCAAGAGTATTGCTTCCTCTTGCTGATTCTCTTAAATGCACTGCTGTAAAAAATAGTTATCCAATAAATACACAAAACTCTTCTAGTCT
Organism: Mastigoproctus giganteus; assembly: GCF_048544385.1. Taxonomy (NCBI): domain Eukaryota; kingdom Metazoa; phylum Arthropoda; class Arachnida; order Uropygi; family Thelyphonidae; genus Mastigoproctus; species Mastigoproctus giganteus. Next base: position 66,247,036 of record NC_143578.1, read on the forward strand.
GTGAGTGACCATCAACCCACAACTTCAAGTCAAATATCTGGAAAATTAAAATCCCCATTATAAGATATTCCAATTTACTGCCCTACTCTATTTCTCTGTATAGTTGCTTGTTATACTCATCACAGTCAATAGGCCTATAACACACTTCTACTCTCATTTTTAATTTCCCAGCTTATGTCAAACTGACTCAACATTGCACTGGCTACTGGATACACTGCTTTAGACTTAATATCCATGAAAAGAATAATTTTTCTGTTTTGACGAATCATGTTTTGGTTAAAGTGACTTATCCATTCGCTCATGATATCTCGTGTCATCCACGCTTTTTTATTAGACTTCCAGTCAACATTCAAAAGATTCAACTTTATGCCCTTGAAACAACGAAGATTTTGTGGTTTTCCTATAACAAGAGGTTGTTCAAAGTCTCCCAGCATATTTGTACACAATAGTACAGTCAAGTAAAGGACATTCTTATCAAAACTAAAGAACTAAAATGGTCTTGTGCAGGACACATAGCTCGAAGACATGATGACAGATGGACTAAGAAAATAACAGAATGGTACCCAAGAGGAGCTAGAAGAAAACCTGGAAGACAAAGGCGGAGATGGATAGATGAAATTCATGAGTTTGTGGGTAGTAAATGGATGGCCAGTGCTCAAAACAGAAGGAACTGGAAAGTTGCTGGAGAGGCCTTCATCCTGCAGTGGATTGAAAATGGCTGATGATGATGATGAGTACAGTCAAGCGTTCCTTAGAAATTTTTCCGCCCTGGCACTTTTCGTTTTTTAGACTCATTGTTTTTTCAGGAAGAGCTTTAAAAAACAACCCTGTTTCGTCACAGTTGTAAATATCCTTAGCTTCAAAATCATGACATAAATCTTCCAATTTAACGGTCCACTCTGTTACAACCCCAGTATCAACAGATCCACCTTCAACAATTACGGTTTTCCAAGAAATTTTATGCCGAGTTTTGAACTTGTCTAGCCATCCCACATAAGCTTTGAACTCATTTACTCCCATAGATTTCGCAACCTCCAAAGCCTTTTCCCTAATAATAGGCCCATTAATGAGAATTTTTTTAGCACGTTCGCGACAATACCACTCATACGTATCATTGTCAATTTGAAGTCCAACAGTTTTCGGGAATGATTTTTGAACCTGATCATTTCCGTGTTGCCAAAATTGTTTGAGCAGTTCATTTTTTTTCTTTAGGATGTCGCTTACCTGCGTCTTCCCGATTTTGAATTTTGCAGCGAGAGTGTGAACACTATTTTTTTGCCGATCATACGCATTAATGAGTTCGACTTTATCTTTTAAAGTTAAATGTTTACGAGAAGACATTGTGCACTTCACACGACACTGAACAAAATTGAAACTGAAAAGACGAAAGGCTGACCATATTTCCCCCCCCTGCACACACCGAATTCATCAGAAGTTTTACACGTGACTTAAAATTCTTGAAAAAGGGTTTAGAACCGCGACGTAAACCTTGATAAAATTCAGAGAATCGGAAATAGAAAATAAACACACGATTGAGGCAATACGTGGAAGAAAAGTTCCTAGAAAAAGGGCCGTAAGCTCGCCCGCTGTCCGTTATGGGGAGATCAAATTAAGTGCTAATCTAAACGAAACAGTGCAGATTGCCTGTCCGCGTCCGTTACAGAGAATGTCCGCTAGACAGAAGCTGCAAACACGTTAAAACCAATGGAGGTGAGTTGGGGAATTTGAAAATGTCCGTTGTAGAGAGATGTCCGTTAACGAGAGGTGTCCGTTAGGAGAAGTTTCACTGTATAACTTTTTCTTTCTTACAGGATTTTTTCCACCCCATGACAAGTACTGGTACCAACGGCTTGGGGTGATTGGTCATGCACTGTTACTATTGGTACTATTATTTTAAATTTCATTAATAAATTCAAAATAATTTAAAATTCATCATAAATTTCATTAATGACAGTATTATTATTATGACTTTTTCTCCTTATAGGATTTTTTCCACCCCATGACAGGTACTGATACCAAGTGCATGGGGTGGCTGGTTGTTAGCATTAGCATAGGCACATGATACAAGAAAGCAAGCTTATACAGCATCAGCAAAAAAAAAAAAAAAAACACTCCCATTTCACTGATCCACTCATTCCAAATGCCCGGTCACTCTAGGTATTATTATTGTTGGTTAAGGAACTCGCTGACTGTACTACAGGTAATTAGGATTGCGGCTTTCTAGAGTTCCATGTTTCTCTAAGAGGCATATTACTGCTAGGTCCTTATAGAGGCAATCAGACACCTGCCAGTTGTGGACATGGTGATTGGGGTGGTCATTAATTGTTCCATATGCCGCATTTCTTTGACTTCCTGTATTGGGGTTGTGTACTTCCTGATCTTTTTCTCATCGGATTTCTGTATTGGGCACAGCTATATTGATCAGATAGGTAACCATTTCCTTCTTGTTGAGGGTTATGACTGGTCTGGTGCAGGATCAGCATTAGCATTAGTAGAGGCATATGATGCAAGAGAGCAAGCTTATACAGCATCAGCCAAAAAAAAAACCTTCCCATTTCCCTGATCCGTTTGTTCCTAAATCAACTACCTGCTGACTACAGGCAAATTTTGCACATCTATTCTACAACTGTCTTTCATCAGTCTGAATCTATGCCCCCCTTAGGTTTGTAATCTGCGCAAGAATCCCATTGGCATTGAGCCTGCTCAATCCATTCAAGGACTTATACATCTCAATCAGATCACCTAGTCGAAAGAAGCTGCAATTTGCAACTTCAGCCTTTTTTTGTAAGACTTTACCCCTTTGTTCCACTCACCAGTCTAGTTGCCCTTCCCTGCACTCGTTCTAGAAACTCTACATCATTTTTAAAATGAGGCTTCTAGACCTGTATGCAGTACTCAAGGTGTGGCCTGACCATTGCCTTATATAAGGAGATAATCACCTCCTTTTCCCTGCTCACAAAATTCCTCTATATATCACTGACAAGACTCCATGACCTACTCTGGCACCTGTCTGCACTGCTCAGAAAACTTCATAAATGACTGCACAATTACCCCCAGATCTCTTTCATTCTCCACTGCCCTCAGTGTAACACCACCCAGTTGGTACATTTCTCTAAGGTTACTGCTACTCATATGCAGTACTTTGCATTTGTCAATGTTAAATTTTAGTTGCCACTTCTCAGCCCATCTGCCCAACTTTTCCAGATCCTGTTGCAGCAGCATACTGTCATTACTGTTATTAACAACCCTGCCAACCTTCGTATCATCTGCAAACTTTGATATTAAGCTTGATATGCCTTCATCAATATCATTGATAAATAGACAAAACAACAATGTGCCCAAAGCCAAACAATGAGTGACACTACTGATAACATTAGGCCATGTAGAGCAGTATCCATTGATTACCACTCTCTATCTTCTCCCACTCAACCATCCTTTATAACCATTGTAGCAACTTGCCCTTAATGCCATACTGTTCCAATTTTTCTACAGTAGTCTTCTATGTGCAACAGTATCAAAAGCTTTCCTAAAACTCAAGTAAATGATATCAAAATTATTTTTTGCATCCAGTTCCTTTGTAACAACATCATAGTATCCAATCAAATTGATCAGACAAGACTTCCCCTTAACAAACCCATGCTGTGTCTGAATTATCACTGCTTTCTTGTCTAGATGATCCTGCAATGCTTCTTTGACCAGTGACTCCATTATTTTTCCTCGAAAAGAAGTCAAACTAACAGGTTTGTAATTACCTGTGTCACCTTTTGATCCCCCTTTGTGAATTGGAGATACATTTGCATATCTCCAGTCAGTGGGGACCACCTGACCAAGAATGCTTTCATAGTTATCATTAAGTGTTTACTTACTTTGTTTGCCACTTCCTTTAATATAACTGGATAGATCCACTCTACCCCAGGTGCCTTTCTTATGTTTAACTTCAACAATTTCTCCTCCACTTTGCTCTCAGTTATTACAAAATCATTTAACTCCCTGTTAGAGTTTGATAAACATCTGGCCCTCTCCTCCTTGAATAACTCCTCATGTGTGAATATAGATGCCAAATACTCATTTAGTTTGGCAGCTATCTGAGAATGATCATCTACAGTCAAACCATTGATATCAAGTGGATCAAGCTGATTCATCCCCTTCCTTTTAGAGTTTATTATATAAGTAAAGAAATCTTTGCTGTGTTTCTTTGCCAAAGATTTTCCATTATCTGCCTTCGCTTGCCTAACCTCCTTTGTGACTTGATTACACACTATTTTGTATTTGCAATAGGCTTTGTGTCACCTGACAATTTATGTGCATCCCATGCATTTTTCTTCTCTGCCACAAGTCTCATTAGTTCATCTGATATTCATTTGGGGTAAACTAGAACGGCATTTCTTAGTTGGAACAAAAAGCTTAGTAGCTTCCAAAATTACTTCTTTGAATGCTTCCCATTTAGAATTTGCTGTTGGTAACATCATCAGTTGGTCACAATGTATAAAACTTTAAAAAAATCTCTAAGACCATTGTAGTCACCTTTACGAAAGCAAAAACCCCTCCCTTTACCCTCAATGGTAGTACATCTTTAAGTAAATCCCACATCAGTAGACTCTGATCACTGTCACCTAGTGGTTCCTTTATCTGTAAATTCTTCATGCATGAATAATCACTGCTGATAATCAGATGAATAGTGTTACTCCCTTTTGTTGCCTGTCTGACATGCTGCTGTAGAAAACAATCATCCAATAAATCCACAACAGCCTTGCTAGTGTGCAAGTTCCCAACCCACAAGTTCCAATCTATATCTGGGAAGTTAAAATCCCCAATTATAGGACACACTGATTTACTGCCCCACTCTTATTTCTTTGTATAATTGTTCACTGTACTCATTAGAGTCATTAGGCATATAACAAACTACTAACACCATTTTCCCTTTCCCAATGTTTATGTCACACCAAACTAACTCAACATTGCACTGTCCATCTATTTCAACTGGATGCACTTCCTTAGATTTTGTGTTTATGAACTAACAGCATAATCCCTCCCCCTTCCTATCTTGTCTGTACACATTATACTCCCCAAATTACAATTCTGCATTCCTAATATCTGTGTTACACCACGTCTCTGATATTCCAACAATATCTGCCTTTGATGTCTTGACCAGCACTTCAAATTCATTAAATTTATTTACTAAACTCCTAACACTGGTGTACATGCAAGTATACATGCACCTGTTCTTCCTTTTAGTTACTCTAACACAGCCCATGTATTTACTTGTTTCACAACTCCTAGCAGTTCCTGAAATCTGCAGCAACTTGCTGTCCAGGTTGCTACTCATTCCAATTATTATTATTATTAGCCATATGGTGCAATGAAGCCTAAGGGTTATGCTAGACCAGGGAAAAAAAAAAAAATTTGAGTTACCCTGAGAGACAGAGACATAAGTAGAAGTGAATCACCAAGAAAGAGAAAAATGATGATATCCAGCTGAGGACCCTGGGTGTACCAAGCCCATATTCACCATACAAGCAGTGCAAGAATCATTTCCATCTCTGCCTGCGGCTACTGTTAATCTATTAGTCTGTGAATCCCACCAAGCTAGCAGTTTTTTAACCACCTAACATTGCCTCGATAGAATCAATAAATATTCTAGCACCCTCTGAATTTAAGTCATGTCTGTTATTATTAGCACTAGAATTAGTAAAGGCAAATGATGCAAGAAAGCAAGCTCGTAACAGCATCACCCAAAAAAAAAACACCCTTCTCATTTCACTCATCCACTCGCTCCAAATGTTTGTCTAGTTCTGCCTTGAATCTATTTAAACTATTAACCTCTAGGCTATAAGGACAGATGGAAGTTTGTTCCAGCAATCAACCACCCGCTGGCTAAGGGCAAACGTTTGCATGTCTATCCTACAACTGTCTTTCCTTAACTTGAATTTATGCCCTCTCAGGTGATTATTTTGAGCAAGAGGAAGAATCCCATCAGCATTGAGCATGCTGAAACCATTCAAGGCTTTATACACCTAAATTAGATCACCTCGCAGGTGCCTACTCTCCAGACACTGTAATTTGCAAAACTTAAGCCTTTATTCATAAGAGAAACCCTTTGTTCCATTCACTAATCTTGTTGCCCTTCTCTGTACTCAATCCAGCAGTTCTACATACTTATTAAAATGACGCCTCCAGACATGTATACAATATTCAAGGTGTGGCCTGACTACTGCCTTATCAAGGGGATAATCACCTCCTTATCCTTGCTAGAAAAATTCCTGTTTATCATTGACAAGACACCATAAGCTACTCTTGAAGGCTGTCTGCACTGCTGAGAAAACTTCATATCTGACTGCACAATTACTCCCAGGTCCTTTCCATTCTCTACTGTCAGTGTAGTGCCACACAGTTCATACATTACTCTGGGGCTAATACTTCTCATATGCAGTACTTTACATTTGTCAGTGTTAAACTTCAATTGCCACCTCTCAGCCCATCTGCATTTCTAGATCCTCTTACTGCCATTAACAACCCTGCCAACCTTTGTATTGTCTGCAAACTTAGCCATTAAGTTTGATATACCACCATCAATATCATCAATAAATACAGAAAACAACAATGAACCCAACATTGAACCATGGGGGATTCCACTAATAACATTAGTCCAAGAAGAGCAGTGTCCATTGATTACCACTCTCAGTCTTCTTCCACTTAACCATCAGATCCATAGCAGCAATTTGCCTCCAATGCCACACTGCTCCAATTTGGGCAGCAGTCTTCCATGTGCCACAGTATCAAAATCCTTTCTAAGATCCAAATATATGATCTTAGAATTACTCTTTGCATCCAGTTCCTTTGTGACCACATCATGGTATCCAATCAAATTGGTCAGACAAGACTTCCTCTTAAAAAAACCATGCTGTGGCAAGCTATAGCTGAAGTCTTGTCTAAATGATCCTGCAGTGCTTCTTTAACCAGTGCCTCCATTAACTTCCCTGGAACAGAAGTTAAACTAACAGGTCTGTAATTACTTGTGTTGTTCTTCGATCCTCCTTTGTGAATTAAGGTCACATTTACACACATCTTCAATCCATGATTACTTCCCCTGAGTCCAAGGAAGCTCTCATAATTATGGCTAAGGGTTTACTTACTTCCTTTGCTGCCTCCTTTAATATAACTGGATAGATCCCATCCACCCCAAGTGCCTTTCTTTTGTTAATCTTCAACAATTTCTTTCCACTTTGCTCTCAGTTATTACAAAATCATCTAGCTCACTGCCAGAGTTTAATTCACCTCTGGCATTCCCCTCCCTGAATAACTCCTCATGTGTGAATGCAGATGCCAAATACAGTGAAACTTCTCCTAACGGACACCTCTCATTAACGGACATCTCTCTACAACAGACATTTTCAAATTCCCCATCTCACCTCCATTGGTTTTAATGTGTTTTCAGCTTCTGTCTAGAGGACATTCTCTGTAACGGACACGGACAGACAATCAGCACTGTTTCGTTTAGATTAGCACTTAATTTGATCTCCCCATAACGGACTGTGGGAGAACTCACGGCCCTTTTTCTAGGAACTTTTCTTCCACATCTTGTCTCAATCTATTTTCTATTTCCGATTCTCTGAGTTTTATCAAGGTTTACGTCGCGGTTGTAAACCCTTTTTCAAGAATTTTTAAGTCACGTGTAAAACTTCTGATGAATTCGGTGTGTGCAGAGGGCGGGATGAATTTGGACGGCCTTTCGTCTTTTGAGTTTCAGTTTTGTTCAGTGTCGTGTGAAGTGCACAATGTCTTCTTGTAAACATTTAACTTTAAAAGATAAAGTCGAACTGATTAATGCGTATGATCGGCAAAAAAATAGCGTTCGCAATCTCGCTGCAAAATTCAAAATCGGGAAGACGCAGGTAAGCGACATCCTAAAGAAAAAAAATGAACTGCTCAAACAATTTTGGCAACACGGAAATGATCAGGTTCAAAAATCATTCCCGAAAACTGTTGGACTTCAAATTGACAATGATACGTATGAGTGGTATTGTCGTGAACGTGCTAAAAAAATTCTCATTAATGGGCCTATTATTAGGGAAAAGGCTTTGGAGGTTGCGAAATCTATGGGAGTAAATGAGTTCAAAGCTTCTGTGGGATGGCTAGACAAGTTCAAAACTCGGCATAAAATTTCTTGGAAAACCGTAAGTGGTGAAGGCAGATCTGTTGATACTGGGGTTGTAACAGAGTGGGCCGTCAAATTGGAAGAGTTATGTCGTCATTTTGAAGCTAAGGATATTTACAACTGTGACGAAACAGGGTTGTTTTTTAAAGCCCTTCCTGAAAAAACAAATGAGTCTAAAAAACGAAAAGTGCCAGGGCGGAAAAATTTCTAAGGAACACTTGACTGTACTATTGTGTACAAATATGCTGGGAGACTTTGAACAACCTTTTGTTATAGGAAAACCACAAAATCCTTGTTGTTTCAAGGGCATAAAGTTGAATCTTTTGAATGTTGACTGGAAGTCTAATAAAAAAGCATGGATGACACGAGATATCATGAGCGAATGGATAAGTCACTTTAACCAAAACATGATTCGTCAAAACAGAAAAATTATTCTTTTCATGGATAATGCTGCATCTCACCCGAACATTGAATTGTCCAACATTCAAATTGTTTTTCTGCCACCAAACACATCTGCAGAGTGTCAGCCCTTGGATCAAGGGATAATAAAAAATTTTAAACTTCACTACAGAAAACGTGTTTTAAGACATCTCATTGCAAACACGAACGATGTAACATGTGCGAGTGACCTTGCAAAGAAAATCAGCATCCTAGATGCGATTCAATGGATTTCCTCTTCAGTAAACGCAATTAGAAAACAAACTGTTGTGAACTGTTTTGTAAAGTCTGGCTTCTCAAACGCAAAAATTGAAGTTGTGAACAGCAATGTGGAGCACCAAGAAGAACAAGAACTTCAACATCTATTGATAATGTACGATACTTCAGCTACAAGTGACCCTGGCTACAAAGATATAGACTCGAACCTCACTACAGAAGATGGTGCTCTAGATATCAACGACATTATCATCGATATTTTTCAAGAAGTTCCTCATGATGATGAAGAAATGGAAGGAGGTCATTCTGTCGAAGAACATATTAACGACAAACCACCGATGAAAATAGAAGAAGCGCTCATACAAATCAATCGTTTAAAAATGTTTTTCGCCGCTGAAGAAGATACTGAAGGACTTTCGATGGTTTCTTCACTCTAAACAAATGTTGGAAACAAAATTATCAGCCGGAAGAAGGTGCAGAAGAAAATAAGTGATTACTGTATGTATTTTTCTTAAGATAAAGTCATAATATGCATAGCACAATTGTATGTATATTATTTACAAAAATATTGTGCAAAATCTGTATGTAATTTAATTTAATTTTACATTAAATGTTTAACGATTTTTCTTTATCTCTTGTGTATGCAATTGTATATTATTTACAAAAATATTGTTCAAAATCTGTATATATTTTAATTTAATTTTACATTAAACGTTTAAAGATTTTTCTTTCTTTCTTTTTTTTTTCTCCCTCAGACTTCTTGTTAGCGGACATTTCTCTCTAATGGACAGATTTTCATTCCCCATGGCTGTCCGTTAAAGGGAAGTTTCACTGTACTCATTTAGTTTGTTAGCTACCTGTGCATGATCATCAACAGTTGAACCATCGATATCAAGTGGACCAATCTGATTCATCCCCTTACTTGTAGAGTTTACATAAGTAAAGAACTCTTTGCTGTTTTTCTTTGCATCCTTTGCCAAAGATTTCTCGTAATTTGCCTTTGCCTGCCTAGTCTCCTTTGTGTCTTGGTTACAGACCAGCTTATATCTATCATAGACTTCCGTGTCAACTATTAATTTATATGTATCCCATGCATTCTTCACTGCCATTATGGTGATCTCATCCATCTCAGGTGCCTTTCTTATGTTTACCTTCAACAATTTATCCTCCACTTTGCTCTCAGTTATTAAAAAGTCATTAAGCACCCTGTTACAATTTGATAAACATCTGGCATTTTCCTTCCTTAATAACTTTTCATGTGTGAATGTAGATTATTAGATATCTGAGCAGGATCATCAACAGTCGACTCATCGATATCAAGTGGACCAAGCTGATTCAACCCCTTCCTTTTAGAGTTTATATAAGTAAAGAAGTCCTTGCTATTTTTCTTAGCATCCTTGCCAAAGATTTCTCGTAATCTGCATTCACTTGCTCCACCTCCTTTGTAACTTGATTACAGATTAACTTATATCTACTATAGATTTCTGTGTCACTTTATATGCATCCCATGCATATCCTGATACTTTACATGTATTCCATGCATTTTTCTTCTCTGCAACGAGTCTCATTAGTTCATCTGACATCCATTCAGGCCTAAACTTTGAGCAATATTTCTTAATCGATATGAAAAGCCTAGTAACTTCCACGATTACTTCCTTGAATGCTTTCCACTTGGAAGTTGCTGTTCATAACATCATCAGTTTGTCCCACTGTACAGAATTCAAAAACTGTCTGAGACCACTGTAGTCACCTTTACGGAAGCAAAACCCCTTCCCTTTACCACTGATGTTAATTATTTCTTTAAGTAAATCCCACATAAGTACACTGTGATCACTGTCACCTAGTGGTTCTTTTTATCTGCAAATTCTTTATATACTAATAATCACTGCTGATAACCAGATTAAGAGTATTGCCCGCTCTGGTTGCCTCTCAAACATGCTGCTGCAGAAAACAATCATCCAATACATCCACAACAATCTTTCTATTGTGCAAGTGACCAACCCACAAGTTGCAGTCAATATCAGGGAAGTTAAAATCCTCCGTTATAGCGCGATCTGATTTGCTGGCCCATTCTATTTCTCTGTACAATTGTTTGTTTTCCTCATTAGACCTATAACACACTGCTACTCTCATTTTTGCTTTTCCAGTGCTTATGTGACACCAAACTGACTCAACATTGCACTGTCCATCTATGTCAACTGGATGCACTTCCTTAGATTTTATTTTTTTCTTAATTAACAGTATAACCCCCTCCTTTCCTATCCTGTCTATCCTTTTTGTATGCATTGTACTCCCCGAATTCCAATTCTGCTTCTATCTGTGTGATACCATGTCTCACAGATATGAGCAGTGATATCCCTACAATATCTGTCTTTGATGTGTTGACCAGCTTCAAATTCATCCAATTTATTTACTATATTTCTGTCATTGGTGTACATGTACCTGTTATTATTCTTAGCTACACTACTAATACAGCCCATGTATTTGTTTCATGATGACTCCCACCAGTCCCTGAAACCCCCAGCAACCCACCTTCCAGGTTGTTGCTCATTCTAATAGAAACAGTGCAAGAATCACTTTCACCTCTAAGATTTGAAAGAATCTTAGAGATTTGAATTTTTGCTTAAGATTTGAAAAATACGTTGGCACGATAAAATAGAAATATGAAACTATTAAGCATTGCCAAAATTTAAATTCGTAGTAATATTTATTGCACAAAATTTTGGCATTATTCCTAAACCAATGAAAAAACAGTAACACATTATTCATATTTTTTGCTTGTATATGTCACAAATATCGTAAACATGAATTAATAATAACACTATTTATCTAGTTTTTCAATGCTCTTGTGACATTCACCACATGAAAAGTCTGCAAGATTCAAACACAAAAATCAATGGCAATACTTACATTAGAAATGCATTTTATTATTTATTACATAATAATAGCACTATTATATTAATAAATAATAGCTTACTTCCATTTGTGACAAATAGCAATACAACACAATACAATAATAATATAATATTAGTTACTAATAATTTCAATATTTGTATTATAATATTCAATTCATTAATAATAATAAGGGAAAAGGGTAAAGAGAATAAAAACGCTAAGGACAAAGACACCACAAACCTGGAAAAATACAGACCAATCACCTGTCTTCCAACAATGTACAAGATCCTAACCAGCTGCATAACTAAAAAGATATCAGACAACTTGGAAAGCCAGAACATCAGGCCAAGCAGCAGAAGGAATGTAAACAGATGTGCAAAGGATGTAAAGAGCATTTGGCCACTGACACTGCAGTTATGGAGCAAGCCTACGAGAAGCACCACAACCTGTACACTGCCTACATCGCACAGCCTTCACCACCTACTACTGCACAGCCTTCAACTCTATGCCCCATTGCTGGTTGATAGAGACAGTGAAGATCTACAAAGTCAACACGATACTGACACACTTCTTAGAAGCAACCACCATCAAGGTCAAGAACATCAAGACAAGACAAATACCCATCAGAAGAGGAATCTTCTAGGGAGATGCCCTGACAGTGCAGTGTCGAGTCAGTTTGGTGTGACATAAGCATTGGGAGATCAAAACTGAGAGTAGGAGTGTGCTATAGGCCTAATGACTCTGAGGAGTATAATAAGAAACTGTACGGGGAAGTAGAGTGGGCCAGTAAATCAGAGAGTTTTATAATGGGGGATTTTAATTTCCCAGATACTGACTGGAATTTGGGGGCTGGTCACTCACACACTAGCAAGGCTTTTGTGGATTTATTGGATGATTGTTTTCTACATCAGCATGTTCAGTAGGCAACTAGAGGGAGTAATACTCTTGATTTGATTATCAGTAGTGATTCTTCATGCATTAAGAATCTGCAGGTAAATGAACCACTAGGTGGCAGTGATCACAGTGTGCTGAAGTGGGATTTACTCAAAGAGGTAACTACCATTAGGGGGAAAGGGAAGGGTTATTGCTTTCGTAAAGGCGACTACGATGGACTGAGACAGTATTTAAATTCTATACAGTGGGACCAACTGATGATGTCACCAACAGCAAATTCAAAATGGGAAGCATTCAAAGAACTTATCTTGGAAGCTAGTAGGCTTTACATACCAACTAAGAAATATTGTTCAAGGTTTAGGCCTAAATGGATGTCAGATGAACTAATGAGGCATATGGCAGAGAAGAAAAATGCATGGGATACATACAAATTAACACGTGACACAGAAGCCTATGATAGATACAAGTTAATCTGTAACCAAGTTACAAAGGAGGTTAGGCAGGCGAAGGCAGATTACGAGAAATCTTTGGCACGGGATCAAAGAAAAACAGCAAAGAGTTCTTTACTTATGTAAATTCTAGAAGGAAGGGGATGAATCAGATTGGTCCACTTGATATCGATGGGTCAACTGTTGATGATCCTGCTCAGGTAGCTAACAAACTGAATGAATATTTTGCATCGCCATTCACACATGAGGAGTTATTCAGCGAGGGGAATGCCACAGGTGTATTCAACTCTGGCAGTAAGCTAGAGAATCTTGTAATAACTGAGAGTAAAGTGGAGGAGAAATTGTTGAAGATAAATACAAGAAAGGCACCTGGGGTGGATGGGATCTATCCAGTTATATTAAAGGAAGCAGCAAAGGAAGTAAGCAAACCCTTAGCCATAATTATGAGAGCTTCCTTGGACTCAGGGGAAGACCCCATGGACTGGAGATGTGCAAATGTGACCCCAATTCACAAAGGAGGATCAAAGGGCAATACAAGTAATTATAGACCTGTGAGTTTAACTTCTGTTCCAGGAAAATTAATGGAAGCACTGGTTAAAGAAGCACTGCAGGATCATCTAGACAAGACTTCAGTTATAGCTCAGACACAGCATGGTTTTGTTAAGGGGAAGTCTTGCCTGACCAATTTGATTGGATACTATGATGCAGTCACAAAAGAACTGGATGCAGGGAATAACTTTGATATTATATACTTGGATCTTAGAAAGGCTTTTGATACTGTTGCACATGGAAGACTGCTGCACAAATTGGAGCAGTGTGGCATTGGAGGCAAATTGCTGCTATGGATAAAGGGGTGGTTGAGGGGGAGAAGACAGAGAATGGTAATCAATGGACACTGCTCATCGTGGACTAACGTTATTAGTGGAGTCCCTCAGGGTTCAGTATTGGGTCAATTATTGTTTTCTGTATTTATAAATGATATTGATGATGGTATGTCCAGCTTAATGTCCAAGTTTGCAGACGATACGAAGGTTGGCAGGGTTGTCAAGGACACTACTGACCCTATGCTACTGCAACAGGATCTGGAAAGGTTGAGCAGATGGGCTGAGAGGTGGCAAATGAAGTTTAACATTGACAAATGTAAAGTACTACATATGGGAAAACAGCAACCCCAGAGCAGCGTATCAACTCTGTGGTACTGCACTGACAGTGGTAGAGAATGAAAGGGACCTGGGGGTGGTTGTGCAGGCAGATATGAAGTTTTCTGAGCAGTGCAGATGGGCTGCAAGAGTAGCTCATGGTGTATTGTCAATGATATATAGGAATTTTTCTAGCAGGGATAAGGAGGTGATTATTCCCTTGTATAAGGCAATGGTCAGACCTCACCTAGAGTACTGTATACAGGTCTGGAGGCCTCATTTCAAGAAGGATGTAGAGATGCTGGAACGAGTACAGAGAAGGGCAACAAGATTAGTAAATGGAACCAAGGGGTGCTCTTACGAAGAAAGGCTTACATTTTGCAAATTACAGTGTCTGGAGATTAGGCACCGGCGAGGTGATCTGATAGAGGTGTATAAAGCCTTGAATGGTTTGATCATGCTCAATGCTGATGGGATTCTTCCTCTTGCTCAGAATAATCACCTGAGAGGGCATAAATTCAAATTGAGGAAAGACAGATGTAGGATAGACGTGAGGAAATTTGCCTTTAGGCAGCGGGTGGTTGGTTGCTGGAACAGACTTCCATCCCTTGTCGTGAAAGTTGATAGCCTAAATAAGTTTAAAGCTCAGCTGGATAGGTATTTCGAACGAACAGAGGGGTGAAGTGGAAGTGGTTATTTTTTATTTATTTTTTTTTTTTTTTTTGGCTGATGCTGCATAAGCTTGCTTTCTTGCATCAGATGCCTCTACTAATGCTAATGCTATCAAGGTCAAGAACATCAAGACAAGACCAATACCCATCAGAAGAGGAATCTTGTAGGGAGATGCCCTAAGCCCACTATGGTTCTGTCTAGCACTCAACACACTGTCTACCATGCTCAATAACAGCAAGTACAGATAAACCATAAAGAAGGGAAGAAGAATCTGTATATCCTCTCTCACCTGATTTACATGGATGACATCAAATGCTATGCTGCAACAGAGAATCAACTCCAACAGCTACTCCAGATCACTGAAGAGTTCAGCACTGACATCAAGATACCATTTGGTCTAGACAAATGCAAGACCAGTGGATTGAATCAAGGACATCCAGGTGGATGAAACTACCAGCTGAAGACTGGTGAAGAGATTAAAGCCATGGTAGAGCAAGAGACATAAATATCTGGGGATGATGCAGACCCACCAGTTAGAATACAAGGAGAATCAAGGCCCAACTCACTGACAAATACAATCATGGACTGAGAAGTCTGCTAAAGTCAACGTTGAATGGCGGGAACATGGTCTCAACCATAAACACTTATGCAGTTGCAGTACTGATGTACTCCTTCAGGATCATAGATTGGATCAACACTCAGCTGGAGGAGATTATGAGATTGATCAGGATAATGATGACCAAGAGGCACCAACACCACCCAAAGTCAGCCATTGAGAGACTGACCATAGCCCATAAGAGAGTTCCTTGATTAATAGTAACAATAATAATAGTAACTGGACACAACAAACCACTCCATGCACTTGGTACCAGTACCCATCACAGGGGCAGAAAACATCCCATTAAAGGAGGAAACCAGTTTTTATTTGGTTTTTTAAATAATAATAGTATTTTTTTTTATAATAATAGACATCACTAAGGGCCCTGGAGTAAGAGATGACATATGTCGACAATGCCACCTGGCCACAGAAACAACCTAGCACATAACCGCAGTATATGAAGGGTTGTTATGTTGTTATTTGGTTTTTGGGAGCATTAGCGACTAAGGCCATATTGCTCCGGTGATATGCAGTGGTCATTCCCTGACCTTTCCGCATCCTCCGTATTTAGTGGTCATGGGCTCAAACCCCGATCTAATCAAGAAGCGTGTGCTACGCACTGTCGCTCCTGCCCACCTGGCTACGGAGGCGCCCACACAGTATGAAGGGTTATCACCCAGACAAGTACACTTATACATGATCAGGTCACCAGAAAAATACTTCAGAAGCTGGCACAAAAATACCAGTTGATCAAAGAAAGTGTACCTTATTACAAGCACAAACCCCAAGCTGTATTAGGACTCCTACTCACAAACTGAACTAAACTGGGACTGTGCCATAATAACACACAAGACTATTCTGCACAACAGATCAGACATAACTTTCATTGACAAGAAGGAAATGGCTATCTAACTGATCGGCACAGTGGTGCCTAACACCACTCCAGAAAACATATGAAGAAAATATCAGGAAGTATTCAGATCCAAGACAGGAAGGCAAAGAAATGTGCAATAAGGAACAAGTAATAACCATTCCAATCACTGTGTCAACCACTAGCATGATGCCAAAGAGCCTCCATGGCAGCAATAGGCCTCACAGATAACACTTACATGGAACTCCAGAAAGCCATGATCCTAAACATCTGTAGGATGGTAAGAGAGTTCCTCAACCAACAGTAACAATAATAGTAATCGGACACAACCAACCACCCCATGCACTTGATACCAGTACCTGTAATGGTGCAGAAAAAAATCCCATAAAAGGAGATAAAAGTTTTATAATAATAATAATAATAATAATAATAATGAGACAAAAAATCATTTTATTATAATAATTCAAGCATAAAACTGAAATATATAACTTCCACCACAATGAAAAAGTGCTCTACTACTCAATGAACTTGATGCAGCGAAAATAGAGTAATGTATCACAGTCTTTCAGACTTTCACAACATATAAAGTAATTGACAAAGTGAATAATTTATAAATTAGCCAAGCAGCACTGCATGCAAGACTTAAGCCCCCAATAAGAAGGTACAAAAAGTAACAACTAATAATCCTCAAACAGTGAGCACATGCAATAAACATTTTCCCACAGTCAGATCACAAGCCACTACTGCTGATTAAAGTGAATAATTAACTACAATAAACAAAATAAGCAAGGCTTATAAATATGAAAAAACATTTACATACACTATAAGAAATATTGTTTCTGCAAATGGCATCACCTCTCTGACCACAAAGGCTGATATTGAATAAATGAAAATATTGTGTTCCACTGGCTGTAAAGAGTTGACTTCCTTGAACCTCTACAAATCTATCAAAAAGTAAATTCATGCTTCATTAGATAACTGATTTTGTATTTTAATTCTTAGTTAGATTCTTCTAGATATAAGGATGGAAAAAAATAACATATGTATAAATATCCGTCTGTCTAATAACTCAGAAAGGCTATTTGTAAGCAAAATACTAATAGATTTGATAATCAAGAGCTAATAAGTGCTCGATAATTCCTATATTCTATTATATTATAAATCAACAGGGATTACCTTTATTTTAGATATAGGAAGCTTCTTTTCCAACTCTCCTAGTCCAACTCACTAATAATTCTTGAGGATGGCGATATCTATTTTGTAAACCAGGTGGGACATCTTATTTCTTTTGGTCCTATAGCTGGACTTTAGAGTTAAATTTAGGCGGCTAATAAAATCGGATATGGGGCGGAGGGATTATTCTCTACATTTCTTAAGTCAGACTAGAGCTTTTCGGGCGTCATGTTCACAGGAATAGAGCAACTCACAATTAATCCGAAACTTTTGTCTTATGTTGTAGTGTTTGTTCTTCATGCATGCGTATAAGTGACCAATCGCCGGACAATAGGAATGGTCTACGGATACTGATCGAAGTTTCATGTAATTTCATCTCTAAGATTTCTGCAATAAGTAGTTTGTGATAGTTGTGTTGAATATTTATAATTTTTGTTTCATTAAAGCTGAATGAATGTCGTTCATTTATTGCATGGAACGAAAGTTCCGATGCATTTGAACGACCCGCCCGCCCGCACAGAAGCTTCGTGTTGTTTTGCTCGAAGCTGTGCCACTCCCATGGTAGACCCTACATAAACAGCGTCGCAATTTTTGAATGGGATGCTGTATACGAGGTCATGCTGTGATTGGAATGTGGTGTTTGAAGGTCGATTTCTGAAGAATGTGTATAATTTGTTCATGGGTTTTGCTATGATTTTCATGTCGGTTCCCTTGCATATTTGATTAAGTTTATTGTACCAGTACTCAACATATGGAATGGTGATAAAATGTATTTTGGTCTTGTCAGATTTTTGTGCAATGTTTGCTGCGAGGTTTAACTATAAGATTTAACTATGAATTAACTATAAGATTCTCTATAGGGGTTACCCGCTAACCTATATAAACAAAGTCAAAGCAATAGCCTGTGATAAAATAAATAACAACAACCTCGCAACAAACATTGCACAAAATCTGACAAGACCAAAATACATTTTATCACCATTCCATATGTCGAGTACTGGTACAATAAGCTTAATCAAATATGCAAGGGAACCGACATGAAAATCACAGCAAAATCCATGAACAAATTATACACATTCTTCAGAAATCGACCTTCAAACACCACATTCCAATCGCAGCATGACCTCGTATACAGCATCCCATGCAAAAATTGCGACGCTGTTTATGTAGGATCTACCATGTGTTCCACGCAATAAATGAATGACATTCATTCAGCTTTAATGAAACAAAAATTATAAATATTCAACACAACTATCACAAACTACTTATTGCAGAAACCTTAGAGATGAAACTACATGAAACTTCGATCAATATCCGTAGGCCATTCCTATTGTCCGACGATTGGTCACTTATACGCATGTGTGAAGAACAAACACTACAACATAAGACAAAAGTTTCGGATTAATTGTGAGTTGCTCTATTCCTGTGAACATGATGCCCGAAAAGTTCTGGTCCAACTTAAGGAATGTAGAGAATAACCCCCCCCCCATATCCAATTTTATTAGACCCCTAAATTTAACTCAAAAGTCCAGCTATAGGACCAAAAGAAATAAGATGTCCCACCTGGTTTACAAAATAGATATCGCCATCCTCAAGAATTATTAGCGAGCTGGACTAGGAGAGTTGGAAAAGAAGCTTCCTATATCTAAAATAAAGATAATCCCTGTTGATTTATAATAGCAAAATACTAATGAAAATTTAAATTAAAAATGATGATCGTTATTACTTAAATACTACAATTATGTAATACCAAAACTATATGGATAACTTAAATTTGATTTAAAATATTTATGGAATACATATGTGTTCCCAAGCATATTTCTATAATGAAGTTTTCAAATTTGAAATATTAAATATAGAAAAAATATAGCTAGGTTTCTTGCTATAGCTATCCATCTAAAAACCAACATAATACAGTGAAACAGCTAAATTTAATTTTTGACCACATATAACTTCAATGTTCAATGAGAATTCAAGTTTATTCATTGACATAAAGGAAACTATACATACCATAACTGAAACAGAGACAACCTGACAAACCCACTGCTATGAATAATCTAGTGCAGTGGTTCCCAAACTGGGGTCTGCAGACCCCTGGGGGTCCACGAAATGACCCTCTGGAACTGGTTGAATTATTTGTTCTATGTATAGCAAATTGATGATAAATAAGGTTATCATTATATATTTATGTAAAAATAAGAATAAAGTTGAGTTGTTTTAAACATAAAACTTTGAATTTTCTTTTTCAGGAAACCCAGTGTTCATACATATATATATACACACACACACAAAGGAACATATATATATATATATATATATAGGGGGTCCACAAACATTTTTTCATTTTTGAAGGGGTCCATAAACTTTTTTTTTCCATTTTTAAAGGGGTCCATACATCTCAGTAGTTTGGGAACCACTGATCCAGTGGATCACTCTCACCACTAGAGCAACAAAGTAGTAGTAGAGGCATGTGCTGCAAGAAAGCAAGCATACGTAGCATCCGCAAAAAAAAAAATAATTTTACACATCCATTCCCTCTAAAAGTCAATCCAGCTCCTCCTTGAATTTATTTAAGTTACCAACTTCCATGAGACAGATGGAAGTTTGTTCCGGCAATCAACTACCTATTGGTTAAAGGAAAATTTCCACACATCTATTCTACAACTGTCTTTCCTTAATTTGAATTTATGCCCCCTCAGGGTCATAATCGGAACAAGAGGAAGAATCCCATTAGAAGAAGTATTTTAACAATGCAGTTCAGCTTCATTATTCACTAAGAACTTATCCACTACATTTAGAACTTATCACTAACTGTGATGTCACTATAAAAGATCAATGTATTGAACATGGGTCGCATTCACTGACATGGGCTGTTCACATACAGCATTGATAAGTCTACAAATGACTGAAAAACTAATGTTAAAACAAATAATCAGAGGTAGCAGGGCTGAAAGCAGACAGATATGTCATGGGCAGGGAAGGGGGAGGGACATATATATATTATTCTGCAGTAACAATACGGGGATCCTCATTGTGTAATGGAATGCTGCACTGCCAGTGCCAATTTTCAGAAGCATAACGGATTAAACCACTAAATTTAGAAGCATTAGTATTAATATTGTAGTGCTAATTGATGCAAGGAAGCAACTTATTCATCGGCCAAAAAAAAAAACACCCCATCATTTGCAGGTAGGGAATTTTTTTTTTTTTCCTGCTGACGCAAACTGCATCATAGAGGTTTGTGTCAGTATTTCCACACATCTATTGTTCAAACTATCCTGTATCAATTTAAATTCATGTCTTCTTATATGCAACATCTAAGAAAGAGAGAGAGATGCCCTCAGCACTTTAAGTTTACTCAATAGATTTAAAGCCTTAAATACTTCAGTTAGGTCATCCCGCATGTGCCTAGTTTCCAGACTCTGCAATTTATAGAACTGGTGCCATTCTTGGTAAGAGTACCCCTTTGTGTCTCTGACTAAACTTGTTGCTCTTCCCTGTCCTTCCTCATCCTTCCTAAAATGAGGCTTCCCGACCTGTATGTAGTATTCAAAGTGCAACCTAATCACTACCTTATACAACAGGATAATCATCTCCTTAACCCTGCTGCCAAAGTTCCTATATATCATTCACAGAACCATATTAGCATTAGCAAAGGCACATGATGCAAGATAGCAGGCTTATATAGCATCAGCCAAAAAAAAAAAAAAAAAACTTATTTCATCCATCTGCTCGTTCCAAATGTTTGTCAAGTTCTGCCTTGAATCTATTTAAGCTATCAACTTCTACAATGACAGATGGAAGTTTGTTCCAGCAATCAACCATCCGCTGGCTAAAGACAAACTTCCACACACCTATCCTACAACCGTCTTTCTTCAATTTGAATTTATGCCCTCTCAGGTGATTATTCTGAGCAAGAGGAAGAATCCCATCAGCACTGAGCATGCTCAAACCATTCAAGGCTTTATACACCTCAATCAGATCACCTCGCAGGTGCCTAGTCTCCAGACACTAATTTGCAAAACTTAAGCCTTTCTTCGTAAGAGCAACCCTTTGTTCCATTCACTAATCTTGTTGCCCTTCTCTGTACTCGTTCCAACAGCACTAAAATCCTTCTTAAAATGAGGTCTCCAGACCTGTATACAGTACTCAAGGTGTGGTCTGATCATTGCCTTATACAAGGGGATAATCACCTCTTTATCCTTGCTAGAAAAATTCCTGTATATCGTTGACAAGACACCATGAGCTATTCTTGCAGACCGTCTGCACTGCTCAGAAAGCTTCATATCTGCCTGCACAATTACCTCCAGGTCCTTTTCATTCTCTACCACTGTCAGTGTGGTACCAGAGAGTTGATACATTACTCTGGGATTACTGCTTCCCATATGTAGTACTTTACATTTGTCAGTGTTAAACTTCATTTGCCACCTCTCAGCCCATCTGCTCAACTTTTCTAGATCCTGTTGCAGCAGTGAACTGGCATTAGTTTCATTAACAACACTGCCAACCTTCGTATCACCTGCAAACTTGGTCATTAAGCCTGATATATCAATATCATTTATAAATACAGAAAACAACAATGGACCCAACACAGAACCCTGAGGGACTCCACTAATAACATTAGTCCACGAAGAGCAGTGTCCATTGATTACCACTCTCTGTCTTCTCCCACTCA
This sequence comes from Mastigoproctus giganteus, assembly GCF_048544385.1. Taxonomy (NCBI): domain Eukaryota; kingdom Metazoa; phylum Arthropoda; class Arachnida; order Uropygi; family Thelyphonidae; genus Mastigoproctus; species Mastigoproctus giganteus. Next base: position 66,269,211 of record NC_143578.1, read on the forward strand.
ACCATCCCTTTATCCATAGTAGCAATTTGCCTCCAATGCCACAGTGCTCCAATTTGTGCAGCAGTCTTCCATGTGCAACAGTATCAAAGGCTTTTCTAAGATCCAAATATATGATATCAAAGTTTTTCGTTGCATACAGTTCCTTTGTGACTACATCACAGTATCCAATAAAATTAGTCAGACAAGACTTCCCCTTAACAAACCCATGCTGTGTCCGAGCTATAACTGAAGTCTTGTCTAGATGATCCTGCAATGCTTCTTTAACCAGTGCCTCCATTAATTTCCCTGGAACAGAAGTTAAACTAACAGGTCGGTAATTACCTGTGTCTCCCTTTGATCCTCCTTTGTGGATTGAGGTCACATTTGCACATCTCCAGTCCATGGGTACCTCCCCCGAGTCCAGGGAAGCTCTCGTAATTATGACTAAGGGTTTGCTTACTTCCTTTGCCACCTCCTTTAACATAACTGGATAGATTTATGTACATAGCAGATTTTATATAATATCTATATAAAATCTGCCATGTACATATACTTGATTATTTTATGTCATTTCCGTTGTATTTTTACCTGCCCCTAGCCATGTGCTGTGATGGGCTTTCTGTATTTGCAATAAATGAATATTTATTATTTATTATTATTTCATCCACCCCAGGTGCCTTTCTTGTGTTTATCTTCAACAATTTCTCCTCCACTTTACTCTCAGTTATTACAAGATTATCTAGCTTACTGCCAGAGTTGAATACACCTCTGGCATTCTCCTCCCTGAATAACTCCTCATGTGTGAGGAGTTATTCAGGGAGGGAATTCAGGAACATGAGTTCTCCCAGAAGCCTGTATGTACTACTCATCAGAGTGTACAAATACTTGTACAAATACTTGTAGGTTCAAATACATCAGAGTGTTCAAATACTTGTAGGTTCATTCTCCACTACCTTGAGTGTGGTACCATTCTGTTGCCATATCATTCTGAAATTACTGCGATCCATATGCAGCACCTTGCATTTATCAATGTTAAACCTCAGTTGCCCCTTTCAGTCCATCTGACTAATTTTTTTTTCTTGATGTAGTAGCATACCCTGATTCCTGTTATTAACTAACATGCAAACCTTTGTATCATCAGCAAATTTAGACATTAAACTTGATATGTCTTCATCAAGATACTTAATAATTATTGAAAACAATTAAGGATGCAGCCCTAAACCCCAAAGGACTCCATTAATAACATTAGTCTAAGAAGAGAGTGCCCATTGATAATCACCGTGCCTTCTGCCACTCAGCCATTCTTTTATCCATAGTAGTAACTTGCCACTAATGCTACACTGCTCCAATTTGTGCAGTAGCCTTTCAGATGGAACAGTGTAAAAAGCATTACCGAAATCAAGTATATGATATGAAAATTATTCTTTGTATCCAGTTCATTTATAACTACATCAGAGTATCCAATCATATTGGTTAGAGAAGATCTCTTCTTAATAAAATCATGCTGTGAATGTCATATAAATTATTAATTATCATTACTTCTGCAACCATTAACTGTATTATTTTTTTGACAGCAAAAGCACAACTTACAGGTCTAATTACTGATTTTGCCTTTTGACACCCCCTTTGTGAATTGGTGAAATATCTGCACATTTCCAATCTCCACAGTCCTCCCCTGAACTCAAAGATGCTTGCAAAATAATGGCTAAAGGTTTGTTTAAACCTTTCTGCTGCTTCTTTTAATTTAATATAATATAAGTCTCGGGTGCCTTATTCACTTTTAGCTTGAAGAATTTCTCATTAGATTTCTTCTCAGTTATCACAAAATGATTTAGCTTGTTGACAAAGGACAGGGACAAAATGTGTGCTTGCCCATGGCCTCACACCTCTAGAGGCCTCGTGTCTGAAAATTACAAGCCCAACTTATAGAAATATTCAGTAACCTCAGAAACTTAACACTTAACCCTAGAAAATACAGTACAAAATGTAAATTAATTAAAAAATGCAATATTACTATATTTTTAAGACAAAATAATACTTTAACATGAAATTACTGTATGCACTAAAAAATAAACTTTCAAAATCATCGAGTTCTTACATCAAACACATGCTATCAAATGGCATTTTTTACAGAGAAACCAATTTACACTACAGTACTATAAACAGGAACAAGGAACTGCTCAGATAAACAAAGACTGACATATAAGTGCAATGTCATATGGTTGCCTTTTGTCATTTTTGATTTTCAGTATTTAATTTCATTTCACATTGTTCACTTTATTGTAAGTAAAACTTTTATTTGTTCAGTCACCTTGCATTGTAATAGTAAAGTTCTAGAAAAATGTACAGAAAATTAAAACTGTATAAATGCAATTACCAGTGCAGGAAAGAAATTCAAATCCAGTGTGCATCCACCCGGTATGGCAGGATGTGATTAGTGATATACAGGCATTTCCTGACTTACTTAAGGGTTGCGTTCTGCGGAGCTTTGCACAAGTCAAATTTTATGTAAGTGGGAATTTCCCTAAAGGTTTATGCAGCACTCACAACTATGCTTGCTGAATTTAAATGAAGAAAAAAATATATGTTCAACGACATGTAAATAGAATTATTTATTCAATTTTTTATTTTTTTTTTATCTCATGTGTAGTAAAAATAATAAAAGTGTGCATTACAAAAATTTCAAAATTATAAAATTACAAAAAAAGGGAGGGGACAGGCATAATGTCAGCAAGTTTTACCATTCGAGCATCATTGCCAGAATCAACGTCTCCAGCTGATAAGTACAGCAGAGGTTGAAATTTAGCAGCAGGGCTGTGGAAATTTAGATTTGAACACATCACAAAATTTCTCTGCTGCTGCAGATCAGCCCTGGCAACGTCACTGCATACTTTAACATTGTGGAAACCAGTGCTATGCTTGAACCTATTAAACCACCCATTGCTTGCCACGAACTTGGCTTGGGATTTGCCGTACTTATCCTTAATATATTCATAAATACAGTTGTGCTCCCGTATCTGCTGATTCAGTTACCTGCAGTTAACCAGGGCTAAAAAAATGAAAAAACTTAGCACGTACTACTCGCATGTACGATACGATGCTTCCCTTTATTTTTTATGATGTCGATTTAAATTGAATAGTTTACCTTTCTTTTTTTACAATGTCGCGTATGGTTTGGTCACCAACATTATAATGGTTCATTAGTGATTTAATGGATGCACTGTTTTCAAACTTTTGAATAATTTCAAGTTTTTGTTTAATTTGAAAGCACAACTCTTGCATTTGCCCATCATTTTCGCGATTTCTAAAAAAAAAAAAAAAATTCCGACATTCCTGACATAAATAACAAAACAAAATTTGTCCTTTTGTGGTGCAACGGAACAAAACAATCGACTTGATGCACTAAATCAAACTAAACATTTGGTCTCTCTTTTTTTGAGTGGTAGGTGTGAAGCCAGCGGGGGTTGCAAGATAATAGGTACACTAATCTCCCAATGACAACTTATAATGCCGGTTCTTGTTGCTTATTTACGACTTGCAAAATATCTGTCATACCTATTCTAGTTATTACTTGAATTTTATGATTTCTGGTTGATTTTTTTTTTTTTTTAATTTGGAGTCTTGAAGTGTCCCGGTTAATCCAATCCTTATTACAATGATGAAGGGTCCCTTTCCCTTCATCATTGTAATAAGTAAATTAGAATGAAGAGAAGATTCTAAAAATGTATTTATGTTTCTTATATGATTGAAGATTTCAGTGAAGGGGAACACATGTCACTATAATGTAAAAACCCACACAAATACAGTTATCGGGATTATCACAAATGGAATAATATCAAGTTTACTACCCTTTTATAATTAGATGTGCTAACAGAAAAGCCCAATAAACCAGAAAGTGCTAATTGTTTTTATTGTTTTATGGTCATGACCTCCAGAAATGTGCTTTAGAAAAATATCACAAAGGTGTTCAAAATTGATTCTTATAACGGAACATATGATAATGATGAAAGGGTAGCGCTCCATTATATAAATGACCTTTTAGAGAGATAAATAGCTTAGTTATACAGCAAAAATTTCAACTTCCGAGATGTTGGAACGAATTACCAAAAAAACAATGTGTTACTGGGTTCACATTGCAATGTTTTCAGGATACCTCCATTTATTCCTATGAGATACAAAATACGTTTTCATGATTTTTTAAGTTGGCATCAGCTGTCAAAAACTTATGTAAAGTCGAATTTACAGAAGTAGAGTATTACATAAGTCGGGGAGTGCCTGTATTAATAGTGCAAATGATGTAAGAAAACAAACTTATACAGCATCAGATTAAAACAAAAAAAAAAAACATTCCAATTTCACCTACCTCCAATCCCCTTCAACAATTTATCTAGTTCCTCATTGAATTTATTCAATCTATCTACTTCTGCAACATCAAATGGGAGTTTGTTCCAGCAATCAACCACCTGTTGGCTAAGGGAAAACTTCCTCACATCTATTCTGCAACCATCCTTCCTCAATTTGAATTTATGCCGCCACCCCATAGCCTCCGTAGCCAGGTGGGCAGGAGCGGCAGTGCGTAGCACACGCTTCTTGATTAAACCGGGGTTCGAGCCCGTGACCACCAAATATGGAGGATGCGGAAAGGTCAGGGAATGACCACCGCATATCCCCAGAGCAATATGGCCTTAGTTGCTAATGCTCCTAAATAACAACAACAACATAACCCCCCTCATATGTATAGTCTAAGCAAGAGGAACAATCCCATCAGCATTGAGCTTGTTCAATCCATTCAAAGCCTTACACACCTCAATCAGATTGCCTCAGAGGTGCCTAGTCTCCAGATGCTGCAATTTGCAAAACTGAAGACTCTCTTGGTAAGAGCACACTTTTGTTCCTCTCACCAATCTCGTTGCCCTTCTCTATACTCCAGCAGTTCTACATCCTTCCTAAATAAGAATCACTGTGAAATATTTATCTCTCTAAATAACCACTCTTATACCAAGTGTTGTTTGTTTTTTTTAAGTTGGGTTATTTAGCCTTACTGACAATTTAGTAATGTTTCAGGAACCTTGCTGGTACCCATCATCAGACCATACTTGGCTGTACTTACAACTTCCTACCCTGCCGAACAACTAAGGGCACAAACACACTATTATCACTTCACGAGACTTCACTCATATACATAACTAACATCAAATGTGGGGGAGCTATATTTACTAATTATTTTATTGCTCAGAGAGCACTGTTCTAATTGGCTGTATTCACAAGATAACACATCGGGCTTCAAGGCCGAATGACATTGTCAGGATCTCAGATTTTTCAGTTCAAACAGAAATTTTGTTAGGCATGACTATGTGACAAGAAGAAAATGGAGGAAATGCTAATAGAAAATTAAATTAGAAGTATTAAATCTGTTTTCAGTGCACAAGTAAGAATATCCAAAAACAAATAACAACTTCAATGACGTTGCACCTGTGCCTATTCCGAAGCACCCTCCACTTCGACCCACTTGGCATACTCACCACAAATGTCCAGTCACAGGGATGCACAAAAATGGCCAAAGGAGGAAAATAGACAAACAGAATTACAAATTGAGAGGACGAACAGGTCGATCATTTCAATTTGCACAACTCATAACAATTTCTTACAAGTTCAATTTTTAGGGTTGAGAAGTAGTTTTTTGTTGTTATTAAATTTCATTAAAAATTTGTGTTTCATAATTTGACAGAATAAGTCCTTATTCAAAATTAAACTTGCAGTATTTTAACTTTCCTTTAACATATAGCTAATTTTTCCTTAGTGCTGATTGAATTTCGAAATTGCGTATTTTGCCCTTGAATGTCATCCTTAATTGGATTATATAGGAAATTAAATTCTTCTTTATTCATCCATAAGTACATCTTGAAACGATTTTCATCTTCTTCTAAGTCCTGCAGTAAATGATGGAAGTCGTCTTTTTCTGTTCTCTTCCAGTTGATGTCGTGTATTCATTGCGTACTCTTTTGTTTTCTCGGCTATAAGAAAAGCACATGCATTTTCTAAATCTTCAAAATCTGAAGAGGAGTATGAACTGTGACAATTCATTTAACTTCAGCTTTCCTCAAAGAGAATGACAACGTTACAGGCTGCAAGACATACCCCTTTTGGAAGTATAATAAAATTTCCAAGATACCCCTTTTTTAAGACAGACAGACAGATCCCACCATTACCTAAAGCGTACCTGGTTGGAATCATTAAATATAAAATCTTCGATAAATCCTTAAACAGGAACAGTGGTTACCAAGTCAACCCGATCACAGAGTCAGTAGTTCTGTCATTGGACAAGCGCTGGCCACATCATCATGCGTCACAGCCACAGACGTCAACAACAATTAAACCTCGCGTCTCACGCACCTGGCAGTGCACATCTTCATTCCAACTGCCATTCATGTATTTTAATTCTGACGAAGGCTACCATATAGCCGAAAGCTCATATATTTCTGCTTTATCTGTACGCCCTGTGTTTAAGCTACAATAAATTCCTCAATGAATCCAGAGCGCGTAGGCCTGTTTCGTTATGTTACCCTTTTTTAACATTTGAAAAAAAGCAGAAATCATAAAACACCCTGTTGAGATGATTATTTAGGAAGAAAGAATTAACTGACAATAAAGCTGTTGTTGAAATGCACCCTTAAAGACTCAAAAAACAATATTCTATCCTATTTATAAAGGGGGTTACAGAATATTTATATTATGCTTACTTTGTAACCTTTTACATTCCATTTGACTTCTTTTTTATTTCATTGTAATAGTTTAAGGCTCAGGCAACAAACTTTTTTTATTTAAAATTCCCAATATCAATATCGATTTGCTGTTTTTTTTTTTTTTTTTTTTTTTTTGTTTTTTGGTAGTTGTTGGCACATCGGCTTCTGTGGCCATATTGCACCTCCCAAGGTTTTTGCAATACTTTGATCCAAGCCCGAGGCGGGAATCGAACCCGCGACCTTTGGGTTGCCGGGCAGGTACTTTACCCACTCGGCTAGCCCGGTCGGCCATCGATTTGCTGTATGAAGAATATGTTCTGTTGAAATCATTCCGTAGAAATACTGAGACAAAAGATCATGAAAATACCACAGATGTTTGGATAAAAATTTTAAATGCATATGAAGTACGTAATACAGAAAAAAAATATTAATTTTGTTTTTGTTTTGCCTCACTCAAATGCAATGAGCGAGTGAGTATTTAGCTCAATGTTTAATGCCTGGAAAAAGGATAGAAATAAATTAGACCTAAAGAATGTTGAAGGAGAACTGTTGCAGAAAACCAATCACAATATGTCATGCAAAGAATTTTACGCATTATGTACTAAAAAATGAAAAACTGTTAAAGAAAATTCACTCGAATGAAAAGTATTGCTAGGTAAATATTTTCTTTTTGATAAAATAAATCAGGTTTATTGAATGTGTATTGTAAACAATTATGTAAAACATTTGATGTTAATATTTATAAAAGTTTCCTTTAGTGTTTATAACTTTTGCAACAAAATTTTCCGAATTAAACGAATTAAAGCATGGGCTGTAATTCGGTTAATTTTATTTAAATTTGACTAATTTTGCATTCCATGAACTTGTAAAAATCAACAAAATATAGAAATAAAATGATTGTTATTAAAATTGTTCGGTTTTCTTAAGATATAATGCGAGTACCCCTAAACGAGGAATGAATACCCCAAACATAAGCATGGGTACTTCAAGATCAAATTTTTAATTCTGGCCACCCTACGTTACAGTGATGTTTCTTTTCCGATTGACTTTGCAGGGACCACAGACTACTACTCTGTGACAAGAACATGACGAGATTCACGTGACGTGGTGTGTGTGTGTGTGTGTGTGTGTGTGTGTGTGTGTGTGTGTGTGTGTGTGTGTGTGTGTGTGTGTGTGTGTGTGTGCGCCCTAAGTCTCCTTCATTCAGTAAAGGAGACAGTCAATCTCTTAGGCAATCAACCAATCCTACATTGTTTTTAATAACTTATTACCTCTATTGTCATAGATGTCCTCTTGTAGAGCATATCATTAGGAACTGGTTATTACACATGAAACACTTTTGGAATGGTATATTCACTATTAGACAGGATAAATCTGAGCTTGGAAAAATTAAACTACACCAGATGTTCTGAGTATGAACACTGTGTAAGTTTTAGCATTAGCAAAGGTTTGTAGTAGTTTTCAGCTTTCAAGTTTCTTTGCTGCTGATTACCTTTTGGAATAATTTTGGAGAAAATGTTAACTTCAGTTCACACTGGCTGTTCAGTAGTAGCATTCCAAGAGTACTGATAGAGGCAAAATCATAAATTGAGCCTCCCCCACCCCACTTTTTAACAACGTACCAAATCACTCTATCAGTACTCTTGGAATGCTACTACTGAACAGCCAGTATGAACTGAAGTTAACATTTTCTCCAAAATTATTCCAAAAGGTAATCAGCAGCAAAGAAACTTTCCTATCATGTTCCCTATCTTCCTAGAGAGTGATGATAATGAGAAACCTATTGCTACAAGATGATAATTATGATGATAGCAATAATCATAATTATCATTACTGCTATCTATGGTAATTAAGGTTCTAAATGGGGTCAAAGCAGGCATATCTCTTACTTCACTGAGAAAATAATAGATATGACTGCTTGAAACACGCACTTAACATAATATGAAATATCATGTATCAGATGGCAAAAAAAATTTTAAAAAAAATATATATATATATAAATAAATAATATTTAATCCAATTCAGTGCAAGCAATGTTTGAATAATAAAAATTTAATTTATATTATTTTTGAGTTAATAGTAAAGTTACACTTACAAGGTATATAATAGCTCACTTCTCATTTTGAAATGTTTTTATTATTTATTTTTTTTTTTTTTGTTTCTGTACTGATTTTTATGATTCAACATTTAATGAAATTTTGTGTAAGTATCACTTCAGTTTTACATAGACTCCCACATTTTCAGCATGCTTTCAAAGTCAAACTGGAAAAAGGACAAGCTGGAAATATTTCTAAACATCCTATAGGGTGATTAAGTGGTTTTTCATGTTGGTGGTTTCATTAACTACTACAATTATCATTGCTGGGCAAAGATTGAACCTAAACAAGTGCATTGAAAAAGGCTCAGGATTGTGAAAGATGAGAGTGTGATATTGCATGACATCCACAAAGACTGCCAGACTAAATCTCTTATATGGCACAATGAATGCTGAATGAAATGCTAGGAAATCAAGGATGAGTAACAGTGTGTGACTTATCATATTTGTCATGCAACCTTTATTGCAAAAATGTGAAAAGGTATTGAAAATGCAAGATCCTAATGTAGAGTACTGAAATGACAGCATCATAAAATCACATTAAATGATATCATCATTTACAGTTAGAATCATTAAAATTGACATGGACAAAAAATTACAAGCCATTTTAAATAGTGAGTGAATTATTTAAATATCATACATTCCATTCTGTATATATTCCAACACTGGTATTGAAGTAATTTTAAAATCATATGCAAAGAATGGAAACTGAACAAAAATCAAAAATTAAACAAAGTAATTTGAACACTGAGATGCCATGTGATTCTCAAATTACATCTGATTAATTCAAGCTAATTTAATAAAAATACAAAATTTTTTCCATAAAAATGCTCTTATCAAAAAACAACACAAATATACTTACAGGGGCAAGGATGTTAAATCAAAATGTGTGTCTTCAGATAGGTATAACCTACAGTCACTGTAACAGTTTTGACCATTGCTACTTTTCAAGCCAGGACCACATGCCTTGCATGAATCTGAGCCATATGCAACTGGATCAGATATGTAAAAATTTTGTGGACAGGGCACACAGTGCAGGTCATTTTTATCTTGAATATAAGTACCAGGTGGACAAAGAATACAACTATATAAATTAAAAATATTAGATATTTATAACATCTATCAAACAAGATATAACATAAAATGATTTTAGATACAGAAAATTAAAAAATTATGTTAGATATAGATAAGTAAAAAATCAAGTTAGATACAGATAGGTAAAAAAAGCAACATACACTGAGTGATCACTGAATTATGACCACCCCTATGAAAAGTTATTGCGACCCATTGACCACGTGAGGTACGAGAGTGTGCAGTCAGTCGACCTATGTAGCATAGATAAGGTGCCAGTGGTTCAGTATGTAGTAAAATTCCGAGTGTGATGGGTAAAAGGAAGGATTTATCGGACATTGATAAAGGACAAATTGTGGGTGCTTGACGAGCTGGTGCCTCAATTTCCCAAACGGCTGAACTGGTGGGGTGTTCAAGAGCTGCCTTTGTTAAAGTGTACCAGGACTGGAATCAAAATGGCCAAACAACGATCCAACGGCAAAACTGCAAAGGTCAGCGAAAGGCTGATGTCAGAGGTGAGCGCTGGGTCTGACAACTCGTACAGGCGAACAGGCACAGCACTGTTGAGGAGTTGACTACCCAATACAACATGGGTCAACCCGGAACAATATCTGGCATGACAATGCGTCGCACACTCGCATGTATGGCCTATATCAGCAGACGACCCCTACAGCATCCTCTCCTAACCAAGGTTCATCGGCATAAAAGACTTGCCTGGTGCAAAGAGCATGCAAGTTGGATGTTAGAAGACTGGAAGAAGATGTGCTGGTCAGATGAGTCACGTTATTTACTCCACACCATGGATGGTCATGTACGGATTTGGCATCAACAACATGAGGCTCTTCATCCATCATATATGGTATCAAAGTGCAGGCCGCTGGAGGCGGTTTGTATGGTGTGGGGCATGTTTCACTGGCAGAAACTTGGACCCCTGCTGCATGTGGAACAACATATCAGTGGTCTTTGCTCACTGTGTGCAAGTGCTTGTTGACTGTGTATACCCCTGCTATGTTACACTTTTTCCCTAATGGTAATGGTGTCTTCCAAGATGACAATGCACCAAGCCATTGGGCACTTGATGTGCAGGAATGGTTTGAGCAACACAGATCTGACTTCCAGCATATCGATTGGCCTCTAAACTCCCCCGTTATCAATCCCATACAGCACTTGTGGGACACTATGGAAAGGCATATCAGGCATCTGGATACACCAATCACCTCCATACCTGCATTGCTAGCTGCATTACACACAACTTGGTTGGCCATATTTCCTGAACACTTCCGACATCTTGTTGAATCAGTGCCATGTCGGATAGCTGCTGTACTGAGGACAAAAGGAGGACCTACGAAGTATTTGGTAGGTGGTCATAATTCAGTGATCACTCAGTGTATATTTACACTATAATTTATTATTATTATTATTATTAGCTATATGATGCAAGGAAGCCAGAGGCTTATGCTGCACCAGCCAAAAAAATTCCCGAGTTACCCTGAGAGAGAGAGAGAGAGAGAGAGAGAGAGAGAGAGAGAGAGAGAGACAAAAGTAGAAGGGAATCGCCAAGAAAGAGAAGAATGATGATATCCAGCTCAGGATCCTGGGATATAAAAGCATTCTAGCTACAATAAACAAAAAAAAAACATACTGCTGTGTTAAAATCATTTAATTTCACCTACTCTAAAGGTTCTCTTCAGAGGCATCGAGAACCAGCATTGGTCCCTGTGGCAAAAAACATTACCCAGCTGGCTCCCCATTCCCTGTGGTCAAGGGCTAGAACTAAAGTTCAGGAGAGCTAACTACCTGGCCATTATAAAGAGGAATATTATAAATTACCTTATAAATAGGAATATTACCTTTATAAAAGCAGATAAAGACAATACAACAGCAGTGTTAAATAAAGTCAACTGTATTAACAAGCTAATTAACCTTATTAGACTCAATGTGGTATATAATGAATTAAGAAAGCTATGACTGCTAATGGAGAAGGAAAATCGTGAGGCCTACAAAAGGCATACTAGACTTAAAAAATTTGTACAATTTTATCAGACTTACTAATAGTAAAGCACCAAATTTGTTTGTAAACATAAAATTCACAAAGAAGGTAATTCTGTTAGGCCCATCTTTAGCAGTAAATACAGAGCAAAGAAAAATTTGGCCAAATGGTTAATATATATTAAAAATCTAATCAAAAATAACCACTTAAAAAAAATCAGTTGAATTCACCCGAAGAAAGAAAAATTTAATATCAAAGCTACCATGTGAGTATGGATGTAGAAGACATGTTTACACAAACATTTCCATGGGAGAAGCAACAGAGATAGTAAAAACTAAAATAAGAGGGTATGAAATTAGGATTCCACAAAGAAATGGAATACTTTCTAAATACTATGATAATTACACAGCTGTCAACTTTTGACTTAAAAAGTGGTGTTCACACAGTTGTAAGAAAGAGCAAAACAGCATGCTTTGAAGCTAAAACAAGCAAAAAACAGCTCTTTGCAAAAATCAGGAGGAAAAAACGAGATTTTTTTGGGAAAAAAACAGGTTTTTTTTCTTTAAATTCACACTGCATTCGAAATTAAATTCCACTGGTAAAATAACATTTTATATTAAAATACAGCCACAAAATTGTTTACCAGTACGGTATGCTTTTAAAAATTAGCTTACCAATCATTTTTCTGTCTAGATTTTTATTTCAATATTTCAACATCAACTTTATGATAATTTTGACTGCTCTTCAAGAAAGATATTGTTGCATCTGTCCTCTTCAGAAATGTTGAGTTAAAGTTTTGTTTGCAACAATGACCATGTTATCTAGACTTGGTTGTCAGGAGCATTTCCAAAGCTTCACCAAAAAGAAAAGATCTGAAATCAGTTTTTGCTTTGTTAACCTGGCTGAATATTCTCTCACATTCAGCACTGCTATAAGGAATCATTGAAATGCCAATCATCACTTGCGCTAATTTATAACAACTTTCCTCGACACTTTTGTTTCTCCAACCAAAGACCACTGTATATCAATTTTTTTCTTCTTTCATAATAATGTCTGGTAGATTCTCACACTGAAACTGACAGACGATGCTGAAAAACATCTATTGCTTCATCTATTTCTTTATCTTTAATGACATCAAGAAATACTGGAAACTTGTCCACAAAAAATTTCAAATTTGAAAATGAAGCAATGCCAATTGATGAAGTTTGTGTCTCTAACATTTATAAGAACATCATTCTTCCATGGGAACACGTGAGCTATTTAGTAACATGCAACCAATACGGCCTCCGTAACCGAGTGGGCAGGAGTGGGAGTGCAGTAGCACACGCTCTTTGAGTAGACCGGGGTTCAAGCCCCTGACTGCTGAATACGGTCGATCTGCCAACCCGCACTGGACCAGCGTGGCAGATTATGGTCCATTTCCCTCAGCATGAATTGTTGAGGAGGCTTCCATCCTGCAGTGGGTTGATAATGGCTGCACTTTACTTTTTTTTTTAACCAAAAAGTACTTCCACACTGAACAAAAGGACAGAATTCTACACGAGTGAGGATAACATGCCTGGAATTATCAGATTACATGTTATGGTTAGGATTGCTTTCACCATAAGTTTGCAACACAGATAGTCTTTTTCATAAGTTCATCAAATTGTCTTTCAAAACTTTTGGATCATGAGTTGGATTTCAGCATGAGCCAGTACCACCCATAAGTGATTGTTGTATTTTATAATTTGATCAGTCAGGAAAGTGCTCATAATATTGTTTTTTTTCTCAACACTTCTAACCTCTTCTTTAAACAGACTTGTAATAGAGACATGTGATGCAAGAAAGCAAGCATATGAGCTTATGTAGCATCAGCCAAAAAAAAAAAATTTCAAACAACCATTCCCTTCAAAAGTTTCTCCAGTTCCTCTTTAAATTTATTTTTAGCTATCAACTTCACGACAGATGGAAGTTGGTTCCAGCAATTAACCACCCGCTGGCTAAAGGCAAATTTCCACACATCTATTCTACAACTGTCTTTCCTCAATTTGAATTTATACCCCCTCAGGTTCGTAATCTGAGCAAGCGGATGAATCCCATCAGAATTCAGCATGCTCAATCCATTCAAGGCCTTATACACCTCAATCAGATCACCTTACAGGTGCCTAGTATCCAGCCGCTGCAATTTGCAGAACTTAAGGCTTTCTTGGTAAGAGGACCCCTTTGGTTCCCTCACCAATCTTGTTGCCTTCCTCTCTACACACTCAAGAAACTCTACTGCATCCTTCCTGAAATTAAGCCTCCAGACCTTAATGCAGTACTCAAGGTGTGGCCTGACCATTGCCTTATACAGAGGGACAATCACCTCCTTTTCCATGCTAGCAAAATTCCTATATATAGAAAGAAAACTCCATGACCTGTTCTAGCAGCCTGTTTGAATTGCTCAGAAAACGTCATATCTGACTGCACAATCACTCCCAGGTCTTTTTCATTTTCTACCACCCTAAGTGTAGTACCAACAGTTGGTACATTCCTCTGGGGTTACTTCTACCAATATGCAGTACTTTGCATTTGCCAATGTTAAACTTCAGTTGCCACTTCTCATCCCATCTGCACAAATTTTCTATATTCTGCTGCAATAGCACACTGCCATTATTGTCATTAACAATCCTGCCAACTTTTGTATCATCAGCAAACTTTGACACTAAACCTGATATACCTTCATCAATATCATTGATAATTATATAAAACAACAGTGGGCCCAACACCGAACCCTGTGGGACTCCACTAATAACATTAGTCCATGAAGAACAGCATCCATTAATTACCACTCCCTGTCTTCTCTCACTCAACCATCCCTTTATCCATTGTAGCAACTTTCCCTTAATGCCATACTGCTCCAATTTGTACAGCAGTCTTCCATATGCAACAGTATCAAAAGCTTTCCTGAAATCCAAGTATATGATAACAAAATTATTTTTTGTATCTAGTTCCTTTTTAACCACATTATAATATCCAATCATATTTGTCACGCAAGACTTTCCCTTAACAAACCCATGCTGGGTCTTAATTATTCCTGCAGACTTGTCTAGATGATCCTGCAATTCATCTTTAACCAGTAATGCCATTATTTTACAAGCAACAGAAGTTAAACTAACCGGTCTGTAATTACCCATGTCACACTTAGATCCCCCTTTGTGAATTATTAATACATTTGCACATTTTCACTCCATGGGGACTTCCTCTGAGTCCAAGAATGCCATCATAATTATGACTAAGTGTTTCCTTAGATTCTTTGCTGCCTCCTTTAATATAACTGTCCAGGTGCCTTTCTTATGTTTAACTTCAACAATTTCTCCTCCACTTTGCTCTCAGTTATTACAAAATCATTAAGCAACCTGTTACAATTTGATAAACTTCTTGCATTTTCCTCCCTTAATAACTCCTCATGTGTGAATGTAGCTGCAAAATATTTATTTACTTTGTCAGCTATCTGAGCAGGATCATCAACAGTCGAACCATCAATATCAAGTGGACCAATCTGATTCATCCCTTACTTTTAGAGTTTATATAAGTAAAGAAGTCCTTGCTGTTTTTCTTAGCGTCCTTTGCCAAAGATTTCTTGTAATCTGCCTTCGCTTGTCTAATCTCCTTTGTGACTTGATTACAGACTAGCTTATATCTAAAATAGGCCTGATAATTTCTATGCATCCCATTCATTTTTACGCATCCCAGACACGATAGGAGGGAGTATATAATGAAAGCCTTATCGATCAATTCGGCCCTGGAAAGATTGCACAAGGCTCAAGGGGTAGAATTTTTTTCAGCCTGGATTGTACTTGTTAACAGGAGAGACTACTTCAACAGGGATGAGACACACTTAAATAGAAAGGATGTAAGAATATTTGCTGATGCCATCAAGGCAGTGTTAGGTGGGTCAGAAAACTGCTAGCTTGGGGGGGGATACAATGAATAATACATTAACAGTAGCTGCTGGCAGACGTGAAAGTGATTCTTGCAGTGCTTCTACTGGAATGAGCAGCAGCCTGCAAAACAAGATGCAGGGTATTTCACAGACTGCTGGGAGTCATTGCAGTACAAGTAAACACACGGGTTGTGTTAGGGTAGCTAAGAATAGGAACAGGTACATGTATACTTGCGTATACACCAATGCTAGGAGTTTGGTAAATAAATTTGATGAATTTGAGGTGTTGGTCAAAACATCAAAGGCAGATATTGTTGAGATATCAAAGACATGGTGTCACAAAGATATAAGAAATGCAGAACTGGAATTTGAGGAGTACAAAGAAACAGAGTGGGCCACTAATGGTCCACTCTGTTTCTCTGTACAGAGTGGGGGATTTTAATTTCCCGGATGTTGACTGAAATTTGTGGGTTGGTCACCAACACACTATCAAGGCTTTTGTGGATTTGTTGGATGATTGTTTTCTACATCAGCATGTTCGGGAGGCAACTAGAGGGAGTAATACCCTTGATCTGATTATCAGTAGTGATTCTTCATGCATTAAGAATCTGCAGATAAAGGAACTACTAGGTGGCAGTGATCACAGTGTGCTGAAGTGGGATTTACTCAAAGAGGTAACTACCATCAGGGGTAAAGGGAAGGGTTTATGCTTTTGTAAAGGTGACTACGGTGGTCTGAGACAGTATTTAAATTCTGTATGATGGGGCCAACTGATGATGTTACCAATAGCAAATTCAAAACGGGAGGAATCAAAGAATTAATCTTGGCAGCTAATAGGCTTTACATATCAACTAAGAAATATTGTTCAAGGTTTAGGCCTAAATGGATGTCACATGAATTAATGAGACATGTGGCAGAGAAGAAAAATGAATGGGATACATATAAATTAATGGGTGACATAGAAGCCTATGATAGATATAAGCTAGTCTGTAACCAAGTCACAAAGGTAGGCAAAGGCAGATTATGAGAAATCATTGGCAAAGGATGCAAAGAAAAACAGCGAAGAGTTCTTTACCTATCTAAACTCTAGAAGGAAAAGGATGAATCAGATTGGTCCACTGCATATTGTTGGTTCAACTGTTGATGATCCTGCTCAGGAGGCTAACAAACTAAATGAGTATTTTGCATCTACATTCACACATGAGGAGTTATTCATGGAGGGGAATGCCAGAGGTGAATTAAACTGTGGCAGTGAGCTAGATGATTTTGTAATAACTGAGAGGAAATTGGAGGAGAAATTGTTGAAGATAAACATAGACACCCAAGATGGATGAGATCCATCCAGTTAAATTAAAGGAGACAGCAAAGGAAGTAAGCAAACCCTTAGCCATAATTATGAGAGCTTCCTTAGACTCAGGAGAGGTACCCATGGACTGGAGATGCGCAAATGTGACCCCAATTCACAAAGTAGGATCAAAGTGCAACACAAGTAATTATAAACCTGTTAGTTTAACTTCTGTTCCAAGGAAATTAATGGAGGCACTGGTTAAAGAAGCACTGCAGGATCATCTACACAAGAATTCAATTATAGCTCGCACACAGCATGGTTTTTTTAAGGGGAAGTCTTGTCTGACCAATCTGATTGGATACCATGAAGTGTTCACAAAGGAACTGGATGCAGGGAATAACGTTGATATCATATATTTGGATCTTACAAAGGTTTCTGATACTGTTGCACATGGAAGACTGCTGCAGAAATTGGAGAACTGTGGCATTGGAGGCAAATTGCTGTTATGGATAAAGGGATGGTTGAGTGGAAGAACACAGAGAGCGGTAATTAATGGACACAGAGCGGTAATTAATGGACACTAACGTTATTAGTGGAGTCCCTTAGGGTTCAATGTTGGGTCCATTGTTGTTTTCTGTATTTATAAATTATACTGATGATGCTATATCAGGCTTAATGTCCAAGTTTGCAGATGATACTAAGTTTGGCAGGGTTGTTAAGGACACTAATAACAGTACACTGCTGCAACAGGATCTAGAATAGTTGAGCAAATGGGCTGAGAGGTGGCAACTGAAGTTTATCATTGACAAATGTAAAGTACTACTACAAGCAGTAACCCCAGAGTAACGTATCAACCTTGTGGTACTAACACTGACAGTGGTAGAGAATGAAAACGACCTGGGGGTAATTGTGCAAGGAGATATGAAGTTTTCTGAGCAGTGCAGATGGTCTGCAAGAGTAGCTCATGGTGTTTTGTCAATGATACACAGGAATTTTTCTAGCAGAGATAAGGAGGTGATTATCCTTTTGTATAAGGCAATGGTCAGGCCACACCTTGAGTATACAGGTCTGGAAGCCTCATTTTAAGAAGAATGTAGAGCTGTTGGAATGAGTACAGAGAAAGGCAACAAGATTAGTGAATGGAACGAAGGGTTGCTCTTACGAAAAAAGGCTTAAGTTTTGCAGATTACAGTGTCTGGAGACTATACACCTGTGAGGTGATGTGACTGAGGTGTATAAAGCTTTGAATGGTTTGAGCATGCTCAATGCTGATGGGATTATGATTATTATTAGCTATAAGGTGGAAGGAAGCCCAAGACTTATGCTGCACCAGCCAAAAAAAAAAAAAAAAAAATCCCATGTTATCCTGAGAGAGAGAAAGAGAGAGAGAGAGTCAGAAGTAGAAGCAAATCAACAAGAAAGCGAAGAATGATGATATCCAGGTCAGGACCCTGGTTTTGCCAAGTCCATACTCACCAGATGTGAGCCCCTGGAGTAATCTTCCTCTTGCTCAGAATAATCACATGAGAGGGCATAAATCCAAATTGAGGAAAGACAGTTGTAGGATAGATGTGTGGAAGTTTGCCTTTAGCCAGCGTGCAGTTGATTGGTGGAACAGACTTCCATCTCTTGTTGTGGAAGTTGATAGCCTAGATAAATTTAAGGCTGAGCTGGACAGGTATTTAGACCGAATGGAAGGGTGAAATGGGAGCCTTTTTTTTTTTTTTTTTGGCTGATGTGGCATAAGCTTGCTTTCTTGCATCGTATGTGTCTGCTAATGCTTCTTGCCTGCCACGAATCTCATTAGTTCATCTGACAACCTTTTAAGCCTAAATCTTGAACAATATTTCTTAATTTTTCAGTATGAAAAGCTTAGTAGCTTCCACGATTAATTCCTTGAATTCTTCCCACTTAGAATTTGCTCTTGGTACCATCATCGGTTAGTCCCACTGTATAGAATTTAAAAACTGTCTGAGACCACTGTAGTCACCTTTACAAAAGCAAAAATCTTTCTTTTTATCCCTGATGGTAATTGTATCTTTAATTAAATCCCACATTAGTACACTGGATCACTGCCATCTAGTGGTTCCTTTATCTGCAAATTGTTAATACATGAATAATCACTGCTGATAACCAGATAAAGAATATTACACTCTCTGGTTGCCTCTCGACATGCTGCCGCAGAAAACAAACATTTATCCAATAAATTCACAAAAGTCTTCTTGCTTGTGTGCAAGTGACCATCCCACAAGTTCCAGTCAATATCTGGGAAATTAAAATCCCCCATTATAGGACATTCTGATTTACTGGCACACACTATTTCTCTCTACAATTATTCATTGTACTCAGAGTCATTAGGCCTATAACACACTCCTACTCTTATTTTTGCTTTCCCAGTGCTTATGTCACACCAAACTGGCTCAACATTGCACTGTTCATCTATTCAACTGGATGCACTTCCTTAGATTTTATGTTTTTCTTAATTAACAGCATAACCCCTCCTCCCTTCCTATCCTGTCTATACACATTGTACTCCCCAAATTCTGAAATTCTGCATTCCTAATATCTGTGTTACACCACGTCACTGATATTCCATTCCAACAATATCCACATTTGATGTCTTAACCAGCACTTCAAATTCATCAAATTTATTTACTATACTTCGAGCAATGGTGTACATGCACCTATTCTTATTCTTAGTTACCCTAACAAAGCCCATGTATTTATTGTTTCATGATGACTACCATCAGTCCCTGAAATCCCAGCACTCCCTTCTCCAGGCTGCTGCTGCTCATTCTGATAGAAGTAGTGCAAGAATCACCTTCACCTCCGACTGTGGCTACTTTTAACCTTTTAGTCTGTGAATCCCCCAAGCTAGCAGTTTTCAGACCTAACGCTGCCTCGACAGCATCAGCAAATACTCTTGCACCCCTTATATTTAAATGTATCCTATCCCTGTAGAAGCATTCTCTCATGTCAAAGGTTACCACTGTTCTACCAGTCTAGTTACACATTTACCCAAAGAAACCAACGTGCATACATTCTTCGAATTGTTTGTTACTTCAGTGTCATGCATCAGCTGAAACTAAATCTGTCATTTCTTTTTAGCACTTCTTTCTAAATAGTAATAAATTTCACCAAGTATTCATCCACTTTCACAAGGAAAACTTGCAGATCCCTTTTCAGCTCACAAATTAATAAGACAATAAGGACATCCTATTACCACTAATCTCCTCTTTTAATACCATTTTTAGGCCTACCATAACAGTGCAGCAATAACACTAAGTATCAGAGACAGTTTTCTGAAGAAATTCCACATTCTTTCAGGTTGTTCAGAAGATGATCGATGTTTTACCCGGTAGAGTCACCATCCAATATTGGCATTGAAAGCAAGCTGCTTTCAATTTGACTTTTTTTTTTTTTTACTACAAAAAGTCACCACAATTGGGATACAACTTGGAATAATCACTTTGATTTCTGCCATCTGTGCCAATCAAAAATGGCCCATTTCTCAGAACCATCACTAAATCTTTCCCTGACTAACAATGCCTATTGTTTCTATTCTTCTACAACTGTATCTTTTATGCTATTTTGTTATTGAGAAACATATTTCTGAACAACAAGCCTGAATGATCAGCACAACTCAGAAGATTATATTCTATGACAAAAGGTACAAATAAATATTCAGCATGTATGACATCATCCTCCCGAAATGCAACATCTATTTTTGCATTTCCTTCTATGCACTGAATGCTGTCTTTAAGTTTATTTGTTTGTAAATACAAGGCTTTTGTTAGACCACACTTGGAATACTGTGTTCAAGTATGGAGACCTCACCTAAAGAAAGACATCGAGCTTCTTGAAAGGGTGCAAAGACGGGTAACTTGCCTGGTGAGATCAGCAAAAGGGCTTCCTTATGAAGAAAGACTTCGAATATGTGGGTTGCAGAGTTTGGAAAATAGACACCTTAGAGATTTGATTGATGTGTTTAAGGCTCTGGGAGGCATCAGTAAAACGAATGGGGACGAAATTTTCAAGATTATAAATGTTGCTAGAACTAGGGGACATAAATTCAAGTTACGGGGGAGAGATGTTTAGATTTGACTGCAGGAAGTTCTGTTTTAGCCAGCGAGTTATAAATTACTGGAATGGGTTGCCTACATGTGTGGTAGAGTCTGACAGTTTGGGGAAATTCAAAGGACATCTGGATAGTACCTTCGGGTCAGGGAAACGCTTAGGATGATAGGCTTAATTTCCTTTTTTTTTCTTTTTCTTTTTTTTTTGGCTGTTGCAGCATAAGCCATAGGCTTTCTTGCACTATGCAGTCATTACTAATACTAATACTAAATACCTGATTACATCACATCTCCCACCTCTTGAAAAATCCCATTTGCATACAGTACACAAGGCAAACATGTTACCTTTTTCTGAATTTCCAATGCATGGAAAATCTTGCATACATTGTATTTACATTTTACATTGTTTTTTTTTTTTTTTTTTTCATTGTAAAATTAAATTTTACATTGTATTTCTTTGTCATCTTACTGAAAGACGTTGTTAATTAGCTTCACACTATACAATTTAAATGACGAAAATGAAATGACTGCACAAATGGCACATTACTATTTTGAAACAAACTACTACAGCCTGCCTGACGACAAATGCATTAAAAAAAAATAAGCAGATATTCACAAAATAAAAAAAAACATCCAATTTTAATGTAATTTATTATTTTTTGTGACAAGAAAAAAGATGGAGGAAAAATTTTATCAACTATATTATGATGATGAGACAGAGAAGGATCAAACTGAGTAAAAAAAATGGTGTCTCCAAAATAAATTCAAAGAACTGGCAGCAATGTAATTAAATTATTACAGTTTGCTTTAGAAACAAGATAATTCAAATTTGATGGGGAAAATTTATAAGCAGCCAAATGGGTTAAATATGGGGTAACTCACTCTCACACTAACGGAAGATATCTTTTTGGGCTAAGGTAAAGCAAGCCTGCATGAAAAACATGCAAAAGTTTGATGAAATTTACCGGTAAAAGTACTTTGCTGTAACGGCATTTAGCATTAGTAGAAGCATATGATGCAAGAAAGCAAGCTTATGCAGCATCAGCCAAAAAAAAAAAAACCCTTCCACTTCACCCCTCCGTTTGTTCGAAATACCTGTCCAGCTGAGCCTTAAATTTATTTAGGCTATCAACTTCCACAACAAGGGATGGAAGTCTGTTCCACCAACCAACTACCAGCTGGCTAAAGGCAAATTTCCACACATCTATCCTATATCTGTCTTTCCTCAATTTGTATTTATGCCCTCTCAGGTGATTATTCTGAGCAAGAAGAAGTATCTCATCAGCATTGAGCATGTTCAAACCATTCAAGGCTTTGTACACCTCTATCAGATCACCTCGCAGGTGCCTAGTCTCCAGACACTGTAATTTTCAAAACTTAAGCCTTTCTTCGTAAGAGCAACCCCTCATTCCGTTCACTAACCTTGTTGCCCTTCACTGTACTCGTTCCAGCAGCTCTACATCCTTTTTGAAATGAGGCCTCTAGACCTGTATACAGTACTCCATGTGCGGCCTGACCACTGCCTTATACAAGGGAATAATCACCTCCCTATCCCTGCTAGAAAAATTCCTGTATATCATTGATAAGACACCATGAGCTACTCTTGCAGCCTATCTGCACTGCTCAGAGAACTTCATATCTGCCTGTACAATTACTCCCAGTTCCTTTACATTCTCTACCACTGTCAGTGTAGTACCACAGAGTAGATACTGTGCTCTGAGGTTGCTGTTTCCCATATGTAGTACTTTACATTTGTCAATGTTAAACTTCATTTGCCACCTCTCAGCCCATCTGCTCAACCTTTCCAGATCCTGTTGCAGCAGCATAGCGTCAGTAGCATCCTTAACAACCCTGCCAACCTTTGTATCGTCTGCAAACTTGGACATTAAGCTGGATATACCATCATCAATATTATTTATAAATACAGAAAACAAGACCCAACACTGAACCCTGAGGGACTCCACTAATAACATTAGTCTACGATGAGCAGTGTCCATTAATTACCACTCTCTGTCTTCTGCCACTCAACCATCCCTTTATCCATAGCAACAATTTGCCCCCAATGCCACACTGCTCCAATTTGTGCAGCAGTCTTCCATGTGCAACAGTAATAAAAACCTTTCTAAGATCCAAATATATAATATCAAAGTTATTCCCTGCATCCAATTCTTTTCTGACTACATCATAGTATCCAATCAAATTGGTCAGGCAAGACCTTTCCTTAACAAAACCATACTGTGTCTGAGCTATAACTGAATTCTTGTCAAGATGATCCTGCAGTGCTTCTTTAACCAGTGCTTCCATTAATTTTCCTAGAACAGAAGTTAAACTCACAGGTCTATAATTACTTGTGTCAGCCTTTGATCCTCCTTTGTGAATTAGGGTTACATTTGCACATCTCCAGTCTGTGGGTACCTCCCCTGAGTCCAAGGAAGCTCTCATAATTATGGCTAACGGATTGCTTACTTCCTTTGCTGCTGCTGCCTCCTTTAATATAACTGGATAGATCCCATCCAGCCCAGGTGCCTTTCTTGTATTTATCTTCAACAATTTCTCCTCCACTTGACTCTCAATTATAACAAGATCATCTAGCTCACTGCCAGTGTTTACTTCATCTATGGCATTCCCCTTCCTGAATATTTCCTCATAATTCCTAATGTAGATGCAAAATATTGGTTAATTTGTTAGCTACCTGAGCAGGATCATGAACAGTTGAACCATCGATATCAAGTGGACCAATCTGATTCATCCCCTTCCTTCTAGAGTTTACATAAGTAAAGAACTCTTTGCTGTTTTTCTTTGCATCCCATGCCAAAGATTTCTCGTAATCTGCCTTCGCCTGCCTAACCTCCTTTGTAACTTGGGTACAGATCAACTTATATCTATCATAGGCTTCTTTGTTACATGTTAATTTATATGTATCCCATGCATTTTTCTTCTCTGCCATATGTCTCATTAGTCATCTGACATCCATTTAGGCCTGAACCTTGAACAATATTTCTTAGTTGGTATGTAAAGCCTAGTAGCTTCCAAGATAAGTTCTTTGAATGCTTCCCATTTTGAGTTTGCTGTTGGTAACATCATCAGTTGGTCCCACTGTATAGAACTTAAATACTGTCTCAGACCATCATAGTCGCCTTTACAAAAGCAATAACCCTTCCCTTTACCCCTGATGGTAGTTACCTCCTTGAGTAAATCCCACTTCAGCACACTGTGATCACTGCCACCTGTATCAATGGTTCCTGTATCTGCAGATTCTTAATGCATGAAGAATCACTACTGATAATGAAATCAAGAGTATTGCTCCCTCTAGTTGCCTCCCGAATATGCTAATTTAGAAAACAATCATCCAATAAATCCACAAAAGCCTTGATAGTGTGTGAGTGACCAACCCACAAATTCCAGTCAATATCTGGGAAATTAAAATCCCCCATTATAAGGCTCTCTGATTTCCTGGCCCACTCTATTTCCCTGTACACTTTCTTATTATACTCATCAGTCATTAGTCCTATAGCACACTCCTACTCTCAATTTTGATCTCCCAATGCTTATGTCACACCAAACTGACTCGACACTGCACTGTCCAGCGATGTCGACTGGCTTCACTTCCTTGGATTTTATTTGTTTCTTAACTAATAGCATAACCCCTCCTCCCTTCCTATCCTGTCTATCCTTTCTGTAGATGTTGTACTCCCCAAATTCCAGTTCTGCATTACTTATATCTGTGTGACACCATGTCTCTGATATCCCAACAATATCCGCCTTTTATTCTTTGAGCAATACTTCAAATTCATCAAATTTATTTACCAAACTCCTAGCATTGGTGTACACAAGTATACATGCACCTGTTCTTTTTCTTAGCTACCCTAACACAACCCATGTGTTTACTTGTACCCCAATGACTCCCAGCAGTCTCTGAAATATCCTGCATCTTATTTTCCAAGCTGCTGCTCATTCCAATAGAAGCAGTGCAAGAATCACTTTCACTTCTGCCAGTGGCTACTGTTAATCTTTTAGTCCTTGTATCCCCACAATTTATCAGTTTTTCAACCCACCTAACACTGCCTCGATAGCATCAGCAAACATTCTTGCACCCTTTCTATTTAAGTGTATCCCATCCCTGTAGAAGCAGTCTCTCCTGTTAACAAATACAGACTAGGCTGAAAAAAATTCTACCCCTTGAGCCTTGCACAATCTTTCCAGGGCCAAATTGATCGACAGGGCTCTCATCATATACTCCCTCCTATCGTGTCTGGGCAGAATTGCAGACACTTTCAAATTGAACCCTAATTCACAGCTTTTTTTTCAACAGTATGCAGTAGCACTCAAGATGTGGCTTTACCATTGCCTCATACAGTGGAATAATTACCCTCCTTATCCCTGCTGGCAAAATTCCTAATATTCTGATGAAAATAATGACAAAATGACGAAAACTATCCTAGCAGCCCATCTTCACTACTCAGAAAAATTCATGTCTGACCACACAATTAACTGTGGGTCTTTTTTTAGCTCTGCAGTGCAGTGATAGACATTGGTATATTATTTTGGGATTACTACTACCCATATGTATTACTTTGCAGTTGTTGATGATAAACTTCAATTACCACTTCTCAGCCCATCTGCCTAACTTATCTAGATCTTGTTGTAGAATACCCTGATTACAGTCATTAGCCACTCTACCAGCCTTTGTGTCATCTGCAAACATAGATATTAGGCTTGATATGCCATCAATAGCATTAATAAATATTGAAAGCAAAGATAGATCTAATATTGAACTTTGGGGGGGAACTCCAGTACTAAGACTGATCCAAGAAGAGCAGTGCACATCAATAACCACTCTGTTTTATTATGTGACACAAGAAAGCAAGCCTACAAAGCACAAAAAAAAAAAAAAAAGCTTCCCACAAGCTACTTCAATTTATACAGAAATGTTTCACAAGGAACAATATCAAGAGCATTTATGAAATCTATGTATATGATGCCAAAATTATTTTTTTACATTCAGTTCCTTTGTTATTTCATCATAGTATCCAATTAATGATTTATCAGACAAGATTCCCTTAACAATTTTTCTGAAATGAGAAAAATTAACTCTGCATTTGATTTTACAGACTGAAAGGATATTTTATTATATGAAATACAAAAAAATTAAAATTTCTGAGAGCTTGCAAAAACCCTTACATTTATTTCAACTTACAATTATAATTTTTCTGCACTGACTATAAAAATTTAATTATTTTCTTTTGGTGATTTTATTTTATTATTATTATATTAATTTTTTGTATTCAGTATTAAGAATTATTAAATACCAAAAGATGCAAGGAAGCTGGGCTTTTGCTATATTCAGCCAAATGGGGGGGACTGTCCATACAGTTTTTTTTTTTTTTTTTTGGTTAGTTGTTGGTGCATCGGCTTCTGTGGCCATAATGCACCTCCCAAAGTTTTTTTTGCATTTTCTACTCTGATCCAAGCCCAAGGTGGGATTTGAACCCGTGACCAGACAGGTTGCCAGACAGGCACTTTACCCACCCAGCTAGCCATCCATACAGTCTATGTCCCCTTACACTTATTATACACTTCCCACTGCCAGAAGAAGCCTATCCAATTGTACCTTAAATTTCACCAGACTATCAACCAACTACTTTTTGTTGGTTGGTAGTCTTTTTTTTTTTCTTTTTGGTGCAATTGCACAATTTTATTGAAATTCAAATAACCAACATTGAATTTTTTTCATTTCCTTCAGTGAATGGAACAAAAGTTTGCTCTTACAAAGAAAGGCTTAAGTTTTGCAAATTGCAGTGTCTGGAGACTAGGCACCTGTGAGGTGATCTGATTGAGTTGTATAAAGGCTTGAATGGTTTGAGCATGCTCAGTGCTGATGGGATTCTTCCTCTTGTTCAGAATGATCACCTGAGAGGGCATAAATTCAAATTGAGAAAAGACGGTTGTAGGATAGATATGTGGAAGTTTGCCTTTAGCCAGCGGGTGGTTGATTGCTGGAACAAACTTCCATCTGTCGTTGTAGAAGTTGATAGCATAGATTCAAGGGAAAACTTGACAAACATTTGGAGCAAGTGGATGGGTGAAATAAGGGTTTTTTTTTTTTTTTTTTTTTTGGCTGATGCTATATAGCTATCATGTGCCTTTGCTAATGCTAATGCTTTATAGTGCATTTAATGAAAACTATTTAATTTTAGTTAAAATAGTTAAAATTAACATTCTTCTGTATTTCTAATTTAATTTGAGATGAAAATTGCACACAATACCACTTATTTGTGGTAACACTAATAGGTTAGTTTCAAACAATATTTTTCCACATATAAGATTTAAATTAGATTTATTTTTTTTTATTTCGTATGATGTGATCAATACACGAAGGAACCACTTTTTTCTTGCTTCCTTCGTGTATCGTGGCCGGGATATCCAACCAACCGGTTGATTCGGCACCATCGTGATATCCAGCCCGAGGCGGGAATCGAACCCGCGATCTTTGGGTTGCCAGGTAGGCACTTTACCTACCCGGCTAGCCCAGTCGGCATTAGATTTATTGGTAGGTCAGAATAAAACTGTTGACCCCAAGCAGTCATACAAAATTAAAATGTTAGCACCAAACATAATTCATGTTAGCTTATAATCCTTTTTAATTCAAAAAAATTTTTAAATGAATGTCTTACCCTTCTGCTTCTGAACCTTTTGGGCATGGCAAACATTCAGATGCACCTCCATTTACTGTGTTAGTAACAGTTATATTGTATATTTTGGCCATATCATCTCTGAAATTTTGTGGAATCTGTTTAATTTTACTGTCTTCATAACTCTGCTTTTGAAAAGCCCAGCTAAAGATATAGGAGTCATTTTGGCTCACTTCAAATCTAGAAGGAAACCGATAGTTAAATATATATTTAATTTTGATAAAAAAAAATATTAAAACACTTATAAATAAAAGTTTATTCAATTTTAAATATTTTGAATTGAATGTACCTCAAAGTTATGCAAGTTTGACAGATGCATTTCTGCACTGTGGATTATGTACAAAACTGCATGATTCTTAAAAGAATTTTTGAAATATGTAATGAACTTTGAGTTGATGCATTACTGATGATGTATAATTGGTGTGCTACCAGAACTTTTTAAGGAACTATAAAACTTCAAATCGTATACTGCATGTTTAAATATGCATGTTAAAAAAAAAAAAAAAATTAGCATATTTTAAAAAAATCTGCATATTTAAAAAAAAAAACCTGTCACAAAAGCAGTTTTTTTATGAATATGAGTTGATTGCCACATGCCAAAATGTCTCCAAAAACTAAAAAGAAAATGAGTGCCTGTCAAGTTCCCAGTCATTGTCTTTGCTATAAATGGGCACCACCATTAATAAATAGTATCTACATATGAGATCACTCACCTGAAGTGCTGCTTTCTTTGTTGTCCTTTCCAGTTTTCAACTTCAAATACAGTGTTTTTTGAAGATGTCTAAAAACAATCAGATGATTCTGTTAACTGTAATCAATATTTTAATTAATATACAACGTTCTTTATAAAAGAACTATTTACTGTACTACCCTAATATTATAAGATGTATATTCATTAAACCTTAATACTATAAAATATATATTAACTGCACCTTAATATTATAAAATATAACTGACAATAAGAAATAGTTTATTAATTTTTTTTTGTTTGGAACACCCCCCCTCTGTTATTAACACATGCCCAATGTTTCTATCACATTTCTATATATAACATCTGAATTTTACCATGGCTGCAGCAATGCATGAGGCAACAAGTTTGGAACTTGAGGTAAACCTTAAATTTGTCTGGCCTTCCCATTCTTTAAAAGAGATATCTGAGGCAGTTTTCCCCTTGATTTATGTATACCAGCTCTGAATATTATGAATTATCACTAATTATGATTAAACTGATTACTCTCAAATGTAAAGATTAAAAACTTGTATAAAACAGGAGTGTTCAACCTTTTTCAGGTAGAAGCCAAACAGATAAAATGCTGAAGGTTGAGGTTCACATGGGTTCTTGCGGACAACATGGTGAATATGGGCTTGGCACACCCAGGGTCCTGAGCTGGATATCATCATCATTCTCTTTCTTGGTGATTTCCTTCTCCCGCTCTCTCTCTCTCTCTCTCTCAGGGTAACTCAGAATTTTTTTTGGCTGGTGCAGCATAAGCCTCAGGCTTCCTTGCACCATATGGCTAATAATAATAATAATAACAGTTCCTTGCTGACAATGGAACATTTTTCAAAACAGAATTTAATTTTTGTTTTCAACATTTATATTTACAGTTTAGTTTTTTTTGCATTTAATAATTAAATATGAAACTCCAATAATTATTTTATGATACTAACAACATTCTTATCATATAGTTATAATAATATTGTTACTATTATAGAAAAATACAGAAAAAATCAAATATTACTAATAATGGATATTTTAAAAAGTCAATATGAAACTATAATTGATTACATCAAAAAAGGTCTATATGTAGCCTATGCGCTGTGGATAGTTGTTACCCCATGTGTAACACAGGACATACCATTATTGTCAGTTTATGTTGAGCATATTTTTTACAACCAAATAACTAATTAATTTTCATAACTAATTAAATTTTTTATAACTAATTAAATTACAACTCTAATCCATACTATCTAAAAAGTTACAAGAATACATAAAAACAAATATACGTTTCAATTTAGCTAATTCTGCATCACGTTCTCCTCAAAATATTCCCCTTGAAACTTACTACGCCGAGCCGACACCAATTCTGTTATCTTTGGAAGATTTTTTTCTTATTTTTTTTTTTTTTTGTATTACTATTAGACATTCTTTTACTATTAGACATTTTTTTTTCTAAATTGTTAAGCCATTGTTAAAATAACTTTCTTTTGAGGTCAAATTCCATCTTTGGAAAGGATATCATCATTCTTCTCTTTCTTGGTGATTCCCTTCTACTTTTGACACACTCACTCTCTCTCTCTCTCTCTCTCTCTGGGCAACTCGGGAATTTTTTTTTGGCTGGTGCAGCATAAGCCTCAGGCTTCCTTGCACCATGCAGCTAATAATAATAGCAATAATTATTATCATTTCTCTTATATTATTTCTCCCTGATTGGGGATTCCACCTCATGACAGGTATTGCTACCAAGTACACATAATAATAATAATAATAATAATAATAATAATAAGAGAGTACTTGGACACATTGAAGCTGTTAGGAGAGTACTTGGACACATTGAAGCAGAACCTCCTTGCACTCAGCAAGAGACCATACCAATACAAAGAGAGCTCCCAGAGCTAAAAAAATAGAATCTTCGATGAGAACCAAAGAGGCTTCTACAGGAATCTTGGAGAAGACAGGAAAGAAGGGAACGGACCACCCGAGAAGAAGATGATTGAGGAGTTCTGGGGAAACATATGGAGCAGGAAAGCAAGACATGACAGCCGGGCCACCTGGATAGAACTAGAACACAAGAAAACGAAGGACGTACAAGAAAGAGAGGGTGGGAGATTTGGGAAGAAGAAGTAAAACAGACGATCAAGAACTCTCACAACTGACAAACTCCAGAAATAGATAATATCCACAACTACTGGTACAAGAAGCTCACTTGCACACACAAGCACCTGGCAGAGCAGTTCACCTGAATGATAAGGCACCCAGAGACAATCCCAAAGTTTCTCACTGAAGGAATCACATATCTGAAGCCTAAAGATGAAGGTACAAGAAACCTGGCAAAATATAGGCCAATCGCCTGCCTCCTGACCAGCTGCATAACCAGGAAGATATCAGACCACTTGGAGAGCCAGAACATAATGGCTGAACAGCATAAAGGATACAAGGAGCAATTAACCATAGATGTGGTGGTTATGGAGCTAGCTTACAAGAAGCGCTGCAATATGTACACAGCCTATATCGATTACTGCAAGGCCTTCAACCATGTGCCTCATAGCTGGCTAATAGAGGCACTGAGCATCTACAAAGTCAATCCGATAATGACAAACTTCCTAGAAGAAATGATGCCGAAAGGGAGTACCACCATTAAGGTCAAAAACATCACAACCAGGCCAATCCCCATCAGGAGAGGAATCTTTCAGGGAGATGCCCTGAGCCCATTGTGGTTCTGTCTAGCACTAAACCCACTATCCACCATGCTCAACAGTAGCAAGTACTGATATAACCTGAAAGAAAGAAGAAAGAACCTGTACACTCTTACCCACCTGATATACATGGATGACATCAAGCTCTATGCGGGAACCAAGAAGCACCTCCAGCAACCAGATCACCGAAGAATTAAGCAATGATATTAGGATGGAATTTGGTCTAGACAAATTCAAGACCCACAGATTGCACCAGGGAAATTTAGTCAACTGAAACTACCAGCTGCAGACTGGTAAAGAGATCAAAGCCATGGCAGAGGGAGAGGCCTACAAATACTTGGGGATTATGCAGGCTCAGCAGTTACAGCACAAGGCAATTAAGGCCTGCCTGACCGAAAAATACCATCAGAGACTCAGAAGCCTGCTGAATGGAGGGAACACAGTTAAAGCAATAAACATCTATGCAGTCCCAGTGCTAACATACTCCTTCGGGGTCATAGATTGGACTAACACTGAGCTGGAGGCTATCATGAGAAAGACAAGGACAATGATGACAAAGAGCCGCCAACACCACCCAAAATCTGCCATGGAGAGACTAACAATTGCCCGGGAAGAAGGAGGAAGGGGCCTGATAGATCTCATTGAGCAACAGAAGATAGCGATAGTTAACCTGAAGGATTACTTCCAGAAACGCACAGCAGCACTCCACCAGGCCATAAGAAAGATAGACAAGCCCCCCAAGGAGTCCCCCCAACCAGGGGGTAGAAATGAAGCTAGAAAGATGGGCAGAGAAGACACTCCATGGCAGACAATACAATGATCTCCATCAAGATCACATAGATAAAATTGCTTCCAATGCATGGCTCACGAGCGGGACACTCTTCCCCAAGACTGAAGGATTCATGCTCGCCATCCAAGACCAGGTAATCAACACCAGGAACTATAGAAAACACATCACCAATGAGCCCGGGGTGTTTGATGACACATGTCGACGATGACACCTGGCCTCAGAAACGATCCAACACATCACCGCGGGATGCAGGGTGATCACACTCAGACTGAGTACACTCATAGACACGACCAGGTAGCCAGGATAATATATCAGAAGCTAGCAAGGAAATACCAGTTGATCAAAGAAAGTGTACCATACTACAAGTACAAACCCCAGGCAGTACTAGAGACTCCAACCCACAAGCTGTACTGGGACTGCGCAATAATAACGGATAGGACAAACCCGCACAACAGACCTGACATAACCCTTGTGGACAAGAAGGAAAAGGCTACCTATCTGGTTGACATAGTGGTACACAACACTGGCAACCTGCAGAAAACCCATTAGGAAAAAATCAGGAAGTAAATGAACCTAAGACAGGAGATCAAAGAGATGTGGCATATGCAACAAGTAACGACCATCCCGATCATTGTGTCAACCACAGATAAGGTGCCAAAGACCCTACATAACAGCCTAGCAGCAATAGGTCTCCCAGCGAACACCTATACGGAACTCCAGAAAGTCGCAGTCCTGAACACCTGTAGGATAGTCAGAGAGTTCCTCGACCAACAGTAACACCTGACATAACAACAACCACCCTGTGTACTTGATAGCAATACCCATCACAAGGTGGAACCCCCAATCAAGGAGAAATAATATAATAATAATAAAGATATCACACAGAGCAAGGTCAAATGGGGTGGGCACAGCTATATAAAATTTTAAGGGAGACTGTTGGAGCTTAAAGGAAGATGCCACAACTTTAGAAGAGGTTTTCTAAAAGTCTATTTCTATTTTTTTCTTAAATAAGCACTATAGGCACTATTTTTTTTCTTAAACTATTTTTTTTTCACTATATTTTTCTTAAATAAGCACAATGATATAAATTACAAAAATATATATATTTCAAAATAGTTTTAAGAACCTGTTGTTTCTCTAATCTTTAAATTTCTTTAAAACAATATCCATGATGATTACTTTTGTACATTCCTTCTCAAATGCAAGTATAAGTAAACTGACTATTTTCAGATGACATATTGAGTCTTTGTTGACCAAGAATAGAAATTCGCATGAAACAGTACTGCAACCATATATTCTTGAGACTGTCAATAAATTATACTCTATAGATAGGGTTGCCAGGCATCCTGTATACACAGGACATGTCCTGTATTTAATGATTTTGTCCTGCATCCTGTATTGACTTTGTCAGGATGCCCTAAATGTTCTGTATTCAGCTTTTTTCAATAAATTACAAAAATTTGGCAGTTAGAGCTATTTTTCTGCCAAAGTAATCGGTGCTTAAATCTCTTAAATGGCAACACTACTTCAATTTATTACAAGTTTGCAACCCTTTCAACAGCTCAATCCCTGTTTACGGTTAGTCATGAGTTTGGACTTGTGAGGAGGCCTCCGTAGCCAAGTGGTCAGGAGCGGGAGTGCAGTAGCACACGCTCTTTGAGTAGACCGGGGTTCAAGCCCCTGACTGCTGAATACGGTCGATCTGCCAACCCGCACTGGACCAGCGTGGCAGATTATGGTCCATTTCCCTCAGCATGAATTGTTGAGGAGGCTTCCATCCTGCAGTGGGTTGATAATGGCTGCACTTTACTTTTTTTTTTACGCACTGATGCAGCCATGAGATTATCAAATTCAATCTTTTCAATTCTTGTGGTGGTTGCTATTATCTATTTTTTTTTGTGTATATCTAAACCCTAAAATGCCAAAACACAAGTGTAAATTTCGTGATAAATTTTCTGAACAGTGAACATTTATTAAATGAGAAAAGCGTCTTTTTGAAGCTCTTTGTGCTGTATGCAATTGTTCATTCAATATTAAAAATGGTGGAAAGTCAGATATAAACCAGCATATACAGGGTGTCTCAAAAATATTGGTACAAATGTTTAGGGGAGGTAGGTAACATCTAAAGGAATGTGAATCACATAGGAACCCATAACCGGAAATGTCACGGGAAAGTAGTAGCAGAGGCACAAGAAGCAGAAATGACACAAGACAGTAATTAGTGGCAAACATTTATTTGCCACTAATTACTGTCTTGTGTCATTTCTGCTTCTTGTGCCTCTGCTACTACTTTCCCGTGACATTTCCGGTTATGGGTTATGGGTTACGATAGATTTGAGGGCCCCCACAGAAAGAAATCAGGGCTCAATAAATCAGGTGAGCATGGGGGCCAGGCAACGGGTCCACCACGGCCAATCCATCGACGCCCAAAACGCCTGTTCAAATGGTCACGAACACACCTTCCATAATGGGAAGGCGGCCCGTCATGTTGAAACGAAATGTTGCGGCTCACATTTGCTGGAACATCGTCAAGTAACCCTGGTAGAACTTGTTCAAGAAAGATCCGATATTTAGCGGAGTTCATGGGGGATGGTAACAGGTATGGGCCGACTAAGCAGTCACCGACCATATCTGCCCACACATTTATTGCGAAGCGATGTTGTGCCACATGGGGGCGCACACCGTGTGGGCCCTCTGCTAATCCATACACTAGGTGCATGTCTGCCAGCTCACAGTTCGTATATCGCTGCATGCTCTTCGTGCGGCGACTACTGCTTGAATGGGTAAACCAGAAATTTTCCCTCACCCAAACTGACGAACAGTGCCATGTACTGACTTACGGTGACGTTTCCGGTTATGGGTTCCTATGCGATTCACATTCCTTATTCACCTACCTCCCCTAAACGTTTGTACCAATATTTTTGAGACACCCTGTATTAACAGCTAAGCATAAGAGATGTATGATTTCATCAATTAGTACCAAAGAAAGTTAAAAATAATGAATTTTTTGATTAAGAGAAATTCAGATGAAGAAGATAAAAATAATATCTGCAAAAGCTGTAATGACCTTCCACACTGTATATCATAATCAGTCTTTCAGCTCAAATCACTGTTTGAACATACTACCAGAAGTATTTTCTGATTCCAAAATTGCAAGCAAATTTTCAAGTGCCAGGATGAAATCTACTGCAATAATAAAAAATGTAATAGTCCATTTACTATTACAGAGATTATCAAAGATCAAAATGACTCACACACCTTTTTACGGCATAACCATGGATGCAAGTAATCACAATGCAGAAAAAGTTTTCCCTTTGTTTGTGCAATATTTTTCTTGTGAAAAAGGCTTGCTTATAAGGCTATTGCAAGTAAAATCTCTTCCAGATGAGACTTCAGAAACAATAAAAAATTTGTGCAGAGCCTCTCTTATTGAGTTAGGAGTTAGTGAGAAAAATTGTACTGCTTTTGGTGGAGATAATACAAATACAAATTTTGGTTGATGTTTTCTTAAAGGTGCAAACAATGTTTATTCAATGATTGATTCTATGGAAGGTGTTAGCTGTCCTGCCCATATTCTGCATAATGCTGCTCAAACAGCATTGATATCCTTTCTAATGACATTGAAGTGAGGATTAAAGGATTTTTGTGATTTTGTTGGCATTCAGTATTCTTCAATTTTCTCACATTCAAAAATCTGTTGGCTCGCTTTAACAAATGCAGTTGAGAGAACCCTCAGTTTATTTGAAGAACTGAAATTATACTTTAATTCTCAAGAAAATGCCCCAAATATTCTTGTTGACTTTTTTAATAATCCATTGAGTGAAGTCTCAATGGATTTCTTGTTAATAGTTTATTTCTTGTTATTTACTACTTCTTTATTTCTTGTTAACTACTTATTTCTTGTTAATAGTTTTCAATATCTCTTTAGCAACAGGATTATGCAAATTGAAAGAAGAGCAAACAGTGTTATTGAAGTACTCCATTACTTAAAGGAACTTGTTGAATGCATTAAAGAAAGAACTGATGAAAATTTTATCCCTTTAAGTGTCAAGGCTGTTCTTAAAAGGGACAACATTACTTATGAACAGGAAAAGAAATTCCAACTTTAAGTGGATAATTATTATGGCACTTACTATGACTATCCTATATATATAGGATCCTATATATATAGGATTACTGCATTAGCTTAGTATAGCATTGTATAGTAAATTAATCAATTAAATTTAACCTTATTAATTTTCATCGTTAATTAATTAAATCATATTTAAATGGAAATCATGCCCCAGACTAGAGCAGCAGAGCAACATGCACAAATTAGCGGCAGTGCTGTGGCTCGAGGGAGAACCGAAAAGGGCGATTCTCCAATGCATCACAGCCTAAAGAAATGTGCAACCTGTAAAATGTTTGCAGACTTTCTGGGACGGGACATGATATTGCCAAGGGGGATGTCTCTGTGTGCTCGATGTAAGCAGTGTGAAGAAGTTAGGCGCCAACTCAGCGTTGTTATGGGCCTTTATGAGAGTTTGTAGAACAAGGAAGATGCCCTCGAAGGACTTAAATTGGGGGATCCATCAAGCTCTCAGCTGCCCACATCAATGCCAGAGCTAGCAATTGATTCTCAGGCAACACAGTGACAACCTTCAGGGCAGAATGAGCTCGTCCCACAGGAGCTAGTTGTTTTGAGTGACACTATTGTCAGGGAGAAGGGAAATATTGTGCAAAAAGGATAGATGGAATTGGACCAGGGTATGTCTGCCAGGGGCAAAAATTGAAGAGAAGATATCATCTTTTGAGGACATATAGGGTGATATTGTTGTACACGTTGGCACTAATGACATCAAGAGTAGGAGACATACAGACTTACTTAACAAATACAGGTCAATGTTGGAAAAAAGTCATGAGTTAAGGTTAAATTTGAAAGTGTCTGCAATTCTGCCCAGACACAATAGGAGAGAGTATATAATGACAGAATTGTCAACCAATCTGGTCCTAGAGAGATTATGCAAGGCTAATGGGGGTGGAATTTTTTTAAGTGTGGTCTGTGCTTGTTAACAGGAGAGACTATTTCTACAGGGATGGAATACACTTAAATAGAGAGGGTGCAAGAATATTTGCTGATGCTATCGAGGCAGTGTTCGGTGAGCTGGAAAACTGCCAGCTTGGGGGATTCACAGACTAATAGATTAATGATAGCCACAGGCAGAGGTGAAATTGATTTTTTGCACTGCTTTTATTGGAATGAATAGCAGCCTGGAAAGCGAAGTACTGGGGATTTCAGTGGCTGCTGTGAGTCATGATGGAACATGTAAATACACTGGTTGTGTTAGGGTAACTAACAATAAAAATAGGTGTATATACAGTAGACCCCCGCTATTTGCGGTACCTGTATTTGCGGTTTCGCGTATTCGCGATCGCTGATTTAATATAAAATGAAACCTAAAAAAATTTGTGAATTTTAAAGCGCCGTGAATATTTCCCGCCATAAAAAAACATGGGCGTGGCTAAAATTATCTTTCCCGGTAAAAACAGTGTTCAGTAGGTGGGGGGAGAGGGATGACAAAATCACGAGCGTGGATGTTTCTCGCTAATCCTTGTTCAGTATGATTTATGCGCTTGTCATGGAAGGTTTGGTCGTTTGCTTTTAATTTATATGCTTATAAATTGAATAAATTTATCAATTTATAAATTGATATGCTTACAAAAGTAATAAATCTACCGTTTTGCAGTGTAAAACAACGGAAGAAAGTGCCTTTATTGTGGACAAGTTCTTTTTTACCCGTACAAAAATATGCCTACGAATAACAAGGGAAATGTGAAAATATCAAGGAAGGTGATGACAATCGCGAATAAAATTGAGTTATTAGACAAAATTTCTAATGATGAAAGTGTCTTCAGTGGCAAAACATTATAAAATCAATGAGTTAACGGTACGAGCAATAAAAAAATCGGAAGAAAAAATCCGCCGTAGCGTCCGTGAAAACGCGCTAATTGCTTCAAAAATTTGCTCTGTAACTCGTGATGTTAAATTTAAAAAAATGGAAAAGGCTTTAAATCTGTGGATAGAAGACTGAACTCAAAATAAAATTCCGTTAAGTTCACTCATCATTCGCGAAAAGGCAAAACTCCTTTATCAACACTTTAGCGAAACTGGTGATAGCTCTGGCGGGATAAGTTTTTTAGCCAGCAAAGGCGCTGGTTTGAAATATTTGCTTGAAATTTCTAATAAATATTACATTTAATATTAAATTGTTTCTTATTTTCATTTCGATTCCATATGCTTGCATTTCACTATGTACATAGTCATATTATGAAGGTACATATAATACATACATAGACAAAATTTTAGATTAGTTTGTCTTATACAGGGTGTTTCAGTTAAACGTTTCAGAACTTCTAAGAGGGGTAGGGTACATCCTGACAACTCGAAATCATATAGCAATGTGGGGTCGGAAATGCTTTCCTGAAGCGCTGTTGTACACAGAAGCACCATAAAGAAAAGAGACCGTAAGTGAGAAATCGTTTTAATAATACATGAAAAGAAGCAAAAGGTACATGGATTAAAGTAAGTGTTCGAAGTTTCTTCAACCTCGTATTGCTTTCGCACAGTGGTACCTTGGAAAATGTGCTACAAATCCCCTTTTTCCTGCTGAAGTGTTGTTTTCCGATGAGGCATCCTTCACAAGGGAAGGAATTTTCAACACGCATAACGACCATATCTGGGCGGTAGAGAACCCGCATGCAATACGACGTTGTGCAGCACAGATTCGATTTTCGGTCAATGTATGGGCCGGTATTATGGGAGATCACCTCATCAGACCTTACCTGTTACCGTGTCGTCTAACCGGACCTATCTACTTGATCTTTCTGCAGCAAGTATTGCCACAACTTTTGAGCGATGAACAGATTTCTGCATCGGCGCAACAGACAATGTGGTTCCAACACGATGGAGCCCCTGCCCATTATAGCGGAGATGTTCGTAACTACCTGGATGTCACATTTGGTCAACAGTGGATCGGACGTGGTGGTCCCGTGCGTTGGCCTGCTCGGTCACCCGACCTATCATGTCTTGATTTTTATTTCTGGGGTCATATGAAATCGCTAGTTTATGACACCCCTGTTGACAATACTGAGGAGCTGGTTACAAGAATCGCACTGAATGAGCTGAATAGCTCATTCAGTGCGAATACTGAATGAGCATTTTGCATCTATATTCACACATGAGGAGGTCTGTAGGGAAGTGGAGGCCAGAAGCCTATCAAACTCTGGCAAGGAGCTAATTGATTTGTAATAACTGAGAGCAAAGTGGAGGAGAAATTGTTGTAACTGAACATAAGAAAGGCACATGGGGTGGAGGGGCTCTTTCCAGTTATATTAAAGGAACCAACAAAGGAAGTAAGCAAACCCATAGTCATAAGTATGAAAGCTTGCTTGGACTTAGGGGAGGTCCCCGTGGACTAGAGATATGCAAATGTGTCCCCAATTCACAAAGGGAATCAAAAAGTGACAAAGGTAATTACAGACCTGTTAGTCTAACTTCTGTTCCAGGGAAAAAAATAGAGCCACTGGTTAAGGAACTGATGCAGAATCCTACTCGGGTAACTAACAAAACTGAATGATTATTTTGCAACTACATTTACACATGAGGAGTTATTCGGGGGTGGGGGGGGGAATTATTTTTTATTAACTCAGAGCAAAGTGGAGGAGAAACTGTTGACGATAAACATAAGAAAGTCACCCAGGATGAATGGGATCTATCCAGATATAGTAAAGGAGGCAGCAAAGAAAGCTTGTTTGTTTGTTATTTGGTTTTTAGGAGCATTAGCAACTAAGGCCATATTGCTCCAGGGATATGCGATGGTTATTCCCTGACCTTCCGGCATCCTCCGTATTTGGTGGTCATGGGCTCGAACCCCGGCAGCAAAGAAAGCAAGCAAACCCTTAGCCATGATCATGAGAGATTCCTTAGACTTGGGAGAAGTACCCCTAGACTGGGGATGTGCAAATGTGACCCCAATTCATAAATGAGGATCAAAGGGTGACACAAGTTATTATAAACCTGTTAGTTTACCTTCTGTTCCAGAGAAATTAATGGAGGCATTGGTTAAAGAGGCCCTCCAGGATCATCTAGACAAGAATTCAGTTATAGTTCAGACACAGCAATGATCTGTTAAGGGGAATTCATGTCTAACCAATTTGATTGGATACTATGATGTGGTTACAAAGGAACTGGACGCAAAGAATAATTTTAATATTATATACTTGGATCTTAGGAATCCTTTTAATTCTGTTTCACATGGAAAACTGCTGTACAAATTGGACCAGTGTTGCATTGGAGGCAAACTGCTACTATGGATAAAGGGATGGTTGAGTGGGAGAAGACAGAGAGGTAATCAATGGTCACTGCTCTTCGTGGACTAATGTTATTAGTGGAGTCCCTTAGGGTTCAGTGTTGGGTCCATTGTTGTTTTCTGTATTTATTAATGATAATGATGATGGAATATCAGGCTTAATGTCTAAGTTTTCAGATGGCATGAACGTTGGCAGGGTTTTTAATGACACTAATGACAGTAGGTTACTGCAACAGGACCTAGAATTGAGCAGATGGGCTGAGAAGTGGCAACTGAAGTTTAACATTGACAAATGTAAAGTACTGCATATGGGTAGCAATAACCCCAGAGTAATGTATCAACTGTGTGGTACTACACTGAGGGTGGTAGACAATGAAAAGGACCTGGAGGTAATTGTGCAGTCAAATATAAAGTTTTCTGAGCAGTGCAGATGGTCTGCAAGGGTAGTTCATGGTGTCTTGTCAATGATATACAGGAATATTTCTAGCAGGGAAAAGGATGTGACTATTCTCCTGTATAAGGCAATGGTCAAGCCACACCATGAGTACTGTATACAGATCTGGAGACCTGTGGAAAGATGCAGAGCTGCTGGAAGTAGTACAGAGAAGGGCAATGAGATTGGTAAGTGGAACAAAGGGTGGGTGTTACCAAGAAAGGCTTAAGTTCTGCTAATTGCAACTTCTGGAGACTAGGCACCTGAAGGTGATCTTACTGAGGTGTATAAGGCCTTGAATGGATTGAGAAAGCTCGATGCTAATGGGATTCTTCCTGTTACTCAGAGTTCTCACCAGAGGGGACATAAATTCAAATTCAGGAAAG
This sequence comes from Mastigoproctus giganteus, assembly GCF_048544385.1. Lineage (NCBI taxonomy): Eukaryota > Metazoa > Arthropoda > Arachnida > Uropygi > Thelyphonidae > Mastigoproctus > Mastigoproctus giganteus. The sequence goes on from NC_143578.1 coordinate 66,310,423, forward strand.
ACAATTGTAGAATAGATATGCAGAAATTTGCCTTTAGCCAGTAGGTGGTTGATAGTTGGAACAAACTTCCATCTGTTGTAGTGGAGGTCAGCAACTTAAATAAGTTCAAGGCAAAAGAAGACAAACATTTGGAGTGAATGGCTGAGTGAAATGGGATAGGTTTTTTTTTTTTTTTTTTGTTTTGGCTGATGCTATATAAGCTTGCTTTCTTGAATCATATGCCTCTACTAATGCTAAAGCTAACAAATTTTCCAAAAAAAATAGTAATTAGAAGTGATCTAAATTATTATTATCACATTAAAATTAATTAAATTTACATCTAGCAAATTTAGGTATAGTAAATTAAGAGGATCCTTAATACACACTTTTAGATGCAACAGACAAAAACTAAAAACAGAACAAAAGCACTTAAAGCTGGATATTACGTAAAAAAAGACATAAATGTCTAAGTAGAAATAAAAATAAAAATCATAAAAATGCATTTAGTTTATTATATTTGATATCTTAAGAACACAAAACTCATATATATAGAAAATTTGAAACCAACAAAGCTCAAGAATGATATAGCAAGCTTAATACATATTCAAAGAGCATCCCCGAACTACATCTCATACAGCCTAGCCACAAGCGACCATGTCACTATATAAAATAACCAATCTTTACTCAAACTTTGACTTTCAGTTTCTAGTTCTTGATAAAAGCAGCAGCACAATCTTTGACACACTGAGCTCAGATGACTGTTGTTCATGTACTATATATAGTACATGAGTGTAGTAGTAAGGTCAAATGATGCAAGGAAGCAAGCTTATATAGCATCAGTCAAAAAAAAAAAAAGAATTCACCCATCTGAACATTCAAATAAAGGTGCAGTGAAACCACCCATTAATAGTGACTGTGGTGAAACATTACGCTGTAAATAATATATATCTTGAAAACTCTAATGTGAATTATAGACTACCTACTACTTATATCTTTGAATTTACAGTAAAGTCATAATTAAAATTCCCATACTTTGAGAGCTCTCACCTAAGGAACAGGAAGAAACCACAAATCTGGAATCTACATACAGTAAAATCACTTATTCTGCTTTTGTGCAAACAAGTGGATAAAAGTGCAAATTACAAGAAAGTAAGATTATATTTTGTATTCCAGAAAATAAAAAAAAGCTGAATTTTTACTTTAATTGCTTTAACATACTGAAGTAATCAGAGCTGAAAAAAAATTTTAAAAAGTGATACAATTTATTCACTTATAAGGAAATCTAGAAACTGTTTTTAGATTTTACTTATGAAGGGCATTTCAAAAGTTTGTAGCCTGAGTATGAGGGGTATACATGTTACTTTCTAGCACAGTCCCCTTTGGAGGACACCTCCAAAGGGGACTGTGCTAGAGCAGCAGGAGCAGCAGTGCGTAGCACACGCTTTTTGATTAGACCGGAGAGCCCGCGAGCCCCAAATACGGAGGATGCGGAAAGTTCAGGGAATTATCACCGCATATCCCCAGAGCAATATGACCTTAGTTGCTAATGCTCCTAAAAACCAAACAACAACAACCCCTTTAAAGTCAATACACTTTTCCTACCAATGCTGCAATGTGTTGATTCCAGCTGCGAAAAAAAATCTTCTCTTGGGCTTCCAGGAATGCATCCAACAAAGCAATGAAGTCACTGTTGATGGGAAAATGAACACGAGGCAGGTATTTTTTCAAATTAGGAAATAGGTGAAATTCTGATGGTGCTAGAGATCTGATGAATCCAGGTTCCAAGATTTCAAAGTCACACTTGTGCAGTGCAACCATGGAAATAACAGACTTGCAAGGAGGTGTGTTGTCCTGGTGAAACAAATCTCCTTTGCTGGTTTTTCCTCGGCATTTGTCTTTGATGTTTTTATGCAAATGGCTCACATGGGCTGCATAATATGGCCATGTGACTGTCTGGCCTTTATGAAGGTAATCCACTAGCAATACTCTATCAGCATCCCAAAACACTGATGCCATCACCTTGCCAGAAGAAGTAATTGATTTGGCTTTCCTTGGAGGAGGAGGAGGAGGAGGAGAAGAGCTGGGTTTCCATAGTGTGTGGACTGTTTCTTTGTCTGTGGCTGAAAGGGATGGTCCTATGTCTCATAAAGGTAAACTGCAGCCATTATCAACCCACTGCAAGATGGAAGCCTCCTCAACAATTCATGCTGAGGGACATGGACCATAATCTACCACGCTGGTCCAGTGCGGGTTGGCAGATCGACCGTATTTAGCAGTCAGGGGCTTGAACCCCGGTCTATTCAAAGAGCGTGTGCTACTGCACTCCCACTCCTGACCACTCGGCTGCAAGGAAATTTGCTGTATCTGCTTGAAAATGATGCAAATGTTCGCTTGACTTGACAAGTTGTACACTTTTGATCTGCTATCAACAACTTTGGATCCCATCGTGCTGACACCTTTTTAATAGCAAGAATCTCTGTTATTATATGGTCTGCATGTTCAGATGAGATGCCCAAGATTCTGGCAATGTATTAATCTATCACTCATTGATCAGTCATCACCAGATCATGTATACTGTCAACAACTTCTGGAGTGATGGATGTGGCAAGTCTTCCATAGCATGAGTCATCTTCCACAATCTCTCTCTCCCTCATTTAAATTTTGCTTCCCAGTTCTTAACCATGGAATAGGAAGGGGCATCCCCCCTCCCAACATTGTAACCATATACTCATGAACTGCTTTTGTCATTAGTCCCTTTTTCCCATATATTTAATGACTGCATGGTGACTGATTTTGTCCATCTTTCCTTATTCACACAACTTTGTTTTGACTTCAGGACAGATAATTAAAAACAGCTGTTATTGAAAATGCATGAAACTTGGGTAGTTCAATTCTATTAACACCATACCACTACTATTTAATACACTCAGGACATAAATCTTTCAAACCCTCCTTGTAAAATACAGTACACTGAAAATATTAAAATACATGCAGATTACAATTAGTATCTATGAAAAACATATACTGTATATTAAAAGCTTTACACCAAAAAAATAATAATAATAAATATTTTCTTTTGCCTACTCTCTTATTTCTATTTATATCATGAATCTGTTTTTTAACTTGGCATACAGATAATTGAAATCTTGGTAATCAATGGAAATGTAGTTCTCCCAAGCAGCCAATATGCAACCTCTTATAAAGGCACTACTTCTTCACTGTTTTTCTGCTATTTCAGTTAACGAATTGGTTTTACATACCACTGGACACTTCATGCTCTCTTTGTTTAACACAAAAAAAAGGTGTAAATAGCGCTGAATTTAATTTCCCAAAAGCATATTTAATGGGAAAAGTAAATTACCAGCATTTATTTTCCTATAAAAAATTTATAGGAAAATAAATGAGACCAAAATATAACATGTGGGAAAATTGATAATGTAAATATGGAGTTTCACTGTATTTCAGAGGATGCAGAAAAGGCTTAAAAAAAAAAAAAAAAAATATATATATATATATATATATATATATATATAAAGTACTAATAACTGTGTTTCTTCATTACCTGAATGAGATCTGCCATCCACACCACCTGCTCCTTTGGCCTTATTGGCCTTTGCACTAAACTATCTAACAAGAACAGAAGCTGAGAATCCATAGCTTTGGAATATCTTATGAAGTGGTTCCACATGAATGGAGATGGGTGTCTATACCTAATAGATTTTGACCACAATCAATCCACATGTGATCCACAAATAACAACTCAATTTGCCAAAAGTGATTATATGCTGTGATATGACAGATCAGTTACTTATTGGTTGCTAATATTTTGAAGACATACATGCAACAGGACTTGTGGTACCCTCTACCACTGTTCAGCAATACTCCACCCCAGTGCACTGGAACAGCATAGATATTTTCATGCAACTGCATTTATGTGTAACATCGTATGACACGTAGTGCACAACATATACTGTAGATTGAGAGAGATCTTAGAGAGTATGGACACTTTTTTATCACCTGTATATAAAGCTAGTAGGTTTCATATTTACAAATGCCAAAGAGACATCAATGATATGATGAGAAGACAGAGTCTCAGGTGAAAGAAGTAATGCTGGTTCATCTAGAGAGGAATACAATTACACTGCAGTCAAAGCATGGATTTAAGAGGGTAGTCTTGTCTGGCCAATCTGACTAGATACTATAATGCAGTAACAAAGGAACCGGATGCAAAAAATAATTTCGATATTATATACTTAGATTTCAGAAAAGCTTTTAATACCGTTGCACATAAAAGACTGCTGTATAAATTGGAATATTAGGGCATTAAGGGAGAGTTGAGTGGGAGAAGACAGAGGGTGATTATCAATGGACACTGCTCTTCATGGACTAATATTATTAGTGGTTCCACTAATAATATTAGTGGAAAATTTAGTGCTGGGCCCATTGTTGTTTTCCATATTTATTAATAATATTGATGAATGCATATCAGGCTTAATGTGTAAGTTTGCAAATTGCTGTGATTAACAAACTAAAAAGCCCTAAATCCATACATATAGTATTTAGTGACCTAAATACTATATGTATGGATTCGAATATGTATTTATTCAAGGTATAATGAAATAGACAACTCGCAAAGGAATTCAGAGTATGAAATGTTATGGATTGATGCCAATTCACATTTTTGGTTGGTTTATTGTGTAAAGAAATGATGCTATTCATTAACTATTATGATAGTAAATTCCTCTTAGTGTCCAAGGCTTTTTAGCCTAAATGATATATGTCGAACTATACTCCACTTGGCATCTCTCATATTATGAAATTAGCATTAGCAAAGGCACATGATGCAGGAAAGCAAGCTTATATAGCATCAGCAAAAAAAAAAAAAAAAAAAAACACACCCTTCCCATTTTACCCATCCACTCACTCCAAATGTTTGTCTAGTTCTGCCTTGAATCTATTTAAGCTATCAACTTCTACAACAACAGATGGAAGTTTGTTTCAGCAATCAACCACCCACTGGCTAAAGGCAAATTTCCACACATCTATCCTACAACTCTCTTTCCTCAATTTGAATTTATGCCCTCTCAGGTGATTATTCTGAACAAGAGGTAGACTCCTATCAGCATTGAGCATGCTCAAACCATTCAAGCCTTTATACACCTCAATCAGATCACCTCACAGGTGCCTAGTCTCCAGACACTGTAATTTGCAAAACTTAAGCCTTTCTTCATAAGGGCAACCCTTTGTTCCATTCACTAATCTTGTTGCCCTTCTCTGTACTCGTTCCAACAGCTCTACATCCTCCTTAAAATGAGGCTTCCAGACATATACAGTACTCAAGGTGAGGCCTGACAATTACCTTATACAAGGGGATAATCACCTCCTTATCCCTGCTAGAAAAATTCTGTATATCATCGACAAGACACCATGAGCTACTCTTGCAGACCTTCTGCACCGCTCAGAAAACTTCATATCAGCCTTCACAATTACCCCCCAAGTCATTTTCACTCTCTACCACTGTCAGTTTAGTACCACACAGTTGATACATTACTCTAGGATTACTGCTTCCCATGTGCAGTACTTTACATTCGTCAATGTTAAACTTAAGTTTCCACCTCTCAGCCCACCTGCTTAATTTTTCTAGATCCTTTTGCAGCAGCAGCAGCGTATTGTCATTAGTGTCATTAACAACCCTGCCAACCTTCGTATCATCTGCAAACTTGGCCATTAAGCCTGATATGCCATCATCAATATCATTAATAAATACAGAAAACAACAATGGACCCAACACTGAACCCTGGGGGACTCCATTAATAACATTAGTCCACAAAGAGCAGTGACCATTGATAACCACTCTCTGTCTTCTCCAACTCAGCCATCCCTTTATCCATAGCAGTAATTTGCCTCCAATGCCACACTGCTCCAATTTGTGCAGCAGTCTTCAATGTGCAACAGTATCAAAAGCCTTTCTAAGATCCACATATACGACATCAAAATTATTCTTTTATTCTTCAATTCTATAATTTGAATAAATATAGAATAATATTTTATTCTATAATTATTCTGCATTCAGTTCCTTTGTGACCACATCATGGTATCCAATCAAATTGGTCCAACAAGACTTCCCCTTAACAAACCCATGCTGTGTCTGAGCTATAACTAATGTCTTGTCTAGATGATCCTGCAATGCTTCTTTAACCAGTGCCTCCATTAATTTCTCTGGAACAGAAGTTAAACTAACATGTCTGTAATTACCTGTGTCTCCCTTTGATCCTTCTTTGTGGATTGGGGTCATTTGCACATCTCCAGTCCATGGGTACCTCCCCTGCTCTCATAATTATGGTTAAGGGTTTGCTTACTTCCTTTGCTGCCTCCTTTAATATAACTAGATAGATTCCATCCACCCCAGGTGCCTTTCTTATGTTTATCTTCAACAATTTCTCCTCCACTTTACTCTCAATTATTAGAAGATTATCTAGCTTACTGCCATGTTTTATACACCTCTGGCAAAAACCATCCCTGAATAACTCCTCATGTGTGAATGTAGAAAATCAAAATATTCATTTAGTTTGTTAGCTACCTGAGCAAGAACGTCAACAGTTGAACCATCGATATCAAGTGGACCAATCTGATTCATCCCCTTCCTTCTAGAGTTTACATAAGTAAAGAACTCCTTGCTGTTTTTCTTTACATCCTTTGCCAAATATTTCTCGTAATCTGCCTTTGCTTGCCTAACCTCCTTTGTGACTTGGTTACAGACCAGCTTATATCTATCATAGGCTTCCCTGTCACCTGTTAATTTATATGTATCCCATGCATTTTTCTTCTCTTCCACAGGTCTAATTAGTTCGTCTGACATCCATTTAGACCTAAATCTTCAACAATATTTCTTAGTTGGTATGAAAAGCCTAGTAGCTTCCATGATTAATTCTTTGAATGCTTCCCATTTTGAATTTGCTGTTGGTAACATCATCAGTTGGTTCCACCATATAGAATTTAAATACTGTCTCAGACCACCGTAGTCACCTTTACAAAAGCAAAAACCCTTTCCTTTACCCCTGATAGTAGTTGCCTCTTCGAGTAAATCCCACTTCAGCACACTGTGATCACTGCCACCTAGTGGTTCCTTTATCTGCAGATTCTTAATGCATGAAGAATAACTACTGATAATCAGATCAAGAGTATTACTCCCTCTAGTTGCCTCCCAAACATGCTGCTGTAGAAAACAATCATCCAATAAATCCTTGCTATTGTGTGAGCAGAGGCGGATTTAACGGCGGGCGCACCGGGCGTGCACCCTGGGCCCCGCCTTCTGAAGGGCCCACGCAAAACCCCAACAAATTAGTTCAACATATTAGTTCAACTAATAGTTGAACTAATATGTTTAACTATTAGTTCAAAACTTTGTGATTATTATTATGCTATTATTAATTATATCATACATATATTATATTCAAATTTTATTGGAAATAAAACATTAATAGTACATAATATTTTTTATTTATTTAAAAAATGGTTAACATGTATTTTTATTTTCCCTGTCTCTCTCTTTTTTTTAAGGGGCCCAAATATTTTCTTCTGCGCCCGGGACCTCAACCGACCTTAATCCGCTCCTGTGTGTGAGTGACCAATCCACAAATTCCAGTCAATATCTGGGAAATTAGAATCCCCCATTATAAGACACTAATTTAATGGCCCACTATTTCTCAGTACAGTTGTTTATTATACTCATCAGAGTGATTTGGCCTATAATTAATTCACAACTGGGTTGTCGGCTATTATACCATCGGGGTACTTATTCACTCATGAGGGACCAAATAGCCTAGAAACTGAGTGGAGATATCCACTAGAAATAAGTAAAATAATTTTCTTTGTTGAGGAAGCTTTACTTATTTGAGGTGTAATGAGATAGGCAACTCATTGTGAAGTAATTCACAATATGAGATGTTGTGGAATGATGCCACTACACAACTGCAGTTGGTTTACTGTGTATAAAAATGATGCTATTGCAGTAACTTATATGACTGTAACATTTTCATAAAAAAAGTGTATATAGTAGTCCAATTAATTAGTACATAATCTGAATATAACCATGAGAAACTATACCAAGATTATGCAAAAACTTCATGTAAATATTATTTCTTATACATTTTGCGATAATTATAACACCTTATATCAGCATTTTTATTACCATCACAAAAGCAAAGTAGCATTCTGATGAACAAACAAGTTCAAAGGTGAATTCAATATGTCCAATGGAAACAGCTTGTCCATTCACTATTCTTTCTCTTCCTCTAAATCCTGGAACTTCCAAAGACAAAACAAGAAATGCACTATCAGCATGACCTGATGATGAATGGATGTGATCTTCAGCTGGCTGCCATGCAGAAGAGGCACTACATTCCACATCTAAAAATATATGGAACAGGAATTCTTCCATAACTAATCGTAAAAATTAAAATTTGTTTATTTAAAGGATTACACTACTCTGCATTTTGAAAAAATTCACCAATGTTTTCTCAGAAAAGGGTGTTTTTGAATTGTTTCCTAATCTAATGCTGATTTCAAAAATGATTTCCATTTGTTTCCATCACATTAGGTTTCTTCAAAAATCAAGAAAGAAAATTTGATTTTTCACAAATTTTTATTAATTTTGGCATAATTTATGCACTGAAATTATTAAAAAATGCTAATTTTACCAGACTTTTATATTTAAATACATGTTGAAAATGCTATTAAAAAAGGCAGTATGGTAAAAAGTTCACTAAACACTTATTTGTCATTTTAAAAACTAATCTAAATGAGTCAAATTTTTGTTTCTTTGGTTTTCTTACAGATCCTTCTACTTTACAGTCCCTTTTTAGCATCCAGCAATAGTCAGCCATCATGCTGACATTCCACCTCCCCCTGGTACGTCATTTCCATATCTTTAATGTCCTAGTGAAACCTCTAACCCTGTTGTTCTTCACTAACACTTCCTAGATTTTTTGGGAAGTAGTCAATGTGGGAGTGTAAAAAATGTACCTTCACATTCATGTTGCAGTCCAGCTTCTTGAAATTTGCCAACATATTTTCAACTATATTCTTGTAGTCTGGATCCTTGCTGTTCCTTAAGAAGTTCTCAACAACAGACCTACTATAAATGGCAGACATGGAATTGGAGGGTTATCTCCATGTGGGACTGATCTAATGGTAGATGGATTATTAGGATACAGATACACAATGCCCTTCTTACTCTTTGCATTCTATCCCTCTATCAAAAGTTTCAGTGGTTTGTAGGATCCCACCAAATAATGGGGATTGAAAATGGCATAGCCTTCTTTTTACCATTTTTTTATAATCTCAATGATTCAACACACAGGGTTGACAAATTTTATATGGAGCCCATTATTTATCTTGGTCACCAAGTTTCACTCAAAAATAAGCTTAATACACATTTTTTTACAAATTCTGTAATATCTTCTCTTTGCTTGAGGACTACATATTTTCCACAAATATAACAAAATAAGTTCGGATTGTTCAAACACTTGTGTAAAAACATTTTGCTCACTTTTCAGAACCAGTTTGGCATGATAACCTCAAAAATAAACTGAGCTCACTGATAAACTTGCTTCATGAAGCTCTCAAGGTCAAGAAACAAATGACTGAAGGCAGTGTTTCCAACATGTGAAGATTTAGTTTACAAATTCCCAGCATTTAAGCCTAACTTAATACATCTCATGCCATCAACTTAAGTGATTTGTAAAAAAATGGTATATGATCGAAAAAAAAACATGTAACATTTCTGAAATCATCATAAAAAACTGAGTTAAAAACAGCTATTTATTTACAAACATTGAAAACCACGCAGAGTGATGTTATGCTTTATATACTGTAAAAATTTCTACTTTTGAGGAAATGATGAATGCTCATATATTTTTCAATCCTACAAAATTATGTCTCAATTCAACATTAATGTCAAAATAAATGCAATAGATTTTTAATTAACCAACCATCCAAATCAAAACAAAATGTTTCTTTGTGGAAAATGAAATTTCTGCAGTTGTCTTCCATATGCAAAAAAATTCAAAGAAATAAAATATTTATTTTTCCATGTGGCCATTTCCATCCTTCTATGGTGTGCTTTAACTACTGCAACAACTTTCAAAAGGATGGAAACTGCTGTTCTAAATTTGGAATATTTTTTCATAATAAAGCAGCAGTTATGACAGAAATTACAAAATTGACTTTTGAGCAGATTTTAGCATTTTAATTTTGCATACAGTGTATTCTTCTCTCATTACAGTGAACTTTGTACAATTATTATTTGCAAAGACATTCATTTGTAAATTACTTTGGATGGCTGAATATATGGATACTGTCCACTTATGGAATGTTGTCTCTTGAAAGTTAATAATTAAATAATTTAACAGCAATGACCTGCTGAAGAGCAGTTTAATAATGTTCATATGTACATTTTTACACTGAAAATATTAATTTATATAACAAGCAACATTCATTTACATAACTTGGAAGAAAGAGAGAGACATGGTTTGAGCAAAAAAATACTGTAATTTAAGGAAATCAAAACATAATAACTGAAGTGACCATGAAGGGCTTGAATAATAAATACAGCAATGTATTTATTATTAAATACATATTCTCAACCTGATTTCTTTATTTAGGTACTCTGACTAATCCATCTGGTATTATGGAAGTGGATAGTTTGAATATATTTAAGAATTTGACAAATTATTAGATGGGAAGGGATGAACAGGTGATGTTGAAAGTGTGGTGTTTTTTTTTTTTTTTTTTTTGTCTTATGTTGTACAAGCTTGCCTGATTTTGTCGTTTTCCACTACTAATACTAAATTATTCACAAAAGCTGAACATCTATAACCTTGCTTTCTATTCCTTTAAAGTTTTAAGATTTGGACCCTGGCCAGTCAAGGTAGATTTTTTCATAGTATTATCCTCAAAGCACTGTTACTCAACCAAGCTGCATGGTACAGGTGCAGCCCACTCTAGGTGAGTGAAAGACATGCACTACACCCAGCACTCTGTTCATAATGCCACTACAGAGAGTTTCAGTTTAAGATTTTTTTTTAGGCTCAAATGTAAAACATAGAAGAGGGCATAGTCCATGAAGCATTTCTACCAACAATACTCGTATATCTGATCTTTCTGTTCCTAGATTAAACACACATTCCTATATAACATATTACTTTTTATGTTTTTAAAATCTAATGGTTAAGTTTATAATCATATCTAATGTTTTTTTTTTTGTAATATCATCAATATTCTATCATTCTATTATATTTCATTTTATTAAAAAAAATCCAGTGCATACCAGCTGCCAAGCCTATGAAGTTGATTTTCACTCAGTCCTGCAAGCTTCTGGGCATGGAATAATATTTTGCTGATATAATGTAAGATATTTCTCTAAAGAATGCCCCGAGTTAAAATAGGTGTAATTTTTCAAGATATCATGCTAAACATCTGCATTCATCTTTCCATGCACAACATTCAAAGGGCCAATGCCAAGCTACATAAAACAAACCATTATACTTCCATCACCACCAAACTTCATGTTGGATACAATAAAGCCTGCATAAAACTATTCTTTTGGAATATGCCAAACCCAAATGCATCCGTCAGTTATATTAGTGGTGTAGCATGTTCTTCACTCTACACTGCTCCATGTCACTGTTGCAAGATCCACTACTTCTGTTCTATGCTCCATGAAGTACAGAAAAAGAAGCTCTCTACACCCGGTTGACTTCTACCAACACCAGACACTGGCTGGGTTTGTATGAAGATAACTTGGACTATGAGAAGCTTCAAAGTATCCCATCCTATGCCGTGTTTCTGATAGCAGTTAACCCAACAGTTGTACCATTCTGTAGAAAGCTTCTCTGATGAGCTCAGAAAAGATGGGTTTTTTTTTTTTTTTTACAATTTAGGCTCTGGGAGTCATCAGTGGTCACCTAGCCAGCTGGACAAATAGTAGAATTACTCCATCTTCCCCTGCTGTACATTTCTGACAGTCAGAGAATTCATTTGCTCTTCTTACAATGTGGAATACTATGAAAGGTTCCACCTCTTTTCATTCATCCTATCCTAACTTCACCTGAATTTGCTACCTCTTACTAATGTCTCACAATGCTAACTGCTGTAACTTCTGAAATGGTCATTCTTTTCCAAACTTGGATGGGCTCAATACATGTTGGAGGGTAGCGAATTGGATATCCATAAACTCTTAATGAATTTATGCTTTAACATTTTCTTAGCATATGCAATCAGACAAGATAAATTCAATTATTTTTGGAAATTTTAAAATAATATATTGCTATACTACTGCAAAACTTGGGTTGTGGTGTGTGTGTGGAAAAATTATTAATTGGAAGTTTTCATTCCATACGCCACTGTACCACTCACTCATGAGGACCTGATCTGTCATTCACCATTTCGCATAAATTTGCTAATAGAGGCCACCTTAGGCTAAAGAGAGGCAAGGTAGTAATAGTTATTTGTTTTAAAAAAGTGCAATCTGTATTAAAACAATATTTGCAATTTAGGTTGATTCATGAATGACAGTGTTGTCTCTAATGTGGGAGTTAACCCAAGTCACGAGCGCAGAAAATCCGTTGCTGGAAGGAGCAAAGTATTTCAAGGACAGAAAATGAATGCAATAATCAGTAAAATTTTCAAATTATGACAATTATAAGATTTATGTAAAACAAATAACTGCTAAAATGAGATAGCAATAACTTTTGACAAAAATTTTCAATTTAGCAATTTGGAATTTTAATCCAATGGCTATAAATTACAAATAACAAAGCCAGACATTTTGGTCTACTCCTTTCAGGCCCTTCCTCTTGTGGCTTAAAACAAAGTCAATTAAAAACAAATGCTTACGTAGTCGCTTTTACCCATAGGTAACAGCACTTGGGTCTGACTCTTCTTACATCTGAAGAATGTGTTTTTTGGGTTGTGGCTGAAATACTGAAGTTGGGCTCTTGATTAGTTAGTATAGTAACAGTACTGTGCTGGGATTTGACTGGAGGGGGGGCATGCCTAAGATGGAGTCTACATTGTTGACTGGCCTGCTCTATTAGCTCTTGGTAGTTACTTGCCTGGTTATGATTCTTTAAAATCAAGAATGATCATTGGGCTTAACTACAGGTCTCTATGGTGTGTCCTTGCTATAAGTAAGAACTATAAACACTGCTTAGCCTAGTTACAACCACAAATAATGACAGGGAGTAAGCAAAAAAGACAAATTTGCAACCTGACAAATAAATAGAGAAGAATATATCCTGATAATGGAATTGAATTATAGCATGTAACAACATTAATAAATATACGTAGATAAAGTCAAAAAAGGAGACTACAATGGAATAAGATATTCCTTGAGCTCAATTAACTTAGAAAGTATGGGGAATTATTATTATTATTATTATTATTATTATTATTATTATTGTTGCTCTTATATTATTTCTCCCTGATTGGGGGATTCCAGTCCGTGACTGGTACTGCTACCAAGTACACAGGGTGGTTTTAATGTCTGGTGTTACTGTTGGTCGAGGAAATCTCTGACTATCCTATTGTTTATTACTCTCCATTGCAGGTGTTCTCTGGGAGACCTATTGCTGCTAGGCTGTTATGTAGAGTCTTTGGTATCATACCAATGTTTGACACAATGATCAGGATGGTCAATACTTCTTGTATATATGCCACATCTCCTTAACCTCATGTGTCAGGTTCATGCACTTCCTAATTTTTACCTCATGGGTTTTCTGGACATTGCTAGTGTTGGGCACTGCTATGTTAATCAGATAGGTAGCCTTTTCCATCTTGTCTGGTCTGTTGTGCAGGATGGTCTTATCCGTTATTATGGACCGATCCCAGTACAGCTTGTGGGTTTGGGTCTCTAGTACTGCCTGTGGTTCGTACTTGTAGTATGGTACACTTTCTTTGGTCAACTGGTATTTCCTCGCTAGTTTCTGATGTATTATCCTGGTTACCTGGTCGTGTCTATGAGTGTACCCAGTCTGGGTGATCACCTTGCACCACGCAGTGATGTGTTGGATCATTTTTGAGGCCAGGTGGCATCGTCGACATGTGTCATCTGACATTCTGGGGTCCTTTACGATGTATTTTCTATAGTTTCTGGTGTTGATTACCTGGTCTTGGATGGCCAGCATGAATCCTTCAGTCTCGGGGAAGAGCGTCCCGGTTATGAGCCATGCATTGGAAGCAATGTTATCTATGTGATCTTGATGGAGGTCATTGTAGTGTCTACCATGGAGTGACTTCTTTGCCCATCTTTCTAACTTCGTTTCTTGTACTGTCTGGGCAGGAGGGGGGTTCCTCGCTTAGGTTGAGTGGGGTATACCACTTATCTATCTTCCTTATGGCCTGGTGGAGTGGTGCTGTGTTGTTCTCGAAGTAATCCTTCAGGTTAACTATCACTATTTTCTGTTGCTCTATCAGGTCTATCAGGCCCCTTCCTCCCTCTTTCCGAGCTATTGTTAGTCTCTCCACTGCTAACTTCGAGTGGTGTTGGCAGCTCTTGGTCATCATTGTCCTTGTCTTTCGCACGATATCTTCTAGCTCGGTGTAATTCACAATATGAGATAAAGTCAAATCTATGACCCCGAAGGTGTATATTAGCATAAGTTTTTATGGCTTTAACAGTGTTCCCTCTATTCAATTTTGCTTTCAGCAGGCTTCTAAGTCTCTGATGATATTTTTCGGTCAGGCACTTCTTGATTTCCTTGTGCTCTAACTGCTGAGCCTGCATCATCCCTAGGTATTTGTAGGTCTCTCCTTCTGTCATAGCTTTGATCTCTTTACCAGTCAGCAGCTGGTAGTTTCAACCAACTAATTTTCCCTGGTGCAGCGTGTGGGTCTTGCATTTTTCTAGACCAAATTCCATCACGATGTCCTTGCTGAATTCTTTAGTGATCTGGAGTAGTTGTTGGAGTTGCTTCTCGGTTGCCACCTAGAGCTTAATGTCATCCATATACATCAGGTGGGTGAGGGTGTACAGGTTCTTTCTTCCTTCTTTGAGGTTATATCCATACTTGCTGCCATTAAGCATGGTGGATAGCAGGTTGAGTGCTAGACAGAACCACAGTGGGCTCAGAGCATCTCCCTGAAAGATTCCTCTTCTAATGGGGATTGGTCTGGTTGTGATGTTCTCGACCTTAATGGTGGTACTCCATTTCGCCATGGTTGCTCCTAGGAAGTTTGTCACTATCAGATTGGCTTTGTAGATCTTTAGGGTCTCTATTTGCCAGCTATGAGGTACGGAGTCAAAAGCCTTGCAGTAATTGATGTAGACTGTGTATAGGTTGCAGTGCTTCTTGTAGGCTTGCTCCATAACTGCGGAATCTATGGTTAATTGCTCCTTGCATCCATTGCTCCTCCGCTTGCATCCTTTTTGCTCTTCGGCCATTATGTTCTGACTCTCTAAGTGGTCTGATATCTTCTTGGTTATGCAGCTGGTCAGGATCTTGCAGATGATTGGCCTGTATTTCGCCGGGTTTCTTGTATCTTCATCTTTAGGCTTCAGATATGTGACTCCTTCGGTGAGAAACTTCAAGATTGTCTCTGGGTGCCTTATCATTTGAGTGAACTGCTCTGCTAGGCGCTTGTGTGTGTGTGCGGGTGAACTTCTTGTACCAGTAGTTGTGGATGTTATCAATTCCTGGGTTTCGCCAGTTGTGGGTGTTCCTGATCGACTGTTTTACTCCTCCTTCTCGAATCTTCCACTCTCTCATCTCTTGTATGTCCTTGGTTTTCTTATGTTCTACTTCTATCCAGGGTGCTCTGCTGTTATGTCTTACTTTACTGATCCAGATATTTCCCCAGAATTCCTTGATTGTCTTCTTCTCGAGTGGTCTCATCTTCACCCAGTTTCCTGTAGAAGGCTCTTTGATCCTCATCGAAGATTCGGTTGTTTATTTTCCTCTGGGAGCTCTTTTTGTATTTGCGTAGTCTCTTGCTGAGTGCAAGGAAGTTCTGCTTCAGTGTGTCCAAGTATTCTTCTATTCTCTGATTTCTGGTCTCTGCTGTGGACTCTGTTTCTCTTCACCTTTCCAATCAATTTCTTACTTCTATTACCCTATTGGTACTGGGTCAACTAACCTATCTTGACTCTTAATTCTTCTATCTTCTGCTGAAGTCTTTCCCAAGCTGGCGGTTCCTTGTTTTCGGTACTTCTGCTGCTGGTCTCTCGTTTCTTTTCCATTAATTCTAGTAGCTGCTATGGCAGCACAGTATACGGCTGTGTGGATAGCCTCCAGCGTTGCACCATTGTTGTCCAGGTAATGTGGCATTATTTGCAGATTGAGGTAGTTTATTACTCTCCATAGGATTTTATTTGGCCTCTGCTTAGGTATCACGGGGTTCTTGTGGGGTCTATTACTTTGAATTCTGTTCTGGATATCATGACTTCAACTCTTTCCACTTCAGTTATTCTAGGTTGTATTTCTTCTTGTTCCTCCTCTTGTTCCGTGGTATGCTGTTCCTCCTCTGGTTCCATATTGATCATATTCTTTGTGCTTTGTAGTTGATCGCTGACATCCTGCTTGATTTTTTCCAAGATGGCAGGAGCTATTAGGTTCTTCGTGACAATGGTCCTTCTTTGGTCTGCTAATTGCTGTTCAGTGACCTGAATATCCAGGTATCGTTCCAACACTTGGTATGTAGTTGCGACCTATACATTGTCATATCGGTCTCTAGCCTGGTTATTTCATAGTATGCTCGCATGATGTATTCATTTCAATGCTCTACTTAATGTGTTGCCGTTTTCTTCCTTCCTGGGTGATCACTAGCACAGTTGCACAGTCTTACAGGGGACAGCACCACTTGCTCCACTGTCTTACTCAGGAGACTGTCTCTAACTTTTCGAGCCAAACCCTCTGCCTAAGGCCTGAACACGAGTCCTGAAAACAAGTTCACCTCCATCTATGGAGGTGGACTTGTTTAGCTTCGGCTTATGTCCAGTGGTTTTATTTATTTATTTTTTAGTTCTCGTGAGTGTCACCAGATGGCACCTCTATCTGCCTCAGCCGTCACTCTGACCTTGGGGAAGGTAAGTCCAATGGGGTAACTTTTGCGATGTTTTTTTTTAATCATCATTTTTTTTTAAGGTTATGACTATTATATCGGTTTTCCAGCATAATAGAGTTGCATTTGCTTCCACCAAGGTGGGATTCGAGCCTGGGCCACTCAAGCTGGTAGTCCAGTGTCTTAACCACTGGGCCATCGCATCCCATTATTATTATTATTATTATTATTATTATTATTATTATCATCCATATGGTGAAAGGAAGCCTGAGGCTTTTGGTGCACTTTTTTGGAACTGGTGCAGAGAAGCACAACAAGATCGATGAGGGAGCAAAAGGGTGTTCTTACTAGGAAAGGCTTCAGTTTTGCAAATTACAGCACCTGTGAAGAGATTAACAACCCTGCCAACCTTTGACTGAGGTCTTTAAGGCCTTGAATGGATTGAGTAAGTGCAATGCTGATAGAATGCTTCCTCTTGTTCAGACTAACTACATATATAAGAGTATATAAATTCAAACTGAGGGAGGATAGTTGCAATTCAGATGCATGGAAATTTGTCTTCATCCAGCAGATGTTGGAACAAATTCCCATCTAACAGGGTGGAGGTGGAGAGTTTGAATAAATTCAAGAAAGGACTAGATAAACTGCTAGAGAGGATGGGCAGGTGAAATAAGAAGCAAATAACTGGAGAGACCTCTATGGTGTCAGATACAATGTACTATGGGAAATATCCGAAGGATTTATCCTTCAAGCCATAAATGTATTTGCACTTATGGCCAAGATCTGATCTGCAAATGCAAGATACCAAAATGGATGAAAGATAAAAGGTGATATAATTGAGTAAAATAAACAACCATGGAAGAGTCACACACAATCACATGATTCCTATTTGTATGAACATCATAAGAAAATGCACAACAAAGCCACAATGGGATAATATTGGTGAATGCTGATTATGAGAAATCACTAGCCCAGAGAGTTGGTGATTTATAGGACCTTTTCTAGTAGAAAGCAGGATATCATTATCACTCTACACAAGATAATAGTTAGACCACACTTTGAATATTATTACTTGTGGCATATGATACAAGAAAAAAAGCTTATTATTCTTTTTTTTATGAAAACCCCAAACACAAGAGGTATTAGAACCTATAGTACTTAGTACCGTGCTTGAGTTGGAGGTTGAGAAGGTGAAAGAAGATATTTGTTGACATTAGACTTGAACTTCTGTAAACTGTAATTTTTAGGAAATACGTATGAAGGAAGGTTGTTCCAGAAAACAGCAGTTGAATAAATAAACGAGGAGGATAAAAAGTTGGTTCTGTGAGTTTGAAGTTGGACAGCAAATGGATGTTGGCTGCTGGCTGCACGTGTTTGGACTGTTTTGAAAGAGAGAGTGGAAATAATAGAAGCCAATTCAGAAGAACAGTGCCCATGGAAATATCTGCAGAAGAGGCATGCAGCAGAAACAGTATGTCAATGAGACAGCAAGTGGAGAGACTTGGTTAGAGATGAATCATTAATTAACCTAACTGCCCTCTTCTGAATGAAATCTAGAAGACAGAGAGGTTTTGGGGGCACTGCCCCAGATGGGGGAACAATATTCAATGGTAGGGTGGATTTGCAATTTGTACAGAGTGAACATCTGTTTGGAAGAAAAGTAATGCCGAGAGCAAAAGAGAAAACCAAGTTTTTTAGATGCAGAGGAAGCAATACTTGTAATGTGCTTGTGCCAAGAGAGATTAGAAGTCAGGTTAATCCCCAAAGGAGATATATCATTTTGCCTAGAAATCGGAGTGTCACCAAAGATAAGCATAGGAGCAGAAGAATCCTTTTTTGCGAAATATATGGTGAGTATGGGCTTGGCACACCCAGGTTCCTCAGCTGGATATCATCATTCTTCTCTTTCTTGATGATTCCCTTCTACTTCTCTCTCTCTCTCTCTCTCTCTCTCTCTCTCTCTCTCTCTCTCTCTCTCTCTCTCTCTCTCTCTCTCTCCTCTCTCAGGGTAACTTGGGATTTTTTTTTTTTTTTGGCTGGTGCAGCATAAGCCTCAGGCTTCCTTGCACCATATAGCTAATAATAATAATAATAATATAAGACAAGACTGAGTTTTAGAAGGATTTAAATCAACTAAGTTGTCTTTGCCCCTCTGGAGAATTACCTGCAGATATGCATTTAAGGAATTGGTAGCAGATATTCAAGAAGTTGAAGCTGATTGAGCAGGGCAAGGTTTCTCAAAATGGAAAGTGGAATGCAATGTGCTATCATCAGCAAAACATTGGATAGGATTTCTAGTCAATGGAAGAAGGTCATTAATATACAAGAGGAAAAAAGTGGGGGAAAGAATTGAACCTTGGGGGACACCAGCATTAGTGGAGAAGTTAGAAGACAGAGAGCCATCTACCTTCACCCTCAGTGCGCTCACTGAGAAAAAACTGGATATCGATCAGAGAGAAAACTGGATAACCAATTACAGAAAACAGTTGGCAAACCATAAGATGGAAGCTTGTTTAGAAGACCTTTATGCCAAACACGATCGAAAGCCTTTGAGATGTCGAGAGCAACTGCTTGTGTTTCACCGAGCTTTTCCATTAAATTTGTCCATAAATGGGTAACATAAGCCAGAATATCACCAGTGGATCAACACTGATGGAATCCATATTGGTGATCATTGATCAAACAGAAGATTTCTAGGTAGTTTAAAAGTTGGCGGTTAATTGATTTCTCCATTACTTTAGAAAGAGTAGAAGTAATTGCGATGGGATGATAATTGGATGGGAAGGATTTGTCACCCTTTTTAGGAACTGGCTGGATATGAGCAAATTTCCAAGAAGAATGAAAAACACCTTTGGAATAAGAAAGTGAAAAAAGGCGGCAAAGAATAGAAGTAAGTTCAGGAGCACAGGTTTTGAAAACAAGTGGAGAAATACCATCAGGACCTGGAGCTTTCTTAGCATCAAGATCGTCAAAATCCTTCTGACATCCTTTTGACGGAAGACCATAGGAGGCATTGAATGGAGTGTGTTGGGAATGGTGAGAGGTGTTTTACCAAGATCATTAATACATGAGTTGGAAGAAAAATGGGATGCTAGCAGGTCAGCTTTATCCTTGGCTGAAGTGACAACAGAACCATTTGGTTTAGACAGAGGTGGGAGCAGAGATGGGCAAAGGTTGCAGCCAATAGCTTTGGCAAGAAACCAGAATGCTCGGCTACCATTAGGGCAAAAGGCAAGTTTTCTACTCTTAGCCTTTCAAAATCTAGTTTGGACTGATTAATAACTGCTTTACAATTGTTGAGAGCTTTGGTGTAGGCAGAAAATGAAACTGAAGAATTTGAAACAAGCCAATTAGGATATGCAATGTTCTTCTCTTGAAGAGCCTTAGCACATTTATTGGAAAACCAAGGTTTCGATAAAGGACAAGATTTTAAACTGGAGTGTGGAATAAAGGATTCCATTTCTAAAAGAATAATTTCACTGACGCGATCTGAGCAAACATTGACATCAGAAGTTTTGAAACAGTAACCCAACCAAGGAAAAGAAGAAAAGAAATCTTGCATTCTTGTAATGCCAAACAACATGAGGTTGGGAATAGTCATGAGATGAAGGCTCCATTGGAGAAGTGATAATCACCGAAGTTCTGATCTGAGGTGCATAAAGGACCACTCACTTCGACCGAGGCACCTCCGTAGCCAGGTGAGCAGCAGTGCATAGCACACGCTTCTTGATTAGACCGGGGTTCGAGCCCGTGACCACCAAATATTGAGGATGTGGAAATGTCAGGGAATAACCACCGCATATCCCCGGAGCAATATGGCCTTAGTTGCTAATGCCCCTAAAAAAAAAAAAAAAAAAAAAAAAAAAAAAAAAAAAACTTTGACTGAGTACTTAGAAGGGTTGTTTGTGAGAAAAAGGTCAAGCGTGTTGGCTGTATGGTTAGGATTGTACGGTATTCCTGTAGGATAATGAAAAATCTGTGCACGGTCATTAGTAATTGCAAAAGCCTCAGCATCTCGACCAGCTGGGTCAGTGTGACTAGAAAACGGAAGCTAGCTGGATTTATGAACATTAAAATCATCTAGGAAAATTACCTAACTGTTAGGAAATTTGGACTGGAGAATGTCAAGTTGCAAAGAGAGGAAGTCAAAGAGCTCCAAGTGATCAATGGAGTTGGGAAAACGGTAGAGACAACAGATGAATTTTACACAATGAGGTAGAGAGATTTTAAGCCAGAGAAGATCGAAGAGAGACGTTTCCAAATTACCAAGTCTCTGACATGGAATATCGGAATGGACATATACACAAGTACCACCTTTGAGACAAAAGGAATCATAAAGCAAATAATTTGGACAACTGAGATGAGCATTAGTTGAATTAACCGATAACTGAGATTCTGTCATTTTTCATTCTGTTATAAAACATCAACCAAAAAAAACAAAAAAAACTCCCACATCACCAGTCCATCCCCTCCAATAATTTGTCCAGTTCTTCCTTGAATTTATTCAAGCTACTCACTTCCACAACAGATGGAAGGCTGTTCCAACAATCAATCACCCACTGGCTGAAGGCAAACCTCTGCAGATCCATCCTACAACCATTGTTCCCAAATTTGAATTTAAGCCCCTTCATGTTTGTAGTCTAAGCAAAATGAAGAATGCCATCATTGTTGAGATTGTGCAATCCATTCAAAGTCTCAAACACTTCAACCAGATCATTTTGTAGGTGCGTAATCTCCAGACACTGACCCTTTTGCTCCCTTTAGCATTAGCATATGATGCAAAAAAAGCAAGCTTGTACAGCATTGCCTAAAAAAAAAAAAAAAAAAAAAAATTTCCCATCTCACTCATCATTCATCCCAAACATTTGACTAGTTCTGCCTTGAATTTATTTAAGCTATCAACGTCCACAACGACAGATGGAATTTTGTTCCAGCAATCAACTACCTGCTGGCTAAAGGCAAATTTCTGCTCATCTATTCGACAACTATCTTTCCTTAATTTCAGTTTATGCCTCCTCAGGTTTGTAATCTGAGCAAGAATCCTATCAGCATTCAGCCTGCTCAATCCATTTAAGGCCTTATACACCTCAATCAGATCGCCTCACAGATGCCTAGTCTCCTGATGCTGCAATTTGCAGAACTTAAGACTTTCTTCATAAGAACACCCCTTTGTTCCCCTCACCAGTCTTGTTGCCGTTCTCTGTAATTGTTCTAGCAACTCTACATCCTTCATAAAATGAGGCCTCCAGACCTATACACAGTGCCCAAGGTGTGGAGATGTATGGCAAAAAGGTGATGACAAAGAAGCAGGTGTGTTTTTGGTTAATTAATTTAAAACGGGCTGTGTTGACATTGAAGATATGTCCTGGCCATTGCATTATACAAGGAAATAATCACCTCCTTATCCCTGCTTGCAAAATTCCTGTATATCATTGACAAAACTCCATGACCTACTCTGGCAGCCTGTCTTCACTGCTCAGAAAACTTCATACCTAATTGCACAATTACCCCCAGGTCTCTTTCATTCTCCATTACCCTGAGTGTAACACCACCCAGTTGGTACATTTCTCTGGGGTTACTGCTATCCATATGCAGTACTTTGCATTTGTCAATGTTAAACTTCAGTTGCCATTTCTCAGCCCATCTGCCCAACTTTTCCAGATCCTGTTGCAGCAGCATACTGTCGTTACTGTTATTAACAACCCTGCCAACCTTTGTATCATCTGCAAACTTTGACATTAAGCTTGGTATACCTTTATCAAAATTATTGATAAATATACAAAACAACAATCTGCCCAACACTGAACCGTGGGGGACACCACTAATAACATTAGTCCACAAAAAGCTGTCTATTGATTACCACTCTCTGTCTTCTCCCACTCAACCATTCTTTTATCCATTGTAGCAACTTGCCCTTAATGCCATACTGCTCCAATTTTTATGGTAGTCTTCTATGTCCAACAGTATCAAAAGCTTTCCTGAAATCCAAGTATAGGATATCAAAATTATTTTTTGCATTTAGCTCCTTTGTGACCACATCATAGTATCCAATCAAACTGGTCAGTTTGTTTGTTTGTTATCTGGTTGTTAGGAGCATTAGCAACTAAGGCGATATTGCTCTGGGATATGCTGTGGCCATTCCCTGACCTTTCTGCATCCTCCGTATTTGGTGGTGACTGGCTCGAACCCCGGTCTAATCAAGAAGCGTGTGCTACGCACTGCTGCTCCTTCCCAACTAGCTACGGAGGTACCAAACTGGTCAGACTAAACTTTCCCTTAACAAACCCATGCTGTGTCCGAACCATAACTGAAGTCTTGTCCAAAGGATCCTGCAGCGCTTCTTTAACCAGTGCCTCCATTAATTTCTCCAGAACAGAAGTTAGACTAACAGGTCTGTAATTACTTGTGTTGTCCTTTGATCCCCCATTGTGAATTGGGGTCACATTTGTACATCTCCAGTCCATGAATACCTCCTCTGAGTCCAAGGATGCTCTCCACCCCAGGTGTCTGTCTTATGTTTAACTTTAACAATTTCTCCTCCACTTTGCTTTCAGTTATTACAAAATAATTTAACTCCCTGTTAGAGTTTGATAAACACCTGGCCCTCTCCTTCTTGAATAACTGCTCATGTGTGAATGTACGAGGTGTTTCCGAAAAGTAAGATAACACTTTTTTTTTTCTTAATAATATTGAAAAGGAATGGGATGAAACGTGGTGGATAGAACCGTTAATAACGTTCAAAAAGACTGTCAGTGCAGTGTCGCAGTACTGTCGCCTCACAGTAGATTCCAGCTGCAAAATGGCAGTTACCATGTGAGTGTAATCCAAAACAGGTGTTCATGAAGTTATTCACTTTTTGCAAGCAAAACGGTCTTCGCCAAGTGACATTAATTGTGAACTGACTGCTGTGTATAGTAAAAAGGTGATGACAAAGAAGCAGGTGTGTTTTTGGTGCAATGAATTTAAAGTGGACCGTGTTGACATTGAAGATCATTGTTGTTGTTGTTATTTTGGTTTTTAGGAGCATTAACAACTAAGGCCATATTGCTCCGGGCATATGCTGTGGTTATTCCCTGACTTTTCCGCATCCTCTGTATTTGGCGGTCACGAGCT
Organism: Mastigoproctus giganteus; assembly: GCF_048544385.1. Lineage (NCBI taxonomy): Eukaryota > Metazoa > Arthropoda > Arachnida > Uropygi > Thelyphonidae > Mastigoproctus > Mastigoproctus giganteus. The sequence continues at coordinate 66,334,573 of NC_143578.1, forward strand.
CGAACCCCAGTTTAACAAAAAGAAGTGTGTGCTATGCACTGCTGCTCCTGCCCACCTGGCTATGGAGCAGCAGTGCATAGCACACACTTCTTGATTAAGCTGATTATGTAGCCCACCTGGCTACATCGGGTGGGCAGGCCTTCATCAATCAAGACAAAAGACAACATTTCACGCATTAAGGGCATCGTTCTTGAAAACAGGCAAGTGAAACTGCATGAAATTGCATAAATAGTGAACACGAGTAAGTCGACTGTTCACGACGTTCTTGGCTTTCGAAAGGTGGGCTGCCGCCAGATGCCCCGGAAATTGTCAGGGGGAGGACAAAGCAAAACGTATGGAGATGTGTCTGGAGAACCTGTTGCAATACAGCAACAAAGGAGAGGATTTTCTCGCTTGCATAGTCACAGCAGACGAAATGTGGGTTCATCACTTTACCCAGGAGAGAAAAGAAAACTATATGACCTGGAAACATCCAAAATCTTCTGTGTGCAAAAAAATTCAAAACTGTTCCCACTGTCGAAAAGTCATGACCACAGCGTTCTGGGATCACCAAGGCATTCGGTTGGTAGATTTCTTGCTGAAGGGAAGAACAATCAATGTACAGCTTTACTGTGCAACATTTGAAAAACCGAAAGCCCACATTCACGACCCGAACTCCAGAAAAGGGCATGATTTTGTTGCACAACAATGAAACTCCACACATTACCCACACCACTTGTGAGTGGTTGTGCTGTAATCATTGGGAAACTCTGTCACATTCCCCTCTACATCCTGGACTTAGTGCCTTCAGACTTCCATTTGTTCAGCCCTCTGAAAAAACACCTTTCGTGAAAGCATTTCACCACAGATGAGGAAGTTCATCAGGTGGTGCGATGTCAGTTAATGCGTGCAGGCACGAACTTCTTCAGTACTGTATCAATAAACTGATCCATGGTTTGGATAAGTGCATCAATAAAACTGGTGACTTTGTGGAGAAGTAGTCCATGTTCACTTATTTCTTGGTGCATAATTTCAACTTTGTATAATTAAACATCATCAAGAGAAAAAATATGTTACCTCACTTTTCGGAAACCCCTTGTAGATGCAAAATACTCATTTAGTTTGGCAGCTATCTGAGAATGATCATCTACAGTCAAACCACTAATATCAAGTGAACCAATCTAATTTGTCCCCTTCCTTTCATAGTTTATATAAGTAAAGAAATCTTTGCTGTTTTTCTTTGCATCCTTTGCCAAAGATTCCTCATAATTTGCCTTCACTTGCCTAACCTCCTTTTTGACTTGATTATAGACTGGCTTATATCTACCATAGGCATCTCTGTCACCTGATAATTTATATACATCCCATACATTTTTCATCTCTGCCACAAGTCTCATTAGTTCATCTGACATCCATTTGGGCCTAAACCTAGAACAGTATTTCTTAGTTGGAACAAAAAGCCTAGTAACTTCCAAGATTACTTCCTTGAATGCTTCCCATTTAGAATTTGCTGTTGGTAACATCATCAGTTGGTCCCTGTATAGAATTTAAAAAATCTCTGAGACCACTGTAGTCATCTTTACGAAAGCAAAAACCCTTCCCTTTAACCTTGATGGTAGTTACATCTTTAAGTAAATCATACAGAAATCCACTGTGATCACTGCCACATAGTGGTTCATTTATCTGAAGATTCTTAATGCATGAAGAACCACTGCTGATAATCAGATCAAGAGTGTTTACTCCCTATGGTTACCTCTCTAACATGCTGCTGTAGAAAACAATCATCCAATAAATCCACAAAAACCTTGCTAGTGTGCGAGTGACCAATCCACAAGTTCCAGTAAAATCCCCCATTATAAGACACACTGATTTACCGGCCCACTCTATTTCTCTGTATAACTGTTCATTGTACTCATCAGAGTCATTAGGCCTATAACAAACTCCTACCCTCATTTTTGCTTTCCCAGTGCTTATGTCACACCAAACTGACTCAACATTGCACTGTTCATCTATGTTGACTGGATGCACTTAGATTTTATGTGTTTCTTAACTAAGAGCATAACCTCTCCTCCCTTCCTATCCTTTCTCTACACATTGTACTCCCCAAATTCCAATTCTGCATTCCTTATATCTGTGTGGCACCATGTCTCTGTATCCCAACAATATCTGCCTTTGATGTCTTGACCAGCTCTTCAAATTCATCAAATTTATTAACTATACTTCTAGCATTGGTGTATATGCAAATATACAAGCACCTGTTCCTACTCTTAGTTACAACAGAGTCCATGTATTTTCTTGTTTCATGATCCCAAGAAGTTCCCAAAATCCCTAGCAACTTGCTTTCCGGGCTGATCATTCCGATTAGAAGCAGTGCAAGAATCATTTCCACCTCTGCCTGCAGCTACTGTTAATCTATTAGTCTGTGAATCTCCCCAAGCTAGCAGTTTTCCGACCTACATAACATTGCCTTGATAGCATCAGCAAATATTCTTGCACCCTTTCTATTTAAGTGTATCCCATCTCTGTAGAAGCAATCTCTCCTTTTAACAAGCACAGACCACACTGAGCAAAATTCTACCCCATGAGTCTTGCACAATCTCTCCACGGCCAAATTGATTGACAAGGCTCTCATCACATACTCCCCTCCTATCGTGCCTGGGCTGAATTGCAGACACTTTCAAATTTAATCCTAACTCACAACGTTTTTTCAGCATTGACCTGTACTTGCTTAGTAAATCCGCAGATCTCCTACACTTAACATCATTTGTGTCAATGTGTACAACAATATCACCTTTTTTGCCCTTAAAAGATGATATCTGCTCTACAACATTATCAACTTTTGGCCCTTGGACCACACTTGGAATATTTATTGGTAGTAGCATATGATACAAGATAGCAAGCTTATAAAGAATTAGCCAAAAAAAAACCTCCCACATCACCTGTCCATCACCTCCAATAATTTGTCTAGTTCTTCCTTGAATTTATTCAAGCTACTCTTCCACAACAACAAATGGAAGGTTGTTCCAACAATCAACCACCCTCTGGGCTGAAGGCAAAGAAGGATGGTTGTAAGATGGATCTCTGCAGATCCATCCTACAACCATCTTTCTCAAATTTGAATTTATGCCCCCACAATGTTTGAAGTCTGAGCAAAATGAAGAATGCCATCAGCATTAAAATTTCCCAATCCATTCAAAGCCTCAAACACCTTGATAAGATCATCTTGCAGGTGCCTAGTCTCCAGACACTGACCATTTTGCTCCCTTCACTAATCTTGTTGCCCTTCTCTGCATCAATTCCAGTAGATCTACATCCTTTCTAAAATGAGGTCTTCAGACCAATATGCAATATTCAAGATGCAGCCTAACCATTTCTTGTATAGTGGGATCATCAACTCTTTATCCATACTAGCAAAGGCTCCAGTATATCATTGACAAAACCACATAAGCTCTGCCAACTTTTGCATCATCTGCAAACTTGGACCTTAAGCCTGATATACCTTTGTCAATATCATTAAAAAATATATAGAAAACAACAAATGGCCAGCACTGAATCTTGGAGGACTCCATAAATAACATTAGTCTATGAAGAACAGTGTTCATTGATAACCACTCTCTGTCTTCTCCCACCAGGTCAGTGAACAGGTTAATCCTATGGTGCAAAAATTGTTTTCCATAAACAATGCCATGTTTCAAGACGATAATGTGCTGATACACACACACACCCAGATGTCCAACCTTGATTTGAGGAGCATGAAGGTGAGGCTAATCATCTTCTATGGCCTGCACAATCACCAGACTTAAACATTACTGTGAGCATATTTGGAGAGGAGAGTGAAAAGCAGATTTTTGCCCACCTTTAACACTCACTCAAGGAGCTTTAAACATTCTTCCACAAAGAATGGTCCAATGCTCTTAAGACAGTTCAAGATTTATTTGAATCTATTCCATGTAGAATACAAACTATTTTAAATGGGTGGCCCAGCACCATATTAGTGCATACTTGTCACTCTTATCACAGATGTTTCCATTACTTAGTCCACCCCCTGTAATTTAGTAACTACTAATAAAGACTACATTCAGTACAGGACCAGCTATCCTGCATTTATGGGAATGCATTAATTTTCTAGTTGCATAAAATTCTTAATGTGAAATTAATCTTAAAATAATACTTCCTTTGCACTTTTTAACACTGAAAACCTGTCACTAGTTATGCTTTTTTGTCACAAATTGTTGAGGAGCCACGATCATTCTTCTCATAAGTATGTTATGATTTTCACCTTTCCTAAGTCATCTAAAAATATCTAGTTTCTGTTCTAAGGTTAACAACACATCTAAGGTTTCCACCAAATTTCTGATCTTTTTTTGGATACTATAAGTGGTGGATGAGTTACAGACATATGATATAAATACATTTGCTCGCATTACTGTACTTTATTAACTATACTTCTAGCATTGGTGTATATGCAAATATACATGCACCTGTTCCTACTCTTAGTTACAACAGAGTCCATGTTTAATTTAATGGTGGCAGCCGGGTGAAGAAAGACAGATTTCAATGCTTCTGATAGTCACCCTAGATGTAATGTAAACAATATGTATATGGTGCCTTCCAACTTTTAAAATTTTTTTCAAGTCAATGTTTAATATGTTTATCATTTAATGTATTCTTATATATTACTGTTTCTATTTAATGCATTTTTGTAATGTTTAATTATTTAATTCACAATCTCTTCACTACTGGGCAGATAACTGGTTTTAATACATTATTTTTCAAATATGCTGGAGGTTCGAGCTTCCAGAAGGATGGTGGTCAGACTTGTTATTGTTATTTGGTTTTTAGGAGCATTAGCAACTAAGGCCATATTGCTCCGGGATATGCGGTGGTCATTCCCTGACCTTTCCGCATCCTCTGTATTTGGTGGTGACGGGCTTGAACCCTGGTCTAATCAAGAAGCGTGTGCAACACACTGCTGCTCCTTCCCACCTAGCTACGGAGGCGCCTGAATGTCAGACCATGAAGCTCTTATAATTATCCAATATTTTGGTAACATAAATTCTATGTTAATATAATTTATGTTATTTAAGACACTAATAATAAACAATCATATTTTATGTAATCTGTTGGTTAAATGAATACCACAGAGGGAAGGTGAAGTAGTAGTAGCACAGAAGTATAAAACAAAGTGCCAGTGATATATACAGGTGTCAGCTTTTTACATAGCATTATCAAATTTGAACATCATCAGATTTTGAAGAATCAACATTCTGAAGACTTTTGTTTGGAACATTTTATGCAAATGGAAGAGCTGGCCATACCAAAGCTGAACATCAACCAGGAAGAGCATGTATTTTGACAACAGAAAGAAATCAAAAAGTCAGTCATGCTATCTAGAAAAGCCATACATAAAGTTGCTAAAAATTTACTCAAATAGTCCAAGAATGAACAGGAGGAGGAATTTTCAATGCAAATATATACTATATACAGAGTACTGCATCTCTAAGAGGTCTACAGACAAGCTTCCACCCATAAACCTCTCAAAATGAAAGTTTAAAGCACAGCAATAGGTGCATTAACTCTTCATCTGAGTAGCGGAATAGATTCTCTGTAGTGATGGTTTTCAACAATATATGCTGTTTCATCAGATGGAAAAACTAAAGTATGGTAGCTACTCAAGGAATGTTTTACCTTGCGATGGAGCAAAGCTTCTCTTTTGAGACCACTAGGCACGTAATATAAAAATAAATGCTTGGGTCATTATATTCAACCAAAGATTCCATCTGATCAATAGTGCATCAGATGGCATCTTCAACTCTTGCATAACAAATGATTTTCTTTCAATGTGCTGATAATATAAGCATTTCTTGTTACTTTTCTTGCTTAGTGGGTCTTTAAACAGCTATAAAGTTAATTAAAAGTTTGAGGAAGCTTTGCTCAGTCTTAAGGTTAATTAAAAATTTGCAAGTCAGTATTTTCTCCATTCTGAAAAGAAATGCACCATCTCAGCTATGAAGTATGGTGATGGTAGTTGACAAACTCAAAAGCTGTTCTTCTAAAAACAGTGCGATTTTACAGTGCAGAACATGCATCCTGTAACAAAGCCTGATGTGTGACAACTTCATTTTGGGAAAATAATGATACTACATGCCTGCTCAAAGCCATAAGCTGAACTCAGCCAGATCTTTTCTTTAATGCATTTATACATTTTGTAACATAGGGTATGATATTGAATATTACATAATATTAAAGTTACATCTCTTACCATCTAAATTTATGCAACGGGAAGTCATTCCTGGAGGAATTTTATGCCACCTTGTTAAATAAAGACCGTAATTAGGAGCAGTTGAGGCTGGACACTTTTTGCAATCTAAAGAATTCAATAAAAAATACATATATATCTATAAAAAAATACATATATATATATATATATATATATATTATGAGAGGGGGGGAGTTGAAAAGTTCAGGGCCTAAGCATGAAAGGATAGTGGTACAATGTTAAAAATTTCTGTAATTAATATATAACACTTCAAATAATAATCTACCAAGTTTCATGCAGTTTCAATAAAGTCTTTATTTTATTACAAGTCCTGAAGTCAACAGTGTTGTGTGAATGAGGAGAGATGGACAAAACCAGTTACTGTGCACTCATCCAATATGAGAAAAAAATGGAACTAAAGCCAAAGGCAAGGCACAAGGATATGGTTACAACTTTGGGGGAGGATGCCCCTTCCTATTCCATGGTTAAGAAATGGGCAGTAGAATTTAAATAAGGAAGGGACAGCCAGGAAGATGACCGATGCTATTGAAGACCTGCAACATCTATCACTCCAGAAGTTGTTGACAGTGTACATGATCTGGTGATGAGTGATTAACAAGTGGCAGTTTGGTGCATTTCCAATGCCTTGGCATCTCGTATGAATGTGTGTACTACATAATATCGGAGGTTCTCACTAATGAAAAAGGTGTCATCACAATGGGTCCCAAAATTGTTGACAGCAGATCAAAAATGCACAAGAGTTGTCATATCAAGTGAACATTTGTATCGTTTGCAAGCAGATTCAGCAAATCTCCTTGCAAGGTTTGTGGCCATGGGTCCATCGTTTTCAACCAGAGACAAAGAAGAAGCCCACACACATCTCTTCTCCTCCTCAAAAAGAAAGCCAACTCAATTCCTTCTGCTGTTAAGGTGATGGCATCGATTTTTTTGGGATAATAATGGAGTGTTTGGATTGCTTTCAGAAAACCTAGACACTCACAGAGAAATATTACACTGACCTTGTGAGGCATTTGCATGAAAAACTGACAAATGACAAGGAAACCTCAGCAAAAGAGTCTTATGCCACCAAAACAATATACCCCTCACAAGTATATCAATGCCATGGTTGCACTGCATGAGTGTGGCTTTGAAATCTTGGACTATCCCTCATATTCACTAGCTCTAACACCACTGGAATTTCCCCTATTTCTTAATTTGAAAAAATACCTGCATGGCATCCATTTTCCCACCAACAGTGATGTCATTATTGCAGCAAATGCATTCCTGCAGATGCAAGAGAAAACTTCCTTCACAGCTGGAATCAATGTAATAGCATCAGTGGCAAAAGTATATTGACTCCAAAGGAGACTATGCTGAAAAGAAACATGTTACCAAACTTATCAAATAAACCATTCATACTCAGGCCACAAACTTTTCACAAGCCCCTCATAAAGTAGAATATTACGCATTTAACAACAGAAAGATCTGATATGATAAAGAAAAAAATTTCAAAACTAATTTCAAAACTTATAATAATTTAAAGGAGAATGCTACTTTGAAGAAAGAAAAGAGTTGCAGAAATTGTTACAATTAAAACAGATCCACGATGATGATGATGATATTTATAATTATTTCTCCCTGATGGGGGAAAGAGTAACCACCCCATGAAAGATACTGGTACTAAGTGCACAGGGCAGTTATTACTGTTGGTCAAGGAACTCCCTGACTATCCAAGGAAGGGGAATGCCAGAGGTGTATTAAATTCTGGAAGTGAGCCAAATGATTTTGTAATAACTGAGAGCAAAGTGGAGCAGAAATTGTTGAAAATAAACGTTATATTGAAGGAGGCTGCAAAGCAACTAAGCACACCCTTAGCCATAATTACAAGAGCTTCCTTAGACTCAGGGGGAGGTACCCATGGACCGGAGATGTGCAAATGTGACCCCAATTCACAAAGAGAGATCAAAGGGTGACACAAGTAATTACAGACCTGTTAGTTTAACTTCTGTTCTGGGGAAATTAATGGAGGCACTAATTAAAGAAGCACTGCAGGATTCTCTAGACAAAACTTCGGTTATAGTTCGGACACAGCATGGGTTTGTTAAGGGGAAGTCTTGTCTGACCAATTTAATTAGATACTATGATGTGGTCACAAAGGAACTGGATGCAAAGAATAATTCTGATATATACTTGAATCTTAGGAAGGCTTTTGATACTGTTGCACATGAAAGACTGCTGTACAAATTGGAGCAGTGTGGCATTAAGGGCAATTTGCTGCTATAGATAAAGGGATGGTTGAGTGGAAGAACACAGAGAGAGTGGTAATCAATGGACACTGCTCTTCATGGATTAATGTTATTAGTGGAGTCCCCCAGGGTTCAATTGTTGTTTTCTGTAATTATTAATGATACCAATGAAGGCTTAATGAAACTTAGACAGGCTTAATGTCTAAGTTTGCAGATGATATGAAGATTGGTAGGTTGTTAATGACACTAATGACAGTACGATACTGCAACAGGATCTAGAAAAGTTGAGCAGATGGGCTGAGAGGTGGCAACTAAAGTTTAACATTGACAAATGTAAAGTACTGTATATGGGTAGCAGTAACCCCAGAGTGACGTATCAACTGTGTGGTACTACACTCAGGGTGGTAGAGAATGAAAAGGATCTGGAGATAATTGTGCAGTCAGATATGAAGTTTTCTGAGCAGTTTTCAGTACAGTGAAGTTTTCAGTGCAGATGGTCTGTAAGAGCAGTTCATGGAGTCTTGTCAACGATATACCAAAATTTTTCTAGCAGGGATAATGATGTGATTATCACGTTGTATAAGGCAATGGTCAGGCCACACCTTGAGTACTGTATACAGGAGGCCTCATTTTAGAAAGGATGTAGAGCTGCTGGTACGAGCACAGAGAAGGGCAAGATTAGTGAATGGAACAAAGGGTTGCTCTTACAAAGAAAGGCTTAAGTTTTGCAAATTACAGTGTCTGGAGACCAGGCCCCATGTAAGGTGATATGACTGACGTGAATAAGGACTTGAATGGTTTCAGTAAGCTCAATGCTGATGGGATTCTTCCTCCTCTTACCAAGATTAATTGCCTGAGGGGGCATAAATTAAAATTGAGGAAAGACAGTTGTAGAACAGATGTGCAGACATTTGCCTTTAGCCAGCGGGTGGTTGATTGCTGGAACAAATTTCCATCTGTCATTGTAGACGTTAGCAGGTTAAATAAATTCAAGGCAGAACTAGACAAACATTTGAAGTGAATGGATGGGTGTAATGGGAAGGGGTTTTTTTTTGGCTGATGCTGTATAAGCTTGCTTTCTTGCACCATATGCTTCTACTAATGCTAATACTAAAGTGTTTGGGATTGCAACTTTCTGGGTGTCCTCTGGGAGACCTATTGCTGCTAGGCCCTTAAGTAGGATCTTTGGCACCATACCAGTGGTTGACATGATGATCATGATGGTTATTGCATAGGCCACATATCTTTAATCTCTTGTCTTAGGTCTGTGTACATCCTGATATTTCCCTCATCAGTTCTCTGAAGGTTGCAGTGTTGGGCACCAATATGTCAATCAGATTTTCCTTCTTGTCAATGATGGTTATATCCAATCTGTTGTTTGGAATTGCCTTGTCTGTTATTATGGTACAGTCCCATTACAGCTTGTTGGTTGCAGTCTCTAGTATGGCCTGGGGTTCATACTTGTAATATGGTTCACTTCCTTGATCAACTGGTATTTCCTCACTAGCTTCTGATGTATTATACTGGCAACATGGCCATGTCTATGAGTATACTCCATCTGGGTGATCAACCTGTATCTGCAGTGATGTGTTGGATCATTTTTTAAGGACAGGTGACACATTGACATGTGCCATCTGTCAATCTGGGTTTCTTGACAATATATTTACTATAGTTCCTGGTGTTCCTTGAAGAGCATCCCACTCATGAGCCATGCATTGGAAGCCATATTATTTATGTGGCTTTGATGAAAGTCATTGTAGTGTCTGCCATGGAGTGTCTTCTTTACCCATCTTTCTAGCTTTTTTTGTTTGTTCTACCTAGGCAGGAGGGGGGGGTCTCCTCGATTAGGTTGAGTGGGGTATGCCACTTGTCTATCTTCCTTATGGCTGGGTAAAGTGGCACTGTGATTTTCTGAAAGTAATCCTTCAGGTTCTCTATCGCTTTCTCCTGTTACTTGATGAGGTCTATCAAGCCTTCCTCCTTCTTTCCAAACTATGGTCAGTTTCTTTACGGCCAAATTCAGGTGGTGTTGGTGACTCTTGGTCACATCACTGTTCTTGTCTTTCTCACAATCTACTCCAGCTCAGTGTTAGTCCATTCTATAGCCCCAAAGGAGTATGCTATCACTGGAACTACACAGGCATTTATGGCTTTAACTGTGTTCCCTCCATTTGGCTTTCCATTGGACAGGCTTCTGAGACTCCAATAGTATTTTTTTCAGTCAGGCAGGCATTGATCTCCTTGTGATCTAACTGCTGAGCCTGCATCAACCTCAGGTATTTCTAGGTGTCTCCCCCATCATGGTTTCAATCTCTTTATCAGTCTGCAGCTGGTAGTTTTGGCCGACTAATTTTCCCTAATGCAATCTGTGGGTCGGTAGTTATTATTAGTATTATTATTGTTGCTCTTATATTATTTCTCTCTGATTGATGGGGAGGGGAGGATCCACCCTGTGATGGATACTGCTACGAAGTACACAGAAGGTTTATTACTATTATTAATTTATTTGGTTTATCTATTGACTCCTATACAGCCAGCTGGGTTGGGTACATACAATAACTGTCAAGTGTGCCTTGACTTCCAGAAATTCTTTATACTTATAAAATTTTTAAGAAATTTACATATTTGAAGTTGCATCTAATATAGATGTGGGACAGGTTTATCCCACATCATTTGCATAAAAATGAGTAATTACTTTACATGTGACGTTTGCATATTAATTTCTATTAAATGTTACTGACAGTAACATTCAATGCAATCTAGATGCCTTCAGTGTTTCAACTTGTTTTATACCTGCTTCCAACTGCATGAGGCATATTTCATGACCCATTCTGCAGTAGGCATAAATAAAGTGACAATAGTCACAGAAAAACAATGGCAAATGGATCAAACTGTTTGAGACATTTTTTCTATCTCATTTTGGGTGGCACTAGGTTATGGGTGTGGCCCAAAATCCTGACAGTATCCACTATATTGTAAAAATATATGAATATAATTCTATATATTTATTAGTTTTTAGTAAGTAAAAATTTACCTTATTAGATTAATTTTCTATAGAAAGAATATAAAAAATAATAAAAATTTTAATGACAAATACCTCTTTCAATTTGAAGATCATGTTTTCTGTTACAGAAAAAAACAGTTTTAAAATATAATCAGCAAATAAAAATGACTTGATTAATTTTACTTTTTTTATATTGCACTTAACTTGCAATTTTTCAAGTTGAATTTTGATATTTGTATACGGCTTTTGAGCAAATAATGACGGTATAGCATTGAAATGCTAAAGATAAAAAACTTGAAATAAGAATACTTTCAGAATATAAAAATTTCAGCAGCTGCGTAACATTTGCCATAAATATCATTAGTATAACTAAAACTGTAATTATACAGGTATTTATTTATTCATTTGTTATTAGCTGTACTTTCATGAATTTCTTTGAAAAGCACATTAGGCATGAACGTGGGTGCTGGCAGGATATTTTGAAAGGGGTAACAGGAAAAAATATCCCATTCTCTTCTTATTATTATAATACTTAAGATTATTTAAATATTACTATTAAGATTATTGAAGTATATTAAGATTTGTATGATTTTTTTTGCAAATTTTAATCTGTGATTTTGATAACTGTGATTATTGTCAATAATGTGATTTTTGTGAACTGATTGTATACTGTTAGTATAAACATATATATAAGTGTGTGTTGTTTATTCATTAATATGGCATAAAATATTAACATTATTATATACAGTTTGAATAACTGTAATGTACATGTTCCATGTGTTCAAATAAAATTTTAATGTTTTTAGTGGCTGTTTTGATTACATGAAAAACATTTTTTATTGGAAAAACAGTTTTTGAGATATAGACCCTAACTTTGTTTTTTTTTAAATACATTTGGATTGTTGGAATTTTCGGATGTCAGGATTTTGGCCATCAGGATTTTGGGCGGCACTGCTAGGTTACACCTATGTTCAATTCCAGAATGTCATTGACCAGAAGTTTCATATTAGCGTTGGCATTAGTAGAGGCATATGATGCAAGAAAGCAAGCTTATACAGCATCAACCAAAAAATAAATAAATAACTTCCATTGCACCTATCCATTCACTCCAAAAGTTTATCCAATTAAACCTTGAACTGATTTAAGCTATCAAATTCCACTATGGATGGAAGTTTCTTCCAGAATTCAAACACCCACTGGCTAAAGTCAAATTTGCCCACATCTCTTCTACAACTGTCTTTCCTCAATTTGAATTTAAGCCCACTCAAGTGCATAATCTGAGCATGAGGAAGAATGCCATCAGCATTGGGCTTGCTCAAACTATTCAAAGCCTTATACACTTCAATCAGATCACCTCACAGGTTCCTAGTCTCCTGCAATTTGCAAAATTTAAGCCATTCTTGGCAAGAGCTTTCTTTGTTCCTTTCACCAACCTCATTGTGCTCTTCTCTGTACTCGTTCCTGCAACTCTATGTCCTTCCTAAAATGAGGCTTCCAGACCTGTATGCAGTACTCAAGTTGTGCCCTGGCCATTGCCTTGTACAAGGTAATTATCACCTCCTTTATCCCTGCTAGCAAAATTCCTGTATATTATTGACAAGACCCCATGACCTGCTCTGGAAGCCTGTCTACACTACTCAGAAAACTTTATATCTGACTGCACAATTTCTCCCAGGTCTTTTTCATTCTCTGTCACCCTGTGTAGCACCACACGGTTGGTATATTTTTCTGGAGCTACTGTTACCCATATGCAGTACTTTGCATCTGTCAATGTTAAACTTCAGTTACCAATTCTCAATTCATCTGCCCAACTTTTCCAGATCCTGTTGCAGCAGCATACTACTGTCTTTACTGTTATTACCAAGCCTGCCAACCTTTGTATCATCTGCAAACTTTGACATTAAGCTTGATATACTTCATAAATATCATTGATAAATATACAAAACAACAATGGGCCCAACACTGAACCCTGGAGGACACCACTAATAACATTAGTCCACGAAAAACAGTGTCCATTGATTACCACATTTCTGTCTTCTCCCACTCAACCATCCCTTTATCCATAGCAGCAATTTGCCTCCAATACAACACTGCTCCAAATTGTACATTAGTCTCCCATGTTCAACAGTATCAAAATCTTTATTGAAATCCAAATAAATGATATAAAAATTATTTTTTGCATCCAGTTCCTTTGTGACCACATCATAGTATCCAATCAAATTGGTAAGACAAAATTTCCCCTTTACAATTTTTTTTTTTTTTTTTTTGGTAGTTGTTGGCGCATCGGCTTCTGTGGCCATAATGCACCTTCCAAGGTTTTGCAGAACTTTGATTCAAGCCCGAGGCAGGATTCGAATCCCATTCTGTGTCGGACCTATAACTGCAGTCTTGTCTAGATGATTCTGCAATGTTTCTTTATTTTAATAATGGAGTCCAGTGACTCCATTATTTTCCCCGGAACAGAATAACATATCTGTAATTACTCATGTAATGCTTTGATTGCCTTTTGGAATTGGAGATAAATTTGCACATCTCCAGTCTATGTGGAACCTCCCCTGAATTCAAGAATGCTCTCATAATTATTGCTATGCTATGGGTTTGCTTACTTCCTTTGCTGCCTCGTTTAAGATAACTATATAGATCCAATGCACCCCAGTTGCTGACTCAACATTGCACTGTACACCCATGTAAACTGTAGGCACTGCCTTAGATTTTACATGCTTCTTAACTAAAAGCTTAACCCCTCCTCCCTTCCTTTACTGTTTATCCTTTCTGTACACATTGTACTCCCCACATTAAAATTCTGCATTACTTATATCTGTGTGACACCACATCTCTGATATCCCAACAATATCTGCCTTTAATGTCTTGAGCAGCACTTGAAATTCATCAAATTTATTTACTACTCTTCTAGCATTGGTTTACATGCAAGTATACATACATTTGTTCTTACTCTTAGTTACACTAACACAGCCCATGTAATTACTTGTTCCATGATGAATCCCAGCAGTTCTTGAAATACCAGCACCTTGCTTTCCAGTCTACTGCTCATTTCAATGGAAGCAGTGCAAGAATCGCTTTCACCATTATTAAGTCTGCAGCTTCTGTTAATCTATTTGTTTGTGAATCCCCCCCCCCCCAAAGCTAGCAGTTTTCTTTCAGAAGATACCATGTGGAGAAAAATTCTACCCCATGAGCCTTGGACAATCTCTCAAGGGCCAAATTGGTTGACAAGGCTCTCATCATATACCCTCTCCTATTGTGTCTGGGCAGAATTGCAGACACTTTCAAATTTAACCCTAACTCACGAATTTTTTTTCAGCATTACTTGTTAAGTAAGAGAAAGTCTGCAGACTCCTATTCTTAATGTCATTAGTGGCAACATGTACAACAATATATCACCTTTTGTGCCCTTAAAAGACGATAATCTGCTCTATGATGTCATCAACTTTTGCCTTTGGCAGAAATATATTCTGGTCCTATTCCAACTATTTTTTTTTTTTTTTTCAAAATATATTTCTTGTTTACCTGACAATAGAGTCACTAAGCACCAGTGGGACCAGTGGTTTCTGCCTTGGAGAGCTGTTACATAATGTGGTGAAGGTTTTTAGCACAGGATTAGAGATACTTACTTTTATGAGATACTAATGGATGTAACAGGTTCAGAAACATTTGTCTCATACTGTTGCATAATACATCTCTTGTAGTGTCTTAATTCTGCATAAATACATCTGTTGTTCTGATTCTGCATTAATACATCTCCAGCAGTATATTCAGTATATTGATTCTGTAGGGCTTATCTTCACAGAATACGTTGGGGTCAATTTCTTAGGCATTATAGGATGGTAGGTGTTGGATGGGAACATCCTTGCTAAGCACTGTAGGTTGTTGAAGCTAATACATAGTTAACCTCTGCTAGAATGCTGTTCTGTGACCCATTCTTGTAATTAATCCTTATTGCATGCAAGTAGGGATTAGTTACAAGGCATCCAATGCCCCTTTATAACTATCCTTTGTCTTCTGCTACTCAACTATCCCTTTATCCATAGCAGTAAACTGTGCCTAATGCAACACTACTCCAAATTTTACAGCAGACTTTTGCATGCAATAGTGTCAAAAACTACACTGAAATCTAGTAGTAGTAGTGGCAATGTGATGCAAGAAAGCAAGTGTATGAGCTTATGCAGCATCAGCCACAGAAAAAAAAAAAAAAAAAAAAAAAAAAAAAATCACACCATTCCCTTCATATCCTGTCCAGTTCCTCCTTAAATTTATTCAACCTATCAACTTCCACAACGACAGATGGAAGTTTGTTCCACCAATTAACCACCCACTGGCTAAAGGCAAATTTCCGCACATCTTTTCTACATCTGTGTCTTCTTAATTTGAATTTATGCCCCCTTAGGTTGATAATCTGACCAAGTGGAAGGATCCCATCAGAATTAAGCGTGCTCAATCCATTCAAGGCCTTATATGCCTCAATCAGATCACCATATAGGTGTCTAGTCTCCAGCCACTGCAATTCGCAGAACTTAAGCCTCTCTTGGTAAGAGGATCCCTTCATTCCCCTCACGAATCTTGTTGCCCTTCTCTGTACACGCTCAAGCAAATCTACATCCTTCCTAAAATGAGGCCTCCAGACCTGTACGCAGTACTCAAGGCATGGCCTGACCATTGACTTATACAGAGGAACAATCACCTCCTTCTCCCTGCTAGCAAAATTCCTATATATCATTGACAAAACCCCATGACTTGCCCTGGCAGCCTGTCTGCATTACTCAGAAAACTTCATATCTGACTGCACAATTACTCCCAGGTCTTTTTCATTTTCTACCACCTTAAGTGTTGTAACATACAGTTGGTATGTTTCTCTGGGGTTACTTCTACCCATATGCAATACATTGCATTTGCCAAGGTTAACTTCAGTTGCCACTTCTTAGTACATCTGCCCAAATTATCTAGATCCTGTTGCAGTAGCACACTGCCATTACTGTCATTAACAACCCTGCCAACCTTTGTATCATCTGCAAACTTCGACACTAAGCCTGATAATACCTTCATCAATATCATTGATAAATATACAAAACAAAAGAGGACCCAACACCAAACCCTGTGGGACTCCACTAATAACATTAGTCCATGAAGAGCAGCACCCATTAATTACCACCATCTGTCTTCTCCCACTCAACCATCCTTTTATCCATGTAGCAACTTACCCTTAATACCATTCTGCTCCAATTTGTACAATAGTCTTCCATGCGCAACAGTGTCAAAAGCTTTCCTGAAATCCAAATATATGATATCAAAATTATTTTTTGCATCCAGTTCCTTTGTAACCACATCATAATATCCTATCAAATTTGTCAGACAAGATTTTCCCTTAACAAACCCATGCTGTGTCTGAATTATTGCTGCAGTCTTGTCTAGATAATCCTGCAATTCATCTTTAACCAGTGACTCCATTATTTTACCAGGAACAGAAGTTAAACTAAATGGTCTGTAATTACTTGTGTCACCCTTCGATCCCCCTTTATGAATTGGGGATACATTTGCACATCTCCAGTCAATGGGAACCTCCCCTGAGTCCAAGGATGCTCTCATAATTATGGCTAAGGGTTTGATTAGTTGCTTTGCCGCCTCCTTTAATATAACTGGATAGATCCCATCCACCCCAGGTGCCTTTCTTATGTTTCTTAAGTGGAGGAGAAATTGTTGAAGTTCTTATGTTTAACTTCAACAATTTCTCCTCCACTTTGCTCTCAGTTATTACAAAATCAGCACCCTGCTACAATTTGGTGACTCTATTGTCAGGGAAACGGGGAACATGCTTTGTAAAAAGGATAGCTGGAATAGGACCAGGGTATGTCTGCCAGGGGCAAAGGTTGATGACGTTGTAGAGTGTAGAGCGGATATCATCTTTTAAGGGCACAAAAGGTGATATAGTTGTACACGTTGGCAATAATGATATTAAGAGTAGGAGACCGGCGGAATTACTTAGCAAGTACAGGTCACTGTTGAAAAAAAGCCGTGAATTAGGGTTGAATTTGAAAGTGTCTGCAATTCTGCCCAGACACGATAGAAGGGAGTATATGATGAGAGCCTTGTCGATCAATTCGGCCCTGGAGGGATTGTGCAAGGCTCAAGGGGTAGAATTTTTTTCAGCCTGGACTGTACTTGTTAACAGGAGAGATTGCTTCTACAGGGATGGGATACACTTAAATAGAAAGGGTGCAAGAATTTTTGCTGATGCTGTCGAGGCAGTGTTAGGTGGGTCGGAAAACTGCTAGTTGGGGGGGGATACAAGGACTAATAGATTAACAGTAGCCACTGGCAGAGGTGGAAGTGATTCTTGCACTGCTTCTATTGAAATGAGCAGAAGCCTGAAAAACAAGATGCAGGATATTTCAGAGACTGCTGGGAGTCATTGCGGTACAAGTAAACACATGGGTTGTGTTAGGGTAGCTAAGAAGAGAAACAGGTACATGTATACCTGCGTGTACACCAATGCTAGGAGTTTGGTAAATAAATTTGATGAATTTGAGGTATTGCTCAAAACATCAAAGGCAGATATTGTTGGGATTTCAGAGACGTGGTGTCACACAGATATAAGTAATGCGGAACTGGAATTTGGGGAATACAATGTGTATAGAAAGGATAGACAGGACAGGAGGGGAGGAGGGGTTATGCTATTAGTTAAGAAACACATAAAGTCCAAGGAAGTGAAGCCAGTCGACATCGATGGACAGGGCAGTGTCGAGTCAGTTTGGTGTGACATAAGCATAGGGAAATCAAAATTGAGAGTAGGAGTGTGCTATAGGCCTAATGACTCTGATGAGTATAATAAGATATTGTACAGGGAAATAGAGTGGGCCAGTAAATCAGAGAGTCTTATAATGGGGGATTTTAATTTCCCAGATATTGACTGGAATTTGTGGATTGGTCACTCGCACACTAGCAAGGCTTTTGTGGATTTATTGGATGATTGTTTTCTACATCAGCATGATCGTGAGGCAACAAGAGGGAGCAATACTCTTGATCTGATTATCAGTAGTGATTCTTCATGCATTAAGAATTTGCAGATAAATTAACCACTAGGTGGCAGTGATCACAGTGTGTTGAAGTGGGATTTACTCAAGGAGGTAACTACCATCACAGGTAAAGGGAAGGGTTTTTGTTTTCGTAAAGGTGACTATGATGGTCTGAGACAGTATTTAAATTCTATACAGTGGGACCAACTGATGATGTTACCCACAGCAAACTCAAAATGGGAAGCATTCAAGGAACTAATCTTGGAGGCTACCAGGCTTCACATACCAACTAAGAAATATTGTTCAAGGTTTAGGCCTAAATGGTTGTCAGATGAACTAATGAGACATGTGGCAGAGAAGAAAATGCATGGGATACATACAAATTAATGGGTGACATGGAAGCCTATGATAGATATAAGTTGGTCTGTAACCAAGTCACAAAGGAGATTAGGCAGGCAAAGGCAGACTACGAAAAATCCTTGGCAAAGGATGCAAAGAAAAACAGAAAAGAGTTCTTTACATATTTAAACTCAAGAAGGAAAGGGATGAATCAGATTGGTCCACTGGATATTGATGGTTCAACAGTTGAGGATCCTGCTCAGGTGGCTAACAATCTAAACGAGTATTTTGCATCTACATTCACGCATGAGGAGTTATTCAGGAAGGAGAATGATGTAGGTAAAGTAAACATTGGCAGTGAGCTGGATGATTTTGTAATAACTGAGAGGAAAGTGGAGGAGAGATTGTTGAGGATAAACATAACAAAGGCACCTGGGGTGGATGGGATCTATCCAGTTATATTAAAGGAGGCAGCAAAGGAAGTAAGCAAACCCCTAGCCATAATTATGAGAGCTTCTTTGGACTCAGGGAAGGTACCCATAGACTGGAGATGTGCAAATGTAACCCCAATTCACAAAGGAGGATCAAAGGCTGACACAAGTAATTATAGACCTGTTAAACTTCTGTTCCAGGTAAATTAATGGAGGCACTGGTTAAAGAAGCACTGCAGGATCATCTAGACAAGAATTCAGTTATAACTCAGACGCAGCATGGTTTTGTTAAGGGCAGGTCTTGCCTGACCAATTTGATTGGATACTATGATGTAGTCACAAAAGAACTGGATGCAGGGAATAACTTTGATATTATATATTTGGATCTTAGAAAGGCTTTTGATACTGTTGCACATGGAAGACTGCTGCACAAATTGGAGCAGTGTGACATTGGAGGCAAATTGCTGCTATTGATAAAGGGGTGGTTGAGGGGGAGAAGACAGAAAGTAGATCAATGGACACTGCTCAACGTGGACTAATGTTATTAGTGGAGTTCCTCAGGGTGCAGTGTTGGGTCCGTTGTTGTTTTCGGTGTTTATGAATGATATTGATGATGGGATATCAAGTTTAATGTCCAAGTTTGCAGATGATACAAAGGTTAGCAGGGTTGTTAAGGACACTACTGACGCTATGCTGCTGCAACAGGATCTGGAAAGGTTGAACAGGTGGGCCGAGAGGTGGCAAATGAAGTTTAACATTGACAAATGTAAAGTACTACATATGGGAAACAGTAACCTCAGAGCAACGTATCAACTCTGCGGTACTACACTGACAGTGGTGGAGAATGAAAAGGACCTGGGGGTAATTGTGCAGGCAGATATGAAGTTCTCTGAGCAGTGCAGACGAGCTGCAAGAGTAGCTCATGGTGTCTTGTCAATGATATACAGGAATTTTTCTAGCAGGGATAAGGAGGTGATTATTCCCTTGTATAAGGCAATGGTTAGGCCACATCTTGAGTACTGTATACAGGTCTGGAGGCCTCATTTCAAGAAGGATGTAGAGCTGCTGGAACGGGTACAGAGAAGGGCAACAAGATTAGTGAATGGAACAAAGGGTTGCTCTTACGAAGAAAGGCTTAAGTTTTGCAAATTACAGAGTCTGGAGACTAGGCACCGGCGAGGTGATCTGATAGAGGTGTATAAGGCTTTGAATGGTTTGAGCATGCTCAATGCCAATGGGATTCTTCATCTTGCTCAGAATAATCACCTCAGAGGGCATAAATTCAAATTGAGGAAGGACGGATGTCGGATAGATGTGCGGAAATTTGCCTTTGGCCAGCGGGTGGTTGGTTGGTGGAACCGACTTCCATCACTTGTTGTTGAAGTTGATAGCCTAAACAAATTTAAAGCTCAACTGGACAGGTATTTTGAACGAACAGAGGGGTGAAGTGGAAGTGGGTTTTTTTTTTTTTTTTTTTGGCTGATGCTGAATAAGCTTGCTTTCTTGCATCATATGCCTCTACTAATGCTAATGCTAATTTGATAACCTTCTGCCATTTTCAAACTTTAATAACTCCTCATGTGTGAATGTAGATGCAAAATACTCATTCAGTTTGTTTGCTATCTGAGCAGGATCATCAACAGTTGAACCATCGATATCAAGTGGACCAATCAAATTGATCCCCTTCATTTTAGAGTTTATATAAAGTAAAGAAATCCTTGCTGTTTTTCTTAGCATCTTTTTCCAAAAATTTCTTGTAATCTGCCTTCGCCTGCCTAACCTCCTTTGTGACCTGATTAAAGACTAGCTTATATTTCCCATAGGCTTCTGAGTTGCTTGATAATTTATATGCATCCCATGCATTTTTCTTCTCTGTCACGAGTCTCATTAGTTCATTTGATATCCATTTATTCCTAAACCTTGAATAATATTTCTTATTAGGTATGAAACTTTTAGTTGCATCCACGATTAATTCCTTGAATGCTTCCCACTTAGAATTTACTGTTGGTAACATCGTCAGTTGATCCCACTGTACAGAATTTAAAAACTGTCTGAGACCACTGTACTCACCTTTATGGAAGCAAAAACCCTTTCCTTTACCCCTGATGGTAATTATATCTTAAATAAATCCCACATCAGTACACTGTGATCACTGCCACTTCGTGGTTCCTTTATCTGCAAATTCTTAATATATATGATATGCTCCCTTTCTCATGTCAGTACATATCCAGCTGACCTATGAATTTTCCCCAACTATCAGAAAAGAGAGATATTATATGCTGAAAGCATAATAGATTAACTAAAGAGTTGAGAGACTGCAAGGCTTTTGGTGGGAAATTTTTATCAGCATGGTCTTCACTTGTAGGTAGGAGGGGCCTATTTGTTTGTTTGTTGTTTGGTTTTTAGGAGCATTAGCAACTAAGGCCATATTGCTCCGGGAATATGCGGTGGTCATTCCCTGATCTTTCCGCATCCTCCGTATTTGGTGGTGACGGGCTTGAACCCCGGTCTAATCAAGAAGCGTGTGCTACGCACTGTTGCTCCTTCCCACCTGACTACGGAGGCGCCCCTAGGGCCTATTTGTAGAGAAGGAACTCATTTGTCTAAAGGTAGTGCAAGGATGTTTGCTCATATTATCTCAATGATATGGCCTTAATGGTTAAGGGAAACCGCTAGCTAAGGGTAGGAGACTGATAATACAGACAGGCATTTAGCTGATAATATGAGTCAAAGTAACACACACATTTCAAATGATTTTTTTGTCATAAGGCATATGAAGAAGTGTTTGTTGTCAGAATGCACATCATTGGATTCAGGAGAGATTCCTTTGGACTGAAGAAGTGCCAACTTATCACCAACACATAACAGTGATTCAAAGAGCAAAGTAGACTGAAAAGATTTAGAGAAAAAGCCTCAACTTAAAAATGGGAAATTCACTAAACATAGCAGGTCAGTGCATTAGCATCATGTTTGTATGTAGTGAATCACCAAAAATGGCATTGTTTCATATCACAATGTAAATACCTTCACAACTGTTGTTGTTGTATTTGTTGTTGTACTTGAGGTTTTTGGCACAAGGGCCATATTGCGCCTGTTCATGGTTTGGGTATCACTGATTTCACATTATGATTAGATGCTATTATATAAATTTATGCATTTTAAATACTTAAACAGATCCACGAAAATTGCTTCATTACCAAGAATATGTGATAAGGTTAAGGGTTCCTGCAAGTTGGAGAGGAAGCTGAAGCTGGATTTACGGACAGATGAAAGGTGGGGACATTCAATGAGAATATGTTTTATTGTTAGGTGCGACTGGCAAAAAAAACACTGAGGAGGAGTCTCTCCCAAAAGCAAATGAAGATGAGTCGGATGTGAATGACTGATGCAAAGCCTTGCCAGAATTACTTCTTGTTGCCTGTTTCTTCTAAAACTAGATGTCCACAGTTGAGGCTCTTTTTTTTATCTGGAACAGTTTATTATTGGTTTGAGATTGCCAGAGGTGAGACCATTGTTTCCAACATGTTTTTTTAATAATGGATTTGTAGTCTGTGAATGGAACTTTCAGTTGACTGTAAGATCCAGAGTCGGGATGTTTAGCAGCCTCATCCACACGATCATTACCTTGGATGCCGACATGACCAGGAATCCAGCAGAAGATAACCTTGTAGTTGGCTGTTTGATGGCAAAATAATTTAAACTGGATCTCTTTAAGAATGGGATGAGAGGGAGGAAGGGTAGATTGAAAGGCATTGATTGCACTTAAAGAGTCTGTATATATCAGAGATTGTTTGATATGACATTTGTTTATGTTATCTAGAGCCAGTTTTATTGCAAATAATTCTGCAGTATAGATACTGCATTCAGTGGGAAGAGAGGCAGCTGTTAAGAAAGTGGTGGAAACTGCTGCTGCACCAACAGCCGTATCTGTTTTGGAGCCGTTGGTATAGATATGAACTTTCTTTGAGTTTTCCAAAGAATGCAGTTTATGTAGCTGTTGAAATTTGGTATTTGCCAGGGAGGATTTTCCCCATCTTGAAAAGAAATTGTCACAGAGAAAGGTATGAATTCAGTCCAGGGAGGTTCAGGAGTAGCAAGGTCTTGGAATATATTCTTAAAGTTAATTTTCCAACTGATCATGAGTTCTTGCAGTCGAATCCCTGTGGGGCGGTTTTCATTAGGTTTATTGAGATATAGCAGGATGTGTTGAGGATCAAACAGATACTGCCAGCTGGGGTGGGCTGGAGTACTTCCAATCTTTGCTGCATAATTTAACAATAACATTTTTCTCCTGAGAGGGGATTCATTTGCCTCAATATACAGGCTGTGAACCGGAGATGTTCTGAAGGCTCCAATGGTGTTCAGACGTAATAGAGAACTTTTCCTGGTGGAGTCATAGACAGGTGCTCCATAATCCAAGCACGATCTTATTAAAGCTCTATAGAGATGTAGGAGAGAGTTTCTGTCAGCACCCCAGGACATAGCAGTGACAGCTCTTAGGATATTTAGTTTTTTAAGACAAGTATTCCGGAGGTACGCCATGTGGGAAGCAAAATTAAGTTTATTATCTAAATGTAACCCCAACAGACGGAAATTGTTAGTGACAGGAATCAGGCTGTTATTTAAAAATATTTCTGGTTCCGGATGTAGTTTCCGTTTTTTACAGAAATGAATAGCAACAGACTTCTTTTCTGCTAGGGAATAACCATTCCGCAATGTTGTTGTTGTTTTGGTTTTTAGGAGCATTAGTAACTAAGGCCATATTGCTCCGGGGATATGTGGTGGTCATTTCCTGACCTTTCCGCATCCTCCGTATTTGGTAGTCACGGGCTCGAACCCCAGTCTAATCAAGAAGCATGTGCTATGCACTGCTGCTCCTGCCCACCTGGCTACAGAGGTGCCCTCATTCCACAATGCCCATGATTCTATTCTAGCTATAGCAATTTGAAGTTGCCTTTCAATGGTGTTCATAGTCTGGGATTGAGTAGAGATAATGAGGTCATCGGCAAACGTACGATTGTACTGTATTTGGTACATCCCTTGTCATGTTGGTGATTCTTATTGCAAATAACGTTGGACTCAGAATGGAACCCTGTGGTACACCTTCCTCTTGTTCAAATGTTTTGGATAAATTATTCATGTATCTGACCTGAAAAGTTCTATGGCATAGGAAGCTTTGTACAAATTGGAGTAGATGACCTCTCAAGCCGAAAGAATGAAGATCATGAAGAACACCATATCGCCAGGTGGTATCGAAGGCTTTCTCAATATCTAGATTAATCATGACCAGATGCTGTCCCCTTATGAAGGCATTACGTATATTTGCCTCTGCTTTTATCATTATGTCTAAGGTGGAATGGTTTTTTTCGAAACCCGTACCGATTACTATTTAGCAAGTTGTTGGTTTCCAGGAACCAGATTAACCGCCTGTCAACCATTTTTTTCAGGACTTTGCCTAAACAATTGGTCAGTGAAATTGGCCTATAGTTATGTGGAAAGGTACGATCCTTTCCGGGCTTTGGGAAGGCTAGAACTATTGAGTGACACCAGAAGATTGGGTAAGCATTTTCCAAGAATATTTGGTTATAATAGTTTAACAATGATCTTTTTGCTCTGCCGTTCAGTTGTTTTAACATTATATAGTAGATCCCATCTGGACCAGCAGCGCTATTTGATGTTTTATTGAGCGCTCCAAAAAATTCTGTTAATGTGAATGGCTGGTTATATGGATGTGAAACTCTCGTGGAAAAATTAATCTTATGCTGCTCTGCAGTTTTTTTAATTCACTGAAAGGTTGGTTTGTAGCTGAGGACTGAATGTATTTGCCATTAAGCGTTTGTATTTTCCTCCAGATAACTCTGCTGTCTGTATCCTTGTTTATGCTCGAGGAAAAGCTAATCCAGGCATCTTTCTTTGCTTTTCGTCTTATTTGGCTTTCAGTCTTTTAAGTTAATTAGATTAGTAGTTGTGGGAAATTTACGAAATAAATTCCAAGCTCTATTTTTGTACTGTTTGGCAATGTGTGCAATCTTGATTCCAACAGTAATTACTATGTTTCCGTTTCCCTGGGAAAGATTTTTGGTATTGCAGAGGTAGCAGCTTGTAATATTTGATTAGTTACATGTTCTGTGACATTGTCGATGGGTTGAGATTGGATTATTTTATTGTCTAACTGTACATGAGATGCATATTCATACCAGTGTGCCCTACGAAATTTCCAAGTGGAGCGATGTAGTGAAGGAGAGTTTACCCATGTTTGCAGCTTGCACAGAATCGGAAGGTGATCACTGTTTAGTGGATTTTCAAGAACCAACCACTCCATAATACTATATACGGAGGGAGAACAGATTGACAGGTCTATTGCACTCGTGGATCCTGTCGAAAAGGGTAAGTTGATAAGAGTCCAGAAGGGATTCTATTGACTTGCCTCTCTTATCGATTGTTAGAGATCCCCACATCGGATGATGAGCATTAAAGTCTCCAAGTAAGCAGAAAGGAGACAGTAGCTGTTCTATTAGATTTTTCTAGGTCATCTGAAGAAAATGAGAAATTAGGAGGAATATACAGGGTGATTCACTACCAGTGTGACAAACTTGCAGGAGGTGTAGGGGGCACAAAGACGAATCGGAATCACATAGCATTGCAGGGTCCGAAATGCCTTCGCCATGCGGTAGAGGACGTTGAACGGGAGGTCGCGTGAACAGCAATCCCGCTGGAAGTCAGCATTTGCGAACCGTTTCTGTTGAAGAAACCAAGTAGCAAAAGTCCTCCAGAGTGGATAATCCGCAGGCTCCAATGATTGCACGCACTGCAGATGATATGAACTCATTTGGTTTGTTGACAGTATCCTCCATACAGTGGATTGGGAAATACCCAACCGTTGGCCTATTGCTCGAGTACTCGTACTCGGATTGCCTTCTGCAAGACGTAGGACATTCTCCTCATTGTCTGGCGTCCTCGTCGTTTGCTCTCAATTCATGGTACCTCTCGTGAAACAACCAGTCTCACGTAACCTTCTGTGCACACGTGCGAAAATCGTATGAAGAGGAGCACGCCTGTGCGGGAAACGTTCCTGGTACAAGCGCAGAGCGGCACGCCCATTACAGTCCGCAGCTCCATACACTAGGTGCATGTCGGCCAGTTCAACGTTTGAATACTCGTCCATCCTACTGCCTCAGGAACCGGTTCGCAAATGCTGACTTCCGGCGGGATCGCTGTTCATGCGACCTCCCGTTCAACGTCCTCTACCACATGACGAAGGCATTTCGGACCCTGCAATGCTATGTGATTCTGATTCGTCTTTGTGCCCCCTACACCTCCTGCAAGTTTGTTGCACTGGTAGTGAATCACACTGTATATAGATGCTATTGTAAGAGTGATGCCAATTTCAATGCGTACTGCCACTACTTCAAAAGGAGTCTGAAGAGCAATATGTTTGGATGGTACGTTGTTTCTTATAAGAACCGCCACTCCTCCACGGGCTGGCGAGTCGATTTTTGTATCTCTTCTAAAGATAGATTAATTTTTTATTGTAGGACACACTTGTGAATTTAAATAAGTTTCCTGTAGGGATATGCCTGCTGGATCATAACGGTGGATGAGATCACATATATCATCTTCTATACTGTGAAACCCTCTACAATTCCATTGAAGAATTCTTTCCATTAAGCGGTTTTGTTGGTTGTTTTTGTTTCTGACTGCTTTTTAGTTGTGACTTGTTTGCATCGATCTGATTTTCCCTTGTCTTTCTTTGGAAAGTAGGGACGTGTTACGTCCATCTCATCAGTCGCATGAAGTTCTAATATGGCATCTTCTGAGTCATTGTGCTGGTCAATATCCATTCTGGTTGAATTTTATGGTTTCAGTACCATGGTTTCTGTCACTTTTTGTTTTGCTGTTGGGTTTACATTAGCTGGAATGGTAATTGGTGTATTACAGGCTTGTTCAGTTTTTTGTTGTGAAGGACACTGTTTGGGGGGCAGAGAGCATGGAGCGTGCCCAATTAGCGATGGACATATTTGGGGGAACGGCAACATCTGTTTGTGTACCTATTGACTGAAATTGTTTAGCAGCCGCTGCATATGTACGTTTTGGATCTGTTTTTAGTATTTCCATTCTCGCCTCTGAATATGTCACTTTATTCTCAACTTTATACTTCTGGATTTTTTTTCCTTGCTTCCAAAGTTCGCAACTTTTGGAAAAAGCTGGGTGATCACCCTTACGGTTTGGGCAAACAGAAGTCGTAGCAGTGCATTCAGTTTGATTGTGCTCCTTCGATCCACAAATTGGACATACTGACTCACCTCGACATGCAGTTTGGGAGTGTCCGTATTTTTGGCACTTGTAGCACCTGATTGGGTTTGGGATATAAGGACGAACACGGCAATGGAGATAGCCTGCTTTAACAGATGATGGTAGGATGGGAGAGCTGAAAGTGAGAATTATGCTCCTAGTGGGAACAAGAACATCATCTTTCCGAGTCATAATTCTCCTTGCTTGTATGACTTTTTGTTTACATAGCTCTTGAACTATCTCCTCCTCTGATACAGTTAACAAGTCCCATTCTGCGATTACTCCCTTCAAGGAGTTTAAGGTGGCATGGGGAGTAACTTTTATTGGTTGTCCGCCAAAAGTAGTCATGTTTAATAATTTTTGGGAATGCTGGGATTTCATGGTCCCTACAAGAAGATCCCCAGACTGGAGCCACTTTACTGTTTTTGGTGAACCTGCAGCAGACTCGATGCATTTTTGGACAAGGAATGGGGACAGTTTACTCAGAGGCAGCTCTGATAGAGAGTGTAGTATGAGGAATGCTGGTATTTCCTCTTGTGGGGTTGTTTTCAACCTCTTTGGTTAAGAATAGTCATTTTCAGTGTCATTTTCTAGTCTTGAGCTCGATGGCTCTAAAGGTGGAAAAGAACTGTTTTCCATCTTTGCTCCTTTCAGCCCGGGAGAATGGATTTCTTCTCCCAGGTTACCGGCCCTGCCATAGGGAGGCAGGAGCAGTGCCGCTAGAGTGACCAAGCGATGTAAAGGTTAGTAAGTTAGTGTAATGGAAAAAAAGAAAGGTGGTTTTCCTTCCTGTAACTTAGTTACAATTTGTAATTCTACGTTAACAAATAATTAATGGGAACGTAAGAAAACTTTTACAAATGAATATAACTGTAGCTTTGACAAAAACGCTCTAGAAATCACTCAGGGAATCGCTTGATCACTATAACGCTTGGCACCCGGGGCCGCCTTCACAACGAGTTGCCTGATATTGCACTACCTCGAATAAGTAATGCTTCACCAGTGGAGAAAACTATTGTTACTTATTCTCAGTGGATACCACCACCCAGACGGCAGTTTCAAGGCTGTTCGAAAAAATGTCTGTCTCTTTCAAACTTACACTCACTCAACTCATTCATTCATAAACTCCTCAAATAGGCAACACTTCCCCAGTAGTGAATACTGTTGTTAACTCTGGGAAACATCGGGGCTCCCCCGGACTGTTTGGCCTCTCATGGGTAGATGAGTAGGTATTGAAATAGTGACATGGTGTGCAACAGTTTTAAAAAAGATTTAGGGTTTAGCCTCAACTTGTGGGAAATTCCTTAAATGTAACAGGTTAGTGTACTGGCATCATGTTTGTACAGAGTGAATCACTGAAAATGGAAAATTGGCATTGTTTTTATCATATTGCACTATTGCAACACCAGGGTACCTACCCATCCACCGATTAGAGGCTAAAGAGCCTTGAAACAGCCACCTGGATGGTGGTATCCACTGAGAATAAGTAACAATAGTCTTCTCCACTGGTGAAGCATTACTTATTCGAGGTAGTGGAATATTAGGAAACTCGTTGTGAAGATATTCACAATATGAGATATGATAAAAATGATGCCATTTTCAGTAATTCACTATGTACAAGCATGATGCTAATGCACTAATCTGTTACGTCTAGAGCAAAGTGGTTAATTACAGGCTGGTCAGTCTCACTTCAGTGGCAGGGGAAATCACGAAAGCAGCAATTAAGAGTAATTTATATAGAAATGGAATTCTGAAGGAAACAAAGTATAATTTTGTAAAGTGAAAATTATGTTTAACAAACCTAATTAGCTTAATATTACTACATCTTCATTATCTACATCTTATATTTCCTACATCCATGAACTGGATGTAGGAAATAATCTGTACATTGTTTATTTGGTTTTCAGCAAAGCATTTGACTCAGTCCTTTGTGAAAGTGACTGCATAAGCTGTCACTTTCACAAAAAAAAAAGGTGCATTACCTGCATGGTGATGCACTTTTTGTTTGAGCCTTATTGGAATCACAAGGAAAATCTTTAGATTTAATGCAGAGTGGCTGCAGGGCCAGAAGCAGATGATTATGATTAATGGTTAACCTTAAGTAAGGAGTTAAGAAGTGAGATCAGCCAAGGGTTAGTATTTGGACCAACCACAGCTGTTTCGTGTCTGGGCAGAATTGAAGACATACAGATATTCTGGCCTAATTCATGAGATTTTTTCAGCATGGTCCTATATTTATCCAACAAATTGTCAGTTTGTACACACTTAATATCATTAGTTTGTGCACGAATTATGGTGCTTTTTTTATCCCACTTAAAAGCTAACAAACTGTTTGTTACATCTTCAATTGTTTCTCCCACCAGACACACTCATTCTAGTGCACCTATCAGAGAAATGTTACCTATTTTCCTGATAGTGGGTCCTCTCAATAAAACTAAATTCTCTTGAACCATGGCAGTATGCACTTGAATTTTCTGTTCTGAGGCTCAAATAAAAGGTACATCACCATGCAAGTAAGGCACCTTTTTCTTGAGCACCTTAAATTCACTAGACATCTCAGTCACTGAGGAATTCCCAGTTTTTATTTGCCTCTATGGATTTCTTTAGTGACTGAATTTTCATCTAGTAATACACCAATTTGTAAATTAAGATCAGTACATTCCATACATTTGGAACAAAGAAAAGATTATCAGTTTAGTTAGGATTACTATTAGATTGATTGCAGAATGCATTCCACAGGCTACATGCAATGAACTCATGATTCACACAAGAATTGCCTATGGCCATTCCCATCTGAATCATATTTTTGGTGAAAGTATTCGAAGTGGATCTTGTAATAACAATTATTAAAGTGAGAATTAAATTTACAAAATATTACCAGATACTAAAATTAAACATATTCCAAAAATTTATCAACTACTCAACTTAAGAATTTAAACTTACAAGGTACTGAAAAGAATGAAACTTAAAATGATAAGAATGAAATTTACAAAATATCACAGAAAATAACTTCAAAAATTACCAAAATTAAATTTATAAAATTACAAAAATTAAATTTGCAAGATATTAAAGAAATTAAGCAAATTAGGCTTCCACAATATGAGATACATGAATATCAAAAACGATGCCATTTCACCTAATTTGGTGGTTTACTATGAACTAAAATGATTCTGGTCACTAACTTGTTTTATTAGCAAATGTTTATATTGTTTAATATCTTTTAATATTAAAAATAAACAATTTCTATATTTAAAAAAATGTATTAAGGTGGAAAAAGTCATTATAATAATACACTGTGTATTCTTTATCACGAACATTTTATGCAAGAAAACTTCTTACCCGGGAAACTTCTTACATGGGAAAATAATACATTACAACATATAGAGTTGAAATTGGGACTTAAAAAACCAAACCTAGTACAGGGGAAAATTTCTTATGCGGGAATTTCTTATCTGGGTTCTCTACTGTAGTTTGATTTTTTTAATATTATAAATATAATACTTTGAAAGTCTCTTTTATTAATAATTATAAATTTTATAATGAGTATTACAAGATCCACCTTGAACACTTTGTCAGAGGGTACCATGACTCATACGAAAATAGCTAATGGCAATTTCTGGGTAAGTCATGATTTTATCCTTTGCAGACCTGTGGCATGTATGCCAAGGTCGACCTAGTGGATAATCCTAGCTCACTTCGGGATTTTTTTCTTTGTCACTGTTGTAAGGCATGCACCAATCTTAAGTTAAAATTTGGTGCATTGCTAGAACAATTTGAGTCATTGGAAAAACAGGTGCTTGCCCTCGAGAATAATGTAACTGGTAGCTCATCAGGGACTCAAGACTCTAGTAACCTACCAAGTGATGTACTCCTGATTCAGGTCCCAGAACAGAATAACCAAGTGCAAACTACTCTGGTTCAAAAGGACTTAGTTTTATTAGAAGACTCCATTGTCAGGGAAATAGGAAATATTTTTTGTAATAAGGATAAGTGGATTAGAATAGGGTATGTCTGCCAGGAGCATCTATTAATGATGTCACCAACAAACTGTCAGATTTTAAGGGGAGATAAAGAGAATATTATTATTCATGTGGGGACTAATGACATTAAGCATACATGATCTGATTATTTGTTAGACAAATATAGGACCATACTGAAGAAATGTCGCGAGTTAGGTCAAAATATTTGTGTCTGCAATTCTGCCCAGGTACAATAGGAGGGATTATATGCTGAAAGCCTTGTGGATTAACTCAAGACTTGAAGGACTCTGCAAGGCTTTTGGGGGGGGGGGGGATTTCTATCAGCTTGGCCTGCACTTGTAGGTAGAAGGAATCTGTTTTGTAGAGACGGGATACATTTAAACAAAGGTGGTGCAAGAGTTTTTGCCAGTATTATTGAGGATACCTTAAAGGTTCAGGGAAACTGCTAGTTTTGGGGTACAAAGGCAATAGAGATACGTGTTTATCTGATAATATTAGTCAAAGTAACACTTGCACATACTTCAAGAGTTCTTGTTTGTTACCGCAACAGAACATATTAGCAAGATGTTCTGAGGGTAGACACATTTCAAATGAGTGGGCAGCTAATGCCAGGGAAGCAAGCTCAAATAACTTTAAGGGGTGTGTTGTAGTTAACTATATGAGAACACAAAGTCTTAATTGTTTATACAGAAATGTCAGAAGTGTCGTCAATAAAATGAGTGAATTTGAACAGCTGGTTATGGCAAGTAACGCTGACAAAATAGGACTTACGGAAACGTGGTGCCACCCAGAGATAGAGGATGATGAGTTCGAGTATGGTATGTATAATGTATTTAGGAAGAATAGGGAAAATAGGAGTGGGGGGGTCATTGTTGTTGTTGTTTATTTGGTTTTTAGGAGCATTAGCAACTAAGGCCATATTGCTCCGGGATATGCGGTGGTCATTCCCTGACCTTTCCGCATCCTCCGTATTTGGTGGTGACAGGCTAGAACCCCGGTCTAATCCCGGTCATGACCCCCCTAGGGCGCCTCTGTAGCCCTAGGGGGGTCATGCCTCTTATCAAAAGCAGCCTGAGCGCAATGAAAGCTTTCCTGGATACATCATAGTCTAAATACATCATACACCATCAAGCATCTCTCATATTGTGGAGTTATACTTCATAACTGTTTTTGCCATCATTGCATCACTTGGGTACCTACCCACTCACTGACGAAGGGCCAAATAGCCCTGAAACAGTGCTGTCTGGGTGGTGGTACCTATCTGAGAATAAGTAACACTAGTCTTCTCCTTAGGTGAAGCGTTACTTATTCGAAGTAGTGCAATATCATGGCAACTCGTTGTGAAGGTATTCACAATATGAGATATAACCTAAAACGATGCCACCTTAAAAATTTTCTGTTTATTCAGAAATGGCTGTGTATTATGATGCTAAGCACTTTATATACATAGTCTAAATTTGTTCGCAGCTTGAGGCTCTAGCCCTAAATGCGCCTTAGGGAAAATCATGTTTAACTAATCTGGTTAGCTATTTTGACAGGGTCACTCAAAAGCTGGACTTAGGGAATACCTTACACTTTGAGATTATCCACATAAACAATAATTTTGACATTTTTTATTTGGATTTCAGCAAAGCACTTGATTCAGTCCCACATGAGTGGTTACTTTATAAGCTGAAACAGGTTGGAATCACAGGAAAAATCCCTAGATAGATAGCTTCAGGGCAGAAGGCAGAGGGTTGTGATAAATGGTTATTCCTCAGATTGGGTTGATGTAAGAAGTGGAGTTCCACAAGGATCAGTATTAGGACCACTGTTGTTTTTGATTCGCATAAATGACATTGATGAAGGGATAGAGGGTGTGGTGTCTAAATTTGCAGATGATGTAAAGATTGGTAGAGTAGTTAATGATCACTTCCGAGCAGAGCTTCTTCAGAGTGATCCAAATAGACTTGAAGGATGGTCAGAAAAATGGCCACTATGCTTTAATCCAGCAAAGTGTAAGGTATTGCACCTGGAAAACAGTAACCCCAAAATAACTTATACACTTGGCAGAGTTGAACTAAAGCTGGTAGTGGAGGAAAGGGACTTGGGTGTTACAGTACAGTCAGACATGAAGTCCTCCAAGCATCATAGACTGGTTGCAAGGAAGGCCCATGGTATACTATCGATGATTTATCGAACAATTGCTAGTAGAGATAAAAATGTCATAATCCCATTATATAAGGCTATTGTTAGAACACACTTGGAATACTGTTTTCAAGTATGGAGACCGCATCTAAAGAAAGGCATTGAGCTTCTTGAAAGGGTCCAAAAACGAGTAACTCGCGTGGTGAGATTGGCAAAAGGGCATACATGAGGAAAGACTTTGAATATGTGGGTTGCAGAGCTTGGAAACTAGACACCTTAGAGGAGACTTGATTGAGGTGTTTAAAGCTCTGAGAGGCATATGCAAAATGAATGAGGATGAAATTTTCATAGTTATAAATGATTCTAGAACAAGGGGACATTATTTCAAGTTAGAGGGGGAGATGTTTAGACTGGATTGCAGGAAGTTTTATTTTAGCCAGCAAGTTATAAATTACTGGAATAAGTTACCTACATGAGTGGTAGAGGCTGACAGTTTAGGGAAATTCAAAGGTCAGCTGGATAATTACCTACGGGAAGAGGAAAAGGCATCGGTAGTCTATTTCCTTTTCTCTTATTAATTATTATTATTTTTTTTAATTTTCTTATTATTATTATTATTTTATTCTTATTTTTTTATTATTTTTTTTATTATTATTTTATTTTATTTTTTTGCTGGTGCAACATAAGCCATAGGCTTCTTTGCATCATGTGGCCATCGCTAATACTAATACTAACAATATTCCATGGTAGGCCAGATTTGCAATTTGTACAGAGTGAAAGAGAACACCCAGTTCTTTTAGATGCAGAATTCAGGGTAATACCAACGGAAATATGTGATCTTGTCTGGAAATCTGAGTGTCATCAAAGATAAACACAGGAGCAGAAGAAGAAGAAGAATCCTTTTCGCAAGATATAAGATAAGACTGAGTTTTAGAAGGACTGAAATCAACTAAGTTATCTTTGCCTCACTGGAAAATTACCTGGAGATCAGCATTTTTATTTTCATTTATCTGTTATATCTTGAGGTTCACCAGCATTCTTTTGGGCTTGGGGTTCATCAACTGTATTTTGGCTACTACATTTAAAATATTTTTATACTGAACCAAATAACTTCTTCTTTTCTTCATCTTTCTTTTATGATTTTGTGCTCTGAGGTTTTTCCCTTTTACTGTCTGACATCTGTTAAAGTTAAATAAAAGGATTTTCTAATATTCAAAATTTATATTAATGGGATTGGGTGTTTGAATCAAAAATAGAAAATATAGCAACGTAAATTATTAATGAAGGATGATTCAAATTTAAGTTAAAGGCGCCTGTGAGCTTCCCAAAATTTTAAATACAATTGTAAACTATATAATAAATAATAATGAAGTAAATACAAAATTAACAATTACCTCAGCCCAATGAAATGATTTGTTCTGTTTGCAGTTGAACGTTGAAGTAAAAGAAATTGTTAGTTGCTGATAACATATAAGCTCTGCTGTAGTTTAAAATAACCAGCAATATTACAACTACTTTTCATGCCCCTATAGCGAATGTTATTACATTGTAACAGTTTTGCCTGGTGATGCACAGCAGGTCGTGACTTGTTAAACATCAATCTCTAGTGACTGTTGTTACATTGTAACAGTTTTTCTGGGTGCCATGCAGCAAGTTGTGACTAGTTAAGCATGTATGTCTACTGATAAATCCATGAGGAATGGCTGTCATGCAACCTGGCATCCCTAACTTTTGGTGCCCTGATGTTTAGTACAATTCAACAATGGGTAGGAACAGGCCTGGAAAGAGATGAAATACATTGGCCTGCTAGACACAAATGGCACAAGTAATAATGATCCTATTCAGATTACTGACAAACTGAATAAATATTTTAAATCTACATTTATATATGAAGATGTTTTTTAGAGTTGGGGATTCCTGAAGTATACCAAGTTATAACTGGGAGCTAAGTGATTTGTGATAATTCAGAAGAAAGTGGAAGAAAAACTGTTGAAACTAAAAGTAAACAGGGCACCTGGGGATAATGGAATCCATCCAATTATATTTAAAAGAAGCAGCAGGAGAGGTAAGCAAACCTTTGGCCACAATTATGGGAGTATCATTGAATTCAGGAGAGGCCCTACAGTTTGGAGAAGGAGGGATCAAAGGGCAAGGCGGGTAATTATTTTTGAGGAAATGGGAAACATTGTGCAGAATGATAGGTGGAATAGGACCAGGATATGTCTGCCTGGGGCAAACGTAGATGATATCAAGAGTAGGAGATCTGAGGACTTAATTAGCAAATACAGGGATGTTGGGAAAATGTTGGGAGTTAGGATTGAATTTGAAGGTGCCTGCAATTCTGCCCTGACACAAGAGGAGAAAATATATGGGGAGCATTCAGGGAAATAATCACTGAAGCTACTAGGCTTTTCATTCCAACCAGATATACTGTTCAAGGGTTAGCTCTAAATAGGTGTCAGATGAACTGATGAGACTTGTGGCAGAGAAGAAAAATGCATGGGATGCATATAAATTATCATGTGATACATAAGCCTATAGTAGATATTAACTAGTCTGTAACCAAGTCACAAAGGAATTTAGTCAAGCGAAGGAAGGTTACAACAAGGCTCTGGCAAAGAAAGCAGCACAGACTTCTTTGCTTATATTAACAAAAGGAAAGGATTGAATCACATTGAGCCATGATGTCAATGGTTCAACAGTTGATAACCCTGCTCAGGTTTCTAACAAAATAAAGAGGTATTTGTTATCTACATTCACATCAGAACTTCTTTAGGGGGAGGGAATGCCAAAAGTTTATCAAACTCCAATCTTTAGTGACTTTTGTTACACTGTATCAATTTTGCCAGGTGCCATGCAGCAGGTTGTGACTAGTTGTGACATTTAGGAGAGTTAAATAGTTTTGTGATATCTGAAAGGAAAGTGGAAGAGAAACTCTTGAAGCGAAATATAAAAGACTAGGGAGGATAGTATCTATCCAATTACATTAACAGAGGCAAAAAGGAAGTAAACAACCCTTAGTCATAATTACAAGAGAATCTCTGGATTCAGGGGAGATACCTATACACTGGAGATGTGCCAAAATGTATCTGCAATTCA
Source organism: Mastigoproctus giganteus (assembly GCF_048544385.1). Classification (NCBI taxonomy): domain Eukaryota; kingdom Metazoa; phylum Arthropoda; class Arachnida; order Uropygi; family Thelyphonidae; genus Mastigoproctus; species Mastigoproctus giganteus. Next base: position 66,371,357 of record NC_143578.1, read on the forward strand.
CAAAGAGGGATCAAAGGGTAATATGAGTAATCACAGACCTGTTAGCTTAACTTCTATTCCATGAAAAAATAATGGAGCAACTGATTAAAGAAGTAATAAAGAACTATCCACACAGGAGTGTAATCATACTTCAGTCACACCAATGGCTTGTTAAGGGTAGATCTTGTCTAACCAATTTGATTTGATATGATGCAGTTTTGTTTTTTTATTTCAAGAAAACATTTTTCGATTTTTTTTTAATTCTGTTTGAAAACCAATGCTTAATCTATTATTAGTGGATTATAATTATAATTTTTTTTTTTAATGAAAAATTGAAAATTTTAAAAATGTGTGCTTTTACTTATATTATTTTCAATAAAACAAAAGTTTTATTAGTTCTCCTATTAGTTCATATGTTATTATTGTAAAATATAATCATGAAACTAACAGTCACTTCATTTTCCAGTTAAGAAAATGATTAGGGGTGGGAAGAAGTAAAGGTATAAACAGATGAATAATAACAATATTAAAAAATAAATCATTTAGCATTAGCAAAGGCACATGATGCAAGAAAGCAAGTTTATAAAACATCATCCAAAAAAAAAAACCTTATTTCATCCATCCACTCGCTCCAAACGTTTCTCATGTTCCGCCTTGAATCTATTTAAGCTTTCAACTTCTACAACAACTGATGGAAGTTTGTTCGAGCAATCAACAACACACTGGCTAAAGGCAAACTTCCGCACATCTATCCTACAACCGTCTTTCCTCAATTTGAATTTATGCCCTTTCAGGCGATTATTCTGAGCAAGAGGAAGAATCCCATCAGCACTGAGCATACTCAAACAATTCAAGGCTTTATACACATCAATCAGATCACCTCGCAGGTGCCTAGTCTCCAGACACTGTAATTTGCAAAACTTAAGCCTTTCTTCGTAAGGGCAACCCTTTGTTCCATTCACTAATCTGGTTGCCTTTCTCTGTACTGGTTCCAACAGCTCTACATCCTTAAAATGAGGCCTCCAGACCTGTATACAGTACTCAAAGGTGTGACCTAATCATTGCCTTATACAAGGGGATAATCACCTCCTTATCCATGCTAGAAAAATTCCTGTCTATCATTGACAAGACACCATGAGCTACTCTTGCAGACCCTCAACACTACTCAGAAATCTTCATATCTGCTTGCACAATTACCTCCAGGTCCTTTTCATTCTCTACCACTGTCAGTGTGGTACCACAGAGTTGATACATTATTCTGGGATTACTGCTTCCAGTATGTAGTACTATACATACAGGAAGCAGTATGTATAGTATGTAGTACTATACATATGTCAATGTTAAATTTCATTTGCCACCTCTCAGGCCATCTGCTAAACTTTTCTAGATCCTGTTGCAGCAGTGTAATGTCATAGTGTCATTAACAACCCTGCCAACCTTCATATCGTCTGCAAACTTGGACATTAAGCCTGATATACCGTCATCATTATCATTTATAAATGCAGAAAACAACAATGGACTCAACACTGAACCCTGAGGGACTCCACTAATAACATTAGTCCACGAAGAGCAGTGTCCATTAATTACCACTCTCTGTCTTCTCCCACTCAACCATCTCTTCATCCATAGCAGCAATTTGCCTCCAATGCCACACTGCTCCAATTTGTGCAATAGTCTTCCATTTTTCCACACTCACATGGAAGACTGCTGCACAAATTTGAGTATCAAAGGCTTTTCTAAGATCCAAATATATGATATCAAAGTTATTCTTTACATCCAGTTCTTTTGTGACTACATCATAGTATCCAATCAAATTAGTCAGACAAGATTTCCCCTTAATAAACCCATGCTGTGTCCGAGCTATAACTGAAGTTTTTTTTTTTTTTTTTTTTTTGATTTGATAGTTGTTGGCGCATCGGCTTCTGTGGCCATATTGCACCTCCCAAGGTTTTTGCAGTACTTTGATCCAAGCCCGAGGCGGGAATCGAACCCGCGACCTTTGGGTTGCCGGGCAGGTACTTTACCCACTCGGCTAGCCCGGTCGGCTCACTGAAGTCTTGTCTAGATGATCCTGCAGTGCTTCTTTAATCAGTGCCTCCATTAATTTTCCTGAAACAGAAGTTAAACTCACAGGTCTATAATTACTTGTGTGAGCCTTTGATCCTCCTTTGTGAATTGGGATCACATTTGCACATCTCCAGTCTATGGGTACCTCCCTTGAGTCCAAGGAAGCTCTCATAATTATGGCTAAGGGTTTACAAAAGCAAAAACTTTCCCTTTAACTCTGATGGTAGTTACCTCTTCAACACACTGTGTTCATTGCCACCTAGTGGTTCCTTTAACTGCAGATTCTTAATGCATGCAGAATCTCTACTGATAATCAGATCAAGAGTATTACTCCCTCTAGTTGCCTTCAGAACATGCTGCTATAGAAAACAATCTTAGTTACCTCTGAGTAAATCCCACTTCAACACACTGTGTTCACTGCCACCTAGTGGTTACTTTAACTGCAGATTCTTAATGCATGAAAAATCTCTACTGATAATCAGATCAAGTGTATTACTCCCTATAGTTGCCTCCCGAACATGCTGCTATAAAAAACAATGCTAATAAAAAAGAGAATAGCGGTGACTGCAGGCTGACAGTGACTCACGACACTAAAGTGCAGGATTACCATCCAATCCACATGTTTTACAAATTTTGCAGAGCAGGTGAATGGAAAGTTTTTTAGCTATATTTAGTCGCTTTATTGACTAATAGTTATATTAAATTATTTTCTATAAGTAGCTTATAGACCTAGTCAAGATCTTTGGTTTATTCTGAATTGAGACAGCGAGATTTTGGAAGTTAATTAATATTTAAGTGTCTGTCGATTTACCGTTCGTAACTTGCCGCTATTCTTATACAATACAATGTTAGATCTCAAACTAGATAGCGTTCGCTTAGTATAGTATAGTATATAATAATATAAATTAATTAGTATAATTTATTAATCTTGTTGAACTTCATTATTAATTAAATTGTACTTTTTAACTAAATACATATAACGACTTAGATTTTACAAATGTAACATAATTAATTAATACATAACTTGATACGGAAGTTATATAAAGAAACTACTTGATACTGAAAAAAAAATATATAGATATATAGTGTTATAACTACATTGGGATACAAGTTTAGGGTTATAATTTTGTACTGAAATTGAAATTTTATTGAAATTGAATCGAAATCATAACTCAGACCAGAGTAGCAAAACAAAAGGCTCAAGCTAAATGGAGTTTTGTGGCTCAGGGGAGAACTGAGGGCAGCAGTTGCCCTCTGAACCACAGCCTTTTAAAATGCATTGCTTGCTTGATGTTTGTGGAGCAATCAGGTATGGGACATGATATTGCCAAAGGGGATGTCCTTGTGTGTGCACGATGTAAGGAGTGTGAGGAAATGAGGCGACAACTCAGCGTTGTTATGGGCCTATATGAGAGCTTGAAGAACAGAATGGATGCCCTCGAAGGATCTAATTTGAGGGCCCATCAAGCTCTCAGCTGCCCACATCAATGCCAGAACCTCCACTTGATCATCACGCCAACACAGCGGCAACCCCCAAGGCAGAATGCACTGGTGCCACAGGAACTTGTAATTGTTGGTGACTCTATTGTCAGGGAAACAGGGAACATGCTATATAAAAAGGATAGGTGGAACAGGACCGGGGTGTGTCTGCCAGGGGCAAAGGTTGATGATGTTGTGTAGATATCATCTTTTAAGGGCACAAAAGGTGATATTGTTGTACATGTTGGCACTAATGATATTAAGAGTAGGAGACTGGCAGAATTACTTAACAAGTACAGGTCACTGTTGAAAAAAGGAGTGAATTAGGATTGAATTTGAAAGTTTCTGCAATTCTGCCCAGATACGATAGGAGGGAGTATATGATGAGAGCCTTGTCGATCAATTCGGCCCTGGAAAGATTGTGCAAGGCTCAAGGGGTAGAATTTTTTTCAGCCTGGTCTGTACTTCTTAACAGGAGAGACTGCTTGTACAGGGATGGGATACACTTAAATAGAAAGGGTGCAAGAATATTTGCTAATGGTGCTGAGGCAGTGTTAGGTGGGTCGGAAAACTGCTAGCTTGGGGGGGGGATACAAGGACTAATAGATTAACAGTAGCCACTGACAGAGGTGAAAGTGATTCTTGCACTGCTTCTATTGGAATGAGCAGCAGCCTGGAAAACAAGATGCAGGGTATTTCACAGACTGCTGGGAGTCATTGCAGAACAAGTAAACAGATGGGTTGTGTTAGGGTAGCTATGAATAGGAACAGGTGCATGTATACTTGCATGTACACCAATGCTAGGAGTTTCGTAAAAAAAACTGTTGGGATTTCAGAGACGTGGTGTCACACAGATATAAGTAATGCGGAACTGGAATTTGGGGAATACAATGTGTATAGAAAGGATAGACAGGACAGGAGGGGAGGAGGGGTTATGCTATTAGTTAAGAAACACATAAAGTCCAAGGAAGTGAAGCCAGTCGACATCGATGGACAGGGCAGTGTCGAGTCAGTTTGGTGTGACAAGCATTGGGAGATCAAAATTGAGAGTAGGAGTGTGTTATAGGCCTAATGACTCTGATGAATATAATAAGAAACTGTACAGGGAAATAGAGTGGGCCTGTAAATCAGAGAGTCTTATAATGGGGAATTTTAATTTCCCAGATATTGACTGGAATTTGTGGGTTGGTCACTCACGCACTAGCAAGGCTTTTGTGGATTTATTTGATGATTGTTTTCTGCATCAGTATGTTCGGGAGGCAACTAGAGGGAGTAATACACTAATCTGATTATCAGTAGTGTATCTGATTATCACTGGAAAACATAATGTGGAAACTCACATCAATCTCTGACAGTCTACAGAATTTACATGAAGAGAACTGACAGCTTCTTGTGCAGAACAATGACACGAAACAAGAAATAGGTCTCGTAACCAATCAAGTGTGTCAACTAGCAACCTTATTTATGCCCAATGAAAACAGTATAGCCTACAACATCCCACTCAACGTGGCTCAGGGAACCTCAGAAAACAAGCAACAAGAAGTAGAATTGATACATGATTCCAACGCTAAAAGGAATTATAGTCCTCAATTTATGTATAATGCAATGCCTCATATGCCTGTCACCCTTAACCCAATGGCAGCTGTAACGCAAGAAGATAAGAATCAGTTTAATAGCAGAGATGCAGGGCTGAATGACTGTAACTCACCCAAACCTGCATCTAACAACACTGGGAGTAGCCACTCAAAGACCTCTCAGGTGGCCCTCTCCACAATACCAACCGAAAATACTACTAAATCTAAAAGGTTAAAGGAGACAATCCATACTGGAAAGGGTGCATCAAGACCCACATTTGCAGAAGTAGTCACCGGCAAAAAAAGGTGCTGAGAATAACCAAAAGATCCCACCAGCAGGGCTGATAGGCAGCCTCTACTCCCTGGCATCTCTCACCGACCAACATGTTCACTCAAAAGAAACCCGGATGACATATTCAACATATCGGAACATGGAAGGCAACACGGCAATAGAGATGCCACAGAACTTTCCTCGAAGGGGACTCTTGCTAATTCGTACAATATCACAGCAGTTCAGACTCGTGGTCGAATCTTTATATCTCGACTGGAACTGACTACTAAACCAGACAGCATTAAGGCCATGTTTACAGAAGTACATGGGATGAATATTGATGTGAGACAGAGAAGAACCAGGTATCCAACCTACGCCTCTTTCATCCTTACCTGCCACCCAGAGAAGATGAGCTTTGTACTGGATACAAGGCTATGGCCCCCTGGAACCCTCGTCAAACCCTTCCTAGATCAGAAGCCAAGAACCGCAATAAACCACCGACAACTACATCAAACGCAATAGCAATTAAAGCTACCAAGCTACCAAGCCAACAAAACGCATGAGAAATCAGATAACTTCACTGAGAACAAACTTACCATAGGAAACAAACTGTCCACATATCATTCAATTCAACTCTCTGCAGATTATAATGATTATAATCCCCAGGGCTCCAGATCTGTGAAGAATATCCCTGTACACATCGCAATGCACAGTGGACCAGTGCGAACCTTAAAAAGAGATTTGCCACCTGTACGAACTCCAGTTACTATGGCTACCACCATTCGAATTGTCTATCAAAATGCAAGGAGTATTTGTAACAAGCTAGACACTGTCGAACAGCTTCTCCTCTCTAAAACCTTTGATATTCTCTGCATTGCAGAAATGTGGCTTGGGAATGGGCGGGACTCCCTTGCCTGTGCTCCTCAGGCTGGGTACCAGATGCTCAGTTCCTCCAGAGAAGATCGTAGAGGGGGAGTCGCAATATTCTATAATACCACTATCTTCTCATTGGCACATTCTCTGGTAACCCAATCCCTTGCATTTGAAGCTGCTATGGTATCCATCAAGCTCAATGCCAACCTGCTAGACATAGCAACAGTATACATTCCACCAGGCCCAAACAGTGACATCATTGAAGATGTGATCCACTGGCTGGTAAATGGGAAGTCTTGCCTGACCAACTTGATTGGATACTATGATGCAGTCACAAAAGAACTGGATGCAGGGAATAACTTTGATATTATATACTTGGATCTTAGAAAGGCTTTTGATACTGTTGCACATGGAAGACTGCTACACAAATTGGAGCAGTGTGACATTGGAGGCAAATTGCTGCTATGGATAAAGGGGTGGTTGAGGGGGAGAAGACAGAGAGTGGTAATCAATGGACACTGCTCATCGTGGACTGATGCTATTAGTGGAGTCCCTCAGGGCTCAGTGTTGGGTCCATTATTGTTTTCTGTATTTATAAATGATATTGATGATGGTATATCGGGATTAATGTCCAAGTTTGCAGACGATACAAAGGTTGGCAGGGTTGTCACGGACACTACTGACACTATGCTGCTGCAACAGGATCTGGAAAGGTTGAGCAGATGGGCTGAGAGGTGGCAAATGAAGTTTAACATTGACAAATGTAAAGTACTACACATGGGAAACAGCAACCCCAGAGCAACGTATCAACTCTGTGGTACAACACTGACAGTGGTAGAGAATGAAAGGGACTTGGGGGTGGTTGTGCAGGCAGATATGAAGTTCTCTGAGCAGTGCAGACGGGCTGCAAGAGTAGCTCATGGAGTATTGTCAATGATATACAGGAATTTTTCCAGCAGGGATAAGGAGGTGATTATTCCATTGTATAAGGCGATGGTCAGGCCACACCTAGAGTACTGTATACAGGTCTGGAGGCCTCATTTCAAGAAGGATGTAGAGCTGCTAGAACGAGTACAGAGAAGGGCAACAAGATTAGTGAATGGAACAAAGGGGTACTCTTACGAAGAAAGGCTTAAGTTTTGCAAATTACAGTGTCTGGAGACTAGGCACCAGCGAGGTGATCTGATAGAGGTGTATAAAGCCTTGAATGGTTTAAGCATGCTCAATGCTGATGGGATTCTTCCTCTAGCTCAGAATAATCACCTGAGAGGGCATAAATTCAAATTGAGGAAAGACAGATGTAGGATAGACGTGCGGAAATTTGCCTTTAGCCAGCGGGTTGGTTGGTGGAACAGACTTCCATCCCTTGTGGTGGAGGTTGATAGCCTAAATAAGTTTAAGGCTCAGCTGGACAGGTATTTGGAACGAATAGAGGGGTGAAGTGGAAGTGGGTTTTTTTTTTTTTTTTTTTTTTGGCTGATGCTGCATAAGCTTGCTTTCTTGCATCAAATGCCTCTACTAATGCTAATGCTAAATCACCACCGTGCCTCTACTAAGCACATTATTTGTGGAGATTTCAATCTTCCACCTACTCTCACACATCTTAGTAGGAAACTCATTAGCAGTATGGATTCATTGGGTATCGGCCTACTTAATTGCCACCCCACGAGAGGATCTAATCTCTTGGATCTGATATTCTCTTCAGCACCATGCAACCTCGAAGACAGTTCTCAAAACCTATTTCAATCCGATCACGAACCCATTGCCATACTCCTGCACTTAACCGCACCTAACTTTGATATCCAAGGCCCAAAAAAGAAAAAAGACATCACAGCACCTAAATTCATTGATCCACCACGATGTCTCGAAGCTGCATCCTCGATACCTTGGGAGGCTCTCAATAATTGTGATCTCGAGCTAGCTGTGGACCTGATGACCAGATGGATTCGAACCATTGCAAGTTATGGTGCTACAAAGACTGTCTGCATCACTCCCCGTTCAAGAGCTTGGTGGACACCAGCACTGAACAACAGCTTTCAATAAAAACAAAATCTGCATAATAGATAGAAAAAGAATCAGGTGCTATACAAGATCGTATTGCCTTCTCCAGAGCCCGGGCAGTTTTCAACCGTCAGAAAATATTTGCAATTAAAAAGCATTTAAATGCAACCCTACAAAAAGGCAAATCGTTTTATGACTCTCAGTACACAGGAATTCCTAAAACACTGGACCTTGAACTGTGTATGGACCACATTGCACGGTTCTCAAACACTGTGGCCCCGATGCACCTAGGCAACTTACCCATCAACAACGTCCCTACTGATATGCTCGCCACCGTTCGTATCACCAGGAAACAGATTATAACTGCTATAAATGGACTGCCACCCACTGCAACTGCAGGCCCCAATCTTGTGCCACAATTCATGATTAAATGTCTTAGCTCGTTTATCATCGATCATCTATTATCAATTTTTAACCGTGTCTTAATGCAGCACTACTTTCCCCGTCTCTGGAACAGATATGCTGTGAGGCCACACCCTAAATGCCAATCTGCAACCCTCATTAAACAGTTCAGGCCAATCTCTCATTCTTCCGGCCTCTTGAAGCTCATGGAGAAGACATTCCTTTCCACCATCACCAATCAAATCATGCCTCACAAATCCCCACAGATTCACTATGCCATTTCAGGAAGGTCCACAGTCACCAATTTAACATCCATAACCAACACCATTCTCAGTGCACTAGAAGCTAAAGCAGAGCTTTCTGTCACCTACATCGACCTGGAAGCTGCCTTCGACTCCATCAGTATCCCCTCACTTGTTCACCTCCTAGAAAACTACTTCTACATGAAAGGTGAGGGATATATGTTGTGGTTTATCACAGACCTGCTCTCTGACAGAACTATTCTTCTTAAAGCGGATCAACACACAATCTGGAGAAAGATCACTGCAGGAGTTCCCCAAGGCAGAGTCCTCTCCGGAGCATTATTCACTGCAGCTATTATTCCATTTGTGCAACAGAGAGAAGACATACTCTGCTATGCTGATGTTATTAAGATATATACTCAGATTAACCCCGGCAAACATCTCTCAAACATCAATAAAAAGATCTGTGAAAAGTTACACGACTTAGGATCCTATCTCCATCAATTTGGCCTCCTCACTAACCCTGCCAAATCAGCCCAAAATGTCTTTTCTCTGAAGCGCCAACCCACTGAAATCCAAGCTTCTCTAGACGGCATTCCCTTCCCAGTGGTCAAGGTGCATACAGACTTGGGAGTCATCTTCGACTATAAACTGAGCTTCAACCCCCACATTGACAAGCTCATAGTAAAAATCTGTAAAATGCGCTGAACCACAAAACAACAACTACTCCACGTTAGGGATCTGGATGTGACTCGTTGGTACATATACACCTCAGTATACTCCGTCGTATTGTATGCTTCGGACATTTGGGGGTCCGCAGCCCCTACCAATATCAAGCACATGTACTCCGCCGAATACTGGCTCCTTCGTTGGATCATGCAAAAACATCGTCGCCCACCCCAGCAAAGGACAAGTGCGATGGCGATGTCACTTCATTTCGCCCAACTTCCAGATCTTGTATTTGAAAAACGCCTTGTTCTCACTGTCAAGATGACAACCGGAATGGTCTCGGAGCCAAGCATCTGGGAACTGTGTGGCTGGAGGATCCCTCTACCCGGACTGAGGTCAGCTCCCATGCTCTCAGCTCACTATAACAGACTAGCGCTCAGTGACCGCTTTCTCCCCAGTGAGATACTCCCCACAACCCTTTCAACTGACGGCGACCTCTGTAGGTTTGTGAAGGATCAGAGGTACTGAAAACAGAACCTTGGCCAGGAAAAGTGCACATTGATAAGGGCAACATAATAATGCCCGATATATTATAAATAATTAACAAAGCACGATGTCTTTATGAATGTGTTGTAAATAAAGTCAAGCATATCTTCATATATAAATATTAATATAACATAATATAAATATGAATATCTTTATTATTTCATTGTAAATATTGTCAAAAGCATATGTCCTGTAAATAATCTGACACTGATTCTATTTTATTGTTGGCTCTGGGGAATGAGCCCAAACTTCGATGTGGGCCCCATCTCCCCAAGGCTATTGTCCACCAGCCAATGTAAAACCCCTGACATTGCTGCTGTGAAGGGTCTATTGTATATACCATGTTTGTATACAATAAAGATTATATATATATATATATATATATATATATATATAGTGATTCTTCATGCATTAAGAATATGCAGATAAAGGAACCACTAGGTAGCAGTGATCACAGTGTGCTGAAGTGGGATTTACTCAAAGAGGTAACTACCATTAGGGGTAAAAAGAAGAGTTTTTGCTTTTGTAAAGGTGACTACGGTGGTCTGAGACAGAATTTAAATTCTATATGATCGGACCAAGCGATTAAGTTACTAACAGCAAATTCAAAATGGGAAGCATTCAAAGAATTTATCTTGAAAGCTACTAAGCTTTGGATACCAACTAAGAAATACTGTTCAACGTTTAGGTCTAAATGGATGTCAGATGAACTAATGAGACATATGGCAGAGAAGAAAAATGCATGGGATACATATAACATAATAGGTGACATGGAAGCCTATGATAGATATAAGCTAGTCTGTAACCAAGTCACAAAGGAGATTAGGCAGGCAAAGGCAGATTATGAAAAATCCTTGGCAAAGGATGCAAAGAAAAACCACAAAGAGTTCTTTACCTATGTAAATTCTAGAAGGAAAGGGATGAATCAGATTGGTCCACTGGGTATTGATGGTTGAACTGTTGATGATCCTGCTCAGGTGGCTAACAAACTAAAGGAGTATTTTGCATCTACATTCACCCATGAGGAGTTATTCAGGGTGGGGAATGCCAGAGGTGAGTTAATCTCTGGCAGTGAACTAGTTGAGTGTAGATGATTTTGTAATAACTGAGAGAAAAGTGGAGGAGAAATTGTTGAAGATAAACATAAAAAACGCACCCGGGGTGGATGGGATCTATCCAGTTATATTAAAGGAGGCAGCAAGGGAAGTAAGCAAATCCTTAGCCATAATTATAAGAGCTTCTTTGGACTCAGGAGAGGTACCCATGGACTGGAGATGTGCAAATGTGACCCCAATTCACAAAGGAGGATCAAAGGGCAACACAAGTAATTACAGACCTGTTAGTTTAACTTCTGTTCCAGGAAAATTAATGGAGGCACTAGTTAAAGAAGCACTGCAGGATCATCTAGACAAGACTTCAGTTACAAATCAGATACAGCATGGTTTTGTTAAGGGAAAGTCTTGCTTGACCAATTTGATTGGATACTATGATGTGATCACAAAGAAACTGGATGCAGGGAATACCTTTGATATCATATATTTTGATCTTAGAAAGGCCTTTGATACTGTTGCACATGGAAGACTGCTGCACAAATTGGAGCACTGTGGCATTGGAGGCAAATTGCAACCATGGATAAAGGGATGGTTGATGGGGAGAAGACACACAGTGGTAATCAATATACACTGCTCTTCGTGGACTAATGTTATTAGTGGAATCCCTCAGGGTTCAGTGTTGGGTCCATTGCTGTTTTCTGTATTTATAAATGATATTGATGATGGTATATCAAGCTTAATGCCCAAGTTTGCAGATGATACGAAGGTTGGCAGGGTTGTTAAGGACACTAATGACAGTACACTACTGCAACAGGATCTAGAAAAGTTCCTGTAATCCCAGAGCAACGTATCAACTCTGTGGTACTACACTGACAGTGGTAGAGAATGAAAAGGACCTGGGGGTTATTGTGCAGGCAGATATGAAGTTTTCTGAGCAGTGCAGAGGGTTTGCAAGAGTAGCTCATTGTGTCTTGTCAATAATATACAGGAATTTTTCTAGCAGGGATAAGCAGGTGATTATCCCGTTGTATAAATTAATGGTCAGGCCACACCTTGAATACTGTATACAGGTCTGGAGGCCTCATTTTAAGAAGGATGTAGAGTTGTTGGAACGAGTACAGAGAAGGCCGACAAGATTAGTGAATGGAACAAATGGTTGCTCTTATGAAGGCTTAAATTTTGCAAATTACACTGTCTGGAGACTAGGCACCTGCGAATTGATCTGACTGAGGTGTATAAAGCCTTGAATGGTTTGAGCATGCTCAGTGCTGATGGGATTCTTCCTCTTGCTCAGAATAATCGCCTGAGAGGGCATAAATTCAAATTGAGGAAAGACAGATTGTTCTGTCTTTCCTCAATTTGAACAGAACAGTCTGTTCCACCAACCAACTACCAGGGGGTAGTTGGTTGGTTGAACAGACTTCCGTCCTTTGTTGTGGAAGTTGATAGCCTAAATAATTTTAAGGCTGAGCTGGACAGGTATTTGGAATGAATGTAGGGGTGAAATGGGAGCAGAGCAGTGTTTTTTTTTTTTTTTTTTTGGCTGATGCTACATAAGCTTGCTTTCTTGCTTCATATGCCTCTACTAATGCTAATGATCCAATAAATCTACAAAAGCCTTGCTAGTGTGTGAGTGACCAACCACAAATTCCAGTCCATCTCTGGGAAATTAAAATCGCCCATTATAAAACACTCTGATTTACTGGCCCAATCTATTCTCTGCACAATTGCTCATTATACTCATCAGATTCATTAGACCTATAACACACATCTACTCTCATTTTTCCTTTCCCAGTGCTTATGTCACACCAAACAGACTCAACATTGCATTGATACAAACATCAATTGGATGCAATTTCTTAGATTTCATGTGTTTCTTAACTAACAGCATAACTCCTCCTCCCTTCCTGTCCTGTCTATCCTTCCTGTACACATTGGACTCTCCAAATTCCAATTATGCACTGCTTATGTCTGTGTGACACCATGTCTCTGATATCCCAACAATATCTACCTTTGATGCCTTGACTAGCACTTCAAGCTCATCAAATTTATTAACTATACTCCTAGCATTGGTGTACATGCAAGTATAGATGCACCTGTTTCTACTCTTAGTTACCCTAACACAGCCCATGTATTTATACTTGTTCCACTATGACTCCCAGCAGTCCTGGAAATCCCCATTGCCTTGCTTTCCAGGCTGCTGCTCAATTGCATTTCAACAGAAGCAGTGCAAGAATCACTTTCACCTCTGCCTGCGGCTACTGTTAATCTATTATTCTGTGTATCCCCTCTAGCTAGCAGTTTTCTGACCCACCTAACTCTGCCTCAATATATCAAAAATACAGGGGATTTCTGATTTTCCAATGGGAGAGATTGAGTGTAGAAAACCTTGATAGCTGGATAAACAAAGTTTTAAAATATGACAACAGTGCTGAAGGGGTTGCTGCTGAGAGAAACCTCACAACCTTTTAAAGCTTAAGAAGGAACTATGGTTGCTTCTTAAAGTTCAGAAGCAACCATAGTTACTTCTAACATTAATAATCACCAGAAATACTCTCAGAAACCATAATATAAATTTAAGATTAAATAATGACATCAAGGGTGCTGTTATAAATGTCAAAAAAAACTATATTCCCCTTCACTAATGAAAGAAAGAGAGCCTCAGCTTCAACTGTCATCATTAATAGATACTCTTAGATCTTCCCACAACTAACTCAGTTTCCTCTCTCCCCATTTAAATCATGTACAGAGCTATAGTGTTTGCATGGTAATGCAACCATATGACCATACAGAACCTATAGTCATAAGGTTTGCATTATTACCACAGTTTCTATCTAGTTAAAGTCTATACCAGTGGTTTTCAACCATTTTTGATAATGGAACCCTTAAGTAATTTATTTTATTTTTTGGCACCCCTACTCAATTTTTTGCCTCCCCAGGTGCCTTTCTTATGAATATAGAAAAAGGAAAATAAAAGTTATTGCATGTCAAATGCTACAAAACGAGCAGTGCAGCAGTAAAGTAAGCAAAAGGATATAAATAATGTGTGGTTTGTAAAATAAATAAAGTCTCTGGGAAAATGGAAATGAAAAGTACACACGGTGCCTGAACTAAGAGAAGTTTAAGGGATAGTGGAAGTGAAGTAGTGGTTAAACAGGTGAAAGAATTTGAAAAACTTAGTACAAAAATGAACTGGGACTGAGGAAGCAAACAAAAAAATAAGTAATTAACACTTATTTACACATCAACCATCGGAAGAAGACGCGTTACTTGTTTGTCTCCTGCTAATGAAGTCAATGCAGACTTGCATTTAAAAATTCAAATTTTTAAATGAGCCAGATGAAAATGTTACCGCGAAGGAGATAACGGTAAAAGAACTAGATGAAATCTTTTGTATCGCAAAGAACCTCAAACAAAAGGTTTGAGGTTCTCTGCGATATTTATTTTGCCAGGGCCCAGAGAAGATTGTTGTCAGCTATCAGAAATGATTGATGAAAAGAGAAAGTTTGTTGTTTGTTTGTTATTTGGTTTTTAGGAGCATTAGCAACTAAGGCCATATTGCTCCGGGAATATGCGGTGGTCATTCCCTGACCTTTCTGCATCCTTCGTATTTGGTGGTGACGGGATCGAACCCCGGTCTAATCAAGAAGCGTGTGTTACGCACTGCTGCTCCTTCCCACCTGGCTACGGAGGCACCAAAAGAGAAAGTCAACACTGTTCAAATATTTCCACAACAGTCATTTCTTCATTGTGTATTTTATGTCTGAGGTTCCCAAACTTTCTCGGTTCACAGCACCCTTAGTGTCTCAGTAATTTTTTTGCGGTACACCCAGACCAAAGGAAATATCTAACAGTTCTATTTAGTAGTTAGGTCCAAACAACCTAATAAGAAATATTGAAACTGTGAACTAGTTCAAGCTAGTAGTTTGCATGGTGTCCGGCAGATGTTGAGTATCGCTGTGTTTCCCTCAAAAATTTAAAATATTCCACGGTGCACAGTTTCCGCTGTTTTATGCAATAAACATTTAATTCCATAATTATTTTTGTTATCTTTTATATTCTATACAGTTAAAAAGTTATTTAAAAGGTATTTTTAAAATTCTTTAAGGACATTCCAGAAGGTCAAGGACCAATTATAATTTTTCCTATTGATTATTATATTCGATTAACGCGTTTCTGTTTTGCGCGATGAGCTCGCGGGATGAATTAATCACATTAATCGAGGCCAGCCTGTATGTATGTATGTATGTATGTATGTATATATAAAATATTTTTAAAATATGTAATATGTTATACACTGGTGTGCAAAACTTAAGAACCAACATTATTTCTAAAGGTTACAACCACAAAATCTTTACTTATGGTACTCCTTACTGATGAGAATAGATTCAGTCTCAGCAGCGATTCTGGACATCAGCTAATCTGGCGAGAGATTGGCACATGGTATCACCCTACAAACATCACTGAAACAGATCGATATGGCAGTCGACATGTTCTTGTCTGGGGAGGCATTATCTTGGATGGACGTACACAACTCCAGATACTAGAAGGTGATACTGTAACCAGTGCACGCTACTGTACTGAGGTAATCCTTCCCCACGTGCCTCTGTTCTGAGGTACCATCTGTCCCCGAGTTCGTGTTTATGGATGATAATGCCACACTCCATTGCACTGCAGCTCCGATATGCTTTTGGAAAGTGAGGATATCGCTTATATGGATTGGCCTGCCCATTTCCACCAATCTAAATCCCATAAAACACATATGGGATGCTCTGGGGAAACACCTAGTAGCACATCCACACCCACCAGAAAATGTTCACCAGCTGAAGATGGCACTGACAGAGGAATGGATGATGTTATCACAAGAACTTATCAACAATATTGTTCAAAGTATGGACAGGCAGTGCAAAGCCTGCATTGACATTAGGGGTGGCCATATCTCCTACTCAGGACCACCTCTTCCCTTTGTTTCATCTTTGGCAGTGATGCATCTGTATTATGGCAGCCAGTGCTATGTTGCCATTTTGAATAAAGTCTCTCTGTACCGTTTTCTTTCCGTTGTTGTATTGGTGTCATTTCCTTCATCATTTCTGTACCTCACGAGGTTCCTTTGGTATGCTTTTCCTATATCCAGGCCACTCCTATGAGAAGCTACAGGTGAAAACCTGACTGGTCCTTAAGTTTTGCACACCAGTATATGATAGTTGTTATAATAATATAATTATAAACAAAATTACAATTCATAATACAAATTATATATACTTATATAATAGTTTTATTCTTTATATGGAGGTACTAAATAAACATCAATTACAGATCACCACAAAATTAAAAAGATACCATACAATGGAAGGTATTTAAACACTTGGTTTATGTAACTTTTCAATGCGATATTTGGGCCTGGTGTGATTCGCAGATCTTTTTGATATTAGGTGGAATATTGGGCAGACATACTCTAATTTCTTCCTCAATCATTTGTAGTCTTTCCCTCTTGTTAGTTTTTATAGTGGTAAGCACAGAAAATCCTAACTCACATAGGTAAGATGTAGAAAATTGGAACAGAATTACCACGGCTTTTTTTGCAATACGAGGATATTCATTCTTCATCTCTATGCAGAATTCATCAACAGATATTTCTTTATGCTTTTATTTCAAACCATCATTACGTATTTCAAGTAACCCCTCCTGATCTATGAATTTGAGCTTAGAATGGCCTGAAACTGATGCAACAAATGGGTTTCTCAAGTAGTCGTGGTCTTCAGTACGTAAATTTGGAAAACAGTACTGAATGTTTTTTTTCCAGTGCTACAGATGCTCAGAAATCAATGGTATTATATCCTTATTCTTAGTTGTAACAACATGTGGAAACATATCCACATTGCTACCCTTTGCCATAGTGACCCACAAGCTTAACTTATCTGTCAGAGCTTTGATTCTGTCAGTCGAAGATAAGATATGTTCAACTTTGCCTTGCATACTGGAATTAACCTTGTTTAAAGTTTCAAAAATATCAACTAAATACAATAATTTGGCTTACCATTTATCATATGCAAGTAACATACAAAATTCTTCTTGCTTTTCAATGGCAAAGAAAGAATGAATTTGAACAGAATTACCACAGAATTACCACATAAATTGGAACAGAATTACCACAGAAATTTTTTTTTCAATACAGGAATATTCATTCTTCATTTCTATCCAGAATTAATCGATAGATACTTCTTTCTGCTTTTATTTCAAACCAGAAAGCCATCTTGCTTCCATATGAAGGAGAAGATTAACATGTTCATGTTTTGCCTCAACTTCTTCACAAAGCTTGGCAAAAAGATGTAATTTAAGAGGCCTACTTTTTATACAGTTAACCATTTTCACAACTGTGTCTAGCACATTTTTGCAGATCACTGCTGAGTGTTTTCCCAACTTCACAATGAAGAAAGAAATGTGTTGTAGTAGTAGTAGTGGCATGTGATGCAAGAAAGCAAGTGTATGAGCTTATGCAGCATCAGCCAAAAAAAAAAAAAAAAAAATCACACCATTCCCTCCAAATGCCTGTCCAGTTCCTCCTTAAATTTATTTAACCTAAAGTTAACAGTGTTGTGTGACATCACTGTTAACTTTCTTCACTAAAGATACAAATCCTTTCACTGAGCCTACCATTGATAGGGCACCATCTGTACAAATTCCCACACAAGATTTCCAGCATAAACCATGAGTTTCCAAATAGGTACTTAATGCATTGAAAATATCTTGGTCTGTCATTGTTTCTTCAAGTTCTTTACAGCAAAAAAACTGATATACAGGTAACCCTCATATAAAACGCTTATTAGGTTCCTGTAAAATGTCATGTTGTGCGAAACCGTGTTATACGGGACTAAGAAAAAGTACGAAAATTGGGGGGTTACATTCCAAAAACTAACAAAAATACACCATTTCATTAACAAAACTAACAAAAATACACCATTCTAGATTTCATGTATCTTCTGCTCTCCTTAAAAAAAATCAGTAATCTGGGTTTGTTTGCTTTTGCTTTGTGAATTTCATTGTATGGAACTAAGCATGTTTTAAGCTCCCTTTTGAACTTTTGACTCCTTTCATTCAAGGATCTGCATTCAAAAAATAAGATTCTAATTGCTCGGCTAACTTTATGCCTTCCCCTATGCTTTTTAGTGTAAAATTTGGAAGTTTAGAATTTTCAACTGCGATATCATCATCTGAATTGATTTGATTTTACCCCTGATGTCATTTGCACAAAATCCACTACACCAGCTTCTTTTCTATCAGTAATTCTTGAAAGTCTTCAGTAATCATATCTTTTTTTATTTTTTTAGGAGCATCGGCAACTAAGGCCATGTTACTCTGTGTATACTGTCTATAAATTGCGCGTGTCCAAAGGTCGATTTTCTGTTTTGCTGGACAAAAAACCCAAGTTTCCGGGAGAAAAAACCAAGCCATGGGAGAAAAAAACCCTCACCAAACTAACTCAGTCATGTTGTGAAAAAGACCCGTAAAAATTCCTCCCTTCATCAACGGGATTCAAACTCAGGTCTTTTCCAGCCAGTTTGGGAGAGGAGGGCAATTCTACCAACTGTGCTACTCACGAGGGCTTCAGTAGTCATATCATCAAAACCTTCCCCTCGTACCAACATAGCAAGTTCTACTATCACACCGATTCCATTTTCTGCCGGTTCGACCATATTTCCTGAACGCATTTAACATTGACGTTTTACTTCTTTCAGCGATAAAGCTATAATTATGATCCAGTCCACAATTGAGAAATGTTTCCATGCCTCCATTACTTCAATAGATTTGGAATCAATTTTTTCCAAAATTCATTGTAACTCATTCCATCAGAAAATCATTACAATTTTCTAACAGAATGAGTTTTAAAGGTGGATATAGAGGTTGTATTAACCCAGTACAACTGTGGCGGTAGGAACATCACTTAAACATTTGGATGACTTAAATCTTTTGGATGGCCTGGTGTGCTATCCAATAGTAATAAAACTTTGAAATCTATATTTTTCCATAAGTTCAATAGCACAGAGCGTAACATGGGAAATTCCCAACAAAATAACATACAGGGATTTCTCAATAATTTTTTTTTTGACTAGCGAGTCAACAGTGGGGATTCAAAAAGAGTGGAAACGTTGAAAAATTACATCCAACATAATGGCAGGGTTTTCCCCGCACAAACGCTCAAAAAAGTACCGTTATATGAGGTTTACCGAAATTCTCTAACCATGTTATATAAGTACTGTGTTGTTCAAGGATTGCCGCAATTTATTAATCTTGCGAAACTGTATTGTAGAAGTAGTGTGTTATATGGGGGGGGGGGTTCCTGTACTATTTTATCATTATTGACAAAGTAAATAAATGCGAGTATTGAGCCTTTCCTCCAACATCAGTTGATTCATCTACTTGGAATGCAAAAATTTCACTTTTCTTCACAGACACACACTTTATTCTATGTCTGTCGACATATCACTAATCCATCTGCTAATGGTAATAGCAGAAAGAGGAATTTTTTTAGCTTCATTTTCTGCTTTGCTTACAAAAAGTATCCTTACTGTAGCATTGCAAGCAGAGAGAATAAGTGTCTCTGCTTCTGTGTGAGGCTTCATATTTTTAGCAATTAACTGAGCTACTAAGTAGCTGGCCTCTTGAGCTTTATTAGAAATTTTGGCAATTTTTTAAAACTCAGACTGTTTTCTTTGGTTATTTAAGTCTTCAAAGTACATTCTAGGCTTGTTGGCCAGATGACTATGTTTTACAGTTAAAAGTCTCTTTAATTTAATAGGTATTGCTTCTTTGGACAATATGTCACAACAAATAACACATTTTGGGTAGGACTATCTTTATCCGCACACGTAGTGAATCCATGTTCCAAATAACTGTCCAAATACTAACGATCTTTCTTCCTTCACAGCAGACTTGCTCGAAGATGGAACAGTTATAATTATTCCTTCTTTACTCGAACCTCCACCTTAGTATTCTTTTTCTGCTTTACCATAATCATCTTGATGTTTGTCTTCTTTTTCACCTTCACGGCAATCATCTTCATGTCTTCTTTTCTTCATAACAAACTTGCCATCTTACTATCAAGGGTATTTCACTAACTGATATTTGTGTTGGCGACGGGTCACTACATTATTAGCATTAGCATTAGTAGAGGCATTTGATGCAAGAAAGCAAGCTTATGCAGCATCAGCCAAAAAAAAAAAAAAAAAAAAAACCCACTTCCACTTCACCCCTCTGTTTGTTCAAAATACCTGTCCAGCTGAGCCTTAAACTTATTTAGGCTATCAACTTCCACGACAAGGGATGGAAGTCTGTTCCACTAACCAACCACCCGCTGGCTAAAGGCAAATTTCCGCACGTCTATCCTACATCTGTCTTTCCTCAATTTGAATTTATGCCCTCTCAGGTGATTTTTCTCAGCTAGAGGAAGAATCCCATCAGCATTGAGCATGCTTAAACCATTCAAGGCTTTATACACCTCTATCAGATCACCTCGCTGGTGCCTAGTCTCCAGACACTGTAATTTGCAAAACTTAAGCCTTTCTTCGTAAGAGCACCCCTTTGTTCCATTCACTAATCTTGTTGCCCTTCTCTGTACTCGTTCCAGCAGCTCTACATCCTTCTTGAAATGAGGCCTCCAGACCTGTATACAGTACTCTAGGTGTGGCCTGACCATTGCCTTATACAATGGAATAATCACCTCCTTATTATGTAGGTAAACATATCAGCCGATTATTCAATAATCTCTTTAGTCATATTATTGTAATGAAAATTAATACCAGTTTTTCTAAGATTAATTTTTCTTCTTTAACCTTTTTCACTGCACTACTTCTGCCATGTGCTTACCCTACCACTCTAAATTAACTTCTGCATATGATGCAGGGCTATGTTTTGTTGCTGTAAAGCAAATATAACTATTTTTATTTTCAGAAAAATATGATATATCCAAATAAAGATTTCTTCTAAGTAGTCAAATATATCTTCAATATATGTAAGCAATTTATAGTCGAGCCTAATTCAATACATAGGTCCTAGGGCACATGTTTGTATCATGTGGAGTCCCACTCTACAAGGGAGCACAAAAGGTTAACTGTAACAGAGTATTGTATGTAATGAAACTGTTATCTTTTATAATGCGAAGTTTTTTGTATTTTTTTTATTTTGGAATTGTAATTAGAATGATCAGTTGACATATGTGAATACTGTCATTGTGGTTTATGGAACACAATAATAAGGATGTATCTTTTTATAATGAAAAAATATATAAATTAAAAAAAAAAATAACTTTAAATAACTTAAACCCAAATTATGTGGCACCCCTGGAATGTTGTGGCACCCTAGTGTGCCATAGTACCCCAGTTGGAAACCACTAGTCTATGCAGTATGCTTTCTTTTATTAATAACAAGTTTTAATTAATATAATATCTGAAATATAACTTTTATTAATTATAACATAAATGGTAATTACATTATGAAATAGTAAATTATGAAAGATGGAAATGCATCCTGATAGTACTAACATTATAAGCTATTCAATATGTGAAGTTTCAATATATGAATGAAGCTCAAATAAGACATCTGCTTCAAAATCAAGATCTGTAAGTTAAAAACTACTTATCTTGTTTTTAAGGAAAGTTACTTAAAATATGTATTCAAGGAAATTCCTAGATTTATAAGTCAAATTAAACCTATTGAAAATATATCATTTTAAAAACAGTAACCTAACCTTACCAGAAGCTCCATCTGAATAATAGTCTCTAGGGCAAAAGATACATATAGATTTATTTGAATATTCCATTCCAGGATTACACGGAGGGCAACGTATTTTCTGTTCAGATACAGGTAATTTTACAGCTTGAGGAACATCTGATCTGCAAATTTTCGGCTCATTCCATTTGTAATATACTTGGGTCTCTTTATTCTCATCGCACTGATTATGGATCTCAAAATAATCTTGTTTAGTACATGGTGGACGATTTAAACATGATGATGATCCTTTGGCTATAGCAAATTGACAAATAAGAAATCAATAAAATCAGTTAGTCTTTGGAGTGTTTCTATGATAAAAACTTGATTACAAGAGTAATTTAAAATGTAACAGCAGTTTTGTTTATAAAAGTATATATTAAAACATAGCACTTTAGATATGAAAAATTATCAAACTCTAACAGGGAGCTAGTTACTTTATGCTAAAAATTGTTGTTGTTGTTAGTTGTTGGCGCATCGGCTTCTGTGGCCATAATGCATCTCCCAAAGTTTTTGCATTTTCTACTCTGATCCACGCACTTTACCCACCCGGCTAGCCCGGATTAAAAATTGTATTTTCCTTCAGTGTAGTGGGTAAGTAACTTGGCACCCTTTTCAAAAGGTCTGTATCTTAAACTAGAAAAATTTCTGACTGCATTTTCACTTGGGTGTGGGTTAGCTGATCGCAAATGGAAGTACAGAGCATTTCTCCAGTGAGTTCTTCAGATTACTCCTCCCCTCTCCCCCTCCCCTGCAAGCTAACAAACCAGCTCAAGCACATGCAACTATAGATGGCAGAGTAGAAAACAATGAGAAGTCTGTATAATTTTGCAAAATTAAGGAACTACCTAAAAGCAGAAACACTCTATGCAACGTAAATAACTTTGATCCCAAAATTTTAACTACTTCAAAAGGAAAATGAATCAGAATAATGTGTTCTTTTTTTACCACATCAAAGGAAGATATTAATTAACAAATATGTTAGTATTGTATTAGTATTAACAAATATTTTAGTATTGTATAAGTAATGACCAATGATGCAAGAAAGTAAGCTTACAGCATCAGCAAAAAATAATAAAAATGCCCACCCCATTTGTCTATCCCCCCTCTAATAATTTGTCTAATTCTTTCCTAAATTTGTTCAAACTACTTAAACTTCCACATCAGATGGAAGTTGTTCCAACAATCAATTACTCTAAAAAACTGAGAGCAAATTTTCACACATCTATCCTGCAACTATCCATTTTCAATTTTTCCTCTTTTTAAAGCCATAAACACTTCATTCTGGTCCCCCTCACAGATGCTTGGCTTTCAAGCATTGCAATTTGCAAATTTCTAGTTGCTTACGGCACTGAAATTAGATTATAAAGTTGAACTATTTTCTCTTTTCATTGTTATATCAGCTGTGACTGGAGAAGCAAGGGCATCCACTACAAAATATAAGGTAGGAATCCTTGCTTCTTCAGTCACAGCTGAAAAGATTTTTCTGGCATCCTGTTAAAGAAATAGCTGGATTTGTTGGAATTTTAAGAAATCATGATGATCATCAGCATTTGTTAACTTGCAGAAGACTTAATAAATTTTGCAACAGAAATGGTTGGATGGCAAAGTTGCCATGTTTAACATTGACAGAGGCTTTCAACTTGCTCATGATATGGTAATTATTTATGCACAGTACACGTTAAACAGAGTGGTGGGCAAAATTCCCTATCTAAGAGAAAATCTTGGGAGCCTGCGAATGTATAGAAAAAGGCCTGTGAGAAGTTCAACAAGCCAGACTGCAGAGTCTCTGGTGGGATATCTTAGAAGTTAGCAATGCCAACAAAAGAAGTACAAGAAAGTTAATTGCAAAGTTGGGGAGCATGAACAGTTTAGCAGAAATCTGCAATCATTATGCTTGAAATAGGATCATTCAAAGCATGAACAAACTTCAGATAGCTGTGTTCCTTATCATAGGCACACAGAACATCACTAATTTTGATGCTTCTTATTTTTGGATACAACTTATTTCTTTGGGCTATGCAAAATCCTCCAGATGTATGCTACACCCGATATCTCACTTCAGCAAGATTTCAAAGGGCTGTACACCTCACCTTCAGCAGCAATGATACCGCTATTCTGCATGTAGTCTGCAATGAAATTCTATGCACCAAAGACTACATTATGGCAGACAGCAGTCAGATTGAATTTGGCTTTTATTTTTATTTCCGTGTTTATCAGAGAGGGTTACTCTGCAATATATTCTTATTATAGCAATAAATATTTTTCTGTGCATACAGATGGAGATACAGTTTACATTGTTCTGCTGCCATGTCATACATGAGCACTGCATGACATTTGTCTAAATGCATTTAAAATATTGCTAAAAATATCTAAATGCTAAAAATATTTTTTAGCATTTAGACAAAACTTAATGCTAAATAAATGGTACATCTACCAGGGATAACACAGATTTGTCTTTCCATGTCCCAGCCTTTGAGTCTTGCATACCCAATATTTTGATTCACATATGAGAGTGGCCACTAGTGCATTTACATATAGGTACATCAGGCGCATGACTAGGAGTCCTAATAATAATTGAAATATATATTTTAGAATTTTATTAGTATATCATTGCAGCAAAAAAAAAAAAACAACAGAAATAAATTCATGTAGTATAACATGTCATATTATTTGCAACAATTACAGTGTCATTAAAATGTCAATCAGTTATGCCTTCTCAACATGACCTTAGTGACGATCCCTAGTTTGTTTTTAATATAAAATTTGAATTATCAACATAACACGAAAGTAATTTAAGAAATACATAATAAACAAATAAAGAGTAGACCGCTGCTTATTACTGCAAGGCCATAAATAATTTAAGATGAAGTAAAAAAAAGTAAAAAAAGTGATTGTCCAAAATATTTACAGATATATTTAACTTTAAATCTAATCAAGACGCCCGATAAACACTGCAACAAAGCATTAATGATAACTAGAATTTTACACACACACATATAAAATTCTAGTTTTATTATATTATATTCTAAGTTTATTAATATTTTAGTTATTATATATATATATATATATATTTATTTATTTATTTATTTATTATAGCTTAAGTAAAATAGGTACATGCTATTTAATAGTATATTATGTTTGATATGATGGTGGTGGCCAAAAATATAAAACCGATTCTACATAAATATAAGAACATATGTATTTTAACAAGCTGCACAAAAATATACCCGTAGATCAAAACACCAAGTAACTCTATAATAGCCAATTAATTAAATAACAAGTACCTATTTTACTTAAGCTATAATAAATAAATATATTACAACGGATGTAATGTACTATCTAAAATAGATGGCATTAATCCGATCTGGATTATATTGCATAAGATATTTATAAATTGTTCTTATTATATATATATATATATATATATATATCTTCAAAAAGGCCTCTAAGGTTGGGAGAGTAATACGTATCCAAAATTTAAAACAAATACACCAACCGTTTAACTATAATGGTTTAATACTGAAAATTATAAAATGTACCAAATGATACTACACTGTAAAATAATATATGCAAAAAACTAATTTAAAAAATAAAATATGCGATAAAAATTTTAATATACAATAAAATATAAATAAAATATTTAAAATACAATAAAATTAAAAGCGATAAAACATTGACTGAAGCTTTTGGAGGCTTCCGCCTCCTTTCTCAACAACAATGATGTTTAAGCAACACATCCTTAAGTAACAGGCTCACAGCACACGTGGTTGACCAGGCGCATGCTCAATATTTCTTCCATACGATCCAGAACCGGAAGCGGCTCGGGAGCGTGGAAATATAAAACGCTCGTCTTTTGCCAGGACCACGGCTTCCAGTAGGGATGACAGCATTCACTATCAAGGTCAAGGATTGACCGGGCGCATAGGTTCTGGGACCGTAAGTGGCTGGAGAGTTTGTGGATAGGCTCATCTGAGAACAACAGTATGAATAGGGACAGGGGTGTTCGATTTCACCCCCTACTGGAAGCCGTGGTCCTAGCAAAAGACGAGCGTTTTATATTTCCACGCTCCCGAGCCGCTTCCGGTTCTGGATCGTATGGAAGAAATATTGAGCATGCGCCTGGTCAACCACGTGTGCTGTGAGCCTGTTACTTAAGGATGTGTTGCTTAAACATCATTGTTGTTGAGAAAGGAGGCGGAAGCCTCCAAAAGCTTCAATCAATGTTTTATCGCTTTTAATTTTATTGTATTTTATTGTATTTTAAATATTTTATTGTATTTTAAATATTTTATTGTATATTAAAATTTTTATCACATATTTTATTTTGGAAATTAGTTTTTTGCATATATTATTTTACAGTGTAGTATCATTTGGTACATTTTATAATTTTCAGTATTAAACCATTATAGTTAAATGGTTGGTGTATTTATTTTAAATTTTGGATATATATATATATATATATATATAATAATAATAATAATAAAGCGTTTCAAAAGGATGTGAAAACATTTTAGGAATAAATAAAATTAATTACAAATCTTAGAATCTATATTATTGTGTACCGAAGCAATAGCTTGTGGCACGTGGTGAACTAGTGCAAATGTTCCAACTGTCTGCCATTTGCTTCTTAGGCACTGTTCACTGCAGCAAACCACTTAATGAGAAACTACTTATTCTCCAATGTAACTGCAGCAATAGCTTCATTAACTTGTTTAATTTCAACTTTTAATTGTTGAAGTGTGGTTGGTTTTCTTCCTTATACTACATCCTGAAGGATGTAGTATAAGGAAGAAAACCTAAGCAGAAATCAAGCCCACCAAAAAGAAATCAAGCGGGATTAAATGAGAGTTACCCAACACTTCTTCATCAGCCTATCCACAGATCTGTGAAATGGTTATCAAGCCAGATCCTAACATCATGATGATAATGTGGGGGTGCCCTATTCCCAATGGTAGCATACCACTCCTTTTCCATACAGCTTGAAAATGGTGGACACAAGGGATACATATCACCGTAACTGTCACTTAAAAAAAATATGGTTCAACAATTTCTCCCTAGTTGAGACAAACATCACCGACCAGATTGCAATACTGGTAAATTCATGCATTCTCTATGTGAATGTTTGGATTATTAGGGGACCAATATGCACAATTACATAAGTTTCCTGCACATTTGAGCTGTAACTTTGTCTGATCTGGCCAAACAGTCTTGTCTAAAAACCATGCATCCACCTCATCCTCCATCTTCAATTTAAATTATTCACAAAACTTGCCAATTGGGATCATCTTCATTCATTCATATCGTATAGCAATCTTGGCATGTACAGGATTTCCACTTAGCTATTTTGAAAATTCAATGTACACTTTTTCTGCTGATTCCTGTCTCACAAACAGCTCACCTTAAAGATTTTTGTGGTGATTGTGCAAATCACTGCAATGCTATATCAAAATTTTCATCACCCATTCTTGATGAGCAGGATCTCCCAGGATCTTTGCTTGAACAAATATTGCACAATACCACGCACCTGAAATTTACAAAAAATTCTTGAAATTGTTCTTCGTGATGGTGGTTTTGTGGCAAATTCAAGTCTCCATTGTCTTTGAGCTTCACACTTATTCTTGGATTAAAAGACATCTTAAGATTGCTTTCAATTGTTCTAATGTCAAACATCAAGATGCCACATTGATTATCCTCTGCATTATGGATATCATTTCACTTTTGTTTTAACAACTAATCCATCTTTTATGAGCAAACAAACTAATCAAAGACAAAAAAATTTAAGTTTAACTATATATGTCATTAAATATATATGATTAAAATGTGTGTACATCTTTTTGAAGCACTCTATATTCTCATCTATTATTTAAATTTTAAATACACAAAATTCTGTAGGAAGCCCAAACTCCCATAACACCTTAGGCTCCAACTGATTTAGCATCACTGTGTGTGACCATGAATGATTATTCTATTATAACAGTGTTTAATTCTGGAATTCAACTAAATTGTTGAACTTGGAATTGGCTTTACTGTGTTATATATCATAGCACAAAAGTTAATAATAATAAAAAGTGTAATAGAAGCTTACGTAACAGTTGCACCAATTAGGACTTTATAAACTTTATAACTTATAATCTGTATATTATATGTATATATGGTATGCTGTATATAGCATAACTTCATAAATCTAAAAACAGTGGGACTTAGCCCTTGCTGGATTTTTGAAATCTAATATTAGTATTAGTAGAGAACTGCAGTATTTCTTGGCATAGCTGTGAAAAATTATAGTGTTCCAACAAAGAGGCAAAGTAACATTGATTGTTGTTATTTCCTTATAATCTTTATAAAGCTCACCTCAGTTAAGTTTCCCAAGTAATGAATAAAAATATTAAAAATATCAATAAAGAAAACCAAACTATTTCACAATAGCAGTCTGGGATCCTCGCCTGCTATTATGAACATATACCAGAATATTTATATACATAGTAAATAGATATCAGAGCCTTATGACCACTACACGTAATGAATATATGCTGAAAGTGGAGCTTTATGGTTGCTTCTTGTAACTAGTAAGGCTCTGTGTAACAACTGTAAGGCTCCAGTATATACTTGCTATGTATAACATCTGTAAGGCTTCATTATATACTTATGATGTAGTAGCAGCCACGTAAATTGCATCACCCTCTTAAAGTTTAATATTTCCTTAAGAACTCCCTCTATAGGTAAAATTGTGTCACCTCAAGTTACTATTACACCATCCTGTAAAACTAGTGTGATATTGCATCATCATTCTGTAATATTAGAGCGGTACTGCATCACCTTGTTTATAAAAGTATCTACCTACTGCTACCTGTCTTCACCTCCTATTCAGCAGCAGTATGGCATACTCTCAGTTAAATCAAGGAAGAAAAGCATAATTATTGCTCTTGATAGGGAGAGCTTTTCTAGTCAACATAAAGCTACAAAAGTTGCTGTAACCAGTCTACTGCATCAAAGTTACTTAAAAGAAACATGACAAGAGATATCAAAAAAAATAAGGAAATAGACTGAAACAGAAAAGTACTGCAGCACAGGAGAGAGTTCTGAAGTGTCTATGCCACTGTGATCATCATGAAAGTTCTAAAGACCTAAAATACAAGTGGAAGGAACATACTGAGGAAAATGCAAGTGATAGAACTGTCTGACAAAGATGTGATGAGTGGTCTGAAAGCTTACTCACCTCATAAGAAGCCCTTGTTGACAAAATCCATGAGAAAAAACAACTAACCTGTGGGCTAAAGAACATGCACATTGGACAGTTGAGCAATGGGAATCTGTAATATTCTTGATGAACCAAAATTTAACCTCCATGGACTGGATGGTAAATGCTAGATTCAGTGTAAATCTAACAAAGTTTATCACCTTGACTGCATTCACTGAACAGTTAAGTTTCCATTGGGAATGGAAACTTAACTGTTGAAAATTTAATGATTGAAAACAATTATTTCAAATTTACAATAATCAACATAACAACAACACTCAATGAAGTGAGTTTTTTTTTTTTTTAAGTATATTTTCAAAAAAGATTTTGAATGCTAGACATCTATTGTTTTATTGTGTTTACTTTATTCACCTATTCTAATTCTATTTTTGAAATCAAATTTTAATTTCCTTGCCTACACTGATGATGATGTGATATCTTATTACTTTATGGCTACCCAAGCAGATGCTAACTTTGCTGTCAATAATCATCAATTAATAAAATTTATAAGATGTATACATCTCGTAAACTTACAATAATAATTTATTGTAAGTTTAAAAATGATAATAACTTACTGTTTATTAGCTTTACTAATACAAGAAAATTTATACTTTTCTAGCCAAGTGGATAAGAGGTATGACACAAAATTAATAAGACTGATTTTATAAAATGAAATACGGCAGCACTGCACACATACTGCATGTAGATTGAATCCCTCTACACAATAAGAGTAGTCATATCTCATTGCATTCAGCACGTGTCAGGTCATCATGAAGTAAACCACCACATTTGCCAACTGTGTCACGAAAAATTGAGCAGAAGAATACTGAGCAACGTTACACCTTCAAATTTTGATCACTGAACAAAAGCATGACAGAAATATGGAAAAAGTTAAAAGAGCTCGTGGAGATAAAAGTTTTATCCCAAGTCCAAGTTTTCTGACACCACAAAGCCTTTTTGGAAGGATGTAAAGTTGTTGAAGATGAAACCCGTGCAGGGAGACCTGTCTCAGCAACAACAAAGAAGAATGTAGAGAGGGTAAGGGCTCTGATTGTGTCTGACTGATGATTGACCATGAGACTGGTGGTAGATGGTTGAGAATGGTGGGCTGAACATGAGTCACTGAGCTGTTCACAACATTATTTACAGAGCATTTGGGGATGTGCAAAATTTGTGCAAAAAAGATAACAAAAAATCTCACTGAAGAACAGATGCAAAATCAGAACATCTGCCTCAACCTTCTCAACCATTCTAAAAATGAGCCAGAATTCCTTTAGCAAGTGATAACAGATGATGAAATGTAGATTTCGGAGCACAATCCAGAAACAGAAAAACAGGGTGAAGGATGGCACAATGCAAAATTGCCACACCTGAAGAAAGCATAAATGAGCAAATCCAGAAAAAAATCAATGTTCATTTGTTTTTCTGATCAGTGTGGAGAGGTGTACATTTCTGTACACCACTTTTTCTGATCAGCATGGAGTAGTATACTTTTCTGTAGCTGGAAAAGAAGTCCAGCTACAGAAAAGGGTTCTGCACAATCAACTTGAAAAGGCCAAAAACTGGATTTTGCATCACAACAATGTGCTCTGCCAATGCACAATGTCTGTCACAGAGTTTCTGACCTACAAAAAAACATTCCAGTCCTTGCAGCTACCATATTTATCTTGGAAGAATTTATCTTGTCAAAGAGTTTATCCTGTCAAAGAATTTATCAAAGAATTTATCTTGGAAGCTACTAGGCTTTACATACCAACTAAGAAATATTGTTCAAGGTTTACGCCTAAATGGATGTCAGATGAACTAATGAGACATATGGCAGAGAAGAAAAGTGCATGGGATACATATAAATTAATGAGTGAAATGGAAGTCTATGATAGATATAAGTTGGTCTGTAACCAAGTCACAAAGGAGATTAGGCAGGCAAAGGCAGATTATGAGAAATCTTTGGCAAAAGATGCAAAGAAAAATAGCAAAGAGTTCTTTACCTATGTAAACTCTAAAAGGAAAGGGATGAATCAGATTGGTCCACTGGATATTGATGGTTAAACTGTGGATAATCCTGCTCAGGTGGCAAACAAACGACATGAGTATTTTGCATCTACATTCATACATGAGGAGTTATTCAGGGAAGAGAATGCCAGAGGTGAGTTAAACTCTGGCAGTGAGCTAGATGATTTTGTAATAACTGAGAGGAAAGTGGAGGAGAAATTGTTGAAGATAAACATAAAAAAGGCACCCGGGGTGTACGGGATCTATCCAATTATATTAAAGGAGGCAGCAAGGGAAGTACGCAAACCCTTAGCCATAATTATGAGACCTTCTTTGGACCCAGGGGAGGTACCCATAGACTGGAGATGTGCAAATGTGACCCCAATTAACAAAGGAGGATCAAAGGGCAACACAAGTAATTATAGACCTGTTAGTTTAACTTCTATTCCAGGAAAATTAATAGTGGCACTAGTTAAAGAAGCACTGCGGGATCATTTAGACAAGATTTCAGTTATAGCTCGGACACAGCATGGTTTTATTGTTTGTTTGTTTGTTTGTTGTTTGGTTTTTAGGAGCATTAGCAACTAAGGCCATATTGCTCCGGGGATATGCGGTGGTCATTCCCTGAGCTTTCCGCATCCTCCGTATTTGGTGGTATGGTTTTATTAAGGGAAAGTCTTGCCTGACCAATCTGATTGGATACCATGATGTGGTCACAAAGGAACTGGATGCAGGGAATAACTTTGATATCATATATTTGGATCTTAGAAAGGCTTTTGATACTGTTGAACATGGAAGACTGCTGCACAAATTATAGCAGTGTGGCATTGGCGGCAAATTGCTGCTATGGATAAAGGGATGGTTGAGTGGGAGAAGACACACAGTGGTAATCAATGGATACTGCTCATTGTGGACTAATGTTATGAGTGGAGTCCTTCAGGGTTCGGTGTTGGGTCCATTGTTGTTTTCTGTATTTATAAATGATATTGATGATGGTATATCAAGCTTAATGTCCAAGTTTGCAGACGATACAAAGGTTGGCAGGGTTGTTAAGGACACTACTGATGCTATGCTGCTGCAACAGCATTAGCATTAGCATTAGCATTAGTAGAGGCATTTGATGCAAGAAAGCAAGCTTATGCAGCATCAGCCAAAAAAAAAAAAAAAAAAAAAAGTAACATAAATAAATAAAAATAACCACTTCCACTTCACCCCTCTGTTCGATCGAAATACCTGTCCAGCTGAGCCTTAAACTTATTTAGGCTATCAACTTCCACGACAAGGGATGGAAGTCTGTTCCACCCACCAACCACCCGCTGGCTAAAGGCAAATTTCCGCACATCTATCCTACATCTGTCTTTCCTCAATTTGAATTTATGCCCTCTCAGGTGATTTTTCTGAGCTAGAGGAAGAATCCCATCAGCATTGAGCATGCTCAAACCATTCAAGGCTTTGTACACCTCTATCAGATCACCCCGCTGGTGCCTAGTTTCCAGACACTGTAATTTGCAAAACTTAAGCCTTTCTTCATAAGAGAACCCCTTTGTCCCATTCACCAATCTAGTTGCCCTTCTCTGTACTCGTTCCAGCAGCTCTACATCCTTCCTGAAATGAGGCCTCCAGGCCTGTATACAGTACTCTAGGTGTGGCCTGACCATTGCCTTATACAAGGGAATAATCACCTCCTTATCCCTGCTAGAAAAATTCCTATATATCATTGACAATACACCATGAGCTACTCTTGCAGCTCGTCTGCACTGCTCAGAGAACTTCATATCTGCCTGCACCACCACCCCCAGGTCCCTTTCATTCTCTACCACTGTCAGTGTAGTACCACAGAGTTGATATGTTGCTCTGGGGTTGCTGTTTCCCATATGTAGTACTTTACATTTGTCAATGTTAAACTTCATTTGCCACCTCGAAGCCCATCTGCTCAATCTTTCCAAATCCTGTTGCAGCAGCATAGTGTCAGTAGTGTCCTTGACAACCCTGCCAACCTTCGTATCGTCTGCAAACTTGGACATTAAGCCTGATATACCATCATCAATATCATTTATAAATACAGAAAACAATAAAGGCCCCAATACTGAACCCTGAGGGACTCCACTAATAACATTAGTCCACGATGAGCAGTGTCCATTGATTACCACTCTCTGTCTTCTCCCCCTCAACCACCCCTTTATCCATAGCAGCAACTTGCCTCCAATGCCACACTGCTCCAATTTGTGCAGCAGTCTTCCATGTGCAACAGTATCAAAAGCCTTTCTAAGATCCAAGTATATAATATCAAAGTTATTCCCTGCATCCAGTTCTTTTGTGACTGCATCATAGTATCCAATCAAATTGGTCAGGCAAGACTTCCCCTTAACAAAACCATGCTGTGTCCTAGCTATAACTGAAGTCTTGTCTAGATGATCCTGCAGTGCTTCTTTCACCAGTGCCTCCATTAATTTTCCGGGAACAGAAGTTAAACTCACAGGTCTATAATTACTTGTGTCAGCCTTTGATCCCCCTTTGTGAATTGGGGTCACATTTGCACATCTCCAGTCAATGGGTACCTCCCCTGAGTCCAAGGAAGCTCTCATAATTATGGCTAAGGGTTTGCTTACCTCCTTTGCTGCCTCCTTTAATATAACTGGATAGATCCCATCCACCCCAGGTGCCTTTCTTGTGTTTATCTTCAACAATTTCTCCTCCACTTTGCTCTCTGTTATTACAAGATTCTCTAGCTTACTGCTAGAGTTGAATACACCTCTGGCATTCCCCTCGCTGAATAACTCCTCATGTGTGAATGTCGATGCAAAATATTCATTTAGTTTGTTAGCTACCCGAGCAGGGTCATCAACAGTTGACCCATCGATCTCAAGTGGACCAATCTGATTCATCCCCTTCCTTCTAGAGTTTACATAAGTAAAGAACTCTTTGCTGTTTTTCTTCGCATCCCTTGCCAAGGATCTCTCGTAATCTGCCTTCGCCTGCCTAACCTCCTTTGTAACTTGGTTACAGATCAACTTGTATCTATCATAGGCGTCCGTGTCACGTGTTAATTTGTATGTATCCCATGCATTTTTCTTCTCTGCCATATGCCTCATTAGTTCATCTGACAACCATTTAGGCCTAAACCTTGAACAATATTTCTTAGTTGGTATGTAAAGCCTAGTAGCTTCCACGATAAGTTCTTTGAATGCTTCCCATTTTGAATTTGCTGTTGGCAATATCATCAGTTGATCCCACTGTATAGAATTTAAATACTGTCTCAGTCCATTGTAGTCGCCTTTACGAAAGCAATACCCCTTCCCTTTACCCCTAATGGTAGTTACCTCTTTGAGTAACTCCCACTTCAGCACACTGTGATCACTGCCACCAAGTGGTTCATTTATCTGCAGATTCTTAATGCATGAAGAATCACTACTGATAATCAAATCAAGAGTATTACTCCCTCTAGTTGCCTCCCGAACATGCTGATGTAGAAAACAATCATCCAATAAATCCACAAAAGCCTTGCTACTGTGTGAGTGACCAGCCCCCAAATTCCAGTCAATATCTGGGAAATTAAAATCCCCCATTATAAGACTCTCTGATTTACTGGCCCACTCTATTTCTCCGAACAGTTTCTTATTATACTCATCAGAGTCATTATGCCTATAGCACACTCCTACTCTCAATTTTGATCTCCCAACAGGATCTGGAAAGGTTGAGCAGATGGACTGAAGAGGTGGCAAATGAAATTTAACATTGACAAATGTAAAGTACTACATATGGCAAGCAGTAACCTCAGAATAATGTATCAACTCTGTGGTACTACACTGACAGTGGTAGAGAATGAAAAGGACCTGGGAGTAATTGTGCAGGCAGATATGAAGTTTTCTGAGCAGTGTAGATGGTCTACAAGAGTAGCTCATGGTGTCTTGCCAATGATATACAGGATTGTTTCTAGCAGGGATAAGGCAATGGCCAGGCCACATTTTGAGTACTGTATACATGTCTGGAGACCTCATTTTAAGAAGGATGTAGGGCTGTTGGAATGAGTACAGAGAAGGGCAACAAGATTAGTGAATGGAACAAAGGGTTGCTCTTACGAAGATTAGATTAGATTAGATTTAGATTTTATTGGTGCATTAGCAGCTTTGGCTATAATGCACCAAGACCATGTCATATATAAAAAAATTAAACATTCGTTGACCTAACTAGTTAGGTCACCATGTCCAAATAAATAATAACAAATGTATAAAAGATTAATCAATAGAAAAGCACAATAAAATGTAAATTTTATATACCAGTAAAAATGTTTATTGATTTTAAAAAGCTAAAAACAGCAGACACATGGTCATTGTCAGATAAAATCTGACTGAGTCTATAAGGCTCAGCCGGATGACTAAAAACGGTAAAATATAAATCACGTTCGTGTCTAAAACGTGGACACACGGTTAAAATGTGATGAATAGATAAAATGGTGCCACAGTTCTCGCACATAGGACAGTCATCTGCCCTCAGCAGAAAAGAATGTGTAAGATGACTGTGTCCTATGAGGAGACGAGCTAGAACACCTTCCTCTTTACGATTCCTGCACAGACTAGACTGCCACGGTTCAATTACAGGCTTTATACGATATAATTTATTCGCAGTCTGCCTATTCCACGAATCCTGCCATTGGGAATGTATCTTTTGATGTACTATTTGCCTGTAGTCTGTATAGGGGACTAACAGGCAACGGTTATTATTGGGAATTGCTGATTTGGCTGCGGCGTCAGCCAAATCATTTCCCCTAATCCCAATGTGGCTGGGAATCCAGCAGAAGTGGATATCATATTCGCGTTCATAGAGAACGTGAATCTTCTGCTGAATGCTAGACAGAACTGGATGAGGATTATATCTCACAGATATTAAAGCCTGTAACATGCTAAGAGAGTCGGAATATAAAATGAACCGTTGGTATTGGCATTTACTAATGTGATCCAAGGCTAACTCTACAGCGTGTAGCTCTGCAGTAAATATGCTGCATTCAGAGGGAATCTGCTCTGATATAGTGCTGTCTGTAAAGACAGCAGCAGATCCCACATATGATTCTGACTTCGAACCATCTGTGTAGACTGGCGCAAAGTCGGAATATTCAGTTCGGTGTGCTGAATGAAGCTGCAGGTAGACACATGATGGAGTGTCCGACTTTCCCCAGTTTCTAAGCGACAAGTCGCATGCCGGGACACGAGCATGCCAGGGTGGAAAGGGTTGCTTTGATGTTTGGGCAACCTTGTCTACCTTGATATTAAGTTCTTTGAGTAGCTCTTGGAAACGAATACCAAAAGGACAATTGGCAGTCTTGCGGGTATTGTATAAATTTTCCCATCGTGGCTCAAAAACGAATGGCCACGTAGGATGGTCTGGCAGGGATTTCAGTTTTAAAGCATACTTTAAAGACAACTGCTTACGTCGAAGCGATAACGGTGGTTCATTTGCTTCGACGTATAAGCTCTGGACAGGAGATGTGCGATATGCTCCAGTAGCAATACGTAGGGCCTGATGATGGATGGGGTCCAGCCATCGAAGGGCACTGTCTCTGGCTGAAGAATATACCTGGGACCCATAATCTAATTTGGATCGCACAAGTGCATCGGTCTGCACCCCAAGATAAAGAGCAGAGCGAGCGGAGCATATTAAGGCCTCTTGTGCTGAGTTAACGAATATGATCCAAAAAGGTCAGTTTTTTATCAAATATAAGTCCCAAGAATTTTGTGTTCGCCGCTACTGGAATAGCATTTTATCCGAGCCTTAATTCAGGTTCAGGATGAAGATTACGCTTGCGACAAAAGTGTACGCAAGCGGTCTTCTCCGGCGAGAACCTGAAGCCACTAGCAAGTGCCCAGGAATTCACACTATCAATGGCTTTCTGCAGTGGTCTTTCAATAACCCTCATGTTGCACGACTGACAAAAAATGCTAAAGTCATCAACATAGAGGGCACTGTTTACAGTTGGAGGAAGTTGTTCTGTGATGGAATTTATTTTGATGGCAAAAAGCGTGACACTTAATACTGATCCTTGTGGTACTCCCTCCTCTTGGCTAAAGGAGCGAGAGAGTGAGGATCCCACACGAACTTGGAACGATCGATTGGCTAAAAAGTTTTGAATAAAAAAGGGGAGATGCCCTCTAAGGCCTAGGCTATGTAAATCTTTTAAAATGCCAAATCTCCAAGTTGTGTCATACGCTTTTTCCATGTCAAAGAACACCGACACCAAGTGTTCGCGTTTTAGGAAAGCATCCCGGATGGATGCTTCCAATCTAATAAGATGGTCCAATCTAATAAGCTTCCAATCTAATAAGATGGTCTCTCCAACATCCAGTGCGGTTCCTTCGGAAGCCGCACTGGATGTTGGAGAGAAGGTCATTTGTTTCGAGATGCCATATTAAACGAGAATTAACCATTCTCTCCAAGATTTTGCACAGACAGCTAGTCAGAGCAATAGGACGATAATTGGTGGTGACTTTTGGATCCTTTCCTGGCTTAGGAAAGGCAAGAACGATTGCCTTTCGCCAGGAGTCCGGAAACTGCCCTTCAGTAAAGATTCTGTTATACAGAAGGAGCAGACAGTCCATAGATTTTGGTGAAAGATGTTTAATCATTTCATAATGGATGCCATCTGGTCCAACGGCACTTGCTTTGGAAACAGCGAGGGCTCTTTTCAGTTCCTGAATAGTGAAATCCCCGTTGTAGGGATAAATGCTCTTAGATTTAAAGTTAAGTGCCCGTTTTTCGATTTTATATTTCAGGACCAGGAACTCTGGGGAGTACGAAGATGTTGCAGAGATGTTAGAGAATGTTTCCCCAAGAGAATTGGCTATTGCAGTTGGATCTGCAATAGCGCATCCATTATAATCTAGGATTGAAGAAGGGTGGGATGTATATTTTCCCTTCATTTCCCAGATTTTATCCCAGACTACCTTAGAGTTGGTAGACTGGTTAATAGATGATGTAAAACGGATCCACGATTCCTTCTGACTCTGACGGCGGATGTAGTGTGCTTTGGCTCGTGCACGTTTGAAGGCTATAAGGTTGGTCGTGGTAGGATATCGGCGGAATATCCCCCACGCTTTGTTTTGAGCCTTTTTTGCTGCTGTGCATTGTGAATTCCACCAAGGTTTGGGAAATGGTGGAAACCGGCCAGATGTTTTTGGAACAGCATTCGCAGCTGCTTGGACAATATTTTCATGTACTTAACTGCATCATTGATAGGCTCTTGACTGACTGTGCTAAGATCAAAATGTGCCTGATGTTGGAAGGCAGTCCAGTCAGCCTGATCAATCTTCCACCGTGGCAACCTGAAGGGAAGACATGGTCTCCCACTGTATAACGAGGTTATCACAGGGAAGTGATCACTTCCGTATGGATTCTCCTCCACTTCCCAAGTGAGTGAAGGGAGTAGAGAAGGGGAGCAGATAGAGAGATCAATGGCAGAAAAAGTACGGGTAGGCATGTGGAAGAAGGTGTTTGTTCCAGTATTTAGAAGGGAAAGGTCATTGTCATTGAGCATACGCTCTATGACTCGTCCCCTTCCGTTGATGTTAGCACTACCCCACAGGGTGTTATGTCCATTAAAATCCCTCCCCGAGAAGTAAGAAAGGGGGAGGCAGCTGCATTAGAAGATCATCAAGGTCTACCTGGGAGATGTCAGTCCCAGGTGGCAAATAAATGGAGCACACAGTTAATAAAAATCCCACTGAAAGGCGAATTGCAACAGCCTCTATGCAGGTTGTAATTAGCAAGGGCTGCACTGGGGTCTGGTTACCCACAAGGATAGCCACTCCCCCATGTACAGAGCCATCTGCAATTCTATCCTTTCGAAAAACTGTGATGTTGTGCATGGTGGGATCATCATTTGCCTTTAGATATGTCTCCTGCAAGCAAAAGCAAACTGGCTCGTGCTTTTGCAGGAGGGCCTTGATGTCATCAATATTTCGCCGGAATCCACGACAATTCCATTGTAGGAATTTAGCCATTATTTTGGCTTGGTGGGTCCATCAGGCGGCTTCCGAGGTGCTGAGGGCTTACTTTTATCAGTCTTGGATTTATCTTTTTTGGGGAAGAATGGATGCTGTCCCATGTCCATTTCCTCCTCCGCAAAGAGTTCCAAGACTGAATATTCGGGTACCTCCTTCTGTTCGACCTCCATCTTTTCTTGGGTACTAGGGGGGACTTCCCCTTTCTTATTCTTTTCTTTCATAATTACCTTTGTTACTTGTGGAGCATTAGGAGGTACCGATATAGGAGTGTCAGCTGATTGGTCCTTTTGTGCAGGTTTTTGAGAACTTAAGAGATACTGCGCGATGGGAGTGAAAGACTCCTTTGGAGGAATGGTCATGTCCGTCTGAGTTCCGACGGAACATCTCCCTGCTACCTTCTGGGCGTAGGTAGGTTTGTTGTTATTCAGGGGTTTGACCGATTTCCTTGCCTCCTGGTATGATATATTTAGCTCTGCCTTCAGCCATTGAATTTCTTTTTCTTCTTTCCACCTCTGGCATGCTCGTGAATAGGCCAGGTGTTCGCCTTCACAGTTAATACAGGTGGGTTTTGCGGCTGAACATGCTGTTGTTTCGTGCGCATGCAAGGACTCCACGGCAGGCCATTTGAGAATGTCCATACTTCTGGCATTTAAAACACCGTAAAGGGTTCGGAACATATGGACGCACTGAACAGTTGATGTATCCAGCTTTAATCTCATCAGGAGGTTTAGGAGAGTTAAAAGTCAGGATAACGCTCCTGGTTTTAACAATTTTTCCATCCCTTCGTGCAGTAATTCTCTAGACGGCAATAACTCCCTGGGGTTTTAATTCGGAGCAGATTTCCTCCTCTGTTACGTCGAGAAGGTCCCACTCCGAAATGACACCTCTCGATGAATTGAGTGTTCTGTGTGGTGTCACTGTTATAGAGATTCCTCCGATTGATGTTGTTTGGAGTAGATGTTCAGATTGCCTGTCGTTTTTAGTTTCAATTAAGAGGTCTCCAGAACGGAGCCTCTTAACTTGGGAGAACCTGCTAACCCATCTAACCCCTTTTGAATGAAAAAGGGCGACATTTTACCAATCGGTTTTTCACTGGTGGAATGTATAATTAGGAACCTTTGGACAGGCCCTGATGGTACTTCAGTTTGCTGCCTCTTTTTAGCAATAATGCTATCTGTATCTGTGTCAATGTTTTCAGATAGGGACCAGGTTGGGGCCCCTGAAGAAATAAGTTTATCAGGATTCATATAGTTTTTTAAATTGTTCAGTGCCCGGGCTCCCCACCCACCACGGAGCCCAAAGGGACGCCCACTACCCGGCATGCAATAAATGCGCTCGGGAGTGGAACGGCAGGGCTACCCAGACACTATACCCGCACTGCCGCCAGCCTGAATCCTGTCCCTCGGACCATGAGGGTAGGGGCGTGGCATTGACACGGTTGACCCTCGCAGGCGAGCCTACTAGCCGATTGATCCTAGTCGGGCCTTCCAGGACCACCCGTCTTGTCGAAGCAGGGGCCAAAGTGGTGTATTGAAGCTGGGCCCCCTCAACCACCAGGATCCCTCTTTCCGAATTTCCATGGGTCGCAGCGCACGGCAAACATGCCAGATTCCATTGATGTAAGCCTGGAACCTGGGCTGTGGGCGTTGGATCCCAGTGATGCTAGTCTGGAAGTCCAGCAGCGTCACTTGGAGGTCCCCTCACCACGTACAGGTACCCACATCGAGGGGCTTACGAAGAAAGGCTTAAGTTTTGCAAATTAGTGTCTGGAGACTAGGCACCTGCGAGGCGCTCAATGCTGATGTGATTCTTCCTTTTCGCTCAGAATAATCACCTGAGAGGGCATAAATTCAAATTGAGGAAAGACAGTTGTAGGATAGATAAGCAGAAGTTTGCCTTTAGCCAGTAAGTAGTTGGTTGGTGGAACAGATTTCCATCTTTTGTTGTGGAGCTTGATAGCCTAAAATACCTGTCCAGCTCAGCCTTAAATAAATTTAAGGCTGAGCTGGACAGGTATTTGGAATGAATGGAGGGGGGGGGCGGTTTTTTTTTTTTTTTTTTTTTTTTTTGGCTGATGCTGCATAAGCTTGCTTTCTTGCATTCTTGCATCATATGCCGGTGCCTCCGTAGCCAGATGGGTTGGAGCAGCAGTGCGTAGCAAACACTTCTTGATTAGACCGGGGTTCGAGCCCATGCCCACCAAATACGGAGGAGGCGGAAAGGTCAGGGAATGACAACCGCATGTCCCCGGAGTAATATTGCCTTAGTTGCTAATGCTCCTAAAAACCAAATAACAAACAAGCATCATATGCCTCTAACAATGATAATGCTAATATTCCCACAGATCTAGCACTGTGCCACTTATCTTTTTCCAAAGATCAAGAATTGCCTGAAAGAACATCATTTTGAGATAATCGACAATATCCAGAGCACCATAACTGATGAACTGAAGGACCTCACAGAAGAAGACTTCCATGGATGGAAGGAGCACTGGTGGTGTGTTGCTTCTTAAGGAAGCTACTTTGAAGGAGAGAACCTTTGGTTGTAGAAAATTTTACAATAAAAGTTTTTTATAAAACCAGTTCTCATTATTTTTGTGACAAACTTCACAATACTGTAATTTGCATATATAATAAGCATTAATTTCTAGGTATTACATTTTGATTCGGTTTGATCTTTGTCTAACACTTGAATAACCAACAAAAAATATATGTTTAATTTCTGGATAATGAGGAAAAACTTATATCACTCTACTAACTTAAATTTACTAAACAAATTATATAATTTGTATATCTCATCACATTTATTATACTCTTCAGTTATATTGTTCTCTGCATATAATTTCCCTATTATTTGAAAAATTTGTTCATTAGACCAATATTCATTTAAAATTTAAACATTTATTTAGGCAGAAGTGAAGCAAAGGATCAGGGCCATGCATACCTAATTTAATGTGCAGGAGAAACAGTTTTTAACTATGCCCTGCAAACAACATTTATTTCATTTTTGCATCCCTAGCAGAAATGCACCTAGAGAGAGTACAGTAAACCCCCGCTATTCGCGGGAGTTACGTTCCTGAGAAATGCCGCGAATACCGAAAACACGAATACTGAGTTATGGCTCCCATAGTAATAAAGGGGTTCCATTCCAAAGTATGAGATATATAAGAAAAACTAGTCTAAAATTTTGTCTATGTATGTATTATATGTACCTTCATAAT
This sequence comes from Mastigoproctus giganteus, assembly GCF_048544385.1. Lineage (NCBI taxonomy): Eukaryota > Metazoa > Arthropoda > Arachnida > Uropygi > Thelyphonidae > Mastigoproctus > Mastigoproctus giganteus. The sequence goes on from NC_143578.1 coordinate 66,413,722, forward strand.
ATGTTATTGTTTGTTTGTTTGTTATTTGGTTTTTAGGAGTATTAGCAACTAAGGCCATATTGCTCCGTGAATATGCGGTGGTCATTCATGACCTTTCCGCATCCTCCGTATTTGGTGGTGACGGGCTCGAACCCTGGTCTAATCAAGAAGCGTGTGCTACACACTGCTGCTCCTTCCCACCTGGCTATGGAGGCACCTTCATAATATGATTATGTACATAGACAGTACATAGTGAAATGCAAGTATAAGGCATCAAAATGAAAATAAGAAACAATTTAATATTAAATGTAATATTTATATTAGAAATTTCAAACAAATCTTTCAATCCAGCGCCTTTGCTATAGCTAAAAAACGTATCCTGCCGGTGCTATCACCAGTTTTGCTAAAGTGTTGATAAAGGTGTTTTGCTTTTTCACGAATGATGAGTGAACTTAAGGGAATTTTATTTTGAGTTTGGTCTTCTATCCACAGATTTAAAGCTTTTTCCATTTTTTCTAATTTAATCACGAGTTACAGAGCAAATTTTCGAAGCAATTAACGCGTTTTCACGGACACTATGGCGGATTTTTTCTTCCAATTCCTTGGTTGATCGTACCGTTGACTTATTGATTTTATAATGTTTTGCCACTGACGAGACACTTTCACCATTAGAAATTTTGTCTAATAACTGAATTTTACTCGCTAATGTCATCACCTTCTTTGATCTTTTCACAATTCCCTTGTTATTCGTAGCCATATTTTTGTAGGGGTTAGAAAAGAATTTGTCCACAATAAAGTCACTTTCTACTGTTAATACACTGGAAAAAGTCTGTTTACACTAACACACTGCAAAACGGTAGATTTTTCACTTTTGTAAGCATATCAATTTATAAATTGATAAATTTATTCAATTTATAAGCATATAAATTAAAATCAAACTACGAAACCTTCCATGACAAGCGCATAGCACATACTGAACAAGGATTAGCGAGAAACATCCACTCGCGATTTTGTCATCCCTCTCCCCCCACCCACTGAGCGCTGTTTTGACCAGAAAAGATGATTTTAGCCATGCCCATGTTTTTTTTATGGCAGAAAATGTTCACGGCGATTTAAAATTCACATTTTTTTTGGTTTCATTTTATATTAAATCAGCGACTGCAAATATGCGAAACTGCGAATACAGATACCACAAATAGCGGGAGTTTACTGGACTCTGTTTTCCCAAGCCTTGGCACAGCCCTGCATGGGATCACAGCACTTGGAGGTAAGGGCTAATTTCTATGATCCTCCCTTAAGTTCAAAAAAGACAAAACCAATCTTTCACCCTCATATAGCTGCTCCGGTGTCAGCATCCCCCCCCCCTCTCATTGCTACACCACTCATATGGTGTAGCAATGAGAGGTGGGGGGGGGCTGATACTGTAGCCTAGTTTGTTTGCTACTTCAACTTTTATTATTTGCTAGTCATATCACCTCCTAATTTCATATTCAACCCCAGGGGCTCACATTTGGTTAAGTACTTGGCACACCCAGGGTCCTGAGCTGGATATCATCATTCTTCTCTTTCTTGGTGATTCCCTTCTACTTCTGACTGACTCACTCTCTCTCTCAGGGTAACTCAGAAATTTTTTTTAGCTGGTGCAGCATAAGCCCCGGTCTTCCTTGCAATATATGGCTAGTAATAATAATAATATTCATTCTGCCTGTGAGTTATTATACCATCTTATTGTCTGGAAGACACCATGTTCCTTCCTGAGACAGCAACATAATTATCAAATTATTTCAACGCCTATTTTTAAATAAAAACCCAGCTCCTTTACTAATATCATTTCATATTATTTATGCGTAATGCTTTGCATGTCTCCCATCAACAATTCCTATGTTTTTATTCTAATATCCAGTGTGTTTAAAGATTCATTCGTTGAATCTTTAAACACAAGAGTACATTCAATGATTCATTGTCAGGTATTAATATAGCTGGCATTTAAGTTAGCACAGGAAACTGAATAACTTGGCATATGGAAAGTTAATTAGTATTCATCCTCAAATATGCAACTATGACTGTCTTCAGTAGCAAGTTCAGTCAGGGGTAGATTCGGCGTTATGCTTTGGGTGGTAATAATGAATGAAATTCCAGCTTTCATGCTTGGAAAGAGTGGCAGCATTGTAAACTTATTTTATTTTGTTTACAGATAATGCAGAAGCAGAACACATAAAAACACAATTTATTTTGGAATAATTCAAGGAGATGGGGTACAGTTCCTTTCTCTTTCCACAATCCAACAAAGCCTTTGATCCCTTCTAGCCATTGGTTAAAAGAGGTGAAAGCAACAAGTGATGGAATAAACAGATTTCAGTAAATTTTTTTTTTTTATTATTATTATTTCTTTTTATATTTCAGGACCTAATATATGCCACCACACACAAAGGAAAACTTAGAGCTAATTAGTATAGTCAACTGACTGTCAAAGAAAATTGTTACCATTACTAGTTTTTAGAGCACTAGTGTCTTTGTCCATATTGCTGCAGTGCTTTATATCCAATGTGAATGCTGAGCAAACTGAATAATTCATGGGGGTGCCAACTCCCTCTGACTGACATTGTCTAACTACAGCCCTGATTGAAAAAGCCTTTAAGAATTTATTCAGTCGCCAATGGGATTTGGATGCTGACCTCCCCAAACAAATGATGAAAACACTATACTGTTATGGAGAGCCAAAACAAATTAATCCATTTCTTTGACATTTAATAAATTAATCAATCAATCCCATGTGGTGTAAAGTATTTTATTTCTGATATTAATTATGAAATGTGACTTCAGCAAAATGATCATACAATACTATCTTACATTTAAAATAAAAGTAACATGTACTGGAAACTTACTGTTCATTTTGACCTTAAAAAACAAAATATTAATTTTAAATAATAACTTACAGGAATACTGCAAAAATCTGTTGCATTTAAGACATGATGATGCCCCTCCAGTAGAGTAAGTATTTTCAGGACAACGTGTACAATGTTTAGATCCTTCATCACTATATGTACCTGGCTCACAAGCAGTACATTCAGATGCATAAGCAACCCCTAAGGTTTTGAAACAATAAATTAAAAGATTATCATTAAAACAGAAAAGGTCCTCTATTGTTTGTCACTCTGACTAAGGACCTTAAAGAGTCCTTCTTAGATATTATTAAACATTTTAAACATTAATATTTTATTTCCAAGTGAAATATAAATACAGAAACCCTTTACATGTAACTCTCAAATTGTTTTCAGCTACAATGGGGTTGATTTTGTTACAAGAACCAAAGCCTGAAATATTATTTTTTTCTAAGTTAGAGTGCAGATTTGCTCTTATACAAACTTACAGGCTTGCAGGTTCATGGCTTGAAGTAATAAATATTAAGAAACAGATAAATCCATTGTAGTTATTGATTTCTTTTAATATACAAATCAAGACACAACATAATAAAATTTAATATAGCACACACACACACACTAGTTATATAGGGATAAAATTCTTGATGAACATGGTCAGGTAAACATATCCACAAATTTGAGGTGAGCCCAATGCTATCTATCAATTTTATCAAAACAACCCATATACAATGGCCTTGAGTACTTCTATGATGAATATTTTTTTCTTCAAACATTTAACTTAGTTTTCAAAATAACTGAACTATATAAAACATAATCACCAAACAATGTTTTTAAAAGAAAATGGCCTATTGCTAATTAAAAATGAAGAAATAAAGACAGAAACAAAATTACAAGCTCAATCAAGAGAAAATACAAATTTTGTAAAATAATCAATCATGTATTTGTGAATAATATCAGTCTTGAATATTTTTATTAAAGCAGTATAGCCAAAATCATTATTTTCTCAGCTGAACAGTTATATTCAAGCTTTAATTCAAGGTTTAATTTGAATTAAATAGCGATTTTGAAAGTTAATATTTAGTGTCCGTAGATTTTATGTTCGTAACTTGCCACCATTGCTATATGATACAGAATAGTATAACGTAAATCCCGAACTTCATAGAGTAAGGTTTAATGTAAAACTAGATAGCAAAATACGTAGCACTGTCTGTTAGATTAGTATAGTATTATCAAATAATCAGTAAAATTTATTAATCTTATTAAATTGCATTGTTAATTAAATTATACTTCGATGCAATCATGACCCAGACTAGAGCAGCAAAGCAACGGGCACAAATTAGCAGGTTGCTGTGGTTCAGGGTAGAACTGAAGGGCATGATTCTCCAATGCATCACAGTCTAAAAAAATGTGTGAAATATGAAATGTTTGCAAACCTTTCTAGAACAGGATATGATCTAGCCAAGGAAGAGGTCTTTGTGTGTGCTAGGTGCAGAGACTGTGAAGAAATTAGGCACCAACTCAGTGTTCTGATGGGCGTCTATGAGGGTTTGAGGTGTAGGGTAGATGCCCTCGATGAAATTAATATGAGGAGTTCATCAAGCTCACAGCTGCCCAACTCAATGCAGTGGCAATTTCGAAGGCAAAATGCGCTGGTCACACAGGAACTAGTTATTGTTGGTGACTCTACTGACAGAGAGATGGGGAAATATATTATGCAAAAAAGGATAGGTGGAACAGGATCAGGGTATGCAAAAAGGATGATAGGTGGAATGGGACCACGGTACTTAAGCCTCTCTTGGTAAGAGCACCCCTTTGTTTCTCTCATAATCTTTTTGCCCTTCTCTGTACTCGTTCTTGTAATTCTACGTCCTTCCTGAAATGAGGCCTCCAGATCTGTACACAGTACTCAAGATGTGGCCTGGCCATTGCATTATACAAAGGGATAATCACCACCTTGTCTCTGCTAGCAAAATTCTTATATATCATTGAAAAAATCCCATGACCTGCTCTGGCAGCCCATCTGCACTGCTTGGAGAACTTCATATCTGACTGCACAATTGTCCCCAGATCTTTTTCATTCTCGACTTCACTGAGTGTAGTACTACACATTGGTATGTTTCTCTTGGGTTACTGCTACCCATATGCAGTACTTTGCATTTGCCAATGTTAAACTTCATTTGCCACTTCTCAGCCCATCTGCCTAACTTTTCTAGATCCTGTTGCAGTAGCATACTGTCTTTAGTGTCATTAACAACCCTGCCAACCTTTGTATCATCTGCAAACTTGGACATTAAGCCTAATATACCTTCATTGATAAATACATAAAACAACAATGGACCCTGCACCGAACCCTGAGGGACTCCACTAATAACATTAGTCTACATAAAGCAGTGTCCGTTTATTACCACTTTCTGCCGTTTCCCACTCAACCATCCCTTTATCTATTGCAGCAACTTGCCCTTAATGCCATACCGCTCCAACTTGTGTGTGTGTGTGTGTGTGTGTGTGTGTGTGTGTGTGTGTGTGTGTGTGTGTGTGTGTGTGTGTGTGTGTGTGTGTGTGTGTGTGTGTGTGTTATGGGGGTTTAATGGCCCACGAGCTGCTGAGGCTATAGTGTGCCTATTCATAGGAATTTTTTATTAGAGAGATATTTTAAAATTTATGAAAGATTCCAATTTTTTTCAAAATAGAGAAAAATTCATTGAAGTTTGCATCGTCACCAATAATATGTTTTAATGCCTTCGGTTCGTGAAGATTTGTTAGGGAAAGGAGGATGGATGTTCTGTCTTGATGATAGTGAGGGCAGTCAATGAGAATGTGTTTGACTGTTAAATGTGAGAAACAGTGTGGACATTGAGGAGGTTCCTCTCCTGTAAGTAGATGGAGGTGAGTCAGGTATGCAAGTCCTATCCGTGCTCGTGCAAGCACTACTTGTTCTCTTCATACTGTTTTGGTGCTAGAGCACAAAAGCTGTGGATCCTGTTTCAACTGATAAAGTTTATTATTGGTTTGGGTGTGCCATAGCTCTTTCCACTGTGCAAGACATGTTGTTTGTAGCTCCAACTTGTACAGCAGTCTTCCATGTGCAACAGTATCAAAAGCTTTCCTGAAATCCAAGTATTTAATATGACAAAATTATTTTTTGCATCCAGTTCCTTTGTGACCACATCATAGTATCCAATCAAATTGGTCAGACAAAACTTCCGCTTAACAAGCCCATGCTGTGCCTGAACTATTACTGCAGTCTTGTCTAGATGATCCTGTATCACCTCTTTAACCAGTGACTCCATTATTTTCCCCAGAACACAAGTTAAAATAACAGGTCTATAATTACTTGTGTCACCCTTTGCACCCCTTTATGAATTGGGGATACATTTGCACATCTCCAGACCATGGGAACCTCCCCTTACTCTAAGGATGCTCTCATAATTATGGCTAAGGATTTGCTTACTTCCCTTCCTGCCTCTTTATTACTCGATAGATTCCATCTGCCCCAGGTGCCTTTTTTATGTTTAACTTTAACAATTTCTCCTCCACTTTGTTCTCAGTTATTACAAAATCACTTAACTCCCTGTTAGAGTTTGATGAACTTCTGGCATTCCCCTCCTTGAATAACTCCTCATGTGTGAATGTAGATGCAAAATACTCATTCAGTTTATCAGCTACTTGAGCAAGATCATCAATAGTCGAACCATCTATGTTAAGTGGACCAATCTGATTCATCCCCTTCCTTCTAGAGTTTACATAAGTAAAGAACTCATGTTCTTTACTTATGTAAACCGAAACTTCCGACCATCCCAGGGATGTTCCTCTAGACTTATGCAACTACATGAAGAGTCCAACAGAGCATCATCTACTAGACCCCCTTGTAACTATACTTCCATTGATTTCAACACTTAAGAGTTGTAATCCAAAACTTGCAAGTTTCCTGCTGCTTAACAGCAAAGACTGAAACTACAGCCTCACATTCTAACATCTTCAATAATACCCTAGCAACTCCTTCAATTAATAGTACAACTACAAACTTTCCTACCACCACTACTGTTGTAACTTCATTCTCTTCTAATTAGCCTATGCCTTCTTATTTTTTCTAAAGGAGTTTTAATTTTCAAAAATTAATTTAAAATACATGTTTTAATAGAGAAAATGAAAAATTCATTTCCTCTATTAAATTACTAATTTTATTTCCACAACAACAGATTCACTCTCAATGGGAACTAAATGTTTTAACTTTACTTATTCAACAGCAATAAAAATCCAACTGTCAGCTGTTCATCTACTGCTTGCAATGTACAAACATAATGGTAGATTTACCACTCCTCACTTCCAAGCATCTTGGTGTGACAGGAAGTCTTGGGATGTTTTAGTTCTTTGGCATTGCTGCTTGAGGTTTCTGAATTCTAATATTCTCAGTGACACTGAAAAAATTCATTTCCTCCTCAAGAAATCTAGTCAGTGTCACTCTTTTAATTGTCTTATAACCATTTTCCCACCTTATCTTTCATAGTTTTTGCTACTACGATACATACAAATATACTACTACAATAAATACAAATATTCTTTCCATCGCTAATATGGACAGTTTACACAATTTGCTGGTAACAAAATGATATGTGCTCATCACTCCTAGTTGGCAATCCTACAAAGTGAAGGGAAAGGAAGAGAGAGAGAGAGAGAGAGAGAGAGAGAGAGAGAGAGAGAGAGAGAGAGAGAGAGAGAGAGAGAGAGAGAGAGAGAGAGAGAGAGAGCACATCTTGAAATATGAAAATTAACCCCTCCCCACACCTGCCAAAATGAAATTGCTTATAGTAAAAATGCTTGTTTAGGTCATTGCATATTCATATTAAAAACTGGAAAAAACTAGGGTAAATTTTATTTAAGGCTATACCATGAGTGTTAAAGGATATCACTAACACATGCATTATTTCAAGTTTGAACTGAATGTATTATATTGAAATACCCAATGTTTATTGTAAAAAATACTGATATCCACAGTCCCCTAGAGTTTTCAAGATGTGCAAATGCAACTTGACTTCTCTTCCAGGGAAAGTTAGGGGATAAAAAGGGTTTTTTTTTTTTTTTTTTGTTAGTTGTTGGCGCATCGGCTTCTGTGGCCGTAATGCACCTCCCAAGGTTTTTGCACTACTCTGATTCAAGCCCGAGGTGGGATTCGAACCCATGACCTTTGGGTTGCCAGGCAGGCACTTTACCTACCCGGCTAGCCTGGTCAGCAGATAAAGAAGTAATGCAGGATTACCTTAACAGAAATGCAGTCATACAACAATGGCAGATACTTTGAATCACCATACTGAGTTTCTAGTATTTTTCATTATTTATTCTATAATACTTATCTACAATTAATTTTTAGGATTACATATGTACTATATTTATTTTTATTTTGTAAATAAATTATTTTGATTTTTATATTCTGCTGTTTAGTTAGCTAATTTGATTACTAATGCTTTTTAGATAAAGTAAATCTTAATTTAAGATTTTTAATTATTTATTTTGCATGTATTCTAATTTCTAGCAAAAGACTCAAAATACAGAGAGCCTCCCAAGCTTTCAGGATAACAGATCTGGTACTACATATCTGTTTGTTTTTTTTTTTTTTGAAAATCTGAAAGTCACTTCAAACAATGTAGAAACTATCTTTAAAGTGTACCTTTCCAACTAACTGCAGATGTAGGCTATAATTCATGCTGCCATGAATTATAGCCTGCATCTAATAGTTAAGAATATAGTTAAGAAATTTTGAGGAAGAGGAAGCAATCACACCAGCTAACCTCAGTTGTCCAATTTGGGCTTACAAAAGCTGAAATTGAAGGAATTTTCTAGGATTAAAATATAGAAGTTGATAAAGCCGAATCCAATGAAACATAAATAGACATAGGGAAAGCATCAAAAGAAAAATAATAATTACCATTTTCTGGTATTTTTTAACATTTTTTTAAATTCAGATTTAATTTTTGACAATTTTACTTTAGTGATGAGCAATAAAGTCAAAATAAGAACAAATTAATATTTAATAGCAATTACATAAAAATTTTCATTTTTTAGAAAATTTCAATATACCACAAAAATAAGGCATACTACAGAGCCCACTTCCATCAGAAATTCACTGCCACATAGACCAGAAAACTCACTTGTGAAAAGGTTAATAAATCAAAATATAAGAATAAATAATATATATCTTAAATATATATTAACTCATTACAGTGGTCAACAAAATTAAACATTTTTTTTCATCAAAGATGTAAACACTTTTCTAAATCAGTTTTTCATGCTGATTTCAAATATGTTCTCAGTTTGTCTCTATCACATGCAGCTGTCATAATAAAACTGCTGATAATATCAATACACACTTAATTAAGGCATTTTGTAATGATTTACAAAATTAATTTGTAAATCATTACAAAATGCACAGGACTGGTTACAATTACATTTTTATCGCTTTTACAGTTTAAACCCAATATACTTTATACACACAGTTAAAATAATACATTATTGTAAAAAGATGTGTACAATTTAAAATTGTTGTGCAGATAATTTCCTTTGATATACCATTGTCCAGAATGCCACAAAACAACAACCAGCAGTAGTTTCTCAACATACATTCATTGCAGAAACCTCGGCAGTGATTTCCCATTGACTAAAAGTCTTGATGAAATCATTCTTCCTGTTTATCACTCACATTGCCAAGGTTTTCAAATACAAGAAATGAAGTTTCAGCAACATCTCTAGCAGTAAGCTACAAAATCTTGAAATAACTGGGAGTAAAGTGGAGGAGAAACTGTTGAAGATAAACACAAGAAAGGCACCCGGGGTGGATGGGATCTATCCAGTTATATTAAAGGAGGCAGCAAAGGAAGTAAGCAAACCCTTAGCCATAATTATGAGAGCTTCCTTGGACTCAGGGGAGGTACCCATAGACTGGAAATGTGCAAATGTGACCCCAATTCACAAAGGACGATCAAAGGCTGACACAAGTAATTATAGACCTGTGAGCTTAACTTCTGTTCCAGGAAAATTAATGGAGGCACTGGTTAAAGAAGCACTGCAGGATCATTTAGACAAGACTTCAGTTATAACTCAGACACAGTATGGTTTTGTTAAGGGGAAGTCTTGCCTGACCAATTTGATTGGATACTATGATGCAGTCACAAAAGAACTGGATGCAGGGAATAACTTTGATATTATATACTTGGATCTTAGAAAGGCTTTTGATACTGTTGCACATGGAAGACTGCTACACAGATTGGAGCAGTGTGACATTGGAGGCAAATTGCTGCTATGGATAAAGGGGTGGTTGAGGGGAAGAAGACAGAGAGTGGTAATCAATGGACACTGCTCATCGTGGACTAATGTTATTAGTGGAGTCCCTCAGGGCTCAGTGTTGGGTCCATTATTGTTTTCTGTATTTATAAATGATATTGATGATGGTATATCAAGCTTAATGTCCAAGTTTGCAGACGATACAAAGGTTGGCAGGGTTGTCAAGGACACTACTGACACTATGCTGCTGCAACAGGATCTGGAAAGGTTGAGCAGATGGGCTGAGAGGTGGCAAATGAAGTTTAACATTGACAAATGTAAAGTACTACACATGGGAAACAGCAACCCCAGAGCAACGTATCAACTCTGTGGTACTACACTGACAGTGGTAGAGAATGAAAGGGACTTGGGGGTGGTTGTGCAGGCAGATATGAAGTTCTCTGAGCAGTGCAGACGGGCTGCAAGAGTAGCTCATGGAGTATTGTCAATGATATACAGGAATTTTTCCAGCAGGGATAAGGAGGTGATTATTCCATTGTATAAGGCAATGGTCAGGCCACACCTAGAGTACTGTATACAGGTCTGGAGGCCTCATTTCAAGAAGGATGTAGAGCTGCTGGAACGAGTACAGAGAAGGGCAACAAGATTAGTGAATGGAACAAAGGGGTGCTCTTACGAAGAAAGGCTTAAGTTTTGCAAATTACAGTGTCTGGAGACTAGGCACCAGCGAGGTGATCTGATAGAGGTGTATAAAGCCTTGAATGGTTTAAGCATGCTCAATGCTGATGGGATTCTTCCTCTAGCTCAGAAAAATCACCTGAGAGGGCATAAATTCAAATTGAGGAAAGACAGATGTAGGATAGACGTGCGGAAATTTGCCTTTAGCCAGCGGGTGGTTGGTTGGTGGAACAGACTTCCATCCCTTGTGGTGGAGGTTGATAGCCTAAATAAGTTTAAGGCTCGGCTGGACAGGTATTTTGAACGAACAGAGGGGTGAAGTGGAAGTGGGGTTTTTTTTTTTTTTTTTGGCTGATGCTCCATAAGCTTGCTTTCTTGCATCAAATGCCTCTGCTAATGCTAAACATATGACATCCCTTTTCTTTATATGCATCAATCAATTTCTGAACTCCATCCTTATGTGGCAGATCTTTAGTTACTCAAAATGTTTCTACAAAGCCATTTGAAAGCCTGCTGTGCTTTTAGTTCTAATACATTGAGGCATTTTTCATAGCTTTTATTTTGTAGAAGCAGACTGATTTGAGATCCCACAATTCCCTCTTTCACTCTCATGCTGATCTTTGGAAATTTCTCAAGTAACAAAATTCTCTCAAATTCATCTTGCCCATCCCTTTCACAAACCTGTCATTAAGCCTTCATCAACTACTCACAACTTTCAAACTTTGCTGTGAGTAGTTGATGAAGAGTCACCATTCAGCCATTTGAAAGCCTGCTGTGCTTTTGGTTCTGATACTTTGAGGCATTTTTCGAAGCTTTCATCCTGCAGAAGCTTGCTGATTTGAGGTCCCACAAAGATTCACTCTCACTGATATTTTGGAAATTAGGGAACTGTCACCAGTACATTAATGTGTACTAGTGACTTAAGCGATTTAGGCAATTCCCTAAAAACTCCATTGATATCAAGGCAGTAACAAAGCAGGCTGTTTACTGTAAAGAATATCACGAAAGCTTGGTTTCTTTGTTGACAGTGAAAAACTTTGATATTCTTACTGAGTGTTTCTGCTTTAGTTTCAAAGTGAGAAATTTAGCTTCATCAGAGATAATTCTGGCTCAGATTACAAACCCAATGAAATTTGTTCATTGGGTATGTAAGCAGGATCAGCTGAAGTTCTCAGGTCTCTGCCAATCACACCTTCAACACAGTACATTTCATCCTCTAAAGAATTCCCTACAAATCCCTACAAGTCCATGCTGGGTGAGGTTTCGGAATTGGCATACTGTCATTTTGAGGGATTGCTCTCACTGCTGAATCCAAGTTTGAATAAATAATCTTGTGCTTATTCTTCACTGAAAATTCAGTTAATTCACAATAAAAAAAAATAGCAATCATCATTTCTGTCTTTTGGTTCCCTCCATACTATGGGTATGGCAAACAGCAGCAACTCTTTTCTTTTGTTCAATGAGTCATGTAATCCATCTGAACAAGTGGTACAAATAACTTGTAGTGTCCACGCCTTACTCTGGTTACCTAAAAGACAGCCAAAATGTAAGGTAAATTTTCTGAATATGTATCATGATCATACAGGGTTGTAATTAAGTTAGAAAAGAGCCACACATAACAGAATTTGTTGGGGTGATTTTTATACTTTCATCAAGGCATAACAATGAATATGTTTCAGTAATTCACCAGATCTCACCTGAAACAACTTATAAAAAACGTGTTTGGACTGCTTTTAAAGCAGTCCGAACACATGCCGTTATCACTCAACATCCTTTTACTGTCCAACTTCAAACTCACAGAACCAACTTTTCTTCTTCCTCATTTATACATTCAACTTCTCTTTTTGTAATTCTCTTTTTAGGCAATTCCCTAAAAACTCCATTGATATCAAGGCAGTAACAAAGCAGGCTGTTTACTGTAAAGAATATCACGAAAGCTTGGTTTCTTTGTTGACAGTGAAAAACTTTGATATTCTTACTGAGTGTTTCTGCTTTAGTTTCAAAGTGAGAAATTTAGCTTCATCAGAGATAATTCTGGCTCAGATTACAAACCCAATGAAATTTGTTCATTGGGTATGTAAGCAGGATCAGCTGAAGTTCTCAGGTCTCTGCCAATCACACCTTCAACACAGTACATTTCATCCTCTAAAGAATTCCCTACAAATCCCTACAAGTCCATGCTGGGTGAGGTTTCGGAATTGGCATACTGTCATTTTGAGGGATTGCTCTCACTGCTGAATCCAAGTTTGAATAAATAATCTTGTGCTTATTCTTCACTGAAAATTCAGTTAATTCACAATAAAAAAAAATAGCAATCATCATTTCTGTCTTTTGGTTCCCTCCATACTATGGGTATGGCAAACAGCAGCAACTCTTTTCTTTTGTTCAATGAGTCATGTAATCCATCTGAACAAGTGGTACAAATAACTTGTAGTGTCCACGCCTTACTCTGGTTACCTAAAAGACAGCCAAAATGTAAGGTAAATTTTCTGAATATGTATCATGATCATACAGGGTTGTAATTAAGTTAGAAAAGAGCCACACATAACAGAATTTGTTGGGGTGATTTTTATACTTTCATCAAGGCATAACAATGAATATGTTTCAGTAATTCACCAGATCTCACCTGAAACAACTTATAAAAAACGTGTTTGGACTGCTTTTAAAGCAGTCCGAACACATGCCGTTATCACTCAACATCCTTTTACTGTCCAACTTCAAACTCACAGAACCAACTTTTCTTCTTCCTCATTTATACATTCAACTTCTCTTTTCTGGAACAACTTTCCCTCTTACATATTTCCTGATAACTATATCTACAGAAGTTCAAGTCTAATGTCAACAAATATCTTCTTTCATCTTCTCAACCTCCAACCCATGCACAGTACTAAGTACTATAGGTTCTAATACCTCTCGTGTTTGGGATTTTCATTAAAAAAATAATGAAATAATTAAATTATGAAATAACAAGGACATGGGTATATTCAAAAAATTACATAAATATGAATGTATAAACAATAATAATAATTAATAAATAATAATTATATTAAAGTAGGTTGAATGAATAGGTACGTGAGTTGTAATATCAGTCTCATCAAAAAAACTAGATGTACTATAAGAAAAATAAAAACAGATTTGGAATCAGTGGCCAAAGATCCATGTAGTTCAAAGTTTTTTTTTCTGATGAAAAATGCTTGTTGACTTATGTTATTAAATGATTAGCACATTCTTGACTTACCACTTATATAAATGCTTTTAATTCGAACAGGATTGGGCTTTCTACCATTAGAATCTGCAATTGTCAGACCTACAGTTTTCCAATATAGAACATTTAACCCTGCTCGCAATGGTACCTAAAATATAATACAAAGACAACAATCAGATTTTCAATTTTATATTAAAATAGTGGACTACACAGTAAAAGTGCGCCACAAACAGAGGTTATGTGGTCCAGAAAAATTATACATTAATAGCCAAAATATAAATTTATCATTTGTATTCTGGTTATTAATAAAACAGGCCTCTTTTAATAGTAAACCTCTTTTATCACTCTATGGAGCAGTTTTACTAGCAATATTACCACAAGCAAATGCATAATCAGAAAAAAAAAAAGTAAAAATATAACTCATCAACAAATCTTTTCCCTAAACTATAACACAGACATGCTCTTTAATGAAAATAAAATTACTTGTTTTCTTCTTGCCGATTCCTCCCCCCCTCCCTCCCTCCCTCCCTCCCTCCCTCTCTCTCTCTCTCTCTCTCTCTCTCTCTCTCTCTCTCTCTCTCTCTCTCTCAGGGTAACTCGGAAATTACTTTTGGCTGGTGAAGCATAAGCCTCAGGCTTCCTTGCACCATATGGCAAAAAATAATAATTCTAATGTGTAGGTCTGACAGTATTATAAAAATGAAATGAGAAACAAGAAATTGAATAGAAATAAGGAATGCATGGAGTGAAAGGAAGCATTAGTATTACAATGTTGATATTAAAGCAAACATCCAATTTCAACTTTAACAAACTTCCAAACACAAACACATTCACTGGTAATTTATAATCAACAAAATGCTGTCCAAAAGTTAATAAACTTCATGAAATTTGGTATTTGTTACTCCTTAAAATTTTATAATAGAAGTCCAACTATACCAGACATAAGTGCTGGCATATTCAGCCATAACAGCTGGATGATACTGATATTCAAAAGGGCTCTTTTTAGATTGAACAACACAGACTAAATACAGTTACTTTTTGGAACATTTATAAGAAATGGGAAATAGCTCAACAGGTCATACTAATCTTCATGAAAAACATGATTATTTCTAATTGTAAGATCTTCATGATCTTACAATTAGAAATAATCCTTTAAGCCTTAAGAGGAGGAGGACAGTACATGGTTGCTGGTGCAACAACAATAAAGCTTGCAACAGTTGTGTAAAAAAAAAAAAAAAAGGGTTATTAATCAATCCAGTCTTGATTTTGAAAAGGCTAAGAGTAGGAAACTTGCTTCTTATTCTATCTTACTGGTAGTCAAGCCTTCTGGTCTCAACTTCTGCCCTTCAATACTCTCATCTACAACCTAATGGTTCTCTTGGTTTGGTTTGGTTTTGTTTTGGCTTTTATGGCACATGAGCAACTAAGGCCATGATGCACCAAGTCCAGATGGTTCTCTTGTATCCTCAGCTAAAGCTAAACCTTACTTATTCGCATCCTACTTTTTCTCTAACTCTTACAGTGCCAATCTAGGTAAATCACTGCCTATCATACCAAATCCACTCCCTTAAATGTCTCCATTGGCTTTCTGACCCAAGGATATTAGAGGAATTCGGAAAAATCTTGATGCCAAGAAGTCTCTGAGTGTTGACGGTATTATTCCCCACTTGTTCTCAAACTAGTGCTCCAGAGCTTGCTCCTGGTTGTGCTGCTTTTTTTCAATCTTTTATTCCACTAACATTCTTCCATCTGCATGGAAATTTGCTCATATCCAGCCAATTCCTGAAAGGAGTAACAAACCCTCTTCCTTTCCTTCCAATTATTATCCTATTATACTTACCTCAACTCTTTCTAAAGTAATGTAAAAATTCATCAATTACAATCATTAAAATCCAATTCTTACACTTTCTTGAAACCTTCTACCTGATCGATGCATTCTGTCAATGTCAATCTACTGGTGATATCATGGCTCATGTTACTCATTTTTGGACAAATTCTATGGAAAAATTCAGTGAAACTCAAGTTGTTCTTGATATTTCCCAGGTTTTTTATTGTGGTTGCCATAAATGCCTTCTAAACATGAGTTAATTAAATGTGAAATAACTAATTAAACCATATGAAATCTGTTATCAAGTGAATTTTATTGAGTAAGTTAAGTGTCATTATTATTATTAAGTTAAACTCCTGCACAATAGAACAACTTAATAATTAGTTATATTTCTGTATTTCATGTTGCATCATGTCATCACACCTAAAGATGGAGATATTAATGAAACCAAAACTACATTAAGTTGGTTTTAAATCTGAAAAATGCAGAGAAGTGAATAAAGATTGGGAGAAGAGAGTACAACATTGTATACCTGCAGATACAACCTTCAAGTTGTTCAGTGCACATTTCTGCTTGCAAATGTTAGGGAAAGGAACCCATTGCAGACAGACTTGCCCAGGACCAGATCAGCTCAGGAGCAAATCAGTCTTTGGAGAGGGAAACTTATTTATTAAGTATTAAGCATTAATTATTTATTAAGTAACTTAAGTATTTGGTTTCCTTCCACAAGTTGGTCCCCCCCCCTTTTTTTTTTTCACAGAAGAAAGGGAACCCCTTTTAGCTGCCTTTCCCATTTTCATCACATTAGCATATGTGTAAAGTGCCTACTGTCTTCACCATGTTCATCTATTCAGCCATCAGCATTTAACAACATCAACAATATCCAAGAAGTCATTACTCTTTTGGGGAGCTTTTTTTTTGTCATGTTTACTAAACATATATGAATCAAGAATTATTACTATCTCCTTATTATATTAATCATAGCAAAAATATGATGTATGTGTTATATTTTGATTGTTATTAAAATTCAGGAGGAAATAATCGAAAAATATTAACTGCATAGTATGATCTGAGGTATGTGTTGCTATTTGTTTATTTTATTAAATCCCACAGAAGATCTGAAATACATGTTGCATTTCAATTTTTATTAAAAATCCAGAAGAAAATAAGTAAAATACTAAAAATGTTGAGTGAATATTACATTGTGAGGTATGTGCAGTGAAGTTAAAACAATTACTTTTATATATTATTTAGTTAATAAATTAGTAATTAATTGGATAATTATTTAATTAATTTTTACTTCTATTAATCACAGAAAATTAAAATATTCAATTAATTTAAGAAATAAAAATCAAATATGCCTGAAATGTAACAGTGCATATGTTACCTAACTTGTCTTACAGAAAAAAGGAAGCCAACTCTTGGAAGGAAAACCAAGTTTCTCCTCTCCAACCACCCTTTTGGGTTTCTTTCCCTAATGTTTGCACATTGATCAACTCATAAAATGGACCTATGGGTATAAAATACTGCATCCTTCTCCATAGCTTTATACACTTCCTGCATTTTTTTCATCTCAATACTTTTAAAACAAACAGTGCAATTTTGGTTCATATTAATATCACAGTTCTTAGGCCTGTTGGCAGGATTCAATATAGAACGGGACTGAGAAATTGTGCCAATTATTAAGGAATTCTCTTATGCAGGAGTTTAACTTTCTTAATGTAATACTTTTTTACACAATAAAATTCACTTTATAAAAACAATAATATAATACTTTTTTACACAATAAAATTCACTTTATAAAAACAATAATATAATACTTTTTTACACAATAAAATTCAAATATGCATAAAAACAATCACATGGTTTAATTTTTGTCATTAACACTAATTAATTAGTATTAGTCATACAGTGCAAGAGATCCACAGGCTTTTGCTGCACTAGTAAAAAAATTTCAAGTAAATTAAATTAAATGTATAAATAAACAAAAATAAATATATAAAAAATAGCTAAGGTAAAGAAAGCCAACATAAGAACGACAAGAAACATCGGATAACTTACATGGAAAATTAGTTTACCAACACACACCGGACTCTAGCGCTGCTCACTCGGTAAACAGATGGTAGGTGTTATCGGTCTGGAGCCAAAATCAAGAAGGATATATTGATTGACAAGTAGGTGTGGCAAATGATGAATTGTTGGTGGTGGTGCGACAGATAACAAGCTACTGTGTAGTTATTGGTTGGCATTATAATGTGTATTTATGAGTAAAGAATGGTGCATAATAGTTTTTGATGAACGGTAAACAGGTAATAGTAGCAATGAATCTTTTAAAGATGGAAGAAATTTGTAAGGAAAATAAAACGTTGGTTGATTTTTTGATGAAAACTAAATTAATAAAAGTTTCATTCTGTTCATTTTTATGTTCTTCATTATGTTTTTTTCTCATTATTAAAAGCAGATTTTTGGAGTTCATGAGTGTTTTTACTATACTGTTGATTTAGGTTTGGTTACGAAAAAAAGGAAAAGGTTTCTTTATTTTTCGTTATATTTCATAACTTGACCTTAAAAATAAAAGTACAGTAATAAAAAATTAATATTTTGTTAATAAGCAATTTATGCACTAGTCCACCCACAATTCTAAAGAAATAAGGTTAGGTTAGCCCCTCCATTTTGGGGGGGTTCAAGCTACCATGGGATTCGTGGAGGTAACCTGACCTTTTTTCACCATTAGGGCAAGTTACCATTAATGCTTCTGAGTGCTACTAAAGTGATACTAAACTGATGTTATCGTGTGTTGCGTTCGTGCACCAATCATCATTTGCCACACCTACCTGTCAATCAATATATCGGTCTCGACTTTGCTCCAGACTGATAACACCTACCGTCTGTTTACCAAGCGAGCAGCGTCAGAGTGCTGTATCGGGAAACTAATTTTCCGCGTAAATTATCCGTTTTTTATTGTTCTTGTGTTGGCTTTCTTTACCTTCGGCAAAAAAATAAATTCATTATGTTGCATCCTTCTGTCAACACCTAAAACATGCTTCCATCTTATGGTTTGCCTTCTGCTTTTTCAATCAGGTAGTCAGTTTTCTCCTTGCTCACTACAGACATTGGCAAATGGCTCTCCATCTTCCAACTTATTAATTAACACCAGTGTTCTTCAAGTCTCAGGTTTTTCCCCCCAATCTTTTCTTCTTGTATATTAATGGCTTTCTTCCACTGGCTGGAAATCCTATCCATAGTTTTACTGATGACAGCACACTACAATCTTTCCTCCATTTTGAGACACCTTGTTCTTTACAGACATTTTCAACTTCTCAAATATCCACCACCAGTTCGTTAAGTGCCGATTTCCATATAATTCTTCAGTGGAGCAAATAAAATTTACTTCAATCCTAAAACAACATTCCTGTGCTATTTATCACAAAAAGAAGTCTTCTGCACCTGTGCTCATTTTCAATAACACTCAGATTTCTAGACAGGAATACATATCTATATTAGAGGTAATCGGATTCCAAATCTCTCTTGGCATAAGCACATCACAGATATAGCTCCCTCATCAAAAAACTTAGATATTCTTTATTGCTCTTGGTGTTACTTTTTTTACAGATACTTCCTCTATACAAATCTCAAATTCATTCTACCACAGAATATTGTACACCACATCTGGAGTGGTTCCCCAGAATCTCAAGCTCCCAGATGGCAGTCCTGTTAATTAATGACCAATCTCTTACAGGTTTTCCCCACTCTGTTACATGACATTCAGTTTCTGTTGCATGCTTTTCAATATCTATTGAAAGCATCTGAAGACAGTCATGCAATTCCACTCATCTTCAAATATGTATATCAACAAGTCAGCATCCATTTGTTATCCAACTCCAAACAGACAGAACTAACTTTTCCTCATTATCATTTATCTTCTACTTCTGTTCTTCTGAACAACCTTCCTGCATGCATATTTCTCAAAAATTACAATCTACAAAAATTCTGGAATAATGTCAACTAGCAGCTTCTTTCTTTTCAGCCATTCACCTATTCAAAATACTAAAGGAAAAAAAAAATTTATTGGGTTACTAGTTTATCATTATTAACATAAAACTACCACAAATACAACTACTTAACAATTGACAATGAAATTGGATTTCATGTTAAATCCTGTTGTCAGGTCCAATCAAGAAAGAACAAATGTTCAAATAAGTGTACAAGGAAGAAAACCATATTATTATAGCTTGATGATAGTATTCAAAGAAACATTGTTAACAGGAGAGACTGCTTCTACAGGGATACGATACACTTAAATAGAAAGGGTGCAAGAATGTTTGCTGATGCTATAGAGGCAGTGTTAGGTGGGTCGAAAAACTGCTAGATTGGGAGGGATACAAGGACTAATAGATAAACAGTAGCCACTGGCAGAGGTGAAAGTGATTCTTGCACTGCTTCTATTGGAATGAGCAGCAGCTTGGAAAATAAGATGCAGGATATTTCAGAGACTGCTGGGAGTCATTGGGGTACAAGTAAACACATGGGTGTGTTAGGGTAGCTAAGAATAGGAACAGGTGCATGTATACTTGCATGTGCACCAATGCTAGGAGTTTGGTAAATAAATTTGATGAATTTGAGGTATTGCTCAAAGCATCAAAGGCGGATATTGTTGGGATATCAGAGACATGATGTCACACAGATATAAGGAATGCAGAACTGGAATTTGGGGAGTACAACGTCTACAGAAAGGATAGACAGGATAGGAAGGGGGAAGGGGTTATGCTATTAGTTAAGAAACACATAAAATCCAAGGAAGCGAAGCCAATCGACATCGCTGGACAGTGCAGTGTCAAGTCAGTTTGGTGTGACATAAGCATTGGGAGATCAAAATTGAGAGTAGGAGTGTGCTATAGGCCTAATGACTCAGATGAGTATAATAAGAAACTGTACAGGGAAATAGAGTGGGCCAGTAAATCAGAGAGTCTTATAATGGGGAATTTTAATTTCCCAGATATTGACTGGAATTTGTGAGTTGGTCACTCACACACTAGCAAGGCTTTTGTGGATTTATTGGATGATTGTTTTCTAAATCAGCATGTTCGGGAGGCAGCTAGAGGGAGCAATACTCTTGATTTCATTATCAGTAGTGATTCTTCATGCATTAAGAATCTGCCGATACAGGTGGCAGTGATCACAGTGTGCTGAAGTTGGATTTACTCAAGGAGGTAACTACCATCAGGGGTAAAGGGAAGGGTTATTGATTTTGTAAAGGCGACTACGATGGGCTGAGACAGTATTTAAGTTCTATACAGTGGGACCAACTGATGATGTTACCAACAGCAAACTCAAAATGGGAAGCATTCAAAGAACTTATCTTGGAAGCTACTAGGCTTTACATACCAACTAAGAAATAGTGTTCAAGGTTCAGGCCTAAATGGATGTCAGATGAACTAATGAGACATATGGCAGAGAAGAAAAATTCATGGGATACATATAAATTAACATGTGACACAGAAGCCTATGATAGATATAAGTTGATCTGTAATCAAGTTACAAAGGAGGTTAGGCAGGTGAAGGCAGATTACGAGAAATCTTTGGCAAGGGATGCAAAAAAAAAACAGCAAAGAGTTCTTTACTTATGTAAACTCTAGAAGGAAGGGGATGAATCAGATTGGTCCACTTGATATCGATCGTTTAACTGTTCATGATCCTGCTCAGGTAGCTAACAAACTAAATCAATATTTTGCATCTACATTCACACATGAGGAGTTATTCAGGAAGGGGAATGCCATAGTTGAAGTAAACACTGGCAGCGAGCTAGATGATATTGTAATAATTGACAGTAAAGTGGAGGAGAAATTGTGGAAGATAAATACAAGAAAGGCACCTGGGGTCGATGGAATCTATCCAGTTATATTAAAGGAGGCAGCAGCAAAGGAAGTAAGCAATCCGTTAGCCATAATTATGAGAGCTTCTTTGGACTCAGGGGAGGTACCCATGGACTGAAGATGTGCAAATGTGACCCCAATTCACAAAGGAGGATCAAAGGGCAACACAAGTAATTATAGATCTGTGAGTTTAACTTCTGTTCCAGGGAAATTAATAGTGGCACTAGTTAAAGAAGCACTGTGGGATCATTTAGACAAGATTTCAGTTATAGCTCAGACACAGCATGGTTTTGTTAAGGGAAGGACTTGCCTGACCAGTTTGATTGGATACTATGATGTAGTCAGAAAAGAATTGGATGCAGGGAATAACTTTGATATTATATATTTGGATCTTAGAAAGGCTTTTGATACTGTTGCACATGGAAGACTGCTGCACAAATTGGAGCAGTATGGCAGTGGTGGCAAATTGTTGCTATGGATAAAGGGATGGTTGAGTGGCAGAAGACAGAGAGTGGTAATTAATGGACACTGCTCATCGTGGACTAATTTTATTAGTGGAGTCCCTGAGGGTTCAGTGTTGCGTCCATTGTTGTTTTCTGTATTTATAAATAATATTGATGATGGTATATCAAGCTTAATGTCCAAGTTTGCAGAAGATACAAAGGTTGGCAGGGTTGTTAAGGACGCTACTGACGCTATGCTGCTGCAACAGGATCTGGAAAGGTTGAGCAGATGGGCTGAGAGGTGGCAAATGAAGTTTAACATTGACAAATGTAAAGTACTACATATGGGAAACAGCAACCCCAGAGCAACGTTTCAAATCTGTGGTACTACACTGACAGTGGTAGAGAATGAAAAGAACCTGGGGGTAATTGTGCAGGCAGATATGAAGTTCTCTGAGCAGTGCAGACAGGTTGCAAGAGTAGCTCATGGTGTCTTATCAATGATATACAGGAATTTTTCTAGAAGGGATAGGGAGGTGATTATTCCCTTGTATAAGGCAGTGGTCTGGCTGCACCTTGAGTACAGGTCTGGAGGCCTCATTTCAAGAAGGATGTAGAGCTGCTGGAACGAGTACAGAGAAGGGCAACAAGGTTAGTGAACGGAACGAAGGGGTGCTCTTAAGAAAGGCTTAAGTTTTGCAAATCACAGTGTCTGGAAACTAGGCACCGGCGAGGTGATCTGATAGAGGTTTACAAAGCCTTGAATGGTTTGAGCATGGTCAATGCTGATGGGATACTGCCTCTTGCTCAGAATAATCAACTGAGAGGGCATAAATTCAAATTGAGGAAAGACAGATGTAGGATAGATGTGCGGAAATTTGCCTTTAGCCAGCGGGTAGTTTGTTGGTGGAACAGACTTTCATCCCTTGTTGTGGAAGTTGATAGCCTAAATAAGTTTAAGGCTCAGCTGGACAGGTATTTCGAATGAACAGAGGGGTGAAGTGGAAGTGGGGTTTTTTTTGGCTGATGCTGCATAAGCTTGCTTTCTTGCATCATATGCCTCTACTAATGCTAATGACAGAGAGTGGTAATCAATGTACACGGCTCTTCACAGACTAATGTTATTAGTGGACTCCACTAGGGTAGTATTGGGCCTATTGTTGTTTTCTATATTTATTAATGATATTGATGAAGATATATCAGGCTTAATGTCCAAGTTTGCAGATGATACAAAGATTGGCGTGGTAGTTAATGACAGTAATGACAGTATGCTACTACAATAGGATCTAGAAAAGTTAGGCAATTGGGCTGAGAAATGGCAATTGAAGTTTAACATTGATAAATGCAAAGTACTGCATATGGGTAGCAGTAACCCCAGAGTAATGTACCAACTGTGTGGTACTACACTCAGGGTAGTGTAAAATGAAAAAGACTTGGGGGTAATTGTGCAGTCAGATATGAAGTTCTCCGATAAATGCAGACAGGCTGCCAGGACAGCTCATGGGGTTTTGTGAATGATATACAGCAATTTTGTTAGCGGGGATAAGGAGGTGATTATGCCACTGTATAATGCAATGGTCAGGCCACATCTTGAGTACTGCATACAGGTCTGGAGGCCTCATTTTAGGAAGGATGTAGAGCTGCAGGAATAAGTACAGAGAAGGGCAATGAGATTGATGAGGGGAACAAAGCATTGCTCTTACCAAGAAAGGCTTAAGTTCTGCAAAATTATGGTGTCTGGAGACTAGGCACCTGTGAAGTGATCACATTGAGGTGTTTAATGTGATCACTTTAAGGCTTTTAAGGCTTTGAATGGATTGAGCAAGATCAATGCTGATGGGTTCTTCCTCTTGTTCAGACTATACTCATGAGGGGACACAAATTGAAATTGAGGAAGGACGGTTGCAGAATAGATGTGCAGAAGTTTGCCATTAACCAATAGGTGGTTGATTGTTGGAACACAAGTTGATAGTTTAAATAAATTCAATGAAGAACTTGACAAATTATTGGAAGGAATGAATAAGTGAAATGGGAATGCTTGCTTTCTTATATCATTTGCCACTTCTAATGCTAATAAAAGGAAGAAATCAAGAATAGCTCTTAAAATAAGTCTAAGTTAGAGAAATATTGGAACAAAATATTTCCATATTATTCTCCCTGTTTAATAAAGCTAAACGTTAACTGTTTTTGTAAAATATGAGCTATTACAGAAGTATTTTAATTAATGTATTTTAAGCTGTTATTAATTGTAAGTGATAATTGTGAACTTTTATTATTATTTTATTAGTAGTAGAAGCAGTAGCAATGATGCAAGAAAGCAATGTTATACAGCATCAACCAAAAAAAAAAAAACTTTGAATATCATGTGTTTATCACCTCTAATAGTTTGTCTAGTTCTTCCTTCAATTTATTCAAACTACCCATTTCAACAATATCAGATATGAGTTTGTTCCAATAATCAAATCCCTACTAGCTGAAGGCAAACTTCTCATCTGTCCTACCACCATCCTACCTCAATTTGAATTTATATTTCTTCATGTGTGTAGTCTGAGCAAGAGGAAGAATTGCACATTAAGTGGAATAACACAACAAGGAACAATTCTTCAGACACATTAAGGGCAACAGATTTACATGTTATCTCATTTCTGAACCTGGCCAATAGATGGAACTACACTTGGCATAATTTTTTTTTTGTTTACATCATCCCAGAACCCTTTACTTTGAGTTAATTAAAGTACAGACATCTTTGTTTTAAACCACTGAAAATATACAAAACTGCCTTATATATATCCATTGTTAATTAGGTAGTTTGTCTCTCAAAAATTTAAAAACATTTTTTGATTGGCTTACAGAGTAGTGTCATTCTTCCCTAAAATTAATGAATATTATGCTCAAAAAGGGGAAAAGTAAGATTCTGAAACACTCATAAGTTATGAATTTATGCTAAAAAAAAGCTAAATATGTGTTTTCATTATTTGGTTATTAAAATTTTTTTACTTCCAATATATTGCCAAAGTTATTTAATGTCTTAGAAATGGCTTTTTTTATTTATTTAAGTCTAGTGTCTAACTGGACTAACTAAAATGATTATAATCCACTTACTGTCACTATCTTCCATTTTCCTTCTTCTGTTGTTTGAGGCCATTTAAATTTCTTTGCCTCCTCAATAGTCTGACACTGGTCATTTTGAGCCTATCAAAAATTGACAGATATTTTATATATAATAATGTGTCTGTAACAGCAATAACTAAGAGACAATATTTAAAAATACATTATAGCTGTATCACAGCTATAATGTATTTAGCCTGTAATACAGTTCAAAAACAGAGCAATACAAACTGCTCTTTTTTATTTTATTTTATTTTTTGAATGGTCAATAATATTTAAAAGAGCATTATGGCATATCATAGATATGAATTGTATTTTAGCCTGTAATACAATTAAATATATAATCTGGAATTCTAATTCAATATTTGAATTAGAATTCCAGGACTTTTCCATGAAAATTTTTTAGGTTCCTCTAAAATTCTGGATGACGGTTCATAAGCAGAAAATTTTTAACACAAGTATAAACAAAATACAGTAAAACCTCCCTAAGACAACCATCTCACATTCTGACAAAAATCGGTTGTTTTGGCAGGAGGTATTGCTATATTATATTTCTTGAAGTAATTGATTTTTATTTTGGAGATGACAAAAATTGTGTACAGGAACATTTATTTTTTAAATATTATAAGCAATAAGTAAGGAATCAATAAGTTAAATATTGTCAAGAATTACTATTTATTTATGCAACTGCACTTATAACATTAAAAAGTGATTGGAATAATTTAAAGTCATTGATTAAAATAATATTATATTTATAAATTTAACAAAGCCTCATTTCTTAATTTCATTGTTAAAGCCTTTAATCCATCAATGGCTGTTAAATTTTCACTCAATGACATTACTGTTTACTCCTTGTCTCATTATCACTATACTTTTCCTCTTGTCTACTACAATCTAGTTATATATCTTGGCAGTTGAAAAGTTTTTCTTCCAATTTTCAAGATCATCATCACATGTCAATACATTGTTCTCAAAAGTTAAATTTACTTGAAAATTTGCCACTTCTAGCCACACTAATTCCTTTTCAAAGGATGATATTTCTTGTACATCATTTTCTGTATTTCCCATATTAATTCAAAATTTTCACAGTATCTTTTGAAACTGCTTGCAACCCCAGGGACTCACATCTGATGAGTATGGGCTTGACAAACTCAGGGTCCTGAGCTGGTTATCATCATTCTTCTCTTTCTTGCTTTCTTGGTGATTCTTATCTCTCTCTCTCTCTCTCTCTCTCTCTCTCTCTCTCTCTCTCTCTCTCTCTCTCTCAGGATTTTTTTTAACGCAGAATTTTTTTTTTTATTTTTGGCTGGTGCAGCATAAGCCTCAGGCTTCCTTGAACCATATGGCTAATAATAATAACCTCTTTGATGTGTTCAACAACATCAGAGAGGTTAATTTGCTTTATCAGTTGTTCTGCAGAGTCCATTTTCACTATTAATGTTGTCAGATACACACAATTATGACCAAGTACTGGCCACACGCATAGTTTTGGTGCTCCGTTATTTGTTGTGCCGTTTATTGGTTTCAAGTGTCACAGTTTCATTTATTTTGTGTCCATCAAGTTCCTCTTTTCAAGATGTGTCCATGGACATCAACTTCGTGAAGATCGGCCAAGGTAATCGAAAGTTATGAAAATTTTTATTAGCGTTGATCTCGCCGGGTCACAACGTGATTTTGCATTGCATATTGTTATATTGCCAATTTTGTTAAAGTGAATAGTACAACAAATAATTCCTAAATATTGATGATAGTAATTATCGGGAACAGTAATTGAACAGTTCTACAACCACATGTAACTTTCATAATGAATTTTGGATATTTTGCTAGTTTTCCTTGTTTGACTTTAGTATGCTGGTTAATAAACAAAGGCCTTTGTTCTCAATTTACGCCACGCGGTCAAGCCCTGATTGGTCAAGCCCTGTTTGAGTGACCGTTGCGTGAGTTGGTAGCTACGTACCTCAAGACATCTATATCCAGAATATTTATTGGTACTAAATTTATTAGATTTAAAATATGAATAGAAGTTATTAATTTAATTACATTTAAGATATTGAGAACATGTATATATATATATATATATATAATAATATGCGCAGTGCCGCGCTCCCAATGGCTCCCCAGGACGAACAATAAACCAAGCTCGTCATCCAGTATTCTTCATATCTAGGGGTTAAGACTTCCCCCCCTCCCACTCGCAAGACTCTGAACTAAACACTGCACCCCAGCAGCAAAGAAACTGCCCCTCAGACCCTTTCATCCCGCAGATTTCATCCTGCTGCAAAAAATTATTTTGGCACCATTATCCAATTCTGGGTATGGGAACACAAGACCTGGAGGAGATGCCAGACAGTCAACAAGGCCAGCCAGAGGGTTCCCAGACATCTACCGACAAGCGAGCGGTGAAACCCAGCCTGGACAAACCAGAAGAACAAGACGAAACCAGACAAGACACCACCTGCAAGAGGAGAAACAAGAGGTACAATATTGAAAAACCAGACCGGGAAATGAGGAGCAATAGTGAAGCAAGAGATCGACAGGAGCCAAGCAAAAACACAGAAGAGCAAAAACAAGGGGAAAAAATCTCCCCCCCGGATCTCCCATTGCCACAGGGAACAGTCCTTGAGCAAGTGCTCACCCTGCGAGCCACTCTAGAAAATATAATGAGAGATAACAGTAGCAGAATTTCTTCAACCTTAAGAGCAGACATAGTCCTTCAATGGACTAAATTAGAAACAATCCTCCTGCAAACAAATGTGGAGCACCAGAGGGCGCTTGCAGCTCTAGAAGCATATAAAGATGCTGATGGTGGCAAACAAATGCTACAGCGCGCCCCATCATATGCCCAAGCGCTGAGGCATACCCCAAGTGAGAGGGAAAAAACCAGTGAATTACAAGTGCCAAAGAAGAAAGTACTCACAAAAACTCCAAATATAGTGATACTGAGACCTACCGGGGACAGCAACCAATCAAGTGAGCAAATCAAACAAAAAGTCATAGATAATATGAAGGAAGACTTTCAAAACACCAGGATAAAGTCTATCCGCAAAACCAGGAACCCAGGGATCGTGATTGAGACTGAGAGCGAGAAGGAGATAGAAGAAATAAAAGCAAATGAGAAAATAACCACATTAGGGCTAAAGGCAGAATTACCGAAAAAGAAAGGCCCAACTATACTAATATTTGATGTAGAGTATGACATGGATCCGCAGCAATTAACCAACGAGATTTATAGAAAGAACTTACAGAGCCACTTCCCAGAGTTGGAACCCTCTGAGCTGATTTTTCCAAAGTTCAAAATAAAAGCAAAGAACGGGATGGGAGTAAATTGGACGGTGGAACTGGCGCCATCTGCTTGGCAAATCTTAAGCACCCAAAACAGAATATATATAGAATGGAGCAGCCTGAGATACAGGGAACATATATCCATACCCAAGTGCTTTCGCTGCTGCAGATATGGCCACACCACTCATACTTGCACACAAAGAGAGCCGACCTGCGGCCACTGCTCTGGCAAAGGGCATGAGTACAATACCTGCCCCAACAAAACCGACGCACCAACCTGCGCAAACTGTAAGAGTCTGAAACTGGAGCACTCACACTCCATCCGCGATACTGGGTGTCCGACATACCAAAAAATCAAGAGTTCCTACCAACAGAGAATAGATTATGGCCACACACCATAAACAATTCAACTCCAGCGTTCTCACATTCCACCAGCTCAATGCACAGCGTGCCAGAGCGGTGGCGGAGCAAGTCCGACTAAAAGCTGACGATGAAAATGCTGACATCCTCATAATATTGGAACCGTACACGCACCAAAAGCAAGTACGGGGGTATCCTATTAAATACAAAATTGTGCAGTACACAGATGAAACCCCATGGGCAACTGTGATAATCAGGAACCCCTATATCACGGTCACAAAAATCCCACAATTCTGCACACCATGGGCAGCATGTGCCCACCTTGTCACCTCTCTGGGAAGTCTTTATGTGGTTGCTCTATACTGCAGGCCAGGGGCAGAAATCGACTATGCGATAACATACCTGGAGAATCTTCAAACTGCACTAAGCGGACACAAGATAATAGTGGGGGCAGACGTCAACTGCAGATCCCCCCTCTGGCACAGTACCACGCCTGAAAGAAGAGGCTCAACAAATGGGCAAAGGCTCGAGGAGCACCTGGCCAACTCCATATTTGTTGTTAAAAACCAACCCTTCTGCCTCCCGACCTTCTGCAACACCTTATGGGAAGCAGAGATTGACATAACATTAGCCACAAGAAACATAGACACCCACATCACAAATTGGACGGTTAGAAATGCCTGGACGACCTCGGACCATCGTACAATAACCTTCACATTAGAAAGGAACTTGACAAGAACAGCTGCCGACAGGCACACGCTAAATAGATTCGCCCTAAGCAAGGCAAACTGGGACACCTTCCGAGAGACTCTACGCACAGCAGGCCAGCAATACCTACACACACTGAGGGAGCAGGAATGCGGGAGCGAAAACCCGGAACGACTCCAGAAAGATTTAACAAAAATAATAACAGAAGCAGCAGAGAAAGCCATGAAGAGAAGAATCCCCATTGCAGGGGCCACGCCCTGGTGGACTCCAGAGCTCACACGAATGAGGAAAATAGTTCAACACAGAAGGAAACAATTTCAGAGGGCTAGGAGGAATTGGCCGCAACAAGAAGTCACTGAACTCAGGAACCAATATAGAATCGCTAGAAATTGTTATACTGAACAGATAAAGAAAAATAAAAGAGAATCATGGGAGAGGTTGGTACAAGGGTCAGGAAACAGCAACCCCTGGGGGGTGGTATACAAAATTACCACTCACAAACTCCCCAGGGGGGAAGTCGTGACAGCCACCAAAACAGCACAAGGAAATTTAACCATAACCTGGGAGGAGTCGATTGGGAACATCCTGGACAACATCCTTCAGGAGCTGCCAACAACACTAACAGATGAGCAGCAGGCTATCTGCCAAGCAAACAATTCCTATAATAATGACCAAATAGAAACCCCCTTCACCTTAGAAGAAATTCAGGATGCAGCAAGCCGCGCGAAAAATAAGAAATGCCCTGGATTGGACCTAATTGAACCGGAGATGGCAAAAGAAGCAACGGAACATATACCTGAATTACTGCTAAAACTATTCAATTGCTGCCTGGAAGCAGGTAAATTTCCACTACAGTGGAAAAAAGCAAATTTAAAACTGATCCTAAAAAACCCAACAAAGCCACCAGAGACACCTAGTTCCTACAGACCCATAGCCCTGCTACCAACCCTCAGTAAAATATTCGAACGGCTGCTACATACAAGAATCACAAGGCATTATGATGAAGCAAATCCTAACATGACAAAGCAATACGGATTTACTCCTGGCAAATCCACTATCGAAGCAATACAGAACCTCCTCTCTAGAGTCGCCCATTGTAAAAGGAAATACTTCCTCGTCATCGCAGTGGATTTCGCTGGGGCGTTCGACACCCTCTGGTGGCCGAGCGTCTTGGCGAGACTCAGAGCTGCCAACCTTCCATTGAATCTTTATTATTGCATGAAGGATTACCTGGCTGATAGAGCAGTGCAAGTTACCACACCATATAAATGCCTCAGTCGCCCAGTCCACAGGGGCTGCCCCCAGGGTTCTGTCCTGGGGCCGCTCCTGTGGAACTTTGTCCTGGACGAATTCCTCGCCATGGATCTGGGTGGTGTGGAGGCCCAGGCCTATGCAGATGACTTGATCTTGACCATCGAGGCTGACAGCAGATCCTCCTTAGAAATCCAAGCAAATGATGCCCTGCAAAAGCTGCTAGATTGGACGAAGCTACACTTGCTCAAACTAGCACCCGACAAGACAAATTCGGTGCTGCTAAAAGGTACGTTAGACTTAAGGAGACCACCACAAATTAAGATTGAGAACAAAACAGTTAAGCTGTGCGAACAGATTAAATACCTAGGAATAATCTTGGACAGAAAATTAAATTTCAAACCACACCTAGAATATATTAAACAAAAGATAAGAAGATACGCGGCCCTCTTCGCTAGAGTCACTCGCAGGGACTGGGGACTCAGACGTACTACCCTGTCTTTGTACTACAATGCTATCTTCATCCCTGCCATCACATATGGCTCCCCTGTCTGGTACGCGAGGGCGGCACTAGAAGTGAATAAACGGATCCTCGAAACCATTCAGAGGACCATCCTCCTTACCATGTCGAGAGCAACTAGAACAACTAGCACGGCTGCCCTCCAAGTCCTAGTAGGAGTTCTACCCCTGGATCTCGAAGCTACCCGCTGTGGTCTGCTCTACCATCTTGCCAGAAACACATCGGCTACGATGTATGACCTCACCACTGACATCACTAATGACCGCAA
Source organism: Mastigoproctus giganteus (assembly GCF_048544385.1). Lineage (NCBI taxonomy): Eukaryota > Metazoa > Arthropoda > Arachnida > Uropygi > Thelyphonidae > Mastigoproctus > Mastigoproctus giganteus. The sequence goes on from NC_143578.1 coordinate 66,445,382, forward strand.
CTATGAGAAGAGAAGAATCACCGACCACCTCATCCAGATTTGGCAGAGGAGATGGAGCAACACAGAAAAAGGTGCAGTGACCAGAAGATTCCTCCCCACTGTCACCAAGCTGTACCCTAAGGCGCCAGTGTGGTTTCACCCTGGTCGAAATACCACCTTTCTCCTTACAGGACACGGCCCGTTTAAAGCTAAACTTCACCAACTTGGTATCATAAATAACGCGGACTGTCCCTGTGGCAACCCGGAGTCCTGGAGACACTTAATGTTTGAGTGCGATTTGTATGACGACCTGCGACTACAGCTAATAACGTCAATCCAATATATCCCAGACAACCAAGAACCCAGACTGCTAGACACTCAAGAGGACTACAAGGCACTCAGTCAATATGCCCAGGATCTATTTTCTAGAAGGAAAACAATGATAGAAATATACCAAAGGCAACCCAACTAGGAAGAATGCAGGAGGTCAAACAAGTAATAAAAAAAAAAAAAAAAAAAAAAAACACAAGCAATAAACTCACCATACCACAGAAAGACAAGACTTGAGGATGATTTGAATGGCCTACTATCGACCCAAAACTGCACTCCCTTGTGCGGTTTTTTTTTTTTTTTTTTTTTTTTTTTTTTCCGGGGAGCGGGAGGGGAGGGGGTATTTGCTCTTCTCCTCTCCTCGCCTCCCCATATTTTCACTCTGGTGGGGCATGGGCATGCCCCACTGAAAATGTGGGGTCACCTCTCTATCCGACCCCTCTTCTTCCTATTTCATCCCCCCAGTCTTCACCCTCCCCTCCCAACACTTTCTCTTTGACAGCGACTGCCCCACATGTCCAAATTTAAATCACATCAAATTTTGCCCGACCTTTTAGGCTCTCTAGAAATAGTTCTTTCAGCGTAAAATCCCACGCAGCGCTTTCTAAATGCAATTTTACTTAAACTGATAACTCCAACTTAGCGATAACTCCAACCTTTATTTTAGGTCCTCGTCACCGAAATCCCAGGAAAGTAAGTGGCAGGACCTGCCAGAGTATAATTAGTCTCTTGGTACACCCGGCCGGCGTCCCCGTCGCTAGGTATGGTAACGCCGGGTCCCACTGGGGGCCCGGCGGCCAACAGGCCGGATGAACAATGGGCACAACAAACTACATACCACATGACCCATACATTATTTTTAAACCTCTGGCATAGACAGGGTACTGTCACTCGATACAAAGAACATACGCGGAGATGGGAGAAATCCCCGGAGCCGTCAGACCCTCAACATACCTATACCTATACCTACCTATACCTATTAATGTTGTCACCTTTCACCTTCTTCCCACAAATATATCTGCGAGACAAATCCAGGAACTGGTGGACACCAAGCATGCATACTACTTTTCTAATCACAGGACATGGTAGTCTCAACTCCAAACTCCACAAATTAGGCCTAACTCTCTCCCCCCTTTGTCAATGCGGCGAAGAAGAAACAGTGAAACACCTCATACTTGACTGTTACCTCTACACAGATCTGAGACATCCCCTGCTATTGGGGACTAACGTAACTAACGCTGGAGAATTCCCACAACTGATAGCTGGGGCAGAATCGCTCAAACTTCTTTCAGCTTTTGCAGGAAAATTATTCAGGCGAAGGGCGGCCCTCCAGCAGGAAGCACAGAGAGACAGTAGGTAAATGGGAAAATGAAAAGAAGGAATGAAGTGGAAGGGACTCAACAGAACAAGAAAATAGGAAGTAACGCAGAACGGAAGCACAATTATACTGAACTGAATAAGAAGCAAAAGTAAGGACTCAAGAACAAGACATCCCACAGCTTAGGAGCAGCGGAGCACACATAATTGTGATGTAGCTTCCTTGAAATTAGTGACTAACACTGAACATGCCCTAAAGAACTGGGTCGATGTCATAGGCCACATAGTGTCTTCAGTATGTGCGTTTTTTTTTTTTTTTTTTTTATTTATTAGTGAGGACCCTACCTTCATAGGACAGGACCGAGATCTACGAGAAGCTGAGCAATCGAGAATTTCACTTGGTTATAGCCCTACAGGACTGGGTCGAAGCCACTGGCAATAATCATGTTTCCCGTTAACTACCCTGCCACACTGGCTTGTCCGTCCTTCTACTCGCAAAACACACAATGAACTCATCTCCACACACTCTAGGACAGGATTGAGCCCTGCAAGAATGTGTGTCTTGAATGCGGTGCTTCCCCTCAAGATGAAATTAAACCCTGTAGGACGAGCAAAGATAACTGTGAACTGTATAGCTATGATAATTATAAGATATTCTTAACTACCTTAGAACTGTTAAGTTGCTGTTGCGGTAGCGCTGTGGTTAAGGACACTGGTTGTGTCTTCGGCCGTAGTGTTGTTGCGACAGTGGCTGTTTTGCCAAGTATTTATATTGTCAACTGTAAAATTGTAGTAATTACTAACTTAGAAGTGTTCACTTTTGTTCAGGTTTGCTGTGGCTCCGGGGGTGCCGCGGTTGTGGTGCACTGGTTTGTGTCTGTCGCCGCGGCTCCGTCGTGGCTGCCGCAGGTGCATGGAATTGATTGTTACGCTGTGCCCTCTTCTGGCAGGATGGGCCCCTACAAAGGCCAATATTTGGTATAGATCATTGGACAACCTAAACATTGAACATGCTAAACTCACTAGAAACACCCACTACTTTACTGCTCCCCTTAACTAAATCTAAATTCATCCACACGCTATGCTTTAATCTCCTGACGAAACTTAACTTATTTTAAATTATTACCATATTGTATGTAAAACACACTAGAAACATTCACTCCATTAATTGATCCCCACTCAACTAAACCAACTCTATCCACACTTGATGATTTACTCTTTTATTGCTATATTTATCTCTATTTTAATATTATTGTATAAACATATAGAGGTTCAAGAACCTCCTTTTGTGATAACCAGACTCCCTGGAGCGCCTCCACGTGGCTAGGGACGGGAGTCAGGACGCAAGATATATCTGTTCTTGCCTCCTGGCTGCAAAGTCTCCAGGTGCCGGCATACAACACTCAACAAAACAAACACTCAAACAAAAACCTCCCCATACACACACTCGCCGGCTTAAAAAACCTACAAGAATCATTGCGGCAATAGGGGAAACCCTGGAGGCTGCAGTAAACAAAAATACTTTGAATATTAATGTTGTCAGAATCTATTTCCTATAATGCAGTTTACTCATTTGAATGGTACCTTGGTCCAAAGACTGTAGGGCACGCAAAGTATTAGTCAGTATAAATGCAACTGAGCAATTGACCATACAAAAGTTATTTGATGGCATGGTGCATTATCTAAGAAAACTAACACTCTTAATTTCCCTTTTTCTTAATCTCATTAAAGTTTTCTAGCCACTGAGAAAAAATTTTACTACTCACCCAAGCATTTTTATTTGCATGGCATTCAGCGCAGAGTTTGGGCATGTTTATTTTTTTGAAGCAGCATGGTCTTAGTGCACTGTTTTTAATCAATGGTCTTTCTTTTTTGCCTAGTGTATTTGTACACAACAAAATTGTGAGTCTGTTTCACTTTCTCAAAACCATGCATTAAGACCCTTTTAAAGCCAATGATTTTGTGGATAAAGTGTGGTAATTTCAATGGTGCAATTTCATTTACACTGAAAATGTCTTTTGGTTAATATCGCTCAGTCAAACCTGTTAAACTTGAAACCCAGTCCTCAATTGCATCTTTATTATTGGACACACTTTCCCCACAAATAGATTTGAACACAATATTATTTCAATTACAAAACTTTCAAGACACCCATCACTAGCTGTAAAATTATCAATGTTTAGTATAATAGCAAAACACTTTCTTACTTTCTCACTTTGTTTTCCATTTCAATATTTATCAGCAAATTTCTCACACAGGCACCATCGAACCACAAGCGAGTTAAATCGCTGATTTCTTTAAAAGTTTGATGAGTCCCTCGGAGATTTATGTTGGCATTGTCAAACCATTTCTTCTTTATTGCCTTCTTATTTTTTAAAATTACCTGGATCTAAGGCTTGCCACAGTGGTATTTTTCACTCAATCTTCTAGGACATTCCACTTTCAGTGTCTTCTATCACTTTGATTTTTGTCTGTAACCATAATGCATTCACCTTCTTGTTTGTTGACATCTGATGTTTGCTAACCTAGGGCTTAGCCAAAACTGACACAAGTGAGCTAGTGAAGGGCACATGTAATTGCAGTGTAAAAAACGTGAGATTTTATCTTCCATCTGTAAATTGCAAAGTGACATTTTTGTAAACTGCAGCCATCTATAGAATAAACTGAAATGTGCTGTACTGTACATGTACTACTATACTTGTTTTTATTTTATTTCATTTTTTAACTGAAATTAAGAATGTTTCCCAGCAATTTTGGCCCCATGTGAATCAGATCATTATCACCATGTTGAAGGGTAATATGGCATTATATACTATATAAACACTGTTTTTTTTTTTTTTTTTTTTTGAATATACACAACTGCTTTTCTTAGAAAACTTTTAATAGATTGCCAGTACCTATTTTGTATCACTGTTTTGCAATACCACCAATAGCCCCATGATACAGTGTGTAGTTTTACACAGCACTGTGTAAAAGTAATAATAATAGTAAAAGTAAATATAAAAGTAATAATAAAAGTAATAATGAAAGTAACTATATATGAAATAACTAATAATGAAAGTAAGTTGGATTAGTTTTATACAGCACTGCATAAAAGTAATCCAAATCTTCTGTACAATTCCTTAATTCAATTAAAAATGCATACCTCAAAATTAAAGATTATGGCATCATCTGTGTATTGATAAGTATATGAAACAGCACCATTTTTCACCAATTTTACTGAATAGGAAAGAGTAGATGCACACGGTCCTCCATGTGAAGCCACATAATGTCCCTTGGCTTTCCAAGAATAACTGAGCAAAAATTCAGATATTAGAATAATATGAATAAAAATATTTAATAAAAATAACTAAACTGCTGTAATATAAATTTTTAATAATTAATAATAACTGAACCTGAAGTAACTGATTTATCTAAGTATCATATGCCCTAGATAAAAGATGCACACAATTTTTTTTAAAGCATCTTCATTTATAGAATGATGTGCAGTTGTAACTTTTTTGTCAACAAGGATGCAGAACACTTTCAGACACAAGTGCCTTGATCTGCATTACCAATCAGATGTAGGATATGCAAAATCTGATTCCACTGAACATGAAAAAATTCATTTCTTGTGCTGGAAAATCATATGATAATGGATACAAGGGAATGCTGCCAAACTTACTATTGACACAAATGTGTTTTCAAGCTTACTATCAACACAAATGCATTTCCAAACCTACTATCAACACAAATGTGTTTCTGAACTTACTGCTGACTTGACTTCTTGATATATGTTGATATTCCAAATTAAAAATCCTCATATAAGAAAATCAACCCCAGGGGCTCCCATCTGGTGAGTATGGGCTTGGCACACACAGGATCCTAAGCTCGATATCATCATTCTTCTCTTTCTTGATGATTCCCTTCTACTTCTGACTCTCTCTCTCTCTCTCTCTCTCTCTCTCTCTCTCTCTCTCTCTCTCTCTCTCTCTCTCTCGGGGTAATTGAAATTTTTTTTTTTTTGGCTGGTGCATAATAATAATAATAATAATAAGCCAGAGCTTTTAATGTATATGCATTATCCAATTGCAATGGACACATTTTTAGGAATTTTAATTCCTGAAATAGTAAATGGATAAATGTACTTGCTTTTTTATTCTTCAAGAACTATAAAAACTTAACTGTTTTTCATATAACGTGAAAGGTATGTTTTATGTTAGTTTTTTTTTAAGTACAAAATGCTTTTAACCAAGGAAAAGGCAGCTGTGGCCTGTTTATAACAAGCATGGCCAAATGGCACCTAATAGATGCCCAAATTTGTTTTTGATTTCTGAAAAACATTTTTGGTTTTCTGAATTCTGTTTGAGGTTCATTTTGTTTTTACACTAATGTTTGATCTTTTACTAATGGTCTGCAATACTTATTAACTATCATTTTTTATTTTTTAACGAAAAATTTAAAAATGTGTTTTTTTACATAAAACAGACTCTTGATGTTACGGACTTCAATTTTAAGAATTTTGGATTTAATAAATGAAAAAAATTTTACCGGCATCAAAGTCCACTATGGTAAATTATCATGTATCAACCAATAAAATCAATTCAAATAGAAGTATTTTTTTTTATTGTATAACTTTAGTGTTTCCAACATGTACAAAAATTGTGTTCACAGGCTAGCCACTAGATAATCTGCAAGACTGAACCTATTGATAACTCCTCTAGGAGGCATCCAGATCAGCTAGTTTAATCTAGCTTCCTATACTCTTCCCCTTCTATTCTGCTAATCACTCGTGTACACAAAGCACTCATCATTCAAATTTTATTCAAATCTCATTCAAATCTCTCATTGCTTATGTCTGAATAATATATTTCCAATAACCCTAATACGTCCAAATTTGTTGATTGTTGCTTTCTCCTGCTGCCTCTCTAACATGTTACTATATTTATGACTTTTAAGTCATAAATAAATCCAAAAAATTCTGCTGCTAAGTGACCAATCCACAAGTTCCAGTGAATATCTGGAAAGTTAATATAATCCATTATAAGACATGCTGATTTACTAGCCTATTTTGCTTGTCTCTGTACAATAGAAGCTCTCTTATATGGGGTGGATGGGATTTATCCAGTTATATTAAAAGAGGCGGCAAAGCAACTAAGCAAACCCTTAGCCATAATTATGATGTTTGTTATTTGGTTTTTAGGAGCATTAGCAACTAAGGCCATGTTGCCCTGGGGGCTCACATCTGGTGAGTATGGGCTTGGCACACCCAGGGTCCTGAGCTGGATATCATCATTCTTCTCTTTCTTGGTGATTCCCTTTTACTTTTCTCTCTCTATCTCTCTCTTAGGGTAACTTAGGAATTTTTTTTTTTTTTTTTTTTTTGTTTTGGCTGGTGCTGCATAAGCCTCAGGCTTCCATGCACCATATAGCTAATGCTAATAATAATAATAATAATAATAATATAAACATCATTAGACCCAGTCTGGTTGGTTAATAGGAAAAAGTCGGTCAAAGTGGAGAATTATAAAAAAAAGTATACATCATAAGAAATTTAATAATCATGCTTAATAATTTTATTTTCATTTAAAGCATATACATTTACATGAAATCAGTAATTTGCATCTGTTCATATTATGAAATGTGTCATTTTGCGACATAGCTTCTCCAAATTTTTATAAACATCATATCATTGACTGTTGAATCAGTTGTTTAATATAATATAGTAGTGGCAACTGAAGTTTAACATTGACAAATGCAAAGTACTGCATATGGGTAGAAGTAACCCCAGAGAAATGTACCAATCATGTGGTACTACACTTAGGGTGATAGAAATGAAAACGACCTGGGAGTAATTGTGCAGTCAGATATGAAGTTTTCTGAGCAATGCAAACAGGCTGCCAGAGCAGGTCATGGGATATTGTCAATGATATACAGGAATTTTGCTAGTAGGGAAAAGGAGGTGATTATCCCTTTGTATAAGGCAATGGTCAGGCCACGGCTTAAGTACTATGTACAGGTCTGGAGGCCTCATTTTAGGAAGGATGTAGAGTTGCTTGAGGGTGTACAGAGAAGGGAAACAAGATTGGTGAGGAGAACAAAGGGGTCCTCTTACCAAGAGAGGCTTAAGTTCTGCAAATTGCAGCTGCTGAAGACTAGGCACCTGTGAGGTGATCTGATTGAGGTGTATAAGACCTTGAATGGGTTGAGCATGCTGAATTCTGATGGGATTCTTCCACTTGCTCAGATTACGAACCTGAGGGGGCATAAATTCAAATTTAGGGAAGAGAGTTGCCTTTTTATTTGCCTTTAGCCAGTGGGTAACTACCCACTGGCTAAAGGCAAACTACCCACTGGCTATTATTATTATGCACCAGCCAAAAAAAAAAAAATTTCAATTATCCCGAGATTCTGGAACAAATTCAATGGAAGTTGATAGCTTAAATAAATTCAAGAAGAAACTAGACAAACTTTTAGAAGGAATAGATCTGTGAAATTGTTTTTTTTTTTTTTTTTTTTTCTGGCTGATGCTATATAAGCTCATGCACTTTCTTGCATTACATGCCTCTACTACTACTATATAAAGCTATATAACTAGTGTGTTTCTGGCTGCTGAATATGAAAGTTTTGGCCCTGGATTTATTTCATTCTCTTCTACTTATTCTTCATATTTATATCCATCTGTTTCCATTATGGTGTGTATGATTTCTACATTGTCCATAATTTCATTTTCCAACAAATCATCACTGGTCAGTGATGACAAATATTATTGAATCAATTGTTGTATCTCTTCTTGCTATAAATCTTTGGAGCCTTAAATTTAACTATGAATAAATTAATAAAACTATATTCTTTGTTATATTCTTGTAACTCAGGATTTTCATTAGTGTTATCAAACTCTAGTAAAAATTTTTTCCAAAATTTAGTAAATATTGAACTTGGGAATTTGTTCCATGCTAATGCCATATTGTAAACACACTGTTGATATTGATGACTTTTAAGGATTCTATAAGACCTATATTCACATTTTGCATTTTTTTCTGAAACTGAACTTCAAAACTTTCACCTATATCATCTCTTTAGACACTCTAGAGATGCTTGATCCATATCCTGGTGTAAGGACATTACATTTGGTGGTAAAAACATGGCGTTTATGTCCTTTCTTTCAGTTCCTTAGAGAAGGGGAGATAAAACAGAGTATTATCTAGAAAAAGACTAGACTACTAAATTTTCTCCAAAATTTAGTAAATATTGAACTTGGGAATTTGTTCCATGCTAGTGCCATATTGTAAGCACACTGTTGATATTGATGATGATGACGATGATGTTGATATTGATTGAGCAAAAAAACAATTTCACACATCTATTCCTTCTAAAAGTTTGTCCAGTTTCTTCTTGAATTCATTTAAGCTATCAACTTCCACAACAACAGATGGAAGTTTGCTCCAGAATCAACTACCCACTGGCTAAAGGCATCAATATCAACAGTGTGTTTACAATATGGCACTAGCATGGAACAAATTCCCAAGTTCAATATTTACTAAATTTTGGAGAAAATTTAAAGCAGCCATAACGTATTATCTAATATTCATAATTTTGGTTTTTTTTAATTAGGAGCAAGAACTTAATAAACCTTATGAAACAAAATAAATGCAAAATCATTTTAGTTTTTTTTTTTTTTTTTTGAAATCTTTTATAGTTGACTCACCCATGCTCAATTCAACAATAGTGTTTTCTTAGAGACTTACATTTATAAAGTTTTTCCAGAGAATCCAACTTAGAAATTGAAGAAATAATTAGCACTTAAATTTGCATGCAATATTTATTTAAATCACATACTGTAATATAATTACCATCAGGGGTAATTTGTTATTTTGGTTTTCAGGAGCATTAGCAACTAAGGCCATATTGCTCCGGGAATATGTGGTGGTCATTCCCTGACCTTTCTGCATCCTCCGTATTCGGTGGTCACGGGCTCGAACCCCGGTCTAATCAAGAAGTGTGTGCTACACACTGTGGCTCTTGCCCACCTGGCTACGGAGGCGCCTAAGTGGGAAGCATTCAAGGAATTAATCATGGATGCTACTAAAAGTTTCATACCTATTAAGAAATATTGTTCAACGTTTAGGCCTAAATGGTTATCAAATGAACTAATGAGACTCGCGACAGAGAAGAAAAATGCATGGGATGCATATAAATTATCAAGTGACTCAGAAGCCTATGGCAGATATAAACTAGTCTGTAATCAGGTCACAAAGGAGGTTAGGCAGGCGAAGGCAGATTACGAGAAATCTTTGGCAAAAGATGCTAAGAAAAACAGAAAGGATTTCTTTACTTATATAAACGCTAAAAGGAAGGGGATGAATCTGATTGGTCCACTTGAAATCGATGATCCTGCTCAGATAGCAAACAAACTGAATGAGTATTTTGCATTGACATTCACACATGAGGAGTTATTAAGGTTTGAAAATGGCAGAAGGTTATTAAATTGTAGCAGGGTGCTTAATGATTTTGTAATAACTGAGAGCAAAGTGGAGGAGAAATTGTTGAAGTTAAACATAAGAAAGGCATCTGGGGTGGATGGGATCTATCCAGTTATATTAAAGGAGGCGGCAAAGCAACTAAGCAAACCCTTAGCCATAATTATGAGAGCTTCCTTGGACTCAGGGGTGGTACCCATAGACTGGAGATGTGCAAATGTATCCCCAATTCACAAAGGGGGATCGAAGGGTGACACGAGTAATTACAGACCAGTTAGTTTAACTTCTGTTCCGGGTAAAATAATGGAGTCACTGGTAAAAGATGAATTGCAGGATCATCTAGACAAGACTGCAGCAATAATTAAGACACAGCATGGGTTTGTTAAGGGAAAGTCTTGTCTGACAAATTTGATAGGATATTATGATGTGGTTACAAAGGAACTGGATGCAAAAAATAATTTTGATATCATATATTTGGATTTCAGGAAAGCTTTTGACACTGTTGCGCATGGAAGACTATTGTACAAATTGGAGCAGAATGGTATTAAGGGCAAGTTGCTACAATGGATAAAAGGATGGTTGAGTGGGAGAAGACAGAGGATGGTAATTAATGGGTGCTGCTCTTCGTGGACTAATGTTATTAGTGAAGTCGCACAGGGTTCGGTGTTGGGTCCTCTGTTGTTTTGTATATTTGTCAATGATATTGATGAAGGTATATCAGGCTTAGTGTCGAAGTTTGCAGATGATACAAAGGTTGGTAGGGTTGTTAATGACAGTAATGGCAGTGTGCAACAGGACCTAGATAATTTGGGCAGATGGGCTAAGAAGTGGCAACTGAAGTTTAACCTTGACAAATGCAAAGTACTGCATATGGGTAGAAGTAACCCCGAGAAATGTACCAACCGTGTGGTACTACACTTAAGGTGGTAGAAAATGAAAAAGACTTGGGAGTAATTGTGCAGTCAGATATGAAGTTTTCTGAGCAATGCAGACAGGCTGCCAGGGCAGGTCATGGGGTTTTGTCAATGATATATAGGAATTTTGCTAGCAGGGAGAAGGAGGTGATTGTCCCTCTGTATAAGGCAATGGTCAGACCACGCCTTGAGTACTGTGTACAGGTCTGGATGCCTCATTTTAGGAAGGATGTAGATTTACTTTAGCGTGTACAGAGAAGGGCAACAAGATTGGTGAAGGGAATGAAGGGATTCTTTTAACAAGAGAGGCTTAAGTTCTGCAAATTGCAGTGGCTGGAGACTAGGCACCTGTGCGGTGATCTGATTGAGGTGTATAAAGCCTTGAATGGGTTGAGAATGCTGAATTCTGATGGGATCCTTCCACTTGTTCAGATTACAAACCTAAGGGGACATAAATTAAAATTAAGAAAAGACAGATGTAGAATAGATGTGCGGAAATTTGCCTTTAACCAGCAGGTGGTTAATTGCTGGAACAAACTTCCATCTGTCATTGTGGAAGTTGATAGGTTAAATAAATTTAAGGAGGAATTGGACAGGCATTTGGAGGGAATGGTGTGATTTTTTTTGATTTTTTTTTGGCTTATGCTCCATAAGCTCATACACTTGCTTTCTTGCATCACATGCCACTACTACTACAAACAAATAATTTTAATGGTGCAAACACTGTTAGGAACAAACACACAACTAACCTCTGATGAAGCATACAGCTCAATAGGCAAGCATGGTGTACTGCACAAAGCCTACTAGTTACAAGCATACTGGACCACTGCAGCGTACCACAGGCATGACACACTATTTTTTTAAAGAGGGAAAGGAGAGTGTCACTTAATTCAGTGAGCAGTTAAAAAGGCTTCTACTATACGTTAATTATACTTGTCACAGTCATTTAGCCTACAGCAGGCTCCCACTGTCATTTCTGTTTTTCCAGTGCTTATGTCACACCAAACTGATTGAACATTACAATGAGCATCCACATAAACTGGGTGCACTACTGTAGATTCCATGTGCTTCTTTACCCAAGAGACTACTCACTCCTCTCTTGTATGTCATTTCTGCACACCATTTGTACTCATTGTATTCACATTCAGTATACCCTTTTTAGTATTAACATGTTGACTGCCATATCAGCCATACATGTCTGACACCATTAGGTTTTTAGGTGCCACTTCGGACATATATGGTTGACACCCTCTGTTTCAGTTGGAGTTGCGTCAGCTGTATAGCACTGACAACTGATGGGAATTTACATTATTTTTGAAAAGCGGTGATACATCTGATGAAATTTGCATAATGCTATGAGAAAAATAAGCGACTAACTGCTGATTATTTATTATACGAATTTTACAATTAAAAAATTATGTAGATTTCTGGTGTCGACCAAAACACTCTAAACACATGAAAGGCTGATGATTACAGTCTGGGCAATAAGTACAAACTCTTTTCCCCTTCTTTCTAGCAGCAGATCTTCCTTCAGACTCTTTCAGTTTTGCATAACAAAAAACACACTCTTCTACCACTTTATATCCTTTCTTAGCATTGCTGCATATAAACCCATTTGATCAATGCCTGCTTTTCCTGTATTATATGCTAGAATAGGAAGTGGTTTTTGTTTGGCTTCTTTTTGTCTTCCTTTACTGGCATAGGGTTCATCAACCATTTCAAGGCAAGCATTCAGAAACAGACAGGGCATACAATATGACAAGGATCACTATGTGACTGACCTGATGTTTGCTGATGATAGTGCTATCCTTGCCGGTAACGATGCTGAAGCCACGGACATCCTCTACGACATTGCCCGCATTGCCCGGCCATACGGTTTGAAGATCAATGCTGGTAAGACAAAGGCCCTGACAACAGATGGGTCGCAAGCCACCATCTATCTTGAAGGCATCCAGATCGAGCAAGTGCAGGACTTTAAATACCTTGGGTCGCTGGTCCAGGAGAAGAAAGTTGCATCCACCATGGAAATCCACAGCAGAATTGGACAGGCGGCCACTGCGTTCGCCTCGCTCAAATGGTGTCTGTGGAAGAGGACCAACATTTCCACAAAGACTAAAATCCGACTCTTCCGGACTTTGATCCTGCCCATTCTTCTTTACAGATCGGAAACATGGATTTGTCTCAAGTTAGATTTGAACAAACTTGAGGTATTCCAAATGCGATGCCTGCGGCAGATCTTGGGCATCTCTCTTCGCGACCGCATCACTAACGATACCATCCGCGCCAGATGCCAACAGCAACCAACCATTGCCAACCAAAATCCAGAAGCGAAGGCTTAGATGGTTTGGCCATGTATGTAGAATGGGCATGAACAGAATACCATCCACACTCCTTTGGAGACAACGACCCACCCAATGGAGCATCCAACGGACCGCGCCTAGGAAAACGTGGGCCAAGCAAGTGGAAAATGACTTGAAGAGCCGACGTCTCGACCTTAACCAGGCCAGGACTGACGCCATGGATCGTAAGGTATGGAAGAACATCACAGAGCAAGTCCGAAACCCTGCGGCACCTACAGCAGCATACTGGTTGCGTGGCCAACCGCCTCCCCCAGCTGCCAGCTAAGGACCAAAGAAGAAGAAGAAGAAGAAGTAATTCTAACAGAGCCTTGTTAAATAAATCCTTAGTTCTCCTACTCTAAATTCATTATTACCAATGTGTACAACAATATCACATTTTTTCCCCTTAAAAGATACAATGTCATCAACTTTAGCCCCTGGTAGAACATACTCTGGTCCTATTCCACCTGTCCTTTTGTACAATATAGTTCCTATTTCCCTGACAATCAAGCTGCCATCTATGGCTACTTTCTGTGGAAAAAAGGACCTCTGTTATAGAATATATTTTTGTGTTGTCTGATGCTGGAGCATGGCCTCAAGCATTGCACAAGGTAGCTGAGTGCTTGATGGGGACCCTCTTTTAATATTTCAATTAAAAAACAATTTAGGATACTAAGAGATCAAAAGGAATAATATTACATTAATTGCACTTAATATGATGGTAAACTACACTATTTTAGATTATGTTACTTGCTGCTACATGATCAAGTTACATTATAAAATCATTTGTATTGCTATAACCTTATAGTTTATGAACCTAACAAGGCCTCCGTAGCCGAGTGGTCAGGAGCGGGAGTGCAGTGGCACACGCTCTTTGAGTAGACCGGGGTTCAAGCCCCTGACTGCTAAATACAGTCGATCTGCCAATCCGCACTGGACCAGCATGGCAGATTATGGTCCATTTCTCTCAGCATGAATTGTTGAGGAGGCTTCCATCCTGCAGTGGGTTGATAATGGCTGCAATTTTTTTTTTTTTTTTTTTTTTTATGAACCTAATAAAAACATTTCTAATATAATAATTAAACTTCTGCAAAACTGCATAGAAAACCATCAAGTAACACCTATATCATTCCTCTATCAATACTGTATCAATGCAATTTTGTAGAGGTGTAATTATTATATATTAGAAATGTTTTTATTAGGTTAAAGTTACCACACATGATACCACTTAGACTACGTCGAAATGGTACCAAGTTTCTAAAATGTCCATGTTAGATGATTTAACCAATACTTCAAGTTCATCAATTTATTTACCATACTCTTAGTATTGTTGTATCTTAGTGATGTGCAAGTATACATGCAACTGTTTTTACAGTATTAGTAATTATTATAGTAAAAGCCACATGGTGCAAGGAAGCCACAGACTTTTGCTGCACTGGCCAAAAAAAAAAAAAAAAAAAAAGAGGAGTAGACAAGAAAATACAAATTATTTGCTTCCCTCCTGATGCAGGTAACTATCCAGTTGACCTTTGAATTTATTCAAACTGTCAGCAACTGAAGGCAACCTGTTCCAGCAATCAACAACTTGCTGGCTAAAATAAAAATTATTAAACTTCCATCAGGGGTCTTGTTATTCCCCACAACTTGTTTTCCAGGCTGTTGCATATCTTAATAGAAGCAGTACAAGAATCAATTTCACCTCTGCTTTCAGCTGCTATTAAACTATAATTCTATGTGTCTACCAAATCAGCAGTTTTCTGATCCACCAAACATTGTCTCAATAGCATCAGAAAATATTCTTGCACTCCTTCTATTTAAGGGTAGATCCCATCCCTGTAAAAACATCCTCTCCTATTAACAAGTAAAGACTATGATGAGAAAAATTCTAACCCATGATACTTGCACAATCTCTCCAAGGCCAAACTGATTGACAAAGCTCTCATTTCTTCTACCTCCTATTCAATCAGATTGCTTGAAGCAGCAGGAAGTTTTCTTTCTACCCTATCCACTCTCTTTTGCCACAAGCTTGATTATTCTATCTCCTCCTCCACACCCAGAACAATAATAAATACTATATTTTATTCAATCTCAGTTTTTGTAAATTTGTACAAATTATATATACATATACACATACACACACACACATATATATACAATAAATATATATTTCTAGAACTTACTCTGAACAGTTAACAGGATTATCACCTATCTTTCCATATAACAAATGGAAGCTACTCTCAAAAGATTCAAGGGTCACATGGAAACCTTCAGGAAGAACATCCCACACATCAAATTTCACTCCACCCCCAAGTGAATACATTCCTCTTGCACAGGGAAGGCATTCTAAAGTTGTCAGGTTATAATAAGTTCCGGCTTCACACGATATTGCTAAAAAAATTTAATATTCACATCACTAAGCAAATTCTTAATCAACTAATACATTAATAAAACATTGCATAAACTTCGTTCCAGAAAATAAGAGAATCTCTTTAAAATATATTGGTCTTAAATTATAAAATAGATAAGAATATACAGTACTATATTTCTAGCTCCTAGTTTGTATTTAACAAACTAGGAAAAAACCTAAGGCTGATTTTAAAAATTCCATAAGTAGAAAATATGCCTCATACCATACAGATGATTTTACTGTTGCAATAGCTAAAGATAAAACTAACTTAAATGTCATCCTACTGATCTAATTTCTGTATTGATGATCCTCCCAAATCTCCTCCAGGCATAACTACATGGTGGCTGAAGGAGATCTGGGATGGTGTCTGCTTTTTTTCTGCCACGAAAAAAGCAAGCTGCCTTTACACCAGGAAGTCTTTTGCTTTGGATGGCTTTCCTCTGGTAGTTTTATAAATTAGTGTCTCAGAGTTAACACCGATCTTGTGTCAGCTTCCTATACTTTCTGTTCTGCCGACATTGTCTCTATATTATGAAAATTTGTTCATATTCAATTAATTCTGAACAAAATGGAAAGTGTATACTGACACTAAAGCAACAGCATAGTCATACATTTCAAAGTGATGACATTATGGAACAGCAGGAGGATAAATTCTGAGTGAAAACAACATGTAATTTTATTAATGAGAGAGAGAGGTGGTCACCACTCCATGGGAAGCAACATATGCAATTTCGAATTTAGCATACAGTGAAGTGAAGCATGTCAAATTTGAAATAAATTTTTAAATAAACCTGAAAAATGGAAGTAACTAATGGTATCAAATATATATATATATAATACATTTTTAAAAATTTTAATGATATTTATATAAATAATAAGTAGAAATATATGCACACAATAGTCTTTTAAACTGGAAAATGTAAGCAAATAAGACATTGGTCTATCTATTTTTATGTCCAGAACTTTCTAATTTTTTGTAATTTTCAGTAGAATTAACTAGTTTTGTTTTTTGAAAATAAAAGGTGTAAAACATATAGCATGCTTTAAAAATTTTATTTTTTATTAAAACTATGTACAAGTTAGTGCAAGTGCATCATATTAGTACACAGCCAATTCTAGATTAGCAAATTATTTGCAAAAGCAGCACTGTTTAAGTCATATCTCAAATGATTTGCAAATAATTTGCTAATCTAGAATTGGCTGTGTACTAATGTGATGCATTTGCACTAACTTGTACATAGTCTAACTCTCTTGCAGCCTGAGGCATAGGCCCTTAATGCATTATAGTTTTTATTAAAACTTAAAAGTTACATGAAAAAGTACTAAAATGTACTAAAATCCATTAAGAAAAGGATGTAATACTGACACTATCAGGTGCCCCACCATCATATTTGTCACAAATTGGAGTATTTGTTATTATTTTTGAATAATAAACAAGGAAACACAGAAATTGATAACTAGTTGGAACAGAGCCACATGAATAATATTCAAATTTCATGTGGTTCAGTGTGCTAAATGTAAAATAAATTTTGAAAAAAATTGAAAATGGAAGTGAGTAATAACATCTAATGTATGCATATTCTTTTACATTTTTATAAAGCTATTTATACGTGTAATAAGCAGAAATATATACACATGCACAGTTTAAAATTTCACACATTTAATGGTTTCTTAAACTGAAAAATGGAAGAAACTAATAGCTTCAGCTTTTATATGCCTATAACATTTTTTTAATTTTCAGCAGAATTAACAATTTTTGATTTTTTTAAAAAAATAAAAGGTCTAAAAAGTTAATTTTTAAATATTTAATTTTTTAATTAAAACCTAAAAAAATACATACAGTAAATATTGCTCCATTAAGAAAATATGAGATATTAGTATTCTCCAAGCAAGATTCAATAAACTTATAAACTTTTCTCTGAAATTAAAAAGAAAATTTACATCTGGCAGGTGTAGTGCAACTACGTTTCTAACAATTAGGGGTGCCACATCCGCAGGATTAATAACCCCTCCAAAGATGCAATTTGTATCTATGCTTTCTACGTGGGATTTTTGGCTGATTTAGAAAAACAACACTTTTACAAAATCTTTTTTTTTTGATAGGTTGAATTCTGTGAAGTACTGTCTTCACAAGTGGATTTTATTCAGAAATTTTGCAAGCTGTGCTGATATTTAAATATAAGATGTACCAGAGGCAATTTTTCAGGTGCAGAATTCATGAGTAGAAGAAAAATAAACAGAGTTGAATTAAATATCACTTTTTTATTATTTTTTTTATAAAAATATGAAATGCATATACAGTAAACCCCAGCTTTCGCGGTATCTGTATTCGCGGTCGCTGATCTAACCCGTACAAAAATATGGCTACGAATAACAAGAGAAATGTGAAAATATGAAAGAAGGTGATGACATTAGCGAATAAAATTGAGTTATTAGACAAAATTTCGAATGGTGAAAGTGTCTCCTCAGTGGCAAAACGTTATAAAATCAATGAGTCAAGGGTACGATCAATCAAAAAATCGGAAGAAAAAATCCGCCATAGTGTCCGTGAAAACGTGCTAATTGCTTCAAAAATTTGTTCTGTACCTCGTGATGTTAAATTAGAAAAAATGGAAAAGCTTTAAATCTGTGGATAGAAGATCGAACTCAAAATAAAATTCCGTTAAGTTCACTCATCATTCGTGAAATGGCAAAACTCCTTTATCAACATTTTAGCGAAACTGGTGATAGTATTGACGGGATAAGTTTTTTAGCTAGCAAAGACGCTGGTTTGAAAGATTTGTTTGAAATTTCTAATAAATATTACATTTAATATTAAATTGTTTCTTATTTTCATTTCGATGCCATATGCTTGCATTTCACTATGTACTGTATGTACATAGTCATATTATGAAGGTACATACATAAACAAAATTTTAGACTAGTTTTTCTTATATATTTCATACTTTGGAACGGAACCCCTTTATTACTATGGGAGCCATAACTTAGTATTCGCGTTTTCGGTATTCGCAACATTTCTCAGGAACGTAACCCCCACGAATAGCGTGGGTTTACTGTATTTCGAATGTTTTCATAATTTCTGAAAATCAAGAAACACAGAGAAGGCAATCACTTATGGAAAACCAGTGTCAATGGTTCACTGAATGAATATACAAGTTTTGTGCAAGGTAGTAAGTCATTAAGACAAAATGACTAGGATAAGTAATTTCATTTAAAAAGAGGCATTCACACAGAGCAGCATTATAAGCTTGTGAAGGTAGTATGTGAAAATCAGCATTTTTACAATTTAGATTACAAAAATAGAAAAGAAAAAAGCCACTGGAATTATGATTGTAAATTATGATTGTAAAGTTACAAAGAAGAGCACTAACAAGTTGAGCACCTTTATAAATGCATTAACAGTATTTTTACAAATTTCAGTAACACTATAAATTTTTTTATTTTTTTTTCAGACTCAATAAAAAAATTTTAGCCTTGATAAAAAAATTCCAAAAGGAATTTAAAATGTCATAAAGATAGTACAAGAGTAACCAGTTGGTTTAAAACTATCTAATTACATACAAGAATAAACAATAAACTATAAGTTAACCCTCATTGTGTAACTTTAGATTCCATTAGAATTCCTATGTAGTGCTTTTCATACAAGATTTAATGCCATATTTGTTTGGCATCATTATACATAAACAAGGAAATCCAGTTAGACCAATTATGATATCCAAAATGTCTGTAGTTGTTTATTAATTGTCATTTCTTGGTAATCTAGAGCTGATTGTGTGGGAAATCAGCTCTAGATTAGCCAGCACAACTTTCAGTGATGTCCTACTCATTGTATGCTTAGTCCACAAATTGAAATTCTCAATAACTTTCAATGAAACTGTTTTCTTTGATTCTCCAAAGGAAGTTCCAGAAATCTTTGTTAATTATCATGCAAAAAGGAAAAATACAGGATCAAGTTAAGCCTAGTCTTGATAATTATAAGCACATGCTGAAAAATATGAATTTAAAATAAGTATACACTTCTCACATCCAATCACTGCAGTGTATGCTCAATGCTTTAGGGCCGAGTAGGCACTGGCCTAGGGGCACCAAGGTTTAGGGGAATCAGTGCTACCCCTCCTCCCAAATCGGCGGGAGAAAGGCACCATCACTCAATGTGGCCTAGGGATACCATACACCCTTGAGCCAGCCCTGATGGCAGCACATCATCAGTCATTACACACTCTTGCTTCATGTCGCAGAAGAGTGTAGTTCTCATCAAATGGTTGAAGCACATGGGTTTTTCAATTGACATTTCACTCACTGTCAGCCAAAGATAAGGATTAATAAAAGAGGATACAAAACATGTCTAAAGAACTCAGAGATGTTTTATTTTCAAAATATTATTGAAAAAATTTCAAAATTTTAAAAATATTTGTTTTAAATATAGAAGAATCAATTTTTCATTGTTGTGTTCAGAAAAGGCACCATTAAACAGTGAACAATTTTGAATTATTTCTTGCCAATTTTTGAGGTTATAAATGGGGGTTATCCCATTAGCAAGTGCATGTGGCATGGAAATGAAAATCACTGGCACTCCTGATCAAAATTTAAAATTATCTTTCCACTCATGAGGTTTTTAAAATACAGTCACAAATACAACTGGATACATTTTTTTGTTTGTTCATCTATCCTCTTTTCACACTGCTTCAATGATGAACCTTACAAGAGGTGCACTTTCTGTTCTTAGAGGGATCATTTCAGTTCAGTTTTAAAATTTTCATTTCCACTTTCATTCTTTGCTCAACAAATCACTTATGGTCATCAAAGTAAGTTTGTATGTGAAGGGGTGCTGATAAGTTCTCGGCCTATAAAAGAAAGAAACAAGACAATCCAATTATATACCTAGTTTGTTAAACACATTTGCCTTTCAACTCCACACATTTGGACAACAATGTTCCAATAATTGTAAATCTCTCAAATAGAAATCAAAAGACTGCTCCCGAAACCAGGCTTCTGTGATGTCAATATCTAATGCAAATTTAATATCCTTTAAATGTTTTTGAGATTTGGGAACAATTAGCAGTCAGAGGGTGCAAGATCTGGTGAATATGTGGGGAATAATAATAAATGGGTGACAGTGATCACAATGTACTGATGTGGGAGTTACTTAAAGATGTAACTACCATCAAGGCTAAAGGGAAGGGCTTTTGCTTTCGTAAAGGTGACTACAGAGGTCTCAGACAGTTTTTAAATTCTGTACAGTGTGATCAACTGATGATGTGACTAACATTGAATTCTAAATGGGAAGCTTTCAGGGACTTAATTTTGGACGCTACTAGGCTTTTCATTCCAACTAAGAAATACTGTTCAAGGTATAGACCTAAATGGATGCCAGATAAATTAATGAGGCTCGTGGCAGAGAAGAAGAATGTATGGGATGCATATAAAGTATCAGGTGACAGAGAAGCCTATGGCAGGTATAAACTAGTCTGTAATCAAGTCACATAGTAGATTAGGCAAGCGAAGGCAGATTACGAGAAATCTTTGGCAAATGATGCAAAGAGTTCTTTACTTATGTAAACTCTAGAAGGAAAGCGATGAATCAGATTGGATCACTTAACATAGATGGATTGACTATTCATGATCATGCTCAGATAGCCGATAAACTGAATGAGTATTTTGCATCCACATTCACACATGAGGAGTCATTCAATGAGGGAAATGCCAGAAGTTTATCAAATACTAACAGGGAGTTAAGTGATTTTGTAATAACTGAGAGCAAAGTGGAGGAGAAATTGTTGAAGTTAAACATAAGGAAGGCAGAAGGGGTGGACGGGATCTATCCAGTTATATTAAAGGAGGCAGCAAAGTAAGTAAACAACCCTTAGCCATAATTCCTTGGACTCAGGGGAGGTCCCCATGGACTGGAGGTGTGCAAATGTATCACCAATTCACAAAGGGGATTCAAAAGGTGACACAAGTAACTACAGACTTGTTAATTTAACTTGTGTTCTGGGGAAAATAATGGAATCACTGGTTAAAGAAGCATTTCAGGATCATCTAGACAAGACTGCAGTAATAGTTAAGACACAGCATGGGCTTGTTAAAGGGAGGTCTTGCCTGACCAATTTGATTGGATACGATGATGTGATCACAAAGGAATTGAATGCCAAAAATAATTTTGATATCATATACTTGGATTTCGGGAAAGCTTTTAATACTGTTGCACATGGAAGACTGCTGTACAAATTGGAGAGGTATGGCATTAAGGGTAAGTTGCTACAATGGATAAAGGGATGGTTGAGTGAGAGACGACAGAGGGTGGTAATCAATGGACACTGCTCTTCGGGGACAAATGTTATTAGTGGAGTTCCCCAGGGTTTGGTGTTAGGCCCATTGTTGTTTTGTATATTTATCAATGATATTGATGAAGGTATATCAGGTTTAATGTCCAGGTTTGCAGATGATACAAAAGTTGGCAGGGTTGTTAACGACAGTAAAGACAGTATGCTACTCCAACTGGAACTAGATAAGTTGGGAAAATGGGCTGAGAAGTGGCAACTGAAGTTTAACATTGACAAATGCAAAGTACTGCATATGGGTAGCGATAACCGAAGAGAAATGTACCAACTCTCTGGTACTATGCTCACCGAAGTGGAAAGTGAAAAAGACCTGGAGGTAATTGTGCAGTCAAATATGAAGTTCGCTAAGCAGGGCAGATGGGCTGCCAAGGCAGGTTAGAGTCTTGTCAATGATATATAGGAATTTTGCTAGCAGGGACAGGGAGGTGATTATCCAATTATACAAGGCAATAGTCAGGCCACACCTAGAGTACTCTGTACAGATCTGGAGGCCTCATTTTAGGAAGGATGTAGAGTTGCTAGAATGAGGGGTAAGAGCACCCCTTTGTTCCCCTCACCAATCTTGTTGCCCAAAGAAGGGTAATAAGATTGGTGAGGGAAACAAAGGGGTGCTCTTACCAAGAAAGGCTTAAGTTCTGCAAATTGCACACCCGGAGAGTAGGCACCTACGAGGTGATCTGATTGAGGTGTATAAGGTCTTGAATGGTTGAATAGCATGCATGGACACTGTTCTCCTAACATCACCAATTTTATCATTAGCATTAGTAGAGGCATATGATGCAAGAAAGTAAACTTATATAGCATCAGCCAAAAAAAAAAAAAAAAACCTTTCCATTTCACGCATCCATTCACTCCAAATGTTTGTCTAGTTTTGTCAAGGTAGACAAATGTTTGTCTACCTTGAACTTATTTAAGTTGTTGACCTTCACTACAACTGATGGAAGTTTGTTCCAACAATCAATGACCTGCTGGCTAAAGGCAAATTTCCAAAATTAATTATACAACTGTCTTTTCTCAATTTGAATTTATGTCCCCTGAGGTGAGTAATCTGAGCAAGAGGAAGAATCTCATCAGCATTGAGCTTGCTCAAACCATTCAAGGCCTTATGCACTTCAATCATATCACCTTAAATGTGCCTAGTCTCCAGACACTGCAATTTGCAGAACTTAAGCCTTTCTTTGTAATAATAACCCTTTGTTCCATTGACCAATCTCATTGCCTCTCTCTGTACTTGTTCCAGTAGCACTACATCCTTCCTAACATGAGACCTCCAGACCTGTATGCAATACTTAAGCTGTGGCCTGATTAGTGCCTTATACAAGGGGATAATTACCTCCTTATCCCTGCTAGCAAAATTCCTGTATATTATTGACAAGACACCATGAGCTACTCTTGTAGTCTGTCTATAGTGCTCTGTGGCACTGAGTGCAGTACCACATAGTTGGTACGTTACTCTGGGGGGTTACTGCTACCCATATGCAGTACTTTACATTTGTCAATGTTAAACTTCAGTTGCCACCTCTCAGCCCATCTGCTCAACTTTTCTAGATCCTGTTGCCATAGTGTACTGTTATTATAGTCATTAACAACCCTACCAACATTCATATTGCCTGAAAACTTGGACATTAACCCCAATATACCTTCATCAATATCATTGATAAATACAGAAAACAACAATGGGCCCAACACCGAATCCTGGGAGACTCCACTAATAACATTAGTCGACGAAGAATTTCCTTTGGTGTTTCAAAACAGATATTTCATAACCACTCTACCTTCAGTTTTGCTGAAAGTGATGTTTTTGGCTACATAATTTCTTCAACCTGTAAAAATTAAAACAGATATAAGTAATGGATTTTTGAAGCAAATGAGCTGTTTAACACAAAAAGATATGTTCTTTCATAATGCGACACCCACATGTCAAAAAAAATTGGAAGTGGATCGAGTCAAGAATTTATCAGCTCTGGTACTAAATGAACCTTTTGCAAACTTGTTTTATTGGAGTTAATTTGTATCATTATTTCAAAGCTATTGCTAAATACATATTATCCATAATTATTGCATCATATTTTCTTTCATTAATTTTATTACATTAACATTAATAATAAATAACATTGTAATCATTAGGGGTTTTATTTTTAAGATTTCCTTGGAATATTTTTCTGAAATCCAAGTGCATTCTCCCATTTCCATAATCACAATCAAACTACAGGACATAGATATTTTATATAACTATAACTCTAGTTTTAGCATATGGTTTTAGGAGAATGGAATTATAAAACTGGTTTTGCTGACAGGGTCCTGACTGCTTTGGATAAGTGCTAAGAGAGCTGATACCGTGAGGCACTTTAACACCTATCAAGGAGAAGTGATAAAATATCAGCTAACTACTATCTTAAACTGGTTAGAAGTTTAAGATTCATATGCTAACCAGTATAACCTTATACTGGTTAGCATATGAATAAAGAATAGTGGTCATGAAAGTAATTAACTGATGATGATTAAAAAATGTTACTTATTAATACTATTATCTACCATATCTTTAACAACCTAGCCATGGAAGGCAATATTGGCTAGAAAATGTTCTTCATGCTGTTATGAATTTGATCAGAAAAAGTCAAAAATTAATTATTTTCTTCACTGCAATACTCTTTGCATAATCTCTCCCCCTTATATTTACCATAAAAGAGATTTTACTTACTACAATTTTTGACTCTAGTGGGTGGATTAGGTGCTCCTCCAACACAAGTATTTGGTTTAGGAACAGACACTCTCCATCTTCCTCCATGTTTATCGCATTCTGTGAAATCATAGTGGAGATCTTTCTGAAAGAAAAGGATTTTAAACTACCCAAAGTCAATTTAAAAAAATATTACACTATATATAATTTTTTATTAAAATTATAATTCAGTAATTTATTATGGATTTTATGAACAAAATGTTTAACATTTTGGTATTGGTCTTGTGAACAGGCTGCAGGCAGTCTTAGACTTACACCAATTCTACTTAAGTTGATCAGAACCTGCATCAACAGAGAATTGACAGCTACATTATGACAAAAATGGAGGTGTGTGAAATGAAGAGCAATGTGTTTTTTTTTTTTTTATTATTTCCATTTATATGAACCTTATTCCTGTTTTGCTGATATTAATGCTGCAATTTTCTTTTGGCAAAATACAATTATTATTACTATTAATTGATATCTCCACTGAGGAAATACCCCTGGGACAGCCAATGGCTAGAAGGGTGTGGGTTACCCTTCTGGCTCAAAGGTGTGAAGCAGACCCCATGAGCACAAGGTTACATAGTCCATGGGGCATTCACCCTGAAGGTTGAATACAAAATTTAAACCAATATGCGAAAAAATGATTTTCAAATTAGTATATTTCAAATTTGATACTGAGGATTGACATTTAGAAAAATGGGCAGATATAGTTAAAAAGGGGTGTCAAAATTAAATGCAGTTATGAGCTGAGTTAATATCCTCTAAAGTTGCACAAGACAATATGAGTTGGCAAAGACCTGCAATCTGTAGGCATTATCAGTACAGAGCTTTTCCTGTTCAATTCTTAATTGATTAAAGAGCTCTATTGTGTTTGCTGGAAAAAAGTGACACAGGCTGTCCAGGTTTTTTAAGTTGCTTTGGAGAGGATGTCTTGTATCAGCATTCCTGGAGGCTTCTTGAAGAGAGTGAAACATGCCGTCGATGCTGGGAGCCTCTAACAGGAAGGCTAGAATGCAAGTATGTTTCTTGTGTTTAGTGTCTATTTCCAAGGAGGAATACTGAGGTTGGAAAGTAGGATGGCTCTAAATGGGTACATGGGTTATTTGAGATCCTGTTCAGCCATCTCAAGAGCCAGTATTCAATGCTGAGAAAAGCTTTCAGATTGCTCTGTAGGGCAGAGGACCAAATCTGTGTAGCATATAGTGGGATGGGAAGTATACATTGTAGGATATACTTTTTAACAAGGTCTGTTTTGATGTAATCAAAGTGCTCAGAGAACGTTAGTCCCTCATCCTATTTTAGGCCAAGGTCAATGTGCGATTTAACCTTTCACACTTCGCTCTGCTTAGAGATATTCTTCCTTCTCTTTTTCTTTGTAATTGCCATCTGGGCAGATTTGCTTGGGTTTAAATGTAGTCCTATACAGTCTAGGTAAATCTCCAGTTCATTTATTATTATTAGCCATATGATGCAAGGAAGCCTGAGGCTTATGCTGCACCAGCCAAAAAAATATTTCCTGAGTTACCCTGAGAGAAAGAGAGAGAGGATTCACCAAGAAAGAAGGATGATGATATCCAGCTCAAGACCTTGGGTTTGAGCTGGATATCATCATTCTTCTCTTCCTTGTCTCTCTCTCTCTCTCTCTCTCTCAGGATAACTCGGGAAATTTTTTTAGATGGTGCAGCATAAGCCTCAGGCTTCCTTGCATCATATGGCTGCTAACAATAATAATAATAAATGACCTGGAGATTTACCTAGGCTATATAAGACCACATCTAAACCCAAGAAAATCTGCCCAGATGACAATTACAAAGAAAAAGAGAAGTAAGAATATCTCTAAGTGGAGCAAAGTATGAAAGGTTAAAATGCAAGTTGACCTTGGCCTCAATTGGGATGAGGGACTAATGTTCTCTGAGCAGTTTGATTACATCAAAGCAAAAACATATGCAGCACTATGTTACTAGCATGTTTATTTTTCATTGATCTTTAGATCTGACGAAGAAAATTTCAGGTCTTCAATATATATAATGAAATCGTCTTTATGGAATGCAAAAAAGGGTTTGAGAGGTTGATTTCCATATGTAACGTATTTATGTATTCGCTGTGAATAATACTGAGGAGAGAACCACCACCTTGGGGTACTCCCTGCGAAATGGTGTAATGAGCAATAAACTTGCCATCGGAGATTATGACGTGTCTTTTCTTCAAAATGTCACATAAAAGCTTCAGGAAATTGCCTTGTATTTTGTAGTAGTAAATTAGAATTTGTTTTTCAAGAGCCGTAATCGAGATATTGTCAAAGGCTGCAGATATATCTAAGAAGATAATGTTGAGCTCTTCCTTATTGTTAAGAACTTTCAGTTGCCACATACATTATGTAGGTGGCAATCTGACTCTCATTTATGGCAGTCCAACCCTGCAGTTTTATCTTTCTATACATTAAAAAAGTTTTCCTCCTAGAGATTTTTATTCAGCCAATGTGAGAAGAGGGATGCAGGTTATGTGGTAATACATAACAGAAGCTTTTACTGTGGTAAAACAAGCTTCTGTTTTAGAGTGATCACACTAGATAAACCTCGTACGTGTGCTCCGTTTATCTAGCATGACCACACAGTACCATTCTTGATTTCCATATGTAATGTATTTATGTATTCATAGC
The DNA here is from genome assembly GCF_048544385.1 of Mastigoproctus giganteus. Classification (NCBI taxonomy): domain Eukaryota; kingdom Metazoa; phylum Arthropoda; class Arachnida; order Uropygi; family Thelyphonidae; genus Mastigoproctus; species Mastigoproctus giganteus. Next base: position 66,472,852 of record NC_143578.1, read on the forward strand.
TGAGGAAGAGACACACAGTGTTGAAAGCTTCTGTAAGTATTTTATTTTATTTTATCAAAAAAGAAGCAAGTGCAGGGAATGAAGTACCCTACTTGTTATTATTATTATTATTATATTTTGCCAAAATAAAATTACAGCACTAATATAGGCAAAACAGGAATAAGGTTTATATAAATTAAAGTAATTTAAAACAAACACACTGCTCTTCATTTCGGACACTTTCATTTTTTTAAATGTTATTAAAAATGAAATGAAAAGTAAATAACTAATTAAGATTTTTCCAATTAATTACAAATGAATTGGTAAAATGAAGGTAGTAGTAGTAGTGGCATGTGATGCAAGAAAGCAAGTGTATGAGCTTATGCAGCATCAGCCAAAAAAAAAAAAAAAAAAAAAATCACACCATTCCCTCCAAATGCCTGTCCAGTTCCTCCTTAAATTTATTCAACCTATCAACTTCCACAACGACAGATGGAAGTTTGTTCCAGCAATTAACCACTCGCTGGCTAAAGGCAAATTTCCGCACATCTATTCTACATCTGTCTTTTCTTAATTTGAATTTATGCCCGCTTAGGTTCGTAATCTGAACAAGTGGAAGGATCCCATCAGAATTCAGCGTGCTCAATCCATTCAAGGCCTTATACGCCTCAATCAGATCACCGTGTAGGTGTCTAGTCTCCAGCCACTGCAATTCGCAGAACTTAAGCCTCTCTTGGTAAGAGATCCGATCCCTTCATTCCCCTCACCAATCTTGTTGCCCTTCTCTGTACACGCTCAAGTAAATCTACATCCTTCCTAAAATGAGGGCTCCAGACCTGAACGCAGTACTCAAGGCGTGGCCTGACCATTGCCTTATACAGAGGGACAATCACCTCCTTCTCCCTGCTAGCAAAATTCCTATATATCATTGACAAAACCCCATGACCTGCCCTGGCAGCCTGTCTGCATTGCTCAGAAAACTTCATATCTGACTGCACAATTACTCCCAGGTCTTTTTCATTTTCTACCACCTTAAGTGTAGTACCACACAGTTGGTACATTTCAGAGAATGTTCTGAAACGTTTGATAGCAACTGAAGTTTAACATTGACAAATGTAAAGTACTGCATATGGGTATCAGTAACCCCAGAGTAACGTACCGACTGTTTGTTACTATACTCAGGGTAGAGAATAAAAAAGACCTGGGGGTAATTGTGCAGTCAGATATGACGTTTTTGAGCAATGCAGACATGCTGCAAGAGTAGCTCATGGTATCTTGTCAATGATATACAGAAATTTTGCTAGCAAGGATAAGGAGGTGATTGTCCCCTTGTATAAGTCAACGGTCGAGCCACACCTTGAGTACTGCATACGAGTTTGGAGGCCTCATTTTAGGAAGGATATAGAGCTGCTGGAATGAGTACAGAGAAGGGGAATGAGATTAGTGAGGGGAGCAATGGGTTGCTCTTACCAAGAAAGATTTAAGTTCTCCAAATTGCAGCATCTGGAGACTAGGCACCTGTGAGGTGATCTAATTGAGGTGTATAAGTCCTTGAATGGTTTGAGCAAGCTCAATGCTGATGAGATTCTTCCTCTTGCTCAGATTACTCACCTGAGGGGAAATAAATTCAAATTGAGGAAAGACAATTGTAGAATAGATGTGTGGAAATTTGCCTTTAGCCAGCAGGTGGTTGATAGTTGGAACAATCTTCCATCTGTCATAGTGAAGGTCAAAAACTTAAGTTCAAGGCAGAGCTAGATAAGCATTTGCAGTGAATGGATGGATGAAATGGAATTTTTTTTTTTTTTTTGGCTGATGCTATATAAGCTTGTTTTCATTAATCATATCCCTTGTTTAATGCTAATTCTTTTCAGTTCATTTGCATGTACCTCAGAGCATAATATGGCATCAACGTTTTTATAACATACTTTATTTTCTCCTGAATTTTAATAAAAATTGATTTATATGTATTTTATGGATTCTGTGTGATTAACTGAATAAACAAAAGTAATAATTCATTATTTACATATTTAGTGAATTGTTAACAAGAAATGTGGTATTTAAAAAGCAACCACTTTAATGTGCACACTACTCAAACCAAGACAAAATGCTAGCACACCAAATATTTTATCCCTAGGATTCTCTAAACAACTTTCCTGTTCATGGAGCAACTTATTTTAATAAAATTGCTTACACATTTAGCCAATGAAGCAGCATTCAAAAACAAGGTCATTATAACCATGTGGTTACATCAATACTAGTCTTATTTCAAAGGTAAACAGAAAAGGCATAAAAATGTAAAAAAAAAAAAATAATAGCATAAAAATATAAGAAAAGGCAAATTAATAGCATAAAAATGTAAGAAAATACAAATTTCCATAGCATGAGAATGTAAGAAGATTAATTTCCAAAGCATTTCTAAACTTCCAGAAAAATGCAGAGTACTTTATTTTTCTTAAAGTAGAATCCAGAGAAATACAAGGGCCTTCTCCCAAAAAACTACAGCACTTCTTAATACAACAAAGTAACCAAATGGAGTTCAAATAACATCTACACAGCCTCTACTGCCATCCTCCAGAAATATCTGCTTGACAAAAGCCAACAAAGCAAGTACTCACTCTTGAACCAGCTGGTCATCCAGGTTTACTGACAAAAAGATAATAAACTCCTTGCACAAGACAATAAACTCTATACACCTGGACACCAGTGCTTATATCACAACTCAGCTAGTGTACATTTTTACAAGGTGCATTAGTCAAATATACTTGCTTATAATCTGAAAAACTTCAAAAATGAATCTCATTATCAAGACCATTCTCACTCCCACAAAAGGAAACATCAGCTACAAACCTATTGAAAAAGCCTCAACACTCCCAAAAATAACCAAAAACTCTACTTCCATACCTACAAAATTTGATTCACAGAGACAGTTCTACCAATATTCATTTTGACCCAATAGGTACATCTACTATCACTAATTTGGTTGACACACTTAATCAAATATAATCAGAATTCTAAGAAAACACTCATATGATATTCTCTATCTTGATGTTAAATCAAAATAGAAATTCACAACAAATTCCAAGGAAATCATCATCAACAACATCTTCAATTTTACAATGGTATGCTTCAAAAGTCCTTCACTACATCCACTACTTTAGGCCACTCCCAACATCATTTCATCTGCAGATGATTTAAAAATCTTTATCACCTCTGAACCCAGTGATGACATTAAAAAAATCAATTAGTGGCAACCATTGTCCAGCATCACCAAATCCTCAACATCACCATCAGCATAAAAATTGGCTGAAATCATCAATGCACTCCAGAACAACCCCAATCCAGAGACATCTGCATTAAAGGGACTCCGGTACCAAAAGCAAACTCTTGTGATGGTCTTGGCATCATCTTTGACAAAAAATCTCTCCTTTACCTGCCACTATGTACATGCGACACACAAAATTCAAAAAGACAAGTGAGTAACAAATGAAGAAACAATTACAACATGTAATACAATAATCATCACAAAACATGTATAGCAATACAATAATCATCACAAAACATGTATAGCAATAAAATAATCATCACAAAACATGTATAGCAATACATCAATTTGATCCTCAATCATGGACCAGAATAAGGTCAGGAAATCCTCAAGCCACATACAGAAAATTTCTTTCTCACAAATATTGGGTTCTCAGATGAGGATTTCCATTCACATTATCTGGGAATAAGTGTACTGGAATATTATGATGTTAGGAAAATACAGCTCTCCTGTCCTAGCCAAACTACTCCCTGAAATAGCTATTTCTCTCAAAATCATAACAACTGCAATTCTTAGATTACAAGATCAAGGAAAGTTAAAAATTCCAACCTGAATAGTCTTCAACAAATGACAGGCTGTTCCAAAAATTTGCACTTCGACTAATCAATCAACACAGAACTGACCACCACAGATTTGCCACTAGCAACAGAAATGGATTTCAAATAATGAAATAAATCAAATCATAATCCAGATCAAAACAGCAGGTCCTCATCACTCTAAGCCTTGCAAGAAAAATGTCAAGTTATTTAGTCAGCCAGCATCATTGTAGATTGACACTGTTTCAGGCCCTCAAGCAGCAAGCAAACTAAAGATAAAGGACATTTTCATTCCACTAAACTGTAGAATATTTTATCCAAATATGCAACTACAGGGTGTCACATAAGTCTAGAATTAGAGGGGAAAAATAAAAAACCGCAATACAAACACTTTTATTCACAGAATATGCTCAATGTGGTCACAAAATTCCTATACAGGAATTTTGCAAGCAGGGATAAGGAGGTGATTATCCCCTTGTATAAGGAAATGGTCAGGTCACACCTTGAGTACTGCATAAAGGTCTGGAAGAAACATTTTAGGAAGGATGTAGAGTTTCTAGAACGAGCGAGTACAGAGAAGGGCAGCAAGACCGGTGAGAGGAACAAAGGGGTGCTCCTACGAAGACCTAAGTTCTGCACATTGCAGTGTCTTGAGAGTAGGCACCTGCAAGGTGATCAGACTGAGGTGTATAAGGCAGTGTTAGGTGGGTCGGAAAACTGCTAGCTTGGGGGGAGACAAAGACCAATAGATTGACAGTAGCCACTGGCAGAGTTGAAAGAGATTCTTGCACTGCTTCCATTAGAATGAGCAGAAGCCTGAAAAACAAGTTGCATGATATTTCAGAGACTGCTGGGAGCCATTGCGGTACAAGTAAACACATGGGTTGTGTTAGGGTAGCTAAGAAGAGAAACAGGTGCAGGTATACTTGCGTGTACACCAATGCTAGGAGTTTAGTAAACAAATTTGATGAATTTGAGGTATTGCTCAAAATATCAAAGGCAGATATTGTTGGGATATCAGAGACGTGGTGTCACACAGATATAAGGGATGCAGAACTGGAATTTGGGGAGTACAACATCTACAGAAATGATAGACAGGATAGGGAGGGGGTTATGCTATTAGTTAAGAAATACATAAAAACCAAGGAAGTGAAGCCAGTCGACATCGCTAGACAGTGCAGTGTTGAGTCAGTTTGGTGTGACATAAGCATTGGGAGATCAAAATTGAGAGTAGGAGTGTGCTATAGGCCTAATGACTCTGATGAGTATAATAAGAAACTGTACAGGGAAATAGAGTGGGCCAGTAAATCAGAGAGTCTTATAATGGGAGATTTTAATTTCCCAGATATTGACTGGAATGTGGGGGCTGGTCACTCACACACTAGCAGAGCTTTTGTGGATTTATTGGATGATTGTTTTCTACATCAGTATGTTCAGGATGCAACTAGAGGGAGTAATACTCTTGATTTGATTATCAGCAGTGATTCTTCATGCATTAAGAATCTGCAGATAAATGAACCACTAGGTGGCAGTGGTCACAGTGTGCTGAAGTGAGATTTACTCAGAGAGGTAACTACCATTAGGGGTAAAGGGAAGGGTTATTGCTTCCGTAAAGGCGACTACAATGGACTGAGACAGTATTTAAATTCTATACAGTGGGACCAACTGATGATGTTACCAACAGCAAATTCAAAATGGGAAGCATTCAAAGAACTTATCTTCGAAGCTACTAGGCTTTACATACCAACTAAGAAATATTGTTCAAGGTTTAGGCCAAAATGGATGTCAGATGAACTAATGAGGCATATGGCAGAGAAGAAAAATGCATGGGATACTTACAAATTAACACATGACACAGAAGCCTATGATAGATACAAGTTGATATGCAACCAAGTTACAAAGGAGGTTAGGCAGGCGAAGGCAGATTACGAGAAATCCTTCGCAAGGGATGCAAAGAAAAACAGCAAAGAGTTCTTTACTTATGTAAACTCTAGAAGGAAGGGGATGAATCAGATTGGTCCACTTGATATTGATGGGTCGACTGTTGATGATCCTGCTCAGGTAGATAATAAACTAAATGAATATTTTGCATCAACATTCACACATGAGGAGTTATTCAGCGAGGGGAATGCCAGAGGTGTATTCAACTCTAGCAGTAAGCTACAGAATCTTGAAATAACTGGAAGTAAAGTGGAGGAGAAATTGTTGAAGATAAACACAAGAAAGGCACCCGGGGTGGATGAGATCTATCCAGTTATATTAAAGGAGGCAGCAAAGGAAGTAAGCAAACACTTAGCCATAATTATGAGAGCTTCCTTGGACTCAGGGGAGGTACCCATAGACTGGAAATGTGCAAATGTGACCCCAATTCACAAAGGAGGATCAAAGGCTGACACAAGTAATTATAGACATGTGAGCTTAACTTCTGTTCCAGGAAAATTAATGGAGGCACTGGTTAAAGAAGCACTGCAGGATCATTTAGACAAGACTTCAGTTATAGCTCGGACACAGCATGGTTTTGTTAAGGGGAAGTCTTGCCTGACCAATTTGATTGGATACTATGATGCAGTCACAAAAGAACTGGATGCAGGGAATAGCTTTGATATTATATACTTGGATCTTAGAAAGGCTTTTGATACTGTTGCACATGGAAGACTGCTACACAAATGGGAGCAGTATGGCATTGGAGGCAAATTGCTGCTATGGATAAAGGGGTGGTTGAGGGGGAGAAGACAGAGAGTGGTAATCAATGGACACTACTCATCATGGAATAATGTAATTAGTGGAGTACCTCAGGGTTCAGTATTGGGTCCATTATTGTTTTCTGTATTTATAAATGATATTGATGATGGTATATCAAGCTTAATGTCCAAGTTTGCAGATACAAAGGTTGGCAGGGTTGTCAAGGACACTACTGACACTATGCTGCTGCAACAGGATCTGGAAAGGTTGAGCAGATGGGCTGAGAGGTGGCAAATGAAATTTAACATTGACAAATGTAAAGTACTACACATGGGAAACAGCAACCCCAGAGCAACGTATCAACTCTGTGGTACTACATTGACAGTGGTAGAGAATGAAAGGACTTGGGGGTGGTTGTGCAGGCAGATATGAAGTTCTCTGAGCAGTGCAGATGGGCTGCAAGAGTAGCTCATGGAGTATTGTCAATGATATACAGGAATTTTTCCAGCAGGGATAAGGAGGTGATTATTCCCTTGTATAAGGCAATGGTCAGGCCACACCTAGAATACTCTAGATGTATACTCTAGGCCACATCTAGAGTACTGTATACAGGTCTGGAGGCCTCATTTCAAGAAGGATGTAGAGCTGCTGGAACGAGTACAGAGATGGGCAACAAGATTAGTGAATGGAACAAAGGGGTGCTCTTACGAAGAAAGGCTTAAGTTTTGCAAATTACAGTGTCTGGAGACTAGGCACCAGCGAGGTGATCTGATAGAGGTGTATAAAGCCTTGAATGGTTTGAGCATGCTCAATGCTGATGGGATTCTTCCTCTAGCTCAGAATAATCACCTGAGAGGGCATAAATTCAAATTGAGGAAAGACAGATGTAGGATAGACATGCGGAAATTTGCCTTTAGCCAGCGGGTGGTTGGTTGGTGGAACAGACTTCCATCCCTTGTCATGGAGGTTGATAGCCTAAATAAGTTTAAGGCTCAGCTGGACAGGTATTTTGAACGAACAGAGGGGTGAAGTGGAAGTGGGTTGTTTTTTTTTTTTTTTTTTTTTTTTTTGGCTGATGCTGCATAAGCTTGCTTTCTTGCATCAAATGCCTCTGCTAATGCTAATGCTAATTACAAACCTGAGAGGACATAAACTGAAATTGAGGAAAGACAGTTGTTGAATAGATGTGCAGAAATTTGCCTTTAGCCAGCGGGTAATTGATTGCTGGAAAAAACTTTCATCTGTTGTTGTTGAAGTTGATAGCTTAAATAAATTCATGGCAGAACTAGACAAACATTTGGAATGAATTGATGGGTGAAATGGGAAGGGGATTTTTTTTTTGGTTTTTTTTGGCTGATGCTGTATAAGCTTCCTTGCTTTCTTGCATCATATGCTCTATTAATGTTAATGTGTCCACCATTGTTTTTGATACACAAATCCAGACAAGATATCCAGTCAGCAAGAACACTGTGAGTGAGGTCAGGAGTAATGGTGTTGCATGTGTCAATAATGCACTGCAGCAAATTTTCAGCACTGAAATTTTCTCTGCTCACTTGAAGGCACTGAAAATTTCAGTGCCTTCAAGTGACCCTAGAGGAAAAAAGCTGGCAGTGTGAGATCCTAGCTTCTTGCTGGCCATTCCACAGGTCCCTCGACATCTTATCGAATTACCAGGAAACTGCCAGTGCAGAAACTCTCTTACATGGATGCTGTATTGTGCACGAGCACCATCTTGCTGAAACCATGTCAGAAAATCTCCATCTTCATTCAAGACACTGGGGAATGCTTCTTTATTGAGCATATACAAATAGGCATCTGAGTGACATTTCCTTGAAAAAAAAATGGGGTGGTCTTTCTATGCATTACACAAATAGCAACTTTTTCCCTCAAAGGAAAAACCAGTGTGGGTTGTTTTGAGACTAGTAGTGAGTGCTCTATCGATTTACCTCATAATTTCCATAAAAAACAGCACTAAACAGAATTGTGGATGAGATTTTTCCATTTTGAGCATATGGATCTCTAGCCCATTCACCAAATCCATTCATCGGGATGGCACCTCCGTAGCCAGGTGGGAAGGAGCAGCAGTGCGTAGCACACGCTTCTTGATTAGACCGGGGTTCGAGCCCGTCACCACTGAATACGGAGGATGCGGAAAGGTCAGGGAATGACCACCGCATATCCCGGATCAATATGGCCTTAGTTGCTAATGCTCCTAAAAACCAAATAACAAATAACCATTCATCGGTTTGGATCATCTTCACTTAATTTCTGCAAGATCTGACGTTTGTATGGATGCTATTTGTGAACTTTAAGGATGCAGTGAATGCTGCTTTTTGACACTCTTGTCTCAAAGAACAATATTCAAAAAGACTTTTTCTGGGACTTTTGCATAAATGAACAAGGATGGCAGTTGCTATGTCATCATTAGTGGCACCTTTCAAAGGTCCTCTTCATGTTTTATTCTCTATGGATCCTGCTTTCCTAAATTTTGCACCAAGTTTGCTAACACAGCTCTGTGTTATTGGCTCTCATGGTCTGTATGCAGTCTGTTAAATTCTGTGGCTCTCTCTGACTTAGATTTCCTACAAGAAGAATTATCTGGACTCATTCTTCCTTACTCGAAACACCTTGAGGCAGCAAAGATGAAAATATATGCATTATTTATTTTCCCTATGATTACAGACTTATGGGCCACCCTGTATATTCTATGTATAAAATTTTCCCTCAGTTACTAACTACTGCATGTAGTATTGGTAACAGTGTTAGTATTAGCAAGTGATGCAAGAAAGCAAGCTTATACAGCATCAACCAAAAAAGAAAAAAAAAAAAAACCTTCCCATATCACCTGTCCATCCCCTCTAACAGTCTATCTAGTTCTTTGAATTTATTCAAACTACCTATTTTTACACCACCGAATGGAAGTTTATTCCCACAATCAACTACCCACTGGCTGAAGACAAATTTCTGCACATCTATCCGCAACCATCCTTCCTCATTTTGAATTTATGATCCCTCATGTGCATAGTCTGAGCAAGAGGAAGAATCCCATTGGCATTCCATGTATTCATACTCTGTCCCATTTGTTATTAATTATATGTTTGTCATTCTTTATAGCAACACAACACATTAAAATTGTTGTTAATTCCTACATCTAGTCACAAGGCTCTGTGTGTATAATGCTGGAGCTCCTAAAACTGAAGAAATATAAGTGGATGCAAATGGAAAACTTGTGCCTGCATATATGTTTGAATGAAATAATAATAACGGATTTTATCAACATTACACAGTTCATTTGTCACACGGACAACTACACAGGGACAAGAGTAATACCTTGAAAGTACCCATTACAGTCAGAGTAGATAATTAGGGGAGTGGGATTATGAGAAAGTTAAAAGAATAGCCAGGATAAAGACTTCTACAGAAGAAATATGAATAATGTTGAAAATGGAGTGAAAGTCAAAAGTGTTTATTTTGGCCACGTGTTTTTCTTTTTTGGCTAGCAGATTTTAAACTGCAGTGAATAATGCAATGGCCTTAGTACTCCTTTAGTCCTTAATGCAAGAATAGGAAAACATCACTTATCTGTATATAATGTCAAAAGTCCATTTACCAGGCTCTCATTCAAAGATACTCACTGAATGTACTGATAGTGATAATTCAATTATGCCAACACTTAAGAAGTTATAACAGATAGCACATTTTCAAAAGCTATTCATTTTTTGAATATCTTTGAAATGATTAGAAAACAAATTAGGAAGTTAGTTCCTAATTTGTTTTCTAATAATTTTGTAAATTTAATGTATACTAATCAATTCTGTAATTTAAGCTACTTTCTCTTTTTGTTTATTTTTTTTTTTAATTTAAATTATTGTAAGAAATTTATTCTTGCATGTGGTTGCGAAATGCTAAAAAATTTACACTTTTCATTTTCCGATTTTGATTTTTTTTTTTTTTTTTTTAACTGCAGGTCATTGATACCCTAGTTGAACAAAACTTGGCTATGCCAGTTAATAACCCACAATCAGTTAAAATTCATTTCTGTTGTAGACTGCTCAGAAAAAGCTGACTCCATTAAATAATTGTGGTATGTTTATGTTCCGAAATAAATAAAACATATTTAAAAAATAAATAAGTAATTTTAAATGAATAAAAAAATTAAATGTATAATGCACTGTGTGCTGATATTTACTAGTTTTTAAGTTATTTTTATCTATTGTTCAAGTTTCTCCAAAGAATAATCTTTTCAATATTATTTTTGTTATATTATATGAACTTGAAATTACTCAACTGGTAAGCTGTACATAATAGTGAACTTACGGGTTGACAAGTCGGGAGCATGTTTACTCTGCAGTGCTTCAATGCTAGTAAGAAAAGCAACATTAATTGCCGCGTTAGGCCTATCCTACTTGAAAATACCATTTCCTTTAGCAGTGGGATACAATAATAAACGGCCAAACTTCTGGGAGGGAAAGGGTTTTTACATTTCTGATCACACTAAAATGCTATGATATGAATAGGATTTAATGAATTTTTTTCATTTCCAAGTCATTTTTCATTTGAAACCTTAATATTCAACCAGCAGTAACCAGAAAACGTTGCATACGCACATACATGCGCGCATGCGTTGGAGATTTACAGGCCAACAGTTAAAGAGCGCATCGTGGTACAAATTTCGAACTAGCTGTTGACTTGTCTGGGGACAGTGGTTCGGTGGCTGGTGGTCGCCTTGTTTTCTCTGTTTTTATCCATCTTTTCCTTAAATGGAAACATAAATTTTTTTTTTTTGGTGAAATTAGGAATACTAGCAAACAACTGTTTGTATTCCTCACCTTAGAGGATTTTGGAAAAATAAGAGCCATAATGTGCAACTACTTTTGAAATCAGAGAAAACGAAGCCCAACTAACATCTGTAGGCCCAAGGAAAATTTTAATATCTTCTGACGTAAATAGAGTATTATAACTGTGAAATATTCAATCATGATTTTGGAGGAAAAGTGGTCATATCCGTATTTAATAACAGAGACCGAAGATAGTCTAAGGCCGTTGATTTTGGAAAGAGTAAGTTTTAACCAGAATTTCGAATATCAAAACAAAGCTTACGTAATTTTCACCTAGTTTTTGATTTGCACCTTACTTTAAAAAAAATCACAGACCTTTTATTATTGCTTTGTTTTTATTACATCGTTATTGTTAAAATGGATGGAAATAAATTTTCTTCTATACCTACAAAAATTTAACCGACTTGCTAAGTTTCATAGTATAGTAGAACCTCATAATTTTGGCTCCTCCGGGATATAACACGTCTGGGTTTTCAAAAATGCCGCGTTTTTTTTTTTTTTTTTTTTTTTTAAGGATACGCAGCATATAGTTTAAGTATTCAAGACTAATTCCATATATTTATTAGATAATTCAGTAGCTCTAATCCCTGTTATCTCCACAGAATGATAGCCACCAGCATTAAGCCAAAATCTTAACTTGTACTGCCGGATTAACCTAGTAGGACTTATCCATGTAATAAAAGTCGCGGATTCGAATACTACTCCAGTATGGATGGTGCGATTGTTCAGTGGTTTTTAATATGAGGTATAAATGCTGCGATATGATTTCAGCAATCGAATCGCCTTAAAAACTAAATGCATAGTACTAAGTACTATACTGTGAACTACATGGAGAAAAATAACATGCGGCTCAAGGTCACTCACTGGACCTTTTTCCATGGCGTTAGTGGAAGCTGAGTGAACGCCTGTTCTTCTCTCTACTTAAGTACTGAACATCTCGCAGAATGAATGATTTTATATACGTTGGAAATACATACAGTAACAATGACATATAGTCTAGAAAATATGCAAACAGAAAAAAAAACTTGTTTGTCAATTATTAATGGAGCATAATGCATAAATTTTGTACCTGTAGTTCTTTTTGTAAGCCCGGCCAGCCTGTTTTCCCTCTAGTCTTGTACAGTCAACTATTATTATTATTTCTTCCTCATGGTGGGGGGAGTGAGTTCCATAAACTCGGGGACCTGGATTTGTTAAAAATCACGTGGGAACATTTGGCAACCTGAAGGGGCTAGGATTTATTGTTTTTGCCTCCGTTAGTAGATGATGTACTATTTAAAGAGTACATGTGCTATTTTTTGTTTACCACCTTTATACTCTGCACTCTTTTTAGCTGTGTCGGGTATTGTACTCTTTTCCATCTTTTAACTTAAAGTTGCTTACTTCCTTAAAAATGGCAAAAAAAAAAAAAAAAAAAAAAAAAAAAATCCAATCAGCGGCGGATGTTCTGTCATTTTGAAGGGTAAGGGTGCACAAATGATCTAAAACCAATTATAATATGAAGCGTATTTACATTCCATATTTACGTTTTATAAATAATTATTGTAGAAGAACGTTTGGGGGAAGAGAGCAGACGTTGAGCAAACTACGTTTGCTACTTCCGTGTATCGTTCTCATTTGTGAAGGCATTCCACCATGAGTTGCCTTGGTATTGCACTACTCTAAATACTGTACTTCTCCACAGGGCCGTTTAAAGGTGCTTGGGGGGCCCGGATGCAAACGGGGTTAAGGGGCCTTGTTTATTTATGTTGAGGCTTTGATGGCTCCCTCGATTGGGGGCTCTGATGCAGCGCATCCAATGCACTCTCCATTTGCACGGTGCTGCTTCTCCATTGGAGCAGTGCGTTTTTCCATATTATGTGGTGTGGCGCTGTAGCTTAGCTAAAGCGTCTGTCTTGTAAACAGGAGATAGTGAGTTCGAATCTCGCCGGTGTTTGTTGATTAATTTTGGACGCCGCCGTAGCCTAGTGATCAGGTGCATTGAGTGATCGTGGTTCAAGTTCACATGACTACTAAATACAGTAATGTGCTGCTTCTCGTATCTTTTCAATCTTGGGAACTCTGCCCGTGTGGTCATCCCGGAATATAAACAGAAAATTTATTTTATCGAGCATGGGATCGATGGACTAAGTAGCAAACTGAGTTTGCTCAGTGCTACGCACGGAATGAGGTCGTGCCCTTTGTATACAATATCGTTTATCAGGCATTTAATTTATGGGATTTCTGGCATCGGTGTTCTCCATAAAATATTTTTATGCACCCCAGTGGACTATTTTCCAATTCCTGTTTTAAAATAAAGATACACAGTAAAATCACGCTACAAGGAATACTGTTTTAGAGAAAATTCTACTATACTCAAAATATTTCCATGTCACACCAGATCTGTAGATATGGTTTGAGCGAAATATCTCTGACGGAAATTCCAGTACAACAAATTATTTCTAAAATATATTGGTTTACCAATGTTAGTATTATGAATGGCATAGTAAGCGACCCTCATATTGTAAATATGGATATGAGAAGTTTCGACTGAAATAAAAACATGTTTTAAAAGATGCAAATAAAGAATTCAGAGTCACAGGTTCTATTAAGTTTTCTCCACATTTTTAAATGATTATACTCAAATATAATTTAGTACAACGTACTGGGAGACTTATTCCCCCTCCAAAAAAAGCGTATGATGTGAGATGAACTAACTGTTTACGTTTACTAGTTATTTTTTTCCTAGCGTAAAAACGCTCAAATCGTATAAACGCTCAAATCGAAAAAAAAAAAAAAAAAAAATGGCTAGTCGTTCATTTAAAAAAAAAAAAAAAAAAAAAAAATCCTAAAAGTAGTAATTTAATTTAACTTTTCAACTTTAACGGGCATTCTGAAGTCGAATTTCCAATAATTCGCGAAAAAACATGTTATATATTAAAATTAAATTAACTTAACTACATTTAAAAACAAAAATTTACTTATCGGTTACAAGTGACATTTACCGTACCATATTTCTGAAAATGTGGTTATTACAATTGTATATGATACAGTATTTCTTACAATTGCAATATGCTTCCAAAACGCGTTGATCCCTATGGAATCTAAGCATTTTCCTATTTGTAGTATACATGTTTTTTAATTCTATTTATGTATTATCGATTTTAAAGTCTATATTTAAATAAAATAATGAAAACTGCTACTCCTGTTTATTAGATAAACGCAGCAGAATTTATTTGAGTAAATAATGGTTCTATTGAAATCATTTTCAGCGATATACATTACACCCAGGGTCCTGAGCTGGATATTATCATCATCCCCCCCCCCCCTCTCTCTCTCTCTCTCTCTCTCTCTCTCTCTCTCTCTCTCTCTCTCACACACACACACACAAAACACACACACGGTAACTCAATTTTTTTTTTTTTTTTTTTTGACTGGTGCAGCAAAAGCCTCAGGTTTCCTTGCACCATATGGCTAATAATAATAATGAAATTACGGTACAACGAAATGATACATGCATTCCCGAGAAGTTCGTTGTAATTGGATTTGGCTGTAAAAAGTTAATAAAAATAATAATTTGAATAAATAAATAAATTGTGATACAATGCCATTTCGACCTCCCAGAGTTTGAAAATAAAAATGTTTCAAACCAGGGATCGGTTTGAAATTAGAGCCTACTCCCCAGTGTTTGTGATTTTCTTCAATTACATTAAATTAAATTAGGGATAAAGGAAGCGATGTTAAATTTTCAGATGAAGTGATGAGATTGAGATTAGGAGGGCGAGTAATGACCAGAGTCAAGCAGCGTTCCTTCAGGAAGACTTGGATAGGCATCAGGGATTGTCAGATAAATAGCACCTGTGTTGTAATGTTGCGAAATGCAACTTTTAAACTTTTGAAGTAACAATTCAAAAATAAAGACTTTGAGATGGTGAAATAAAAATGGTAATGAAAGAAAGGGATTTGTGGATTACGATACTATGAAGTTCTGTGTGATGCAGAGAGATGGCAGGGAGGGGACCCATGGTGTCCTTCCGATAATTTATGGAACAGTTGCTTGTAGAGAATGAAGAGTTATAATTACACTATACAATGCAGTTGTGGCATTGCACTTGGAAGGCTACATCCAGGAGGCCACACGCACACAATAAAAAAAAAAAAAAAAAAAAAAAAAAACTTGAACAACACATCTGGTGAGATTGGTGACATTTCGGCTTCGAATATGTGGGCTATAGAATTAGTAACCAGATAAGTGAGAGGAGATCCAACTCAAGTTTATCAGCTTTGGGTAGAAACAGCAAAATGACCGAGAGCGAAATTTTTATGTAATGACACTTGGGTCAGGAGGAATAAATTTAAACTCAAACTAAGAAAGAAAAAAGTATGTGTCATATTAGGGCCACCCGAGAGCTAATTCATCTATCCACGTGTAATATGTCCATACATTGCGTGCGTTCTCTCATCCATATATGTTTTGCTGGACGAAAAATCCGAGTTTCCTGGGACAAAATCCTTTCTGCCCACTCCTGAGACCGAAGCAAAGAGGGAAGAGGCATATGCTTGATTATAGAAGTTTTGTTTTAGCCAGCGAATATTTTTCTAATTGGAATAAGTTGCTTTCATGAGCCAACGATTTGGGGAAATTCAAAGGCTAGCTGGGATCCATACCTAAGATACAGTCGTCGCGTTTAGCAAGTGGTTAGAACTACCATCCTCCCCACAACCAGTGGTAAAGCCCAGCTTAGATTCCTCTCAATGATGCGACGAACTTTTATTGGCATTTTCACTCCGTGAGAGTTAGTCACTCTCAGACAAGGACGGCAAGGCTTTTTTCCGGGAACGCCGATCCTTTGTCCAGCAAAACTGGGAAACAGACTTTATGGAAGTCGATTTCCAAGTCGGTCACTGAATTATGACACCTAACTAATACCTTGTCGAGCCAGCGTTTGCATGAATAACAGCCGTTATTCTCCTAGGCATTAACTCCAATAGATGTCCGAAGACGTCCTTAGGGATCTGCAGATATGTTGCCTGCAAACCATTCCACAGTATCCAAATAGATGACGGTTGCGTGTTCGTACGCCTCACTTCCCGTTCCAAAACATCCCACAGGTGTTCAATTGGATTGAAGTCAAATGAATTTGGAGGCCAATCAAGAGATGATAACTTTTTAATTAGATTCCAAATTCGAACTTCTCGTGCACAGTGTGAACCCGATGACACGGCGCCTTATGCCCTTGTGTGTAGACCAGCGCCGGCCACAAGCATGTTCAACCGGTTCAGTCGAACAGGGCCCCGTGCTCAAATGGTCTAAATAATATCATCTGCCTCTTTTACAAATTTCTCTCAACGAGCCTACCGCCGTCTTAATGTATAATAACCCACATTATCATCACTGCAAGAGCTGTAAAATTTGAAAAAAATAAAAAAATCACTATTACAAAAATATCCCGTATACGTTTTGAACAGGGCCCCAAAAAAATTGGGGTCGGCTCTGTGTGTGTACAGTTAATAGAATCGCCGTCCTCCCCACACTGGTTGGAAAAGACATGAGTTCGAGTCCTGTCAATGGCGCCAGTAATTTTTATGGGCCTTTTTCAAAATGTAGCTAGTTAGTGAGTTTCAGGTGAGGGCAGCATGATTTTTTCTCCCGGAAACTCGGGTTTCTCGTTCAGCAAACAGAAAATCGACTACAGAACACAAGCAATTTACAGACAGTATATACAGAGCAATATGACCTTAATCGCCGATGCTCTAAAACCCCTATTACTACTACTATTACGGCTCATTGTCGTCTTGGAAGATCCTCTTTCTGTCGGGGAAAAAATGCAACATGGCTAGGTACACATGGTCTCCTAAGAGCCTCCCGTAGACTTCACTAGTGAATCCTAGTTCTTGCCAGCAAAACATGCCCCATATTAAGCAATCTCTGTCCCCAGCCCCAGGTTGTGGGCACCATGAACATAGTGTATAGTGTTAATTGTAATACGGCTCCGGGGGTTTCCCCCAACTCCGCATCAAGCAATGTGATGAATACAAAATTCTGTAAAGGCCATATTTATGTATGTTAGTGAGTGTTTGTATGGGGGTTGTGCTATTCAACCGGCCTCTTAGCCTAAAGGCTTGTGTTTACACACAGAAACCTCTAATTTACCGTCTAGCACTTTTTGATATACGAAGGGGTGGGAAAACACGTATTTGTTATCGGCTAACAGTAACAGGTTGTAATAGGCGAACTGCTTACTGCTTGGGGATAATATGGGCTTGGCACACCAAGGGTCCTGAGCTGGATACTATCATTCTTCTTTTTCTTGGTGATTGATTCCCTTCTACTTCTCTCTCTCTCTCGGGATAATTCCGATTTTTTTTTTTTTTTTTTTTTTTTTTTTTGGCTGGTGTAGTATAAGCCTCAGGCTTCCTTGTACCATATGACTAATGATAATAATAGTAAAAATATGAGACATGTCTAAACATATTACACTTTGTCGCAGTGCACTGTGTTGTCTCAAGGATTATTATTCGGATACTTCTAATACACACCTCGTATATGCTTGCTTGTTTGTTTGTTTCGTTAATTTTCTTTAGATGTTACTCGATCACTTTAATAGGTTAATCAGTCCTATATATTAGTATTTATAACAATAAAAAAGAAAAAAACAGAGTTCACTCTTATTTTTCGTTTTATTTTGTTATTTGAGGTTTGTTTCTCAGCTTATATATAATTAATATTCTGTTTATCAGGTCATCGCAAGTAATCACGCGATCGTTTCATCTACATAAAAGAATCGAGTCGGAATATTCATTCCCAGAAGAATTACGTGGTCTATACTCTTTTATATCTATAAAATAAACGTGTTTACAAAACTCGTGTACTTACTTCGAATAAGGCAGTTTACTGAGCTTAGCAATCAGTCGCCCTAAGAGGGGACCTGATTGAGGTGAATAAAGGAACACTAAAATACAAATAAGGGTGAAATTTTGTGGCTTTCCTCGTACTATAATTAATATTCCGTTTATCAGGTCATCGCAAGTAATCACGCGATTGTTTCATCTACATAAAAGAATCGGCAGAAAAGGCAGTCGGAATATTCATTCCCAGAAGAATTACGTGGTCTGTACTCCTTTATATCTATAAAATAAACGTGTTTACAAAATTCGTGCACTTACTTCGAATATGGCGGTTTACTGAGCTTAGCAATCAGTCGCCCTAAGAGGGGACCTGATTGAGATGAATAAAGGAACACTAAAATACAAATAAGGGTGAAATTTTGTGGCTTTCCTCGTACTATATGACTAATACTAATACTTACCAATGTGGAGAACATTTTATTTTCACACTCCAGTGACAAAGTGCATAAGATTTTAGACCAGTGTTTTACAAACTTTTTTGCTCGCGGACCCCTTTTGGCTTCGAAAAATAACCACAGATCCTCACACCCTAGCTCACTTAAATATGGGGTGTCCAGACGATAGGTATCTAAAATTAAAAATTTATATCCGCCCAGGACTGATTTATTATGTTTACAATCTACTTTATCAAACTGACACAAAAAAATAACTGAATAATAAACTGTCACTATTTGAGATTGGAGGAGAGAAAATAGAAAAGGTGAGCAAGTATCTGAGAAAGCTAATGGTGGAAGAAGTAAAGAGCAGCAGAGAAATAAGCATAGCAGTGCAGTGGGTAAAAAAGGTTTTTGGGAAACGGAGAAGACTTGTGCAGGAGATAGGAATTGGTTTAAGGAAAAGATTGGTAAGATGTGTTGTATGGAATTTAGTACTTTATGGAGCAAAGACGTGAATACGGAGAATATATGTTAAAAGATTGCAAAGTTTTGAGATATGGGTAGGGAGGAGGAAGATGGAAAAGATAAGATGGGTGAATAAAGTAAGAAATGAGAAGGGTTGATGAGAAGAAATATTTGACTGAAATAACCAGAAGGAAGAAAAATTGGATTGGACAGGCGTTGCGATGTGAGGGTTTGATGTAGGGTATGACAGAGGGAAAAGAGTGCTACTATAGCGTGTGGTCTACTCCACGCTATGCTGTCTATTGGACGCTATAGTGTGAGAATACACTATTCTCACACTATAGCGTCCCACACTAAAAATATGATATACGAATAAATATGAATGTGAGAAAAAAATAAATTATGCGCTAAATGATTTTTAATAAAGTTAGTTATTTGGTTTTTAGGAGCATTAGCAACTAAGGCCATATTGCTCCGGGATATGCGGTGGTCATTCCCCGACCTTTCCGCATCTTCCGTACTCCGTATTTAGTGGTGACGGGCTCGAATCCCGGAAGAAGAGTGTGCTACTGCTCCTTCCCACCTGGCTATGGAGGCGCCCTTTTAATAAAGAGTAAATATTAAATATCCTTTATAAATGATACACAAACAGGTTAAATAGTACATTTAGTACATTAAATAAAAGTGCAATAGTACATTAAATAGTACAAAAGCCCCAGAATACTGGCTCGTGAAGTGGGCAACCTGAAAGTGTCATCTCTCACCACAGCAGCACACAACACCGATGGCCAAAGCGCTGAATTTAACAAGCTTTTCAGCATTAATGCACGAGATAAGATTCATCTTCACTGTAAAAATGATCGCAGAGTCTCAGCGCCCAACATTTGGGACACCGTGTGCTGGCGGATCCCCCAACCAGATCTCCGCTCCACTCCCAAGCTGCTTGCTCTTCCTTCGAGGCTATATTTTAAAGTTCCATCTAGTCCAATCCTTGGATGCTGACTTGTTTAAAATAATAGATGTTAAAAAGAATAGACGGCTTATCCTAGATCTGTACGTGGTCTCTACAACTACCAATTGATCTCAGATCGTTACAGCTGGGTAAGAATCTCACAGAAAACCGGACTCAAGGAAACTATCGTTTGTTATCGCAATTTGTTTTATTTTGGTTATTTATATTTTGTATTAGTTTTCCTTCCAAGTCAATATTATCTGCTATAAGAACTGTTTATGTATATATAATCTGGCTATAATTTAATTTTTATACTACCGGCGAGGTTATCTCTGCCGCTTGTTAACCCCTAGCATGATGCCGTGAATGGCATTGTAGAGTCGTGGTACCTACGTGTACCGGTGAATCTTACAATAAATATCTTATTTATTTATTTATATATTTAAATTAATGATATGCAGTTGCTTTCTTAGCACTTTCCAGGCAAAAGTGATCAAGGTGATATTGAAAAAGCTTACTGTTAATGCTTCTCATTTTCTTTAGAATACGTGTTTTGAAATCCAACCATGACCGTTTAATCGCTTGCGTGCGCCTGTCACTAGATCGACATAATTTTCTTGATGGTTCACCGTAAAATGCCGGTAGCCCATGGCATTTAGACTGCTTTCGCAGCCCACTCATCGGAATGAATCACTGAACCAAGTTCACATTCCCGTTCAATGATGGGGATCAAAGTGCCTGTCACGCCGTTGAACATAAAAATACCGACAATCAGAGCCTTGTTTGAGACCAAAATCCAAGGCCCCATAAATTATTATTATTATTATTATTATTATTATTAGCTATATGGTGCAAGGAAGCCTGAGGCTTATGCTGCAAAAATTCCCAAGTTACCCTAAGAGAGAGAGAGAGAGAGAGAGAGAGAGAGAGAGAGAGAGAGAGAGAGAGAGAAAGAAGTAGAAGGGAATCACCAAGAAAGAGAAGAATGATAATATCCAGCTCAGGACCCTGGGTGTGCCAAGACCATCTTGGTCCATAGTTCCTGTTGTTTTGTACAACTGCGTTACTATCTTCGGACAGAGAGGAGTTTGGTCGCCATTTGCATTCTCCCACGATTATATTTCCGTCGACCAGCAAATCTTGCTTCGTCAATTTGAATGGTGTTAAATTCTGTGCCAGCCATCTTACCTCGTGCATTAGAATCCTCCTGAAGTTCCAGAATAGAAGTCTAAAATTTTTGCCCTCGGCAATGCTATTGAAAGATTTCTACAGAAGTGTCATCTTGACAGAAGACACTGTGGTTGCATTTTACATGAACACCATCTTCTGGACGTACCCCAAGACGTAGGGCCTTGTCATCGATATGGTAGCGTCGTGCAAGAAAAAAGAAAACGTGACAGAAGTGAAGAATATAGGCATATACTTCGTTGTTCGCGTAAAGGGTATTAAACTTCACTTTCTGTCCGGAAAGGCAATGCATTCTTCCATTATACGAACATGAACAACAAATTACGCTGCAATCTGAGTGAGTTTGTACAAAATTTTAGAACTGGTGTTCTTTTTCGAACTGAAAATATCAATGGATAAGGCAGTTACTCTAATAGGAAAGTCTTACAGTACTATAACTGACTGGCATAACATGTGCAGAGAACTGTGGGGAGTCACTGTTTCTCACAATGCACGAGGTAAGATGGTTAGCACAGAGCTTAACCCCATTTAAATTGAAGATTTTTAGCTATTTTTATCATTCTATAGAGTCCGGTAGACAGCATGCTATAGTGCCAGTAGCCCGCAGGCTGTAGTGTATTCTCATACTATAGCGTCTGGTAAACCGTATATCACGCGATAGACTACACGTTATAGTAGCACCGGGAAAAGTTCAGAGGAAGGGAACCACAGGGATATTCAGAAAAACTGTGACAGATAAATTATGAGGAGATGAAAAGAAAGGCTGAGGATAAGGCAGTGATAGGTGGGTCGGAAAACTGCTAGATTGGGGGGGATACAAGGGCTAATAGATTAACAGTAGCCACTGGCAGAGGTGAAAGTGATTCTTGCACTGCTTCTATTGGAATGAGCCGCAGCCTGGAAAATAAGATGCAGGATATTTCAGAGACTGCTGGGAATCATTGGGGTACAAATAAACACATAGGTTGTGTTAGGGTAGATAAGAAAAAGAACAGGTGCATGTATACTTGCGTGTACACCAATGCTAGGAGTTTAGTAAATAAATTTGATGAATTTGAGGTATTGCTCAAAACATCAAAGGCAGATATTGTGGGGATTTCAGAGACGTGGTGTCACACAGATATAAGGAATGCAGAACTGGAATTTGGGGAGTACAATGCCTAGAAAGGATAGACAGGATAGGAAGGGAGGAGGGGGTTATGCTATTAGTTAAGAAATACATAAAATCCAAGGAAGTGAAGCCAGTCAACATTGCTGGACAGTGCAATCTCGAGTCAGTTTGGTGTGACATAAGCATTGGGAGATCAAAATTGAGAGTAGGGGTGTGCTATAGGCCTAATGACTGATGAGTATAATAAGAAACTGTACAGGGAAACAGAGTGGGCCAGTAAATCAGAGAGTCTTATAATGGGATTTTAATTTCCCAGATATTGACTGGAATTTGTGGGTTGGTCACTCACACACTAGCAAGGCTTTTGTGGATTTATTGGATGATTGTTTTCTACATCAGCATGTTCGGGAGGCAACTAGAGGGAGTCTCTTGATTTGATTATCAGTAGTGATTCTTCATGCATTAAGAATCTGCGGGTAAATGAACCACTAGGTGGCAGTGATCACAGTGTGCTGAAGTGGGATTTACTCAAAGAGGTAACTACCATTAGGGGTAAAGGGAAGGGTTATTGCTTTCGTAAAGGCGACTACGATGGACTGAGACAGTATTTAAATTCTATACAGTGGGACCAACTGATGATGTTACCAACAGCAAATTCAAAATGGGAAGCATTCAAAGAACTTATCTTGGAAGCTACTAGGCTTTACATGCCAACCAAGAAATATTGTTCAAGGTTTAGGCCTAAGTGCATGTCAGATGAACTAATGAGACATATGGCAGAGAAAAAAATGCATGGGATACATACAAATTAACACATGACACAGAAGCCTATGATAGATACAAGTTGATCTGTAACCAAGTTACAAAGGAGGTTAGGCAGGCGAAGGTAGATTACGAGAAATATTTGCCAAGGGATGCAAAGAAAAACAGCAAGGAGTTCTTTACTTATGTAAACTCTAGAAGGAAGGGGATGAATCAGATTGGTCCACTTGATATCGATGGGTCAACTGTTGATCTTGCTCAGGTAGCTAACAAACTGAATGAATATTTTGCATCGACATTCACACATTAGGAGTTATTCAGCGAGGGGAATGCCAGAGGTGTATTCAACTCTGGCAGTAAGCTAGAGAATCTTGTAATAACTGAGAGTAAAGTGGAGGAGAAATTGTTGAAGATAAATACAAGAAAGGCACCTGGGGTGGATGGGATCTATCCAGTTATATTAAAGGAGGCAGCAAAGGAAGTAAGCAAACCCTTAGACATAATTATGAGAGCTTACTTGGACTCAGGGGAAGTACCCATGGACTGGAGATGTGCAAATGTGACCCCCAATTCACAAAGGAGGATCAAAGGGCGACACAAGTAATTATAGACCTGTTAGTTTAACTTCTGTTCCCGGAAAATTAATGGAGGCACTGGTTAAAGAAGCACTGCAGGATCATCTAGACAAGACTTCAGTTATAGCTCAGACACAGCATGGTTTTGTTAAGGGGAAGTCTTGCCTGACCAATTTGATTGGATACTATGATGCAGTCACAAAAGAACTGGATGCACGGAATAACTTTGATATTATACACTTGGATCTTAGAAAGGCTTTTGATACTGTTGCATAATGGAAGACTGCTGCACAAATTGGAGCAGTATGGCACTGGAGGCAAATTGCTGCTATGGATAAAGGGGTGGTTGAGGGGGAGAAGACAGAGAGTGGTAATCAATGGAAACTGCTCATCGTGGACTAATGTTATTAGTGGAGTCCCTCAGGATTCAGTATTGGGTCCATTATTGTTTTCTGTATTTATAAATGATATTGATGATGGTATATCAAGCTTAATGTCCAAGTTTGCAGACGATACGAAGGTTGGCAGGGTTGTCAAGGACACTACTGACACTATGCTACTGCAACAGGATCTGGAAAGGTTGAGCAGATGGGCTGAGAGGTAGCAAATGGAGTTTAACATTGACAAATGTAAAGTACTACATATGGGAAACAGCAACCCCAGAGCAACGTATCAACTCTGTGGTACTACACTGACAGTGGTAGAGAATGAAAGGGACCTGGGGGTGGTTGTGCAGGCAGATATGAAGTTTTCTGACAGTGCAGACGGGCTGCAAGAGTAGCTCATGGTGTATTGTGGTTGATATATAGGAATTTTTCTAGCAGGGATAAGGAGGTGATTATTCCCTTGTATAAGGCAATGGTCAGCCCACACCTAGAGTACTGTATACAGGTCTGGAGGCCTCATTTCAAGAAGGATGTTGAGATGCTGGAACGAGTACAGAGAAGGGCAACAAGATTAGTGAATGGAACAAAGGGGTGCTCTTACGAAGAAAGGCTTAAGTTTTGCAAATTACAGTGTCTGGGGACTAGGCACCAGCGAGGTGATCTGATAGAGGTGTATAAAGCCTTGAATGGTTTGAGCATGCTCAATGCTGATGGGATTCTTCCTCTTGCTCAGAATAATCACCTGAGAGGGCATAAATTCAAACTGAGAGAAGACAGATGTAGGATAGACGTGAGGAAATTTGCCTTTAGCCAGCGGGTGGTTGGTTGGTGGAATAACTTCCATCCTTTGTCGTGGAAGTTAATAGCCTAAATAAGTTTAAGGCTCAGCTGGACAGGTATTTCATACGAACAGAGGGGTGAAGTGGAAAAATGCCTCTACTAATGCTAATGCTAATAAGGAGATATAGAGAAGTATCTGTTGATGCTTGGACCTTCCCTTGGCAGAACAATGATGATGACGATGTGCAAGGACAGTGACTGTAACCGCTGTTCCTACCCGTGATGGTCAACAAGGCAAAGTTAATTTTCTAGTGAATCTCATTACGCCTTTTTTTTTTCCAAACAGGAGCCAACCAGGGAGGGGCAACAAGTGTTCAGCCTGTCCCAAATAAAATCGTTCTAAACTAAAAATCAAAATCCAAAAATTTCTTTTGTTCAAAGCAGCCTCTGTGACGCTCAACCGTCCCCAAAGAAAAACCCTCTGGCACTAATTTAATATCATTATCTCAGGACAGTCCTAAAAAACCTTAATAAATCGACTCCCCCAGATGTTCTAGCTTTATTAAAAGTATAACTGAAGGCATGTTGGTAATTGTTAATGGCAGCGGAACTAAAACTTTTTGGTTCTTGTGTCCATATTTCATCAATGCGCCTTTACTCAAGGTCGGATATACTGAGGTGCAGTGGCGCCCCAAGATGAGGGGGAGCTGTAAATGCAATTGGGAACCACCACAACCTTCTTTTTCATTATATTTTTAATTTGTTAATTAAAATTAAATATATTAACATATTTATTAAATATACAAGAAAATTATTTGTATTATAATATTAATTGATTTCAGTAATAAAAATTGTAATCATATTTTTTAAATGATTTCATTCGACAGCTGTTGCCGGTGTCTATTTTGCCATACTTAGTTACACCATCAGGTACTATATTAGTACGATCACTTACCATATTCTGAAATGTGACACTGTGCGCTATCGAAACAAAACGTTCGAAACCACATTTGAAAGACTTGAAATGCAAGAGAGTATTTGCCCTATTTTATTTCGTCCTTGGTGTGTGCACGTACTCAATGCAAGGCTGAAATGAAGAATTTTTATCCATGAACACACATACAGAATGGTTAGATATATCCGTATGATATATACACACTCGTAACCAGGGACACGTGAATAGGAGAAGGCGGCTACCAGCGCCCTAACTTCAAGTGGTGTGTTACTTAAAATATAGTTCTCGGTATTCAAAACGGATTGGGGGGGGGGGGAAGAGCAGGCACTGACTAGTCAGGAGTTCTGGAAGCTGAGGCGACAAGAATGTCTCATTATTCTTCTTTTAAATAACCCGTAAAATAATAATATTCTTATTCATCAGATTAATAATTTATTGCGTACAGTCACGACTATTACGAAAAAAAAGTATCACTTTGATATTTTAATTAGACACTGGTAATGTGTTAATACAATTCTGAAAAAAATATATTGTCCTAGGCTTAAATGCGCTGCTTTATAATTCGATATTTTTCATCAACTGAAACTTAAGAAGGCAATTTTAATGCCAAGTAAGGGTTCTTTTTATGCGAATTTGCCATTAGTTTATTTTCGAGCTTCCTAACAACAAAGCTAATGATTTAATAAAGTATAAATTAAATTAAATAAAATTTCCCAAGTGGTTATTGGTTTATATTGATATAAGTTTTTGCATGTATGTATTTTGCGTATGTATGTATTTTGTATGTATTAAAAGGTCGCCAAAAGAAATTTTAACGCCCTGGTCTAATAAGATGATGCACCCTCTTGTAGACGGTGGAATACATATTTTTGTGACTAAATGGAGTAAAACCCAAAAGGAATATGGCCCCCACGAGTGTATTCCATTTAATTCAGAGGCGCTCACATACATGCATACATATATATAATTCACACTGCTTTTATCCATGTTATATATATATAAAGTTATACAGCGTAGTAATAATAATTAAGAATAAAACTTAATATATATTTTTTATAATCAATACTGTTATGCTTTATATAATATATCATATATATAACGGATGGTCAATTCGTAAGCGAGCAGCGTCAAGATAGATAGGTATCGCTGAAAAATAATTGCACAGGCCCTCGAGCCCTGCATCTGCTCTGTATCTACCTTTCTTACCAAACAATAGCGTTTGAACCTCGGAAAAATGTGATCATGTGATCACAAAACATGCATCTACTT
The DNA here is from genome assembly GCF_048544385.1 of Mastigoproctus giganteus. Taxonomy (NCBI): domain Eukaryota; kingdom Metazoa; phylum Arthropoda; class Arachnida; order Uropygi; family Thelyphonidae; genus Mastigoproctus; species Mastigoproctus giganteus. The sequence continues at coordinate 66,499,920 of NC_143578.1, forward strand.
AGTTTACTTACTGTACACGTTGTTGGCCTTGGGATAATCCGGTATACTTTATGGTGCAAGTCGGTCCTTGCACCTTAAAACATAAAACTGCTATAATAGTTGCATTATCGTCCGTAGAAATCTTAGAGAAACCCATTGTGCGTTTTGTTATGAATAAGCATTTATAAAACTCAACATATCGCGAATGTCTGAATATGGGATATCTGCGTAATCCTTGATAAAAGAAGAAAACGCCACTGATAAAGGAAATATTACTGCGTTTGCGGTTTATAGCATTTATCCTTTCGTATCGCTGCTAAATAGTCTCAGCACGCAGTAGCATTATACACTAAAGATCTTCGCACAGAAATCTTTTATTTTAACTTTTCTTTTCAAAGGCTCAAACCTCGCGCAATGTTTATTAGTCTTGGTGCGTGGTTCGTGACAGGATAATTACTTTTCAAGAAGACGCAATGACAGTGCCCTGAAATTATTAATGGTACCATGTCACGTTCCGATTACAGTACTCAGGGAACATGCAAAATATTAGTATTGTAGATAGAAGAGAATAAATCATCGTCGCTTCATCCCTTGCTGGTTTTTTTTTCCCCTACTCGTCATTTAAATTTTAGAGAAAATTTAATCTTAGTCTAGTTAAGTGGTTTCAAACTTTTCTTATTTGACACATTCATGGAGTTGAAAGTGCGTATTCACTGAATCCATGGTTTCATTTCACATCGGCAACCGACAAGAATCCCCACCCCAGGGCCGGATTAAGGATGAAAGAGGCCCCCGGCCATATTTAAATCTGAGGCTCCTTTAATATATATATATAGCACCATATATATAAATACAAATACTACATAGGTTTTTATATTTATATTGTGAATTCCTTGATAAAAATGTAAAATGAGAGGTAAAAATGTTTTATGTTCTTTGACTTGAAAAAAGTAACAATAAACCAATTTTAATAGAAACTTTTAACTTATTCATTGTACAATAAAAAGGTATAAAAATAAAATTTAAACACTTAACAAGTTAAGTTTAAGTATGCTTTTATATTACACATTTTCTTGTTTATTATTATTATTAGAAAATTTTATCACTACTTTAGAAAATATTTACACTGAAAATGAGATCCCCGGCCATGGCCGGTTTGGCCGTAGCGTTAACGCAGCCCTGCGGGGCCCACCCCTCGCTATAGAGGGCCCCTGCATTTAATTAATGAAAGATGGCTATTTTTTCTGCCACAAATGTGGTTATATTTATAATAATTACCATGATTACAATTTTGTCGGTGTAAATTAGTAAACACGGCGTATATTATATGCGTATATGAAAAACAAATTTAGATCGATATACTGTATCTGAAAATAATATAAATTATATTTAAAGACACAAGTGCAGTGCTGGATTTAGGTAGTCTGAGACCCTATCGCACATTTGTTAAGAAAAACTAAAATATGATCTTCGGGAGGGGTCTTGGATCAAAGGCATTTGCATTGGTTCGGTACTCTGTATGGGAGTGCACATTGGCAAACTCCACAGTTCCTCTTGAAACTCTATAGAATGTAACTAAAACTACGTAGAATGTGCCTTAAATTAGGCATGTAGCCAATTAGGTGCTCCCCTTGGCTCAATGACAGAATTCAATAAGGAATTCAGAAATGTCACCATTGTATTTATTGCCGGTATCTCCCTGGGCACAGAAAGCAAACTTAGAGGGAAGAGGTTGTCGAGGAGAAAACATTTAATCAATTACTGGTAGAATTTAACGTAAAATCATCTGAAACAAAGTAAATATATTGTTAAAACAAAGTCACGCAGATTGTTACCACAAATCAATAAACAGATCAAAATCTTGAGTTTTATGCAATTGGGTGGGTGTTATTATTAAAAACTGCGGTTTTGCCTTCTGCATAATGTCCGTTTTGTAGCATAATCTCTGAAAAGAATTCTTCACAATCAATTCTCAATTGATTTAGAGGATCTATTATGTTAGCAGGCAAGAGATACAGTGAGAACTAGTACGCTCTTGGACAAGCCTGCTTACTATGCCCTCTAATGGCTCTTTTCAGTTTCTCTTAGTAGTCCGGACCCAAGAAAGTCGACCGACCTGCAACATTCCCCTCGATGTCCTTGGCCGTGAACATTCGCTGTAGATAATTGGGTCTCTTTAGATTAAATTAAGTTACTAACAACGTCTTCACCAGTGTTGAATCCAGGTGGAAGTGAGTTCCACCTCCGGCAGAATAAAATCCTCTCCCCCGGCGAAAAATAGTATAATAATTTCTATTTTAATATTCGCTCAAAGACCTCGGACATTGAAATTTTCGCCCAAATTTTTTGTTTAATTTTAATTGAAATTTTCTTCTTACTGCGCTTTTTAGGGGCTATTTATCAGTTCACACAATATTGTAATTATAAGATACGAATTCAATAAATTTATGTCAAATAAACACAACTCAAAAATTCACATCATTATAATTATGCTCACATGGAGTAATCGGTTAGGTGGTACACGGCGAAAATAAATCGCTAAAATTCAAAATAGACGAAATTTTCAAAATAATTAAACGGGCAATATTTCTGGCTGCACAAATTGTAACTAAAAGCCCCTATTTCAAGTGGCAGCATTTTCGTTTTATGGTTTTCAGGTTCCCTTTATTTTCACACAAACCATCTCTTGATAGTGTTTCACACAAACGGTCTATTTACGACTAATTCTTTGTTTGTTTATCGCAAACAAGACAACGACTGGATCACAGGTCGTGAATAGATTCGCCTGAATTGGTACCTCAGTGACGGATGCTGTTGTAATTATAGTGTCCCGCGGCTTTCAGGGGAAGGGCTAAACGATATCCAGGAATAGAGAGGAATCTACTGCAGCCACTATTTCAATCGTTGGCAGTTTCACTCTATGGTTTTCAAATTCTCACAAGAGTCTACTTGTGGCTAATGCTTCCTTTGTATGCTGTTTGGTCTCAGCCCTATGAACAGTACATTTTGTAATCTTTTTATTATATATGTATCTGTACTGTAATATTGCAAGATTGCATGAAGATAAGCTTAGAAGGCAAGAATGAGTTATAGGAAAAATTAATAAATGATACATATGCAAAGAATAAGATTATTATAATACTTGCATGTTCGATTATAATTTGTATGACTTTTTTTTCCAAATTTTAATCGGCGATTTTCATATTATTAAATCGTGATTATTGTTAGTAATGTGGTTTTTGTGAACTGACTATTAGTATTTAGATGTTAAATAATAAATATTTCTTTTTGTTTCCTATTTTGTTCTCTCATATTCTCTTATTATAACATTCATAAATATACAGATTTGTTTGTAACATATACATATGTTATTAATATTAAATAATAATAAAATATATACTACATGCATCCCCCGAAGTTTACATTCCCCCCATCCGCGGTGCAAACACTCTGGATCAACACTGGTCTCCACCATGACGTCTTCTGCTGTAAGGATGCCTAATATGCATAAGCGCACCCACGGGAAGGGCTAAAGCTGCCTACATTTAATTTTAGGTTATATAAATATTCTTTCGCGTAATGGTGCTTGTAAAAGCTACGGACAGTGGAACGTACAGGTTCCCCTCCCCAAAATAGAATTGCTGACTGCGCTACTTCTAATATGTGTCCGATACGACAGTTAATACGAGTCCATTGTAGAAGAGAACAGTTTTACTAAGATAAGAATTTGTCTGAGTCAGAATAATCCATCACAGTTTTCATTCAAAAGTTGTGTATAGGATTCCACTAGATATAATATGCAGTTTTCCCAGGATTTTATTTAGTCACCTTAGTATCCGCCCTTGATGGTAATACAGTTGTTAGAATCGCCTTCTTTCCCTACCGGGGTAAAAAAAGACCTGAATTCGAATCCCCTCGACACCGTGAGCAATTTTTATGGGCCTTTTTCCCCCAACGTGGTTGAGTAAAGTTGGTCTCTGGCAAGGAGAGCAATATCCGCCCCCCCCCCCCCCCTCTCCGGAAACTCAGATTTTTCAATCAGCAAACAGGCAAATCAACCACAGAACACACGCAATTTATAGACATAATATATACAACGCAGTATGTCCAGTCGCCGAAACCCTGCAACAAAAACACCCTTAGTATCCATAAAGTATTTTTAAAAAATGTGATGCTTGAGTAGATGATCATAACAGTGACGTATATAATGTTATGGTGCTGTGCATCCCAGATAAATTACAATCTTTAAACTAATTTTGCATTATTGACACCGGTTAGATTTTGTCTGGTCACAGGAATTCCTCAATAGTTCTCCTCTTTGAATTGGTGAAATTGTACGTAAAATATTGTTAGTCATCCCATTTTTATATTGGCAAACTAAAACCCCCTTAGCCGGGTGGTCAATCGCGAGGGTGCATAAGTACACGTGCCTTTGTTGTTTTTGTTATTTGGTTTTTAGGAGCATTAGCAACTAAGGCCATATTGCTCCGGGAATATGCGGTGGTCATTCCTTGACCTTTCCGCATCCTCCGTATTTGGTGGTGACGGGCTCGAACCCCAGTCTAATCAAGAAGCGTGTGCTACGCACTGCTGCTCCTTCCCACCTGGCTACGGAGGCGCCCACACGTGCCTTGAATGATCGGCGTTCAAGCCCGTGACTGCTAAGTACTGTGCTGCTTCTTGTATTCTCTCTATCTTGTAAACTCCTCTGACCGTGTGGTTGTCCAGCAGTATAATATAAACAGAAAATTTACTTATTTTAACTAGTTCATATAAGCACTGGGAGGTGAAGCTGCTATGTTTTTGCTGATTATATTCAAGGGCGCACAGTTGAATTCCTCTTTCCCCAAAAAGTGCTAAACATTTTATTTAAAAATTCGTGTTATTTCCTACACTATGGAATACATTGCACTTTCTACAATTTGGTTACCCTCCCTCCAGGTCACTTCCTTGACGCGTTGCTGATAAAACTTTTCTGTGGATGATTTTCTGCTAGTGAAGCCCTCGCGGGTTGCACAGTTAATAGAATCGCCGTGCTTCCCACACCAGGTGGAAACGGTCTGAGTTCCGTCGATGACATGAGGAATTTTTATGGGCCGTTTTCACAACGTGGCTGAGTTAATCGGTCTCAGGTGAGGGTAGCGTGGTTTTTATTCCCAGAAACTCGGGTTTTTCGTCTAGCGAACAGAAAATCGATCACGGAGCACACAATTTACAGACAATATACACAAGCAATATGGCCTTAGTCGTTGATGCTGATAAAACCCAACAACAAATGTTAGTGAAATCGAACTTTCAGAAGAAATACTTGAAGATATATTTTCTCAGTTGCCTTCTAATGTACATAATGGAATTTTGCTTAATTAGAGTTTTTCGGATTAAATTTCTATTTCCCTAACTATCTTCACTTAAAATTCAAGATCGGGATAACTACCGTGACCAGCATGATAACCTTTGTTTGCATAATGAATGACATTCACAGTAGAGGCGAACTGGGTCAACAATTCTTATTGGGGAAAACTTGTAGCGGTTTCATACTAGTGTATAGTGTTCATGGCCACATTGTGAGGAAGTATGGGGAGGGGGGGATTACAAATAACTAGAGTAATTATCCATCATTAATTTTCTAATGAATTTTAAATAAAAATCACAATTAATTATTTTATAAGAAAACAAAATATTTTTTTCATTTATTCAACGATTCTTAATATAAATGGTAACAGTTTGACAACCATAGATAAAAGCTTATTTTGTTATAATATATAATATAAATCTAATTACAAATAATGAACACAAATGTAAATCATACAAATCACATTTAAATCAAGTAGGTATAATAATTCACAGATAGGTAGATACATTATTTATAAAAAAAAAAAGAAAATATGTTCTGTTATTTTAGTTCTTAGTGATTTATCTTTTATCGCAATTTCAGAAATTATATCTTCGTTATTGATTTTCATTAGTGTCTTTTTTTAGAATTCATGACAATAAAACTTTTCAACTTGGTCTAGGTCATCGAATTACGCAACCGCCTTAAGATGTACTTTGGTTTGGTAAATGATCTCTAACATGCAACTTGCGTAGCAGACAAATTAAAAATATTTTATATGCTTCAAATAAATAATTATATGACATACTATATAAATTGTATTTATGTAACAACCTGTAGCAACAAATTATGCAATTTTTACAGAATTTACATTTTGATTCTATTGAAAAATTATCTTGTTCATATTCTTTGACACTCTTATTTTCGTCATCGTTCATTTTCACTAATTTCACACTAACGTACTTTTCGCTATTGGAATTTTTAACATATATTTTGAGGCATTTGAGATACTGTATATAGATTCTTGAATCAATGGGCGGTCCAATTAACAGGAATTAAGAGCTAAAGGGATTAACATTCCAGAATTCGGTGGTGTCTGTAAAATCTATACAGCTGCCTATCCCACATACTGTGCCAAGAAGTCGCACTTGTCATAACCACACCACAGCGGCCACAGTCCCACTACCTTGTATGAATATGTATAGTAGCCGCAACGGCAATCTGGTGGTGCTGCTTTTATCAAACTCTAACTGCGTTGATGCGACTACTATACAGCCAAACAAAACATTTTCAAACGACTTGACTCATATATTACTGTGGGTAAGGAAGGTCCATATTTTTCTTATTATGATTTTTGTGCATTTAGTTTTCATTTATTAGTCCCCAAATGTATCGGAGGTCAGAGTGTAAATTGAAAATCACACCAGCCTCCGGCCCACCTGGGGGTTCCCAGGAAGTCTTATGGCCAGTACACCTCTATGTCACAGGCTTTCTTTCCTCCAGCACAATATTGGAATAGCTCATCTGTAGATTGTTTCATGCACAGTTAGTGTGTTTGCGAAACGCAAGCACCTCATTATACGTAGCGTGCAAAATCTGTCATTTGTTTGGGATAATCATGAAAATGCTGACGAACTGCAGGCCTGCAAAGTTACAAGAGTACACTACAAAAAAAAGTAATATGAGATTTATTCAACAGCGCAACCAGGATGCTTATGTGAATTTATTTTTAATTAATTGTTTTAATATTAATTATATTTATTACAGTATTAATTAATATTGTTTCTATTAATTAACTTATAATAAATTATTATACAAAAGCCTGTAGCTTTTATATAAAAGCTACAAGTTTGTAGATTGATTAATTAATCTATTTATTTATAAATTTATTTCTTTAACATTGGTGGGTGGCTGAACTGTTACCTTAGAAATATTTCCCCATCTCAAAAAAGTATTATTCACACCAACATTGTTTGATTCCTTGACCGTCATCAAACTAACTTTTCCATCGTTGCTAAACTAACTCGTCGTAGAAAGTATGAAAATTCAGCCTCACCGGGATTTTCTTTTGCAATCAGACCACTAACTAGCAGACTCTTTAGCCGGCCGGGCTAGCCGGGTGGGTAAAGTGCCTGCCTGGCAACCCAAAGGTCGCGGGTTCGAATCCCGCCTCGGGCTTGGATCAAAAGTACTGCAAAAACCTTGGGAGGTGCACTATGGCCACAGAAGCCGATGCGCCAACAACTACAAAAAAAAAAAAAAAAAAAACTAGCGGACTCCATCACGGTAGAAAGGATCTTCCCCCCTCCAACTGATTGTCCTCTCCTTTTGTTTTCCTCCTGTCAATGGAATAGAAAATTAATGTCTCGAAGTTCTTTTCCACATTTGGGTGTAACTGCCGTGTTAAACTCTGCTTCTACATTTCATTTTGGACGCTAAATTTCTTATTGTTGTTCAGTGAGTAGTAAAAACTAAACAATAAGTTAATGAGAATATTTATTGTCTCTATTTTATTCTAATTTCCAGCATCCTCGACCTACGACCACCACTGCCGTTGCCCAGCAACAACAGCCTTGGTTTCAGCTTCATGCCACACCAACAGTATCCATATGGAAACGATATGGCATTGTTCCTCCAACTCCAATTCACAGAAACAGTCTGGATTATCCTCTCAGGGCCAAGTACAACCAATCTACACAGTTCGACCGTCCCATCGAGGACACTCTAATGCAACCAGAGACTGTGTCCCTGAAAAGTGGGTAAGTAACTCAATTATCCTTATCGGAAAATATAGATTTTTAAAGACTTTAATTAGTAAAGGCCTATACAGTCATATAATATCGCCACCTCTGGAGAAAAGCTTGGTGACCTACCCCGGTATTTTTCACCAGCAAACTTTATGAACGAGCTCAAGAATAAATCGATAATGCTAGGAAAGGTCAGTGGAACAAGAAGAGGTCGGCAAAGAACACGCTGGCTCGACACCATCAAGAGCGACACTGGTATGAGCATGAAGAACTTTGAGGAAGCTGCTGAAGAGGGGACAGCATGGAGGCAGCTCGCCCATAAAGTCTCTGAAAATCGACTGCGAGTGAACGGATGAAAACAAAAACTCAGTTATCAGTACAGCAGATTAATTTCTAAGTAAATCCTGTTTACTTAAACAGGTTACTTCATATATAAATAAATAAATAAATAAATTTTCTGTTTATACTCCGGCACGACAACCAAGTCAGTAGAGTTTACAATAAATCGTCAATACAAATATTTATCGTATTTAGTAGTCACGGGGTTGAAACCCGGTCCACTCAAGGAACGCGTGCTATGCACCCTATGATGTACAGTATATACATAGTTCAATGAATTGAATGTCATGAAGTGTTTATCAAATGTTGAGAAAAGAATATATTCTTTTCTCAACATTTGAAAAGAATACTAGAGTAGGTATTTTATAACATGCATATAAACCAGAAACAAAGAAAAAAAAATCTTGAATTGATGCACATAACCCAAATAAAGCTTCTTTTTTTAACTTTTTTTTTTTAATGTCTTTTTCTCCCGTTTATAAATACTGAATCCACGCATTAGATTTGTTTTATGTTGCGAAACCACTACTTAACGGAAATTCTCAACCTTCCCTTCGAGACACGAGTTTAGTTTGTCACAAAGATCAAAACTTCTCTCAGAATTTTATATTCTAGCAAATATTTTAAAGTGCATTTCATTGGCATTCCAGAAAAATATCACTAGTAAAATATTACTGGTATTACAACCTTAGCTACCGTCTGTGATCGATTTGAAAGTGTCTCGACAATACAATCAAATGGATATTGTACTTCAGACTGATAACCGAAGTACTATTCATTTTGTGTTCATTGGACTTACGTACTCTTCCTTCCAAGGCTTCACTGTGCTCCTGTGTTAAATATAATCACTTTTTTAAAGAAATTCGAAATCGTTTCTATAATTTTGGTAGTGACGTTATTTACCACTTATTCCAGCGCTAACTTACTCGCAATACGAACTTTGATGATTTTGTTAATTATTTTGCTAACAAAAAAGCCGAAGAAATAATTTATTTTAAAGCTGAATATTCCAACTTTCGTCCATGAAACAATGACATTGCCCCATGTAACACTCCAGTATGCAGGGACGTTCCTAGGGTATGTTGCGCCCGGGTGCCAATCGCAATTTTGAGCCCTCCTTTAAAATTTTCTTCATATGTTTGTCATGAAGTATTTATCAAAAGTTACAGGTTTTCAGCGCCTCTTGAACGTTGGCGTCCGGGTGCAGTGCACCCCGCTCATCCTCGGGACGGCTCGCCCCTGCTAGTATGTATTAGGACATCGAATGCAACAGAGATTATGGTTTTAAAAAATCAAAATTTAATATCTGGGGTGGTCCCTATCGACACTACTGATATTAATAATCAAGCGGAGTACATTATGAATAATGCACTCCGCTTTAACTTCGAGTTAAAATATTAACTTGGAAGTGAAAGCAGACCTGACATTTTCAAAATTTCCTTAATTTTTGTGTAATTTTTAGCATGCTAGTTAAAACTTCACAGCTTATCCAGTTTTTCATGCGTGCCATTAGGCCTGACGTAGTCGAGTGGTCATGAGAAAGAGTGCAGTGGATCGTGACTGCTAAATACGATTAACATTTGTATTGATTGATTTATTGTAAACTCCACTGATGGTCGTGTCAGAGTATAAACAAAAACAAGAATTTTGTGGTTCCCGATATAGGCTGTTAGCAAACTAAAGTAACTAAACCTAAAGTAACTAAATCTTGATAGCAAAAGGTCTGTTTTTGTGAGACTATTGCATTTAATTGCATATTTGTTGTACTACAATAAAGCAGCAGCATTCCTCCTAAGGGAAGTATATGTATTACAAGATGCTACACTGTTGTGGGGGGTAGGGTGAGGGTGGCTTCCCATCGATGAGGTCGAACGAACTTCGAAACAGCTGTCTGAGAAGGGTGGAATTGACAAATAAATTGCTTTATCGTTCTCTAAGAACTCATTGGAACGGGCTCCCAAAATGAGAGTCAATGAAACTCTGCCTTTTCCATCGCAAACTTTATATAAAGTTTTCTAACGGCCTTTCTATGGGGGGAAGGGGACTGCCAGTTGTGTGAATTGAATTACACACATATATTGGTTATGGTATTAACGGCTCCCAAGTGTGCACTCATAACTGTAAATGTATTATATCAACAGAAGTGTGCTCACGTGCAGATTTGCATGATGTGCGAGATGAAAATAACCCACAGGAAACCCTACACCCTCGTCTGAGATAATCAAACTACAGTCTTGAATGAAATGGATTTTAGAAATTCCTTCAGGGTTCAGGAAATACTTTTCCAAACGAGTGGCAGATGGTGATGTATCGTGCCCACCGGGTTGCCACTCAAGGCTTGACAAAAACATATAGACATAGAGTTATATGTTCATTTCACAAAAATAGAAGTACACTAATAAAATGATAACTGTCTGTTTTTTTTTTCTTTTATTTTCCTAGTCTTCGAGAATGTCAGCCATCTCCACCTCCTCCTCCAAGAGAGAAGATATATAACCACCCTGTTTTCATTGCTCCTGTCACAGAAAAGTTGCACTATTATCATGCCAAGATCGCTATCGGTAAGCTGATACTGGTTTATTGGATTACTTATTCACCTTGTTGAAAATCTTAATTGTAAATATCCTACAGTAATTGTACCGCATAGCTTTTGCCCTTTGTGTTTCATGCAAGTAACTAAAGATAGGATAAGAAGGAAGGAGGCGAATTACGTCAAGCCCTTAGCGTAACTTGCTATAGTTTTTCTAACCTGAAATAGGCCACTGTAGCTGAACAGGCAAGTGCGAGGGTGGAGAAGTGCACGCGCTTTGACTGTTAGTGGTTCAAGTACATATGATTATTAAATACGGTAATGTCCTTGTATCTCCATACCTTATGAACTCCTCTAACCTTATGTGATCATCCCAATGTATAAAAAGAAATTTTAATGCCTCCGCGGAGCAATCGGCTGTTTATTGAAATGTTAGTGGTTCGAGTCCACTAGGGGGACGGGTATTTCACTGCCCAATCAAATGCATGTAATGCACACCTATTTGATTAGACCGTGATTGAAGCTCGCGTGACTGCTAGACGTGGTTAATGATTGTATTAATTGTTGAAATGATTAATTGTAAACTCCTCTGATCTAATGGTCGTGCCAGAGTATAAACAAGATATTTTTTTGGTTTACTAGATGAAATAGATCTTCCCCTTCCCCACATTTTTTGTAGTAAATACAGTAAACTCTCTCTTTAACAGACCTAAATTTAGCTGTCCTCAGAAATAGCGAACAGCGTTCCGTAAATTAGGATTTTCGTCCTTAAAGGACCAAATGATGTAACTGCCTGTTTAATGGTATTTGTCATCAGTTACCACTTATGCTGCTGCAGCCTGGTTTAGACGCACTAAATTGCTTACAGTTCAGCCAAGCCTGGTTCGATCCAGCGCAGTTCCTACTAGTACTAGTTAGGGATGTAGAACCGTCTCTACCTATCCCTACAAGTTCTATCTGATTCACTACCTTTAGACTTATATCTAATTTACAGCGGACTTTCTTATTTCATTCCTAAGGGCCTCCCTACAGAATTCAATGGAATACAAATTGGTGTGTCCTCCAGTCCTAAACAAGAAAAACGACGAATTTTAAATATTTTTCATGACTGTTGCAACTTCGCTGATCTGGTTCCCAAAAAGGCTTAATTACAAAATTATTTATTCCAGAAGATACATTTGTTAAATAAAAACACTCGTAAATGGTTTTCTCCTGGTATGTTTTCTAGCTTTCTTTTATCAGGACACGGTTCCTTAAATTTTAAACTTGCTTATTTCTTCCTTTCCAACTCCGAACTTTGTCTTTGCAGTTCTGTCGAGGATTCTACCCACGTTCTTTTCTTTTGCCCTATATACAATGAATCGAGTTCACAGTTACTGTTTGTCACTGGTCCTGTCACTCCTGGTCAGGAATCTGTTTTCATTTTCCGCTCCTACTTTCTTTCAGTCCTTTCAGAATTTCTCACGCTCTGTCTTTTTTAAAAGACGACAGTTATTGTCTGAATTATAAACCTATTTTATATTATCGACCAATACCTATACTTAACTTAAATTCATTCATAATTCCCAAATTCTTTGGGAATTATGAAAGAATTTCTCCTAAATTTGTTAAATTATAAAATTTAAGGAATGTATAGAAACATTTTATTGTTGCTATTAGCCTGATAGCGCAAATTGTATAAGCTGTAACAGTCATCTCAACTGTTTGCTCCATATTTTAAAGTGTTAAAATTTAACATTTCGTAAACATGTTCATCTTGTGTAAATAGTGATTAAGTTTATATTTAAATAGCAACTTGTTTCCTTAGATTTTGTGGTAAAGTATGACAATAATATAATTTGTCATTATCTTGAAAAATTTATTGTGTGTACACCTGTCATATCCTGAACTGATTGGACATTAACTCTGTAAATCTTCTGTCTCAAACAGTTTGTATAACTATTTGTTTAAAGTTGTATAGCTTTCTGTATAATTCCTTCTCTTGCAAACAGTTGAGTGGTTAACTATTTCAGTTTATCTATCTCTAATTGGTTGCCCTAATTTTTAAATAAAGGCTAACTCTAAACAAGATTTCCTTCAATTTGAATCCCTAATGTAACCTGAAATGGTTTCCTTCGTGTTTACGTTGTTATTATACCTACGGGCATCTCCTTTATCACCACAGCGAAACATGGATCAGTTGAATTGACGTTCCAGGTGCCGCCATTTATCAGGCACATGCTATACCAGTGGTATTTGCCATCAGTTAAAATATTTTCAGAATAAAGCAAACTGCCATGCAGCCAAGATTTTTCTTGCTATCACCTTCCATCTGAACCGTCAGCGAGAGTAATCAAGAGCTCTTCAGACTTTGAATAAGTATTAATCAGAGTTTCCATTGCCACTATATGATTTACCCAAATTTCAGGCTCTTCAATAACGTTTTTACAATAACGTTTTCAACGATGATATGACTTTTCAACGTGATATAATAACGTTTAGCACCTTTTAATAACAATATAGGAACTTCTGTGACTTTTTTTTTTTTTTTTTTTCGAGCGTACCAAACTGTCAGACAAGGCCTTACTCCTATACAGTATATATAGTCCCTTAAATCGAGGTTTTGACACATTCAAGAATCCTCTTGATATACAACCATTAGATATAAATCTACCCTATTTTAATATTATTTTATTTTAATTATATCAGAGACAAATTTAAAGCACAGTAATTCGATATGAGAGTAATTAATTTTTAAACGTAGTTATGAAGGCCCAGAACCACCAGAACCATAACCATATTCCCCTTCTATAACCATTTTAGCGAATGGTGTATTTGAGTTGATATGAACATGCGTCCATTCTTAGATTTCAGGGTGTAGTAAATCAAATCATTAAAGTTCTTCAGAAAAGCTTTGGAAAATAAATAATTTATAAACATGTAAAATATATTATACGTAAAATCTATAGATGTAGCTAAAACCGCAACTGGAAATTCGCATTGGGAGAGGGGCATTAGCGAAAATGCTCCTCTCTCAACTGACATTAGCGAAATTGTAGATCTAGGTTCCTTCCCTGGGAGATTCACGAACGAGAAATCCAAACCAACCGTCTCCTTACCCTGGGGTTGTGAAATGGCAGTTTCTCTGTGCTATATTAATTTCATGCATATCTGCTATATTACTCTATTTATTATTGTACTACATACAAAAACCAACTTCCATTTTAACTTGCAAAGCTAAGTCCTTTGAGAGTATCTTACAGTGGATAACAGTAGGACATTTGTAATGGTTTGAACCGTTTATGATAAAATATGCGATTTTATTGGTGGAGGATGCAAATACACCTATGTGAGAGAGTTGCATGTTTCCTCCTTCGTTTACTAGGATCTTTCATTTCGAAAAAGACACAATTTAAAGACATATTATACTGATGCCCCATGACTTTAGTAGCCTTGGTATTTATTGTGGAAAATCACGCTAACTGCCTCATTATTTATTTTAAACGTCGAGGCTGTTACTACGCAACTTAGCCAGACAATATACTAATATAAACATTGTGGCTGGAGAAACAAAATAAAAACAAAAAAACCTTAAAATGGTTTATTTAATTCGTTTTCAGACATTCGTTTGTTTCTTTCATTTAGTTTCATTTGTTTTCAGCTAAATAGATGACCTATCCTTCCTAAGCCCATAGTAGTTTTTAAAAGACCTATTTATGCTTCTTCATTACCCAAGTTTTTCTCAACCTTTTTTAGCAAAGTACTCCCTTTTCAAAAAAATAAAATAAAATAAAATAAAAAATAAAATAATACATATATACATATATATATATATACCATTAAGATCGCGATAAAGTGTACAGCGCTACATCATGGGTGTATGAGACTCGTGGTCAAACTGAGATGGACCTTGTTGCTCGTATTATCGCAGCCTGCGAGGAGTGCGCACAACCCCTGGGATGCTAGAACGAGTACGTCAGTCGATGGTGGGGTGCCGCCCATGGGTTCCCTATCTCAAAACATTCAGATACTTCCTCTGAATACACCCTTAAAGTTTGTCGGTAGAGTTCGGAATCACCCTGTATGTACAGTATATAAATATTTCCAGTACCTATAATTTGAACATAGAATTCAGTTTTTTTCAAAATCAGTTGTATTTGTGTTCCCCCCCCCCCAATCCTCTTACGACCCTTCTTACGTATTCCAAAGGGTACTTGTATGTACTATCGGTATGCGAAAAACTGCATTACTCCTTTGATCCTCTTCATCAGAAATGCATCAGCACTTATTGCAGGTAGTCGTATTAATTGTGGCAAATGATAGCAAGCATATATCGTATAAGATGGGAAAATGTTACCTGTAAATCTCATCTTATAATCATTTATATATGTTATTAGCAAAATAGTTCATGTTCTACAAAGTAATGGAAAATGATGATTCAAGAAAGCACGCAGAAAAAAAACTACCGCCTCACCTGTCCATCTCTTCTAAGAATTTGTCTAATTCTTCCTTAAAATTATTCAAATTATCCACCTCCACAAAACCAGATGGAAGTTTGTTCCAACAATCAACCACTCGCTCGTTGAAGACAATTTCCACACATTTGTCCTACAACCACCCATTTCTCACTTTAAATCTGTACTCCCTCTCATTGTATGTTGAGGTGCAATATGGCCTAAGTAGCCCTTGCGCCAGAAATAACAAAAACAACAACGTTGTGTGTTGTCCGAGAAACAGGAAAGATCAATCCTCCCCACCCGGAACAAAAAACTCATTGCACTATCACGTTAACAGGTTTGAAGACGGAAACAGTGAGTTCCCGAAACGTAGCCGCATATTGTTTAAGTGTTTGGCATTGAGGTGGTTCAATCATTGAAGTTTTATCATTTCGATAAAATACGTAATCTACCACGTGATATACTAGTGTAGTATCTATCAATTCACTAACATAATAATGATTTTATTGGAATTAGGGGGGCTGTTGCTAGAATGGCTTTCTGACAAGTGATGCCTCTTGCTTTCGTTTGATACATATTTTATCAGATCGATTGTTATTCTTTCTCATTCATTTAAAATTATTTAATAAATCTCACAAAATGCTAATTTACTTAAATAATGCGCAAAAACTATCATATTTTCTTCCTAATTTCTTTTGTTATATATTTCAGAATGTCCACATATTTCGCAGACCAACAATGGCTACTCCAGAAAATCAAGTGGTGGATTCTACCGCTCATAACTGGCAGAGTAAACAAAATGTTCTTATCATTATTTTCTCTCACCTGTGCTACATTTTAGCATTGGAAGATATGCTAAAGGTAGTTAACCAAACAAGAACTGTAAATAAAATATAAATACTAATCATGTATAACGCTGGATTGTGTGAGTAAACTCATTTCAGTAAGTATAGTCACGTGTGTGTGTGTGTGTGTGTGTGTGTGTGTGTGTGTGTGCGCGCGCGCGCGCGCATGCTCCTTAGAAGGATGAAGGGGCATCATGGGGACTGTGATGAATCGCACATTTACCAACTGAAGAGGAAGCTTAAAAATACTAAATGAGAGCTACCAATAAGAATGCATTAGAAATATTCCTCCACAAAATTTGGTGTCTGGCCACATTACAGTATACTTTTCTACTTAGTTGCTGCCTTCTTAATATAGTGGCTATGTCACATTTAGAAGGTTCAAATTTTGTTTGCGGTGCTAGAAATTTATTGAGGCCTTTCAAGCCGAGTTCTGTTTGCTCGTGTTATGCAAAGGACTGCTGTTTGAATTCTCAAATTACTCATTCACCAAACAGAGCAAGCTACCTCAAACTGTTAGGCAGATTTATGGTAGTTACCGAGAAAACTAGATGCTAGTATAGTTCATCTATGAATAGTGTGTATTCAATGATCGGTTTTTCTACTGCCGGATGAAAAATTCAAGTTTTCGGGAGTGAAGCTAGTTTTCTCTGGTCAAAACAAACTGATTACTTGGATCTCTGCTTGAGAATACCTTCAGAATTTCCTCATGAGAAGTCCTCCGCTCTAGTCTAGACACGAGAATTGAAAACCATCCTCGCGAAATGGGTTCGAAATGTGGTCCTGGAGGATTATGGTTTACAGACACAACACACAGAGCTTTTGAGTTACCTGGAAACCATTTAAATACAAATCATAATTATTATATAAAAATCGGTGATTTATGTACACTTATACGCTGACAGACAATAGAATTTTATGTTTATTTAAATTTTATTAATGTTTTAAAGATAAAGTTTGATTTAATAGAATTTACTTGAATAAACCGAAACTCCGTTTTGGGGAAGAGAGAACTGTCTTTTCCATTCTCGTTTTACAAAAGACAGGTATATTTAAACCTTAAATTGAATATAATATTATGTAAGTCATAAAATTCATTACGTTAGATAGAAAAATAAATCGATAGCAAGGATGCACGAACACTACACGATTAATTATCCATACTGTTCTTGATGTTGCTTTAATCATTATAAATGAAGTATAAAATTCAATTTTTTTTTTATTTTACGAATATTTTTTTTCTTGTGTTTTTGTAGTTGGGTAGGTTTGAATTTACTATATTAATATACATCGAGTGGCTAGTTTATTACGTTCACCGACCTAATAAATTTAGTGCTACCAGAGGAACCAACTCACCTGCCTGTGTGTAATATGTCCATGAATTGCGTGTGTTCTCTGGTCCTTTTGTCTGTTTAGCTGGACAAAAACACATGAGTTTCTGTGGCAAAAAAACTTGCTGTTCACGCCGGACACCGACTAACTCAGCCAAAGAGTGTAAAAGTACATCGGGTTATTGACGAGATTCGAACGCGGGCCTTTTCCACACGGTGTTGGAGAATGGTGATTATAACTACTGTATTACCGTGCAAACTGGTCTGGTCGTTAGCACGGAACCAGAATTCGTAGGACTAAGCAACCTTTCCTACTCCTCAAACGTCCAGTGTTGATGTCCCTTGTGCCAGTTGTACAGGTAGATACTTATTTTTAGTAGGCAAGAGTAGAATCTACACTAGATAGAGATCCCCATCCATAGCAGGATCTGCCTCAATGCGGGTTCCGATATATCTGCTTGCACACCGCTGTTGTATTGCTCTCTCAGTTGACCGTTTGTTTTCCGTCTGTTAGACAGCGTTATTATTTTCACTTTCTCTCTGCCTCTCTCATCAAATTGAAATTATTTTTTTTTCACAGCAAACCGAAGTCGTTAGTTATAAACATGTATATGTGCTTAAACGTATATAACGTATTTATCTGGGGAAGTGTACACTGACACTTCCCCAGATAAATACGTTATATACACTGATCCCGCCTAAAAGTTCGGAATCATGTTTCATTTTTCTTAATTTTCCAAGTTTTTATTAAAATAAGACCAACTTGTTCCAATTTTTATTAAAATATTTTCCATCGTGTATAAAAATCAAAAACTTAAATGTCAAAATATTTAAGAAATTTCTAGAATATACTAGAAAGGTGTAGAAGACTCCTGAATGTGGTAGAAAATTGTGGAAGCTCGTTAATGTGGTAGAACATTGTAGAAGACTCATGAATGCGTCAGAACATTGTAGAAGATTCTTGGACGTTATAGATGATTCAAGAATATTCTAGAAAGTGGGAGTATAGTTTCAATATTACAGAAGATTGTGGATGATTCTAGAGTGTTTTTCAATAATATAAATTGAATAAGAGCTGTAACTTATAAAATCGAACACCTGTCATTCAGAAGACTAAGTTGTTGTTATTGGGTTTTAGAAGCATTAGCGACTAAGGCCATATTGCTCCGTATGTGTGGTCGATTTTCTGTTTGCTGCACGAAAAACCCGAATTTCCGGGGAAAAAAACTATGCTGCCCTATATTGAGACCGACTAACTCTGCTACGTTATGAAAAAATGCCCATAAAAATTCTTCTCGTCATCGACGGGACTCGAACCCAGATTTGTTTCTCTTGGTGTGGGGGACATTCAGAAGAAGTGTTTGGTGTAACATTTGTTTTGTGATAAACATGGAACTGAGTGTTGAAAAAAGAAGTGCTGTTATAACTCTGTACAAAGAAAGTTATTCCAATCTTAATTTTCAGTTTTTATTAAAATAGGACCAACTTATTCCAATTTTCATTAAAATATTTAATATCATGTATAAAAATCAAAAACTTAAATGTGTAAAAAATTTCTAGAATATTCTAGTAAGGTGTAGAAGACTCCAGAGTGCGGTAGAACATTGTGGAAGATTCCTGAAGGTTATAGACGAGTCTAGAATATTCTAGAAAGTCGGAGTATTGTTATTGTGGATTCCTCTCGTCATCGACGGGACTCGAACCAGGTCTTTTTCTCCTGGTGTACTAGGTGTTTCATTATATTCATACCCTAATTTCATTATATTCATGCCCTAATTACTTGCAATCAAGTTAAAAATCTTTCCATACTTAATTTCGTCTTACTTGGGATAAAAACTATGTTTCGGGAGTATTTCTCTGGTACCAAAAAGAAAACCTATGCAACCTTCTGGGCAATTCGCCAGAAACTTACTGGATGCCAAAAGTCATCACTGATCTGCAAATACATTGAAAGATGCCTCATGCCAATTCCTTTATACGCCTATGAGATATCGTTCTCAGCTTCCAATCGGGTATGCAAAAGAAGTTCCCGGGAATTGAGTACTGGATCCTGAGATGGCCGAATAGAAACGGACGAACTCCTTCACCATCTCTAAATCAATACTACATGCAATTATGAACATGACCCCATCTCTAAATCAACACTGCATGCAACTATGAACATCATACTATAGAAAAAAAAAAAAAAAAAAAAAAAAACCCTTATAACCCTTGCCAAACTATTACCTAAAGGACAAATTCCCCAAAGTGAATCAAACAATTACAGCCTCATATATTCTCCCCAGAGAGCGACAAAAACAATGTTAGGGGTTGCACTTACCATTCTCGTCTTCCTCAGAGAGATATTCCCAGCAAACACAACAGTCAGTAAATCAACTCCCTGCAAACTAACCTCAACAGGCTAATCGATGATAAGAAATATAGGATACAAATCCTGGATGACTTATATGGTAGCACTGACCCGCAAGTGAGGCTTGGATAACACCTTCAAGCCAAGTCATCTGAATTCATTAAATGTCGTTCCAAAGCCGAAGGAAATCCTGAAATGTTAATAGACCACTAAGAAAGCAATCAGTACGATTCCAAGAACATATACTGTTTTAAAGTTGATGCAAACATTTGAAAGCCACACGCAAAATAAAAATAACTTCTAAAGATTAGCCTACTTTTGAACTTTCAATAGACTATATTGTCGAAAACCATTGCGTTAATTTTTAGGAGCTTTCGCATATATATATATATGTATGTATAATTACTATAGTAAAAGTATTATCGGTACTATATAGGTACTCGTGTATTTAAAACATGGGCATAAAAGTATACAGCGGGCCGTAAGGCCAAAATAACCTATAAAAATTAAGATAGTCTGTGCTGGTCTACATGCCATATCCTAGAAATAAACATATAATTAGCAATAATATAATATAAATATATAATACAATAATGATTATGTAGCTAATTATTGATATACAGATACATTGAATGGAACTTTTCAAGGGCTAACCCCATTCGATATATCCCACCAATAATTAGCAAGGCTATCTGTTTCTAATTGCTATCACCCTTTGAGACAGGGTGTCTCAAAGATACACGGCATAACTTCAGGAATGAGTTCCCCATATGTAGACAATAAAAATATTTTATATCAACATAGTTCCGGAAATGCTTGGTTTCCGAGTTTTGATGGTCTGTCTATGACACTTAACTGTTCACATCACCTTATAGTAATTGTTCAAATGTCCACCTTCTGCTTGAATTAGGCCTCACATCAACGTCTCGTGGACTCGCGAAAACGATGCCAAATTCCTGGCATGTTTCGTATTGTCTCACAACCTGCCACAATTCGATTGGGGAGAGATTCCACATCAGCTACCGGAGTCAAATACACCAATGACTTTAAATAGCCACACAAGAAGAAATCTAGTGGGTTTAAATCAGTTAAGTGTGGAGTTAGTCCACCCCTCTACTTTAGGAGTCGTAGATCTTGGTCGTCCTCTGTCAGCAGCACGTGGTGTAAAGGTCCCATGTTCACAAAGGCGGCGATGGGTACCTTCAAACGTTTTCCTGTCTGGACATCTTCTTTCTGGGAACCTTTCGTGGTAAAAACAACGAGCCTCTAGAGCATTGCCGTCCGCCAAACCCTACATTAAGTGCATATCCGCTTACTCCTGATTTGAGTATATGGTCGGAATGGAAAACCACCAGATTCTGTCAGTACCTTGTGAAGAAGGAAATACCTGCGGGAGATAAGACATTCCAGTTAATAACTCGGGAACCAAGCATTTCCGGAACTATGTTGATATAAAATATTTTTATTGTCTACATATGAGGAACTCATTCCTGAAGTTATACCATGTATTTTTGAGACACCCTGTATATGGATTAAATATAGTTTTAATGCAGTATTGTTAGCTTTAGACAGTTCATGCAAGTTTTGCGTATATTATTATGTAAGACTCATGGTGTCACTTGTGAATATATATACACACTCAATGATCACTGAATTGTGACCACCCCATCCGTAATGGACTATGCCGTAGAGCTCGCAGGCGGGTGACTGTGGTTGCTTAATAAGAACTAGAACCCCTGGTGAGTATGGGCCATTTCACTGATAAGGTCTACTGGCAGCTATTAGGAGACCATATGCACCCTGCATGTTTCGTTTTTTCTCATGTTGCATGTTTGATTATGATACCGGATATATTGTTTGTCATTTACTTTTTTTCTGGCAATGTTGATGTAGGCGGTTTTAGTGTTTTAGAATTTAGTTCATTAACTGAAGAAACTTTCTGACACCACTCCAAATCCAACCCCTTTTACCATAGGAGATATACGCGATAAATGTAGTTATTGTTATGCATTGTATTCGTATGTGAAAAAAATACTGCAAGCTACTTCAGCCAATGTTGTTCTCATGGAAACATTAACTTGCCTACATTTAACATGCCTGATGAGATTGAAAAATTATTCATAGGGAATGAAGAAAAGTCAAAATATTTTAGAGACAACTTTCGTCAGTACAACGATGCTCCGTCTGTTGTTTCATTTGGTGCCAATATTACATTACCCCCTGGATACGAACCTATTGTTTTAAAATTCTTGGAGTAGTGCACCATCGAATTTTATCCTTATACCCTAAACAACATAAGCATTCTGCTTGTGCGAACTACTGCTTGTGTAAAACTACTGCTTATGGGCAGTTATATATATTTTAAATTTCTCTGAAGCCAAAATTAGGTTAGATATTAAAACCCTTCAAATAGTAGTTTAAAGGAAGGCATTCTTATAATAATATTAAACTGGGTATTACATCAATGTAACCCTTATAACCGCTCATATAAAATGATGCATTAAAAGGTTTGCGAAGAAAGGAAGTTAGCTTAAAAAGAAAATCATCCGCAAATAAATTTGGTAAAAGCAGTGTTCAGTGTCTAACGGCTCCAGGGGTTTCCCTCATCTCCGCGTTGTGTATGTACTCTGTTTGTGTAGCACAGAACTCTGTGCAAGCCAGAGGTTTTCAAAAAGTGTAAGTGTGTATTAGTATTGTGTTGTTCCTCTGACCGTTTAGCCATTGGGCCAATAGTGGGACCCCCGTTGCCCACACTTAGTCTCAAGGAGGCGGATCAGACGTAAAGGGATAGCAATAACTACTCTGGCAGGCCCTGCCACCTAGTTTCCAAAGATTTCAGTGGCAAGTATGGGTGCAAGACTAAAGAGGGGGGGAAGAAAGAAGTATGGGGCCAAAAGAGTAGGTGATCCCCAAAAAAATTTGGTAAAAGTGTAAAGTATTTAGCGTCTAATGGCACCAGGGGTTCCCCCATCTCCGCGTTGTATGGCTAGAGATTTAAAAAGTACATGGGTAGTGCAATGTCGTGGTGCCTTGTATCTTCTGACCATTTAGCCGTTGGGCGTCTAATGGGACCCACTGTTGCCTACACTTTGTTAC
This sequence comes from Mastigoproctus giganteus, assembly GCF_048544385.1. NCBI lineage: Eukaryota > Metazoa > Arthropoda > Arachnida > Uropygi > Thelyphonidae > Mastigoproctus > Mastigoproctus giganteus. The sequence continues at coordinate 66,522,905 of NC_143578.1, forward strand.
GAGGAGGCAGGTCAGGTACCTAATAGATTATATTTCATACTCTGGCAGGCCCTCCCACCTAGTTTCAGAAGATTTCAGTGGCAAGAGCTTATTGTAAAAAAAAAAAAAAAAAAAAAAAGGAATAAGCGCTAGAGTTTGATTAGGCCGAAAGGGTTTAATAAGAGGGAGGTTTAAATTTTAACGCTAAAAATTTGGCTGTGTTAATTTAGAGGGCGTACGCTGTCGTTTTAGTTAGAGTGGGGGGGGGGAACTGAAGACTGCGGGAGAAGACAAAAATATGGGGACTATGGAGAAGGCGACCCCCAGACAGATCAGTGGGGATATGCCCTGCTAGGGGCACGTCCCACCAGGGGAAGAAGGGGATGGCCAGGAGGGGAAGAGACAGAGGCCCGTCACGTCACCTCCCCTCCCTCTCAGGGGAAGGAATAAAGGTACCGAGCAAGTGAGTCGGTCTGGATCGCCAGAATGGCGCTGGCAGCAAAACTGCAGATGTCATAGTCAAATCAAGTAAGTCAAGTCCGGTTGCAGTTCCTGGGACTGTGCGGTCCCATCAAAGAGTTGTCAGGTTGGTTTTTGTCATATATGTGAATGTTGTCCGGTCCATGAAGCCCATTCTTGTGGCCTTGCTGAGTCATCTAGACCGTTGTGCTAGCCCTACTTTTGGCAGTGTAACGTTTGGAGTTGGAGTAGTCCAGTGTTGAATCCTCTTTGGTCAATCAAGTAAATCGGGCGGTCCTTTTCGGGAGTTACGAATTTGCCACTAGGGCTTTTCTTGGCGCAAATAGTGCTTGCGTAAACTTCGTAAAGGCTTTATATTCATCCGCCGCTGATTCCCTCTGGTGGGAGAGTTCCCTCGCGCTGTCTTCGGAACATCTCATGCTCCTCTAAGTTGTACCAAGCTACCCGAGTCTACTTTGATCACAGATCTATACAGGTTACTTCAAAAACCTGCAGCATAACACAAGCTGTAAATAGAGGATGTCCTCAGGGCTCTGTTCTGGGGCCGCTCTTCTGGAACATTACACTAAATATATGGCTAACCAGACATTTTGATTTTGCTACTCCATTTGCATATGCCGATGACCTTGTCATTGACTTCTCAGGCAACTCCAGGCAACAAATTCAAGAAAGAGCTTCTGCGGTCTTGAAAATAGCTAACAAGCAAATACCATATGTCAAGCACTTAAAACATCTTGGTGTGATCATTGATGATAGACTCAATTTTACTCTCCATGTAAACCACCTAATAGATAAAATCAAGGAATTTACTATGGCTATTGTTCGGATTACAAGAATTGACTGGGGACTTGGACGCAGAGTTCTTCTCTTATATTACAAGGCAGTATTCATACCTATTGTAACGTATGCTGCTCCAGTTTGGTATGACAGAATTAAGAACGTCAAACTGAAATCAAAACTACTCTCCTTGCAAAGATCCGTGATTCTTACAATGCTCGTTGCTGCAGGACTGTTTCAACTGATGGCCTGCAGGACTGTCTCAACTGTGCAGGTCATAGCTGGAGTATTACCTCTGGACTTGCACATTTTACATCGTGCCTTCTGCTACTTTCAAAAACATCAGACCTCCACGGAATTCTATGGAATACAGAACGATGTCCTTGCAGACACCAAAGCTGAAAAAACCCGGATTTAGTCTGCTTTAACAAAAACTTGGCAAGATCGTTGGAATACATCCCCTAAAGGCAGAACTACATATAAATTTATACCAGATGTCTTCTTTATTGACAACAAGAAAAATTCCCTATGGTTCTATCCAAACCTCTACACATCATTTATCATAACTGAAGATGGCTCTTTCAACTCCAAACTCTATCAATTCATAAGCAATACCGATTCTTGTCTTTGTCTCTAACTGGAAGACTGGAACCACCTGCTCTATCACTGCCCTCTTTATGCTGATCTAAAGGAATCCCTACAAGACCACATAAACACCTTCGCACCCTGGCAACAAAAAGCATCTAGTAGAATCTGCCTCACACCTTGGAATCCTACAACAATTTGCTTCTGATTTATTTGTTAGAAGAAAACTTCTGTTGGCCAATCCCGCTTCAGCTTCACCTCCTACGGTGCCTCCAGCACCTTCAATAATGTCAGCCTGAACAGTGAGCAGTGTCTTGCAAAGATAAAATATTGTCACCCTGAATAGCTCTTAGAAGATCACATAGATCCAGTTTTTTTTTTTTTTTTTTTTACTTTTATCCCCTCAGGCCTGGATTGCTGACACCCACTGGTATTGCACTGCCTCCAGTGGGTGCGGGATTTGTCCAATCTTAGACAATTCACTTTTATTTTTTTATCTATTGTTTTCTTTTAAATTTATTAATATATATATTTTTTATTATTTTTATTTTATTTTATTTATTTATTTATTATTATTATTTTTAAATTATAATTTTATTTTTAAATTATAATTTTATTTATTTATTTTTTTCCTCTAGGCTGGTACCCTAAGTTTGGGTAGCTGTGGGTACGGGACTTGCTGGCATCCACTGGTATACCACTACTCCAGTGGGTGTGGGACTTCGGCCTCTTCAGGGCAGACAAAGATTGTAATAGTCTACCTCCACTTGGCTAAGGACAGATCTAGCTGTGGCCCACCTCCTCGTGGTGTAGAGGGGCACCCGGCACGCTTTCCAGGAGATCGCCTGCCCGGTGGCAAAGAGGCCAGAAACAACTAAACAACACATAATATACACAAACATAACACTACACGTTTCTGGCCGCTCTACAGAGTTTTGTATCATCACAGAGTAAGATGGCAGAGGCGCCTCCGTAGCCAGGTGGGCAGGAGCAGTAGTGCGTAGCACACGCTTCTTGATCAGACCGGGATTCGAGCCCGTGACCACCAAATACGGAGGATGCGGAAAGGTCAGGGAATGACCACCGCATATCCCCGGAGCAATATGGCCTTAGTTGCTAATGCTCCTAAAAATCAAATAACAACAACAACATGGCAGAGATGAACTTATGTTCCAGGAGCCGCTGTACAGAAACTATACATGTATTCATCTGCCGTATCCAGTAGGTGCGATTCCATGTTTCATGGCAGGTATGTTATTTTTGTGACGAGAATGCATCTGATGTCTTCGTAGAGTTCGCAGTCAAACATCAGCTGATGCCAGCTCTCCACTTCTCCACAGATATGTAGAGGGTTCTGGGTGATTCCAAAGTAGGTGAGTTTGGCGTTAAACGCACCATAGCCCGTGAGGAGGAATGTTGCGTGGAGTCCTGGGATGAACCAGGTCGGGATGTTGGGGTAAACCTGTCAGCTGTCGGGATGAACTTTTTAGTGATCTTCCCCTTCGTCGAGGCCATCCATCTGGACTGCCATACCTGCCGCAGGTGTCTTTTGAGTCTTGCTTTTTCCAGTTTTCGGTCGTTGTCCAGATCAAGTGTGAAGTCCAGAAGGGTACGCGTGGATCCTCCAGATAGGTGGTACATAGTGCCATAGTATTTAAGTTCAAGCGCCACCGGTGGTTTCCCACATCTGTGCCATATGTACTCTGATGAAATGCAGAACTACTGCACAGCCAGAAAAAAAGTGTAATGTCTGGTTAATGTAGTATTATGCTTTGTTCTGTTGTTGTGTCTGGCTGCTTGGTCGCGGTACCTCTACTGGGACCCCAAGTTGCCCGCCACAACCACTGGGAGGTGAGACAGGCTGCCCATTATACTCTGGCTGCCTCTGCCAGGGTTGCCTGAGCTTCCTGACAGAGGCCATAAAAAATTTAAAAAAATGAAAAGAGAAAAAAAAAAAAGGAGAGGCTATAAAAAAAATAAATAATTGAAAAAAGATAAAAGTTTTTTTTGTTTTTTTTCTGGAGAGCATATGGGGGAGTAAGAGAAGAAGAAGAAGAGGTCAGAATGTGGGGAACACTAGATGGAGTGGACCAATAGGGAAGGCAGTCCACTCTAAGGTAGAGGATGGAGAAGGAAGTTGAAAATCACAGGAGCAGGTGCTGCTGTGTGAATCCTGCACCCAGGGTGCTTGCATTATCCTACCCCAGTCGGGGATCGCAGGGTTGGCACGTTATTCTGTTCTGCTCTGAGTTCCGCAAGTCTTGCTCTTCTAGAATTGAAAACAGCCTGGGAGTAGCGCGTTAATGTTAGGTATGTGGCCTCTTCTTGAAGTAAAGTTGACTCCTGATTGTGGGGGTTTCCTTGAATCTCTATGGGGAATTGAAGTCTGGCATTGTCATAAGTGAGACACCCGTACATAAGGTGTTCCCAGGACTCCTCTTCACAACAGTGGCAATATGGGTTATTTTCTATTCCCATGCCTGTTAATTTTTGCTGGAACGGTCCATGGCCTGTAAGCAGGAAGGTGACTTGCAATCCAGGCGAGTACCAGGGAGGGATAGGATAGATAGGTGGTAAAAAAATTATTATTATTATTTTAGGGTTACCCGTAATTAAATACATTAACCCGTATTTGTGTCTGTAAAAATTGCGTATGTTCTATGGTTGGTTTGCCTGTTTTGCTGGACGAAAAAACCCCAGTAACTGGGGAGAAAAACCTTGCTATCTACGCCTGAGACCAACTAACTCAGCCACGGAGTGAAAAAAGCCCATTAAAGTTCCTCGCGTCATCGACGAGGCCTTTTCCACCCGGTGTGGGAAGGACGGTGACGATACCACTGTGCTACCGCGCAGACTAGATAGGTGGTAGAGAGATAGGATAGATAGAAGGGATAGATATGTGGTATAACATGACAGTTCTGATTACTTCGAGGTCGAGCGGGAGATCCCCCTGCCATGACCTGTGGAGCGTGGGTGCTTACCGTGCAGCAGGCGCGGTTGATGGTAAGTAGAATAATTCTTTGGACCAAAAATTAGAAATTGAAAATATTCAAAAAAGAGCAATCCGGTATGTTTGCTTTAAAAGTGGCCTTGAATACAATGAGAAATCCTACCAAGAGTGGTGTGTATTCTTTGGACTCGAAACGCTGGAAAAAAGAAGAGATAAAGCCGACTTACTCCTTCTTAACCAGCTGTTAAATGGTACCCTGAATTGCTTTCATTTCGTCTCACAAATAAATTTCAACGCACCGACAAGAGCGTTAAGAAACCATCCTATGCGAGAACAATATACTACAACTTCTACAACAGGACTGCAAGATCAATGAGCAAAGCAAATGTGGAGATATTTGACACCCCCCGGACACTTCAATAGGCAACTGAAATTGCTAACCTCATCCGTTATCTGACTTAAAATGGACTCTTCTTGCAAGTTCTAAGACTCTGATTGTGTAATTTGTGTGTGAAGAAATATCAGTGCTCTGCCTTACTCCTACCTGTTCACTTAAATAGGACGGATGAGTCCTACTTTTATTTATTTAGTTTTATTTTATATGTACATTCACTAGTCTTCTTATGTACATTTACTTCTCTCTTTACTTTGGAAAATGTATATTCCAAGCTTCTGCTTCGAAGCTGCACCCTCAGGCACGTTTGATTGCTGTTTTGTAGTTGTTAATAATAATAATAATAATAATAATAATAATAGTATCCAGAAGACGTTTGGTTTGTTGCCTACAATGGTGGCTTTGTGGAACCAAACTGCAGAGGCGTAAGTTACACTATTATTATTATTATATTTAGGCCACCCGAATAATTAAATTCATCTGCCATGCTCTGTGTCTTATGTCTGTTAATTGCGTGTGTTCTATGGTAAATTTGTCTCTTTTGCTGGACGTAAAACCCCAGTTTCTGGAAGAAAAATCTTGCTATATACGCCTGAGATCGACTAACTCAGCCACGGAGTGAAAAAAAAAGCCCATTAAAGTTCCTCGTGTCATTGAGGGGATTCGAACCCGGGCCTTTTCCATCCGGTGGGGAGGACAGTGACGATACCACTGTGCTACACGCGCAGATTAGGGATAAGTTATAATAGGAATAAGGGTGGCCTTCTAGTAAAGTTACATGGTTTGCCTGTTCAGGTCCCAGTCCCTTCTGGAGACTCTAGCGACCATTGCCGAGTATTTCCGAATCTTGTCTCTGATGCACATTAGATGTGGTCAGAAAGAGAGATGGGAGTCCAAGATAACCCCAAGGCATTGAATTTGTGTGGACAATTTAATAGTTTTACCTTCACTTTTAATCTGTGGTGGCCTACGTGGTCGGGGGTTCCTTTGGGCAGTATTGATGAAGTCTTGTTGGATGAGATCCTGGGAAAATGGGTCGCAGCCTAAGTTTGCAACAAGTGAAGAGCCCTGCTTGACATTATCTCCATCTGGACTCCAGAGTTCACCGCCACAGTAAGTTGAGGTCGTCTGCAAAGGATTGGGATCTCACTTCTCCCAGGTCCGGTGCCAGGAATTCGTCTAGGATGAGGTTCCAAAGGAGTGGCCCCAGGACGGAGCCCTGGGGGCATCCCCAAATACCAGTCTGGTGAGCTTTCTCTAGGGAGCATTTACTTCTATCTTCCTGTTGGATAAGTATGTTTTGACGATATTATACAGGTTTTCTCAGTCTGGCATGGACACTTGGTCACCATATGGTGTCGAACGCCCCTGCAAAGTCGATTGATATGACCATAAAGTACTTCTTGTCAGAGCTTGTAGCCACATTTATAAGCGCCTGACGGGCATCGATGGTAGAGAGGCCTGGTTTGAAGCCAAATTGTTTTGGCGATGAGATATTCGCTTCACTATAGTGTCGTTGAATTCTGACGTTCAACATCTTTTCTAATGGTTTGCTAGCAACCGGGAGCAAGGCAATCGGCCGATGGGAGTCTGGATTGGCAGATGGTTTGGTTGGGTTCTTCAAAATCAGTTTTAGGTCTGCTATTCTCCAGTCAGATGGGAAGAAGCCGGTTTTGAGGCAACAGTTAAATAGAGTGAGTAGGAATCGGTGCTATTTCAACAGAACAATTAATTATTTTTGGCTCTATTAGGTCCAGACCTGGGCATTTGTGGTTTTTCATAAGTGCTGCAGATGCCTGGAGCTCCTCAAGGGCGAACGGTGGTTCTGTTAGGTCCGTGTGGTAGACATTGTTGTCTTGGCAGTGTTTAAGTTTATCCGGTGTGGTTGGGTTTGTTGGTTGTTGGAAGATGACGTTTAAGATGTTCTCAATTGACTCGTCCCATTTAGCAGCTGTGGGGTATGGGGTGGAGTATAGGTTATGACCTCCCCTCTGGGGAGTTTGTTGTTCATGACTTTATACACCCCCCCCTCGGGGTCGGCGTTCCCTGCCTCAGCCACTAGATTTCTCCTGGATTTTCGTTTACTTACTGTGATTAAATTTGTGTAGCGGTTCCTTGCTTTTCTATACAGTTGTCATAAGGCTTCCACCTCAGCAGGGGGACATGATTGTATGGATCTCTGAAATTGTTTCCTTTTCCTGATGACTTCCTTCCTGAGGGGCCTGTATCTCTGGTGTCCACCATGGCGTCGCCCCTGGGCCCAGCGTCTTTCTCTTGATGGTTGCTTCACTAGCATGTGTTATGATTTCAGTCACCTTCCTTTGCAGGTTGTCCGGGTCTATGTGAGGCGTAGTGTTTTGGTGCTGGATTCTAGCGTCTGTAGTTAGCAGTTTCTTGAAGAGGTCCCAATTTGCTTTACTGATGGCATATCTGTTTAGTTGTTGCTTGATTATTGGCGTTCTAGTTAGGGATCAGAGTATTTGAAAGGTAATCTCTCTGTGATCAGATGTGGTCTAGGTGCCTTGAACTGTCCAGTCGGAATGTAACCTGTGATGTTTCTTGTAGCAAGGGTGACATCAATGTTCGCTTCCCACAGTGTTACAACAGGTAGGGAGTTGATTTGGCATGTTAAGAACAGCCAATGGAGAGTTTTCTAGGTACTCCTCAAGGAGCTGGCCATTTCTAGTTCCTCACCGATCCGGGGTAGCGTTGTGCCATGTGGGTGAGTGACAATTGATATCCGCCCCCACAATAATTCTCTGGTTTGGGAGTGCATCTATGAGACTCTGTAGATACCTGGTAGGAAATGTAATTTCTTCTCCAGGTCGACAGTACAAGGCAACATCATAAAATGTTCCCAGCGGGCTGATGATATGGGCACATGCAGCCCAGGCCATACAGAAGTGGTTTAGTCTAGTTACTGCGAGACTAAGATTACGGACGACAACAGCCGCCCATAGGGTGTCATCATCCACTTGAATGACTTTATAAGTCGTGGGCCAGCCTCTGACCTGTTTAGTGTGGATATAGGGCTCTTACAGGATTAAAATGTTTACATTTTCCTCTGCTTTCTTTCTGAGTTGTTCTGCCACTGCTCTTGCCCTCTATGCGTTTTGTTGGAAGATTTTTAGCATTGTGGAGTTGTAGTTTTTAAGGCGTGTCCCCATAAGCTATTCTTTTTGGGTGGAAACTCTTTGCCTTGATGTACGTGGGAAATTTCGGGTCCCTAATTGGTCAATCTTAAGGGATTTGCAATATGCACAGGTTGGTTCTTTTGCCTTATTCGGGCAGTTGATGAAATCATGCCCCTTCTCAGAGCAGTGACTGCAACTGGAGGTCGCTTGTGTCAGGATTTCTACGCGTTACAAGCTAAAGGTTATAATGATTTATGCACAAACATCAAGCCATGATGATGAAGAGGTTGAAGAAATGTACACCGAAATTGGGAGTCTTCTAGATGAGCACAAAACCCACTACACTATCATTATGGGGACTTCAATGCTAAGGTTGAAAAGAGACAAAACAGCGCAGAAAGGGGAACTATAGGAAATTTTGGAATTAGTGAAAGAAATGAAAGAGGTGAAAGAATTGTGGAATTTGCAGAATCTCGAGGAATGTCAGTAATGAACACGTTTTTCAAGAAAAGGGTGAACAGAAAGTGGACATGGAAGATTCCAAATGGATTAACAACTAATGAAATCGACTTCATCCTCACTAACAGAAGATATATTGTGAATGATGTTATTGTCCTGAACAAGGTAAATGTTGGAAGTGATCACAGAATGGTAAGATGCACACTTGATATAGATGTAAGAAAAGAAAGGAAAAAAAAACTGACTCGCGTAAATAATACGAAAGTCCTTGAGATAACAGAAGAGGAGAAAGAGCAGTATGTACTGGAACTTAAGAACAAGTTTCAGCTTCTGCAGACTTTCAGGACCAAGATATCGACGAGGAATACTACAACTTTCTGAAAGTGATAAAGCCAAAGAAACCTATAGGTAAAAAGAAATCCAAGGAAGAAAAATCAGTCAAGAAACACTTGTCATGATGAACCAAAGACGACAAATGAAGAGCAAGATAAACACTGACAAGGATAAAATAGTGTATAATGAGTTATGCAAAGCCATTAGAAAGAGACTCAGAAAGGACATAAGAAGATTCAACACAAGAAACTAGAAGAAGCATTAAGGTAAAACGAAGGACTTAAATCAGCAGCCATGAGCAGGAATACAGAAAGACAAATGATTCTTAAACTGAAAATAGCGATGGGGTACTTATAAATAGCAGAGAAGGCATAATTCAAATAGCAGATTATTCTAAAGAATTATACAAGGAGCGAGGGAATGATGCTAGCAGTGAGGAGATGGATCACAGATTAGTAACACATACGACATACCCGATATCCTTCCTGATGAGGTAAAGTGAATCCCCGGTGGAAGATGAAGTTACTGTAGAGTTGTTGAAAATTATGAGGAAGTGACATGACACAGAAACTGGCAAGACTTCACAAAATGCATTAGAAAAGGTATGACGCCTAAGGAGTGGAAAAACGCAACCATAGTTTTGCTGCATAAGAAAGGAGATAAATCAGAAATTGGAAATTATAGACCAATTAGCTTGTTATCCCACATCTACAAGTCATTCACAAGGGTCATTACTAACAGATTAGAAAGAATACTTGATGAGAATCAACCGAAAGAGCAAGCTGGCTTTAGGAAAGGATTCTCAACTATGGATCACCTTCACGTAATATCACAGCTAATGGAGAAAGCAAATGAATAAATATAAAACACCATTATTCCTGGCATTTGTGGATTATGAAAAGGCATTTGACTCCATACAGCATAAAGCAATGTTTCGGGCACTGGAAAGACAAGGCATAGATACCCCATATATTATGATTTATTGTGCAAAATATATGAGAATGCTACCTCCTTTATTAGACCAGACAAAGGCAGTAGCAAATTTAAAATTAAGAAAGAAGTTCGAGAAGGAGACACAATATCTCCGAAGTTGTTTACTGCTGCCCTTGAGGAAGCTTTCAGAAGATGAGACTGGTCGCAGAAAGGAGTCAATGTGAACCGTGAGTACCTAAACCATTTACGATTTGCAGATGACATTGTGATCATAAGCCATGATCCCAAAGAATTAGAGGAAAATCTTAATCAGTTATGCAGAGTTAGTGAGGATTTCGGGCTAAAGATGAATATGGCTAAAACAAAAGTAGTGATGAATGAGTATGTCACAGAAAGGATTATAATGATTGAAGGAGAAGTAGTTGAAATGTTGGATTCATATACTTATCTGGGACAGGTCATTAGCTGTAATAATTATAAATGGCTGGAAGTCAAGAGAAGAATAAATTTTGGATTGATAGCATTCAGGAAATATAGTCACATACTGAGGAGCAATATCCCAATTTGTCTGAAACGTAAAATAATGAAACAATGCATACCCCACCACGACTTATGGAAGTGAACTTGGGCACTCACCAAAAGAATAGAAGAGAAGCTGAAAACTACACAGCGAAGAACGGAACGAATTATATTAGGAATCATACTGTTGGATAAGAAGAGATACACATGGATTAGGCAGCAAATTGAAGTAAAGAACATTCTTATCAAAACTTAAGAACTAAAATGGTCTTGGGCAGGACACATAGCTCGAAGACATGATGACAGATGGACTAAGAAAATAACAGAATGGTATCCAAGAGGAGCAAGAAGAAAACCTGGAAGACAACGACGGATATGGACATATGAAATTCATGAGTTCGTGGGTAGTAAATGGATGGCCATTGCACAAAACAGAAGGAACTGGAAAGTTGCTGGAGAGGCCTTCATTCTATAGTGGATTTAAAATGGCTGATGATGAGTCCTTCAGCAAAGTTTTGAGTTATCACAAGTCACGTGTGAGGGAACGCCCAAGTGAAGAAATACCCCTAGAGAATGGGACTACTTTCTTCCAATGCTTTCTGTGGCGAGGAACACTGTTACACTGATTTTACTGTTAGAATAGCATAAACAAAGTTGGTCCTTCCCCAAGCAACGTTTATAAAGGAGGGGAGGGGACAAGAAGACATGATTATGTGTTTTAAAGGGAGCCGTAGCCTAGTGGTCAGGCGCGCGGGTGCATAAGTACACGCGCCTTGAGTGATCGGGGTTCAAGCCCGTGACTGCTGAATACGGTGCTGTTTCTTGTATTCTGTCTATCTTGTGAACTCCTCTGACCGTTCGGTCGTCCCGGAATATAAACAGAAAATTTAATTTAAATTAAGTTCAGTAAATAGCACGTTTCAAGTTGCAAAATACTTGGATTCCAACCAAGGCACACGCAGGGGGGAGCCGTCCCCAGTCAATAGAAACCTTGCACGTGGTTCGAAGGGTTATAACTTCAGTCTCTTCAGTGACTTGTCTATGGCTGTGTGGTGACCGAACTATAGACAAAGCCTCCAAATAAGTAACGTACAAGATCTCGAATAAATCTCGCAAATAAAATAAAAAAATCTCACCGCTGATGAAACTTCAACTTTTAAGGCACATTTTATAGGAGCGACGAACAACGTGGCCGTTCACGAAGGCAGCCATATTTGCGATGCAGGCAGATAATGATTGCAAGCTTGTTAAGCCTAACAATAATTAATTGAGGGAAAATAGAGAAATATACTTATCTCCGAATATACCTTGGATACCGAGCCTACTGCGGGCTATTTAACTAAGACTTATGAACACTATTCGCAAAAAACTGCGTTCACTGAAAAAAGCAAAAATTCACACCAATGCAAAATTCACCACGAATTGATAACAGCGCTTCCGAAGCGACCTCACGATGTGTATATAATGGAAAGACATGACAGGATTAAAAAAATCTGTTAATACTCTTTCACCATGAACCTCAAGATGGTATAACAATCCTACCTGTTCGGAAGTTGCTGCTGTTTTTGAATCGGCCGACGATGCACAACGTTCTCATAGCATATTATCGTGTATCGAAAGGAGGGAGGATTGAGGAAAGTAGATTTTGATAATATGCACTGAGATCCGATGTGCTATGTGTTGAGATAGCCATGTGGGGAAACGGGGTGGCATATTTCAATGCCAATTGGAGGGGAGCACCAAATTAAAATGCGGCATAATGTTACTATGCAGGAATATATTTCATAAAGAATTTCGGTTAGAAGAATTGAAATCTCTCCTCCAGGAGATTTCAATTCTTTACTTAATGCTATAAAAGTGACCCAACAGTTAATTGTAGATTATTACTGCTGCATTGAAGGTCTATGCGTGTAGCACAGTGGTATCATTACCGTCCTCCCCACACCGGGTGGAAAAGGCCCGGGTTTGAATCCCGTCGATGATATGAGGAACTTTAACGGGCTTTTTTTTTTTTTTTCACTCCGTGGCTGAGTTAGTCGGTCGCAGGCGTAGATTTTTCGTCCAGCAAAACAGGCAAATCGACCAGAGGAAACACGCAATTTACAGACATAATAAATATATGGGTATATGTAAGAAATTACGGGTGGTCCTAATACAATAATTTGAATTCTAAATTTTTGTCCCATCGAAGGTGACAGATTTAAATTTATTCGTGACCAGCAGGCGAGGTTACAGGTAGATACATACGTTTGCCTTGCGGATGCTCTACATGCAAAGGCTGACAATGAGAACTTAAAAGCTGGGCTGATTGTTATTTTACCCTCTTCTTTCACTGGTAGTCTTCGCAATATAATGCAAAATTATCAAGACGCCATAGCAATTAGTAAGAAAGTTTGGTAAACTCGATGTTTTTATTATTTTTCCATGCAATGCTTTATGGCCTAAAATCACCAATAGCATTTATTCATATGAAACTGCTAATAATAGACCCGATATCGTGGTTCGTGTGTACTAGGCAAAAGAAAAGGAACTTCTATGTTTAATTAATCAGAAACAAATATTTGGTGAAGTACAAACTTTTTTGTATACCGTAGAATTTCAAAAAGAGAGGTTTAGCTTATATCCATTTATTAGCTATGCCTTCGAGATAATGCCAAGTTAAGAGAAATAACAGATATTGACAAAGTCTTTCAGCTGAAATACCACACCCTATGGTACCATCTTATATTGTTTAGTCATAATTCATATGGTGCATGGTCCTTGCGGTTCTCTCAATCCACTTTCTATTTGTATGGAAGATGACAAGTGCAAAAAAGAATTTTCAAAGGAATTTATTGCAGAAACAAAAGAGAATATAAACGGTTATCCCCTTTATCGAAGAAAGAACACCAGCAGAACTTTTACCAAATATATTCATAGTATTAGAGTTGACATCGACAATCGCTTTGTGTTTCCTTACAATCCCCTTCTAGTAACGTATTTTCAGGCCCATATTAACGAAGAAGTTTTTGCAAGTGTGCACAGCGTGAAATATATTCATAAAAATACACTGTTCGACAAAATGAACAGAACACGTAGAAAAAGTGGTGTAACTCGTATAGGTTACGATGAAGAGGGACATGATTTGGTACCATAGAATAACGATGAAATTTCCGCTGTCCGAAGTTTCCGCTGTCTCCTTAGACAGCGGAAACTTCGGACAGGTATAAGGGGCATTTATAGGGGTTGTATGAAAATTATCAAAACAGGTCACATTACAGAAGTCGATACAACATGCTCGAAAATATGGTCACATGACATCATCCCATTCTTCCAACAGCCCAGACCTTAGCATACCAAGTGACTGAAGAGTTGCCTATCGGCGTGCAATGCCAACGCCAAGGGTGTCCCACACTTTGTCAATTGGATTTAAGTCTGGTGATCATGCTTGAATATCTTCAATTTAAACATATTCCTCAACCACTTGAGTTCTATGTATAGTGGAGTTATTGTGCATGAAATGAAAATCGAGGAATGCCGTACAAGGAATGCTTCACCAACGAGGAATGCCGTACCATCCTTCCAACATCAGAGAAAGGGACACTTACAATGTAGGCGGTATTCTCGTGTGGGGCGGAATGACGATCAACGGCAGCTCCCCTCTTCATCTGTTCTCGGTACCCCTATCAAAAACATGAAGAGGGGAGCTGCCGTTGATCGTCATTCCGCCCCACACGAGAATACCGCCTACATTGTAAGTGTCCCTTTCTCTGATGTTGGAAGGATGGTACGGCATTCCTCGTTGGCTCCAGATGAAATAATGCCTGGAATCTACTTGTAGGCTGAAACGGGACTCATCAGAGAACAGAAATGTACCCCATTTGTCAGGGTTCCAAGCCACATGTTCATGGTACCAGTTTCGACGAGCTCTGCAGTGGTTTGGGGTTAATGGGATTTTAAGTATTTAAAGAATTTGTGTATTGTATGACAGTCTCCAGGGTTTCCCCTATATGCCGCTGATGCACCTGACAAGACATAGCGCCAATGGCGGCAAGTCTGTGTATAGTGTATACAGTCTGCGTGGGTAGCACAGTGGTATCGTCACCATCCTCCCCACACCGGGTGGAAAAGGCCCGCGTTAGAATCCCGTCGATGACGCGAGGAACTTTAACGGGCTTTTTTCATTCCGTGGCTGAGTTAGTCGGTCTCGGGTTTAGATAGTAAGGTTCCCCCCCCCACCCAGAAACTGGGGTTTTTCGTCCAGCAAACAAACAAATCGACCACAGAACACACGACATTAACAGACATAAGACACAGCACGGCAGATGAATTTAATTATTCGGCTGGCCTAAAAATAACAGTTTTTGTATAGTGTATACATACCCACACAGCTGTCTTCCAAACAACTGGGAAATACCCAGTTGTTTGGAAGACAGCCTTGTTGAAATTGATTCGTAAACCTACCATTAACAGAACCTAGATCGCACCGTCCGATCTCCTTATTGGCAAATCTCGGGAAACTGTTTGAAAGACTAATGGGTCTTCGACTTTTAGAACTATTACAGTCTCAGAATCTAACCAATTGGATTTCGTGTTGGCAAGTCATGTGAGGACGCTTTGGTGGAACTAGTTTCTAATATTAAAAATTCATCGTTTAAGTATACGTTGGCAATTTTTGTTGACTTCGAGGGCGCTTTCGACTCCCTATGGTGGGAAAGCGCCCTGGAACGTCTTCGGGCAGCTCATTGCCCGCAGCAAATATACTACCTTTTTAGGAGATATTTCTCTGATAGATCAGTTGTGTTCAAAACAAGGCATATGCAGGTTTCTTAGGAGATATCGAGAGGTTATTCTCAAGGGTCAATATTAGGCCCATTTATATGAGATATGGTTCTGCAGGATTGGATTTTGATATATTTTGGTTTTCTAAAATAATTGTATACGCAGATGACGTTACCTTACTGATTAACGAAAACTCTCGTCGGGCTTTGGAAAATACCGCAAATTATGTTCTTGCTGATCTTTTCGTTTTATGAGGACTAATCACTAATAAATTAGTGATTAGTCCTCATAAAACGAAAATGATGGTCTTTGGTTCTAAGCTCCACATTAATCGTCCACCTCAAATAAAAATTAGTAACAAACAACTTCCAATGGTTGAAGTATTAAAATATTTAGGGATTACCATGGATAATAAGCTAAATTTTCTTTCTCATTTATTTAATATTGCCACGAAAATTAAAGGATTTACTAATGCATTGGTTAGAATATCACGTACTGATTGGGAGTTGTCTCGTAAAACTATGTCGCTATATTATAAGGCGGTACTTCTCCCTATGGTTACCTATGCTTCAGGAGTATGGTTCCATAGGGTTGGCACTGTCTGGTTTAGTTCAAAATTGATTTCCATTCAGAAAACTATGCTTCTGGTCATGCTGAAGGTATGCAGAACCGTTTCTAAACCAGCTTTACAGGTTCTTGCTGGAATATTGCCTTTCGACTTAATGGTAATTTTTACAGGTTTATGTTACTGCATTCATAAACAGCGATCAGCTGAAATTTTTGGGATAAGTATTTAACACTGACGCTGATATTAATAAGGCAAAAACTAGATGTTTTAATGAACTGATTAATATTTGGCAAACTAGATGGGACACGACTGCCAAAGATCTGGTTACCAGGTCATTCTTTCCTGTCGTAAATTTCTTCTTGAGAAAGAAGAACCAGAGATGGTTCTCTATGGGAATGTATTTGTCCTATTTACTTACTGGACATGGTTCTTTAAACGCGAAACTTTTTCAATTTCGGTTGTCTGACACGGATCTCTTTCGATGTGTGTTTTTTTTTTTTTTTTGTTTAGAAGATTCGATACATATTCTTTGCGATTGTACATTATATAGTGATTTTAGAGAAAGATTAATGGTCAATGTCGGGAGTATGACTTTAGGGCAGGAATGGATGTTTATTCGAGATGAACAAACTGAATGCATTTCAAGTTTTTGCAAACGCTGTTTTTACCCTAAGAGCTCCGAATAGGCAATTCACTATTTCTATTAGTTAATGGTAACAGACAGTCTCTGACTAACTCGAATATGTTGATGGGTTTACTATTTAGTTTTGTTGATAGCTATGTTTGGGGTCTTTTGTATTGTTTTACTCATTAAATTAAAATGATGTTTTTAGTTATTTAAAAGTGAAATTTTTGTAGCTGATTGGAAGTGTAATAAATATTATACGTTTTATATAATGTTTAATTTATGACTTCGCTGTTATAAATGTTATTACTTTTACGCTTCGTGAGTTTTTCACCTTATACAGGCTTTTATGTTTTATTTATCTATTGTATGGATGCATGACTCTGTGTATCGAGATTGTTTTCATTTGCTGTACATAATATAATTTATCTATTTTGTGAATGTTAGTATTTTGTTGTTCTGCAGGTTTCTGTTAGTATTTTATTTTTAATTTGTTGCATGATGCGTTCTGTTTACGTTATTGGGTACCATATATCAAAGTTCTAATAACCATGCTTCCATGAGGTTACCTTCCTTGTACATATTTTTAGTACGGTTGATCTTGACCTTATAAGGTGCTTATACTGTATAATGATGTCTAATCTTAGATGTTTATCGTATGAAGCCGTTTCTTGAACAATATGACGATCATCTTCGTCAATTACGAAAGTGTAAAGTTTACAGAATGAAACCCTTAAGTGGCAGAAATTTAGTTCGAATAGTCAACGGCATACTTACTACCTGGTTTGTGTGTCGAATACCTTTTATACCTTGTTTCTCGTCTGAAGATACTATTGGAAATATGAAGATTCGTTTTATCAAGAAGACCATGACGATATTTAGTTGCAGAAGTACGATGTTAGAGCTCTTGGTACCCACGATTGTATAAGACCTGGACAGCAGTGCCGTAGGAACGCCTTGGCATTGGGGCAGGTGCCAAGGGCGCCGACAGGAGAAGGGCGCCACTGATAGACTACATCAGTACAGTGTCAAACTATTTCGACACACGAGGCTAACTGACGAAATGGCGCGCCTCGATGATGTCGAATCAAGATGACAGCACAGGGAGGGTGAAAATTAATTTCCACACGATGATTCAAGCCTGCATGCATCTTTACATTTGAGTACATACTGCGTAGCATCATAGACCTATTTGCTGTCGAGAATGTAACTTTGAAGGGATCAATCAGGCGATCGCTTCATCAGCACATGCTCGAATGCATAGTAGTTCGCAATTCACGCATTGTGTACAAACTGAATAAGTTATAAGTTGGTGTTTTTGTGATTGCTATATAAACAGGTAATCGTGAATATTGTGATTTATAATTTAAATAAAACAATAAAGGCCAAATTAATTTTAGACATGCCACCAAAGAAAAAAAGTGTACATCAGTACCACGTAGAAAGCCTGCATAAAGAGGAAATTAGAAAAAGCATTCCGCTAGTTTACAAAACTGGCTGACAATAAGCCAATAACCAACAACAGTTGGCAGAAGAAAATGATGGCAGCAATAATATTAACATGGAACATGTAAGTCTGAATTTTAATGATCCGACCACATGGAACTTTAATACCCACAAAAACAGGTCTCTTATGGTGCAACACGGTCCCGAACATATAGTCTTAAATACGTATCCTGTCCTTAATGGCCGATGTTTCAATAATTCGTGGAAATACAAAAATGAAGCTATTGGAAAAAAAAAAAAAGAGGGGAAATGGTTGTTTTATTGAAAAAACAAAGATGCAATATATTGTTTCCTGTGCCTCTAATTTGCATCTGGCACAAATACTGTTCCATTTTGCAGCTCAGATGAATTTAAGGATTGGAAACATCTAAATCCAAACGTTCTTTTTTATTAGAATTCATTACAACACAAACATTTTCACAAAATGGAAATTATTAGAAAAGGGTCTTCAAAAAAGTGGACTAATTGACGACGCTACACAAGCAGCAATAAGAAGCGAAATTTCGAAATGGCGTCATATATTGAAAATAATATTGAAATTTATATTGTTCGGTGCTGAAAATAATTTGTCAATTCGTGGACATGCTAATAATATCGATACTGAAAAAAAAAAATTGTGGCGTATTTTAAAACTTGATAAAATTTGTCAGCCAATTTGACGTTGGTATGAAAAGTGCTCTGGAATCGCATATTAAACACCACACTAGTTATCTCCAGAAATTCAAAATGAATTTATTAATTTGTTAGCAACAAAAGTACGAAGTGAAATAATTTAAAATAACTAAATGCAACAAGGCATAATATTTTAAGCGTAAGAGTTTTATATCTATAGTTTTTTTTTATGTAAACCTTAAACACGAGAGGTATTAGAACCTATAGTACTCACTACCGTGCTTGGGTTGGAGGTTGAGAAGACGAAAGAAGATATTTGTTGACATTGAACTTGAACTTCTGTAGACTGTAATTTTCAGGAAATACGTATGAAGGTTGTTCCAGAAAACGGCAGTTGAATGAATAAACGAGGAAGATGAAAAGTTGGTTCTGTGAGTTTGAAGTTGGACAGTAAATGGATGTTGGCTGGTGGCGACACGTATTCGGACTGTTTTGAAAGAGAGAGCGGGAATTATAGAAGCCAATTCAGAAGAACAGTGCCCATAGAAGTATCTGTAGAAGAGGCATGCTGCAGAAACAGTACGTCTATGAGACCGCGAGTGGAGAGACTCTGTTAGAGATGAATCATTAATTAATCTAATTGCTCTCTTCTGAATGGAATCAAGAAGCCTGAGAGAGGTTTTGGGGGCAACACCCCAGATTTGGGAACAATATTCCATAGCAGGGCGGATTTGCAATTTATACAGAGTGAGCAGCTGTTTGGAAGAAAAGTAACGCCGAGAGCGAAAGAGAAAACCAAGTGTTTTAGATGCAGAGGAAGCAATATTTGTAATGTGCTTGTGCCAAGCGAGATTAGAAGTCAGAGTAATCCCCAAATGAGATATATCATTTTGCCTAGAAATCGGAGTGTCACTAAAGATAAGCATAGGAACAGAAGAATCCTTTTTGCGAGATATAAGACAAGACTGAGTTTTAGAAGGGTTGAAATCAACTAAATGGATACACCATAGATAACTCTTAAGAAAAAACTACGATAGTAGTGTGGGAGGCATAATTTCCTCTGTATCTCATATTGTGCTCGATGATAGGCCAATAGCTTTGAAACGGTGCCGTTTCACTTCCACGAAACAAAAGATGACCGCTTTTCAGGATAAAGGAAAACCACTCTCTTCTAAATCTCTAACAGGGTGCTTACAATAGAAGGTTGACCAGAGCCTATTGTCCGAATGTTTAACACTCCATGGTCTGCCCACTGGCTATGGATATACAGAAAATAGTTGACCAGCTCGACTTCTCGGTATGTGGGACAGGTAGTCGGATAGGCTTTATGGGTCCCACTGAGTTCCAGATGGTAATCCAACTTTTAATTCGGGAATTGTTGTTATTGTTGTTATGAGGAGCATTAGCAACTAAGGCCATATTGCTCCGGGGATATGTGGTGGTCATTCCCTGACTTTTCCGCATCCTCCGTATTTGGTGGTCACGGGCTCGAACCCCGGTTTAATCAAGAAGCATGTGCTACGCACTGCTGCTCCTGCCCACCTGGCTACGGAGGCGCCTATTCGGGCATAACAACAGCACTATTCTTGCTTGAAGGCCATGGGTGCGAACGATGTGTACCCAGTTAAGTCTCGTAATGCAGTCGTTATATGGAAAATTTTCTTCGTTTTACTAATGAAGAAAATTTTCGTTTCCATAAAACGAAGAAATAAAAAAATTTGATAGAGAATAAAATTCTATTTAGCGAATTCTAAAAAAAACTCGGTAAAAAGAAAACATTTATCTCTAAATAGAAAAATTCGCTATAAAGAAGTTTGTTAAACAGAGATCCGACTGTACTTATTATTTATTATGATTTTACCAATTATCGAAAAAAGGCGCGTAGCCACGAATTTGCCAAGGGCGCCGAAAATCTAGCTACGTCTCTGCGCTGGACTACTTGTTAATGTTCAAAATTTTGTTTTATTTTATTTATTTATTTATTATTATTATTATTTTTTAAGAAGCTTGTAAGGTACTCAGTTGAGAGTTAGGCGAATTTGAACTAACGTTCTGGGTGCCGCGTTTATGTTTAATAGAAAAAAAAAATGTTTAGTGTATGTGTGGGTTGTGTTGAATGTTGAGTGCTGGCACATAGCATTTCGCAGCCAGGGGGCAGAGGACACTTGGTTCCTTGTCCCCTGAGTTAATGGGATACAAACCACTGGCTTCCTTGCATAGAGTCCACTTGAACTGAGCGTTCTTAACACAGTCCGGTTGGAAACGTTTTCATCCGTGGCCACAGCAACCTCAAGAGGCAATTTATGACAGGACTTCGTAGGGTTCCGTCTTGCTATTAGAGCCAGATAGCGGTCTCTTCTGGTTGACGTAGCTCTAGGGCGACCTTGGTCAACTCTTGTAATGATTTGTTTCTCCTGAAACTGCTTCCATAGTGCTGAGATGACACTGTGTGACACAATATGCCACCGTGCCAACTCCGCCAGCGATTGCCCTGCTTCAAGCCGTCCAACTGCCTGCCATCTCAAAGAATCATATAAACGAAAATGATTTGCCATCCTGAGTACTGGAGATGTGGTTGTCCTACTGTGCAAACCAAAAAACGGGAATGTAGTGATGTGTTAGCAACCCGTGTTTTTATAGCCATGAATAATTTGCAAAATATGTGGCTCTGCAATGTGGTAGATCGATTTCTATTGGATACTCGGAATTTGTATGCCAGGATGCCTGTTATATCAAATGTTCGCCTTCGGTGAAACTGTTCACAATAAAATATTCACGAAAATCTTTTTATTCTATTAATTTTATCGAGCAGTCTACATTCATATATATACAAATTTTTGTATGAATATGAATAAAAAGGACATGACAGCGCCAATTTGAAAGTGACAACGAATATGACTCAATTCATCATGGTGAAATATCTACTTTTCTAAATACCAGATATGTTAATGCAAGTGAAGCTGCATATAGAATTTTTGCTTATACTATGCACGAATAGTCCCATACTCTTGTTAAAGTTCGCTTACCTGTTCATTTGCCAGATGAACAGCAGGTGTATTTTACGAATGACAAAGCTTCTGAGGCATTAATTTGAGCACAATTAAGAAGCACGGAATTGATTGTATGATTTAATTTGAATAAGAATTCTGGAACGAAAAGTCCATAAATTTATCCAAAAACACCAATTCATTAAGTTTGGGAAAGAAGCCAATGTCTTTGGAAGAAACGTATAAAATTTGGAAACGTAATCGGTAGAATGTACAACGTTGATTCCTCGGAATCAGAATGATATCATCTTCACTTCCTTTTGTTTCATGTAGTAGGTGCCATCAATTTTGAAGATGTTAAAACAATTTTGAATGTGCCACCAATTTTGAAGATGTTAAAATAATTTTGAATGTGCCATCAATTTCGAAGATGTTAATGGATGATTCTGAATGGCATCGTTGTTTACGTGAAACGTCAGTTTTTCAAATGCCGTTCCACGTATGACTGGTGTTTTCTTATATTTGCATATTTCAGAAACAATTCAAAACACAATTCAGTTGTTGGATGTTTTTAAAGATTCACTGTGTGAATATTACCTTAGCCTTCACAATTATGATGTTGTAGCTTATCAGTTGGCTTTCAAGGATATTCATGAAACGCTGAAACTACATGGTTTTGTATTTTTCAACTTTTAGTTTACCAGTTATTAATGATCTTCCTGCAATTGTAAACGTAGGATCTTCGGATTTTGCAAACATTAATCTTGCCTGTATGATGCAACATGCGAATGAAGAACAATGGTTGATCAGTGATGAAATTATTAATTAGTGCCACAGAATAATATAATGCAAGTAAGACATATTTTATAGATGGTCCAGGCTGTACTGGAAAAACATATGGGTATCAATTTCTTACATACAATTGCGCAAATTTAGGATTTTAAGTAATATCTGTAGCATGGACTGGAATCACTGCTATGTTATTGCCCAATGGTCGTACGGTGCATAGTCGTTTTAAATTGTCCTTAAAATTAAACGAAACTACTGTGTCTGATCTAAAAATAAATAGCAAGAAGCAGCTGTTATTAGGTCTGCTGACCTAATAACAGCTGATTATATGAGACTAATTATATGAGTTGAAGCACTCTTGGTCAATGTGTATGCATTAATGTGCGTTAATAGTCTGCTAAAAGACATTATGGATAATAACATTCCTTTTGGGAGAAAAATAATTGTTCTAGGAGAAGATTTTTAGGCAGGTTTTGCCTGTAGTTCCGCATGCTTCCAGACAAAAAATTGTTCAAAATTGCATTAAATTCTCACCTCTTTGGCCAACATTTAAGGTATTTAAATTAATTAAAAACATGTGTGCGAATTCGGAGGAATTAGAATATGCTGATTTTTTTTTATTACAAAATGGAATACCCTCCTATAAACGGCGAACCGTTAGGCGTTATTAAATTGCCATTTTCTGCAATTACCAAGGTAATTTGTTATCTGACCTTTGATGGAGACATCTCATCGTGCAGCAAGTGGGTCTGGAGTCTTCTTTTTTCCGCAATGCAGTTATTTCCTGGATCTCCGTTGAAGTCAAGGTGTGTACAAGTATTGCCTTTAGCGATCTCATGGAGGATGCCTCTCAATTGATGCGATGACTTGCAGAGCGTGTGTGCTCACTGTGCTGTAGGCGCGAGTAGCATGATTCTATGTATGGAATCAAGTATTCTTAGGTTTGCAGCTGTGCTGGCCTTTTTGTACCAGGCACCAGCTGCGTATGTTGCGATTGGTAAGAAGGCTGCTTTATAATAAAAAATCATCGTTCTCTGTTTCAATCCCCTCGGGCAATTCTGTTTATTAAGGCAGTGCAGTTTCTTATTTTTCTTCTTACCTAGTTTAAGTGCGGTTTGAAGGATAAGCAGGTATCCAAGATGACACCCAGGTATTTGAGCTCTGTGCTGAACCTTATTGTTCTAGTGCCAATTTTAATATGGGGTGGTCTGTGGATGTTCAGTGTTCCCTTTAAGAGTTTGGAGTTGGTCTTCGTCGGTGAGATTTGTAGTAAATGGTGTGTGGCCCAGTCTTGGAGAATTTTCACAGCGTGGTTTGCAAGTATTTCCAGTTGTGCCCTGGAATTAGCTTCTATTGTTAAGATGACGTCATCCGCAAAGGCTTGTGAGCGGACCCCTTCCAGATCCTTGTTCAGAAACTGGTCCATCAAGAGGTTCCACATTGTTGGTCCAAGTACTGACCCCTGTGGGCACCCTCTATATATTTTTCTTTCTATTTCTTTGTAGGAAGCTTTTATCTTGATTGCTCTGTCGGTGAGATAGCTTTTAAGCACATTGAAGAGGTTGCCATGAACCCCTGCCTCCCGGAGCCGGCCCAGGACGCTCGGCCACCATAGGGTGTCGAACGCCCCGGCAAAATCAATTGAGATAGCTAGCACGTATTTTTTCTCCGATCCTTGTGCTTGGGCAATTAGGCTTTGGAGTGCATCAACTGTGGATCGACCTGGTTTGAATCCGTACTGGTTTGGTGAGGATAGGTTTGCCTGTTGGTAGTTGTGATTTATTCTGGATATCAGTAGCCATTCAAAAAGTTTACTTAGTACTGTGAGTAGTTTGATCGGTCTGTAGGAAGATGGCTGTTCTGGTGGTTTGTTTGGATTCTTAATTATTAGGTTAACGTTGGCCATTTTCCAATCTTGCGGGTATGCTCCCACTGTGAGGCATAAGTTAAAGAGTTGGAGCAAGAGTTCCGGTTCTATTTCTACGACTTTTTTGATTATTTCCAGCTACAGGAGGTCTGGACCTGGGCATTTTTTCGCTGTTATACGTGAAGCCGCCAGGATGAGCTCATCTGTAGTGAATTGCGGTTCTGCATTATCTGTTCTGTACTCATCATTTTCCCTGCAGGTCTGGATCTGCTCCTCCGTTTGTGGGGATGAAAGGTGACATCTAGTATATTGTTTATTGATGCCTCCCACAAACAGGTTTCTTCTCCTTGGGGCGTGACAGTGGTTGTAAGCACTTCACCTCTGGGGAGTTTTTTTGTGAGAACCTTGTACACATTACCCCAGGGGTCAGTGTTCCCTGAGTTTGCTACCAGTATCACCCAGGTTTCCTTTTTATTTTTTCTTATGAGGGCGGTATAAGCATTTCGTGCTTCTCTATACAGATTTCTGAGCGCATCCACCTCCTGCTCAGTTCTTCTTGCCTTTTGGAAGTTTGTCCTTTTGGTCTGGACGTCCTTGTGAAGCTGTTGAAGTTCTTGGTTCCACCAATGTACAGCACCAGGTTTGGGCCGTCTCCGTTTGATCGAGGTGTTTGCAGCCACTGTTATAATTTCGGTGATGGTCTTCTGGAGTTCATCAGGGTTCCCAGCCGTTTTGATTTCTTGCATCTTTCTGTTTTTGTTGTCTGTGAGGGTTTTCTGGAAAAGGTCCCAGTTTGCAGTTTGCAATGCATAGCGTTGGGGCATTCTTTCTGCTGGGGGTTGTCGATTTAGGTTCCTGTTGAGTTGGAATGTCAGGGCCCTATGGTTTGAAGTGGTCCAGGCATCCTGGACCATCCAGTCTGTGATGTTTCCTGCTATGTTTCGAGTGGCAAGAGAGACATCTATTGTAGCCTCCCAACGGAGGTTGCAAAAAGTTGGCAGCTGGTTTGGTTTATTGAGGACTACGATAGATGAACTCGTAATAAATTCCTCCAGTCTCTGGCCATTCCTAGTACGTTACCTGTCGGGGGTATGGCTGTGCCAGGCTGGTGATCTACAATTTGCATCCATTCCGATGATAATTCTTTCCCCTCTTAGTAAGTTGGTAGCATGTTGGAGGTATCTGGTGGCTGTGGTTATGTCTTCACCAGGTCTGCAATATAGCGAGATTATGTATAGGGCACCTAGCGCGGTGATAATTTGGGCACAGGCTGCCCAGTCTGCGCATAGGTGGGAGACTTTGATTGCAGTGATGTCGGGATTTCTAATTAGGATTGCAGCCTACGGGGTAGTATCATCTGCTTGTATTAGTTTGTAGTTGAGGGGATACCCTCTGACTAGTTTGGAGTGGGTATACGGTTCTTGTAATATGATTACATCTGCATTAATTTCATCGGCCTTGTGCCTGACTTGGTCAGCTACGGCCCTTGCCCATTGTGCATTCAGTGGGATGAATTTGATTTTTGTGGTATTATAGTAGTTACGGTGTGCTGCCATAATTGATTCTGGCTTGGTTTAAACTCTTGTTTTTGATGTAAATAGGACATTTGTTGCAACAAACTGAGTGTGAAGCGTCCAACTTCTGACTCCTACAGTTGGCACATGTTGGTTCCTCATCTTTCTTTGGGCAGTCCTTGTAATCATTGCCTTTGTCGGTGCAGTGACCACAGGTTGGGATGTTTTGGCTGCAAGTGTGGATAGTGTGGCCAAACTTGCAGTATTTGTAACATCTTGGTACTATATGTTCGTGGAATTTGTGGCTGCTCCAGTTGATGAATATCCGCATTTGCTTTGCTAGGATCTGCCACGCTGTGAGACTGAGCTCGACAACCCAGTTCCTTGTGTTTCCTGTCGCTGGTTTGATGGCGAATCTAGGCATTATTTGCTCTTTGTTGTCGGTTTCCGGTAGGGATCTCTGTAGGTTCCTGGCGTATATTTCTGAGGCTAGGTTTTCTGGTGTCATACTGGCATCCAGGCCATAGATTTTTATGGAGGGTCCTTTCCTTTTTGGTTCCTCCGCTTTTAACCCTATGTTAGTTATCTTGGGGTTGGTTATTATTTCGGTAGCTTCCTCTTTGGTTTCGGTCTCCACGACTATACCCGGGTTCCTGGTTTTCCTTATTGTTTTCATTCTTGTTGTCTTTAAATCATTAGCTAGTTCCTGAATGAATTGTGTCTTGATACTTTCGCTGGAGGTATCATCATCTGTGGTAAGCGGTCTCAGGACAACTGTTGGGGGTAGGTAGCAGGGTTTTCCTTGAGGCTGATTGGCATTTTATTTGTGGATTTTCCGTTGTATTTGGTTGTTTCCTCAGCGTTTCCACGTATGTGGGCACACGCTGTAGCATTTTGTTTGCCCCGCACTCCATGTAGGCTTGAAGTTTAGCCGTCGCTTTCTCGCTGTTGAGATAGGTTTCTGTCAGTACCGCTTCTAATTTATTAAATACGGTAACGATATGGGACCGAACTCCACTCGATACTCTATTGGGATAGTCTTTAAATATAGTTTCTAGTGCCGTTTTGAGGTACACCATTTTTACCTGTAGTGTACCTTCTGGTAGGGTGGGGTCCAAAGGTTGATCCTGTGTTCTTTCCTCGTTGGAGTTCTTTTGAGTTGGTTGTGGTATAGATTTACCTGAAATACCTTTGGTATTCATTTTATGCGCCGTAGTGTATAGCTGAGTAGCCTGAGCATAAGGTAATGTAGGCACAGCTGGCATGAGTTGAACATCTTCTGATTTACCAGAATTTTGTAAAAGTTTGTCCATTTGAGAATCTTTTTCTTTCAGTTTTGCCTATTCATTCTCCATAATTACATTAGATAGAATCTGTTCCACGGCAGACCAGATGTTTTGGATTTCTGTGGTTACTTGCTTGGTGAGTCTACCACCATCGGATATAATGCCAGATAGAGCAGACCTGAGAGTAAAAACTTGATGCATGTGGACACTAATAGCAGGATTCATCAAAGATTGTCCATTTATCCTGAGGTCGAGGGTTTCCTGTGCGGACGTGCCTTTCTGCCGCTCTTGGAATAGAGAAGTTTTTTCTGATTTATTTTCTGCTTTATTAGTTTAAATTGACATATTAACTTATTTCTAGAGTAGCTTTATATTCCTATTTACGGTACTTAAAGTTAAAATAACTTAGATAGAGATTTTGTAGGTATTACTTAGTATCGGAAAGGGTATCAAATCCACGTGTTTACCGTTCATAAACGGCCGCCATTGTTACGTGAAAATTAATCAGTAAAATCTATTAATCTTGTCTAACTTCATTGGCAACTAAATTGTAATTTTAACTATACATATAACCACTTAGGTTACGGAACATAAATAATTAGTAAAAATAAATAATTAATACATAACTTGATACAGAAGTTATATAAAGGGATTTCGTAGATAACACTCGTTACTGAAGCGCGATACAGCATATCCGGAATTCGATAGCATTAGCTTTGTATAGTATAGTGCATAATATAATATTGTCAATTAATCAGTACCTCTATTAATCTTGTTAAACTTCATTGTCAATTAAATTGTACTTTTAACTATATACATATAACGACTTAGAGTACAAACGTAACAAATAATTAATACATACTTGATACGGAAGTTATATAAAGGGAACTCGTAGATAACACTCGATACCGAAAAATAAATATAGCGTTATAACTGTGTTAAGATACAAGTTTAAGGTTTTAATTTTGTTCTGAAATTGTAATTTTATTGACATTTAAATCGAAATCATGACTCTGACCAGAGCAGCAAAGCAAAAGGCTCAAGCTAATGGGAGTGCTGTGACTCAGGGGAGACCTGAGGGGGGCGGTTTCCCCCTGAATCACGGCCTTTTAAGATGCACTGTTTGCTTGATGTTTGCGGAGCAATCGGGTACGGGACATGATACTGCCATGGGGAATGTCTTTGTGTGTGCACGATGCAAGGAGTGCAAGGAAATTAGGCGACAACTCGGCGTTGTTATGGGCCTATATGAGACCTTGAAGGACAGGGTGGATGCCCTCGAAGGAAATAAATTGAGGGGCCCATCAAGCTCTCAGCTGCCCACATCAACACCAGAGCTTGGACTTGGTCATCTTGCAACACAGAGGCAGCCCCCAAGGCAGAATGCGCTGGTCCAACAGGAACTAGTAGTTGTTGGTGACTCAATTGTCAGGGAAACGGGGAACATGCTTTGTAAAAAGGATAGGTGGAACAGGACCAGGGTATGTCTGCCAGGGGCAAAGGTTGATGACGTTGTAGAGCAGATATCATCTTTTAAGGGCACAAAAGGTGATATAGTTGTACACGTTGGCACTAATGATATTAAGAGTAGGAGACCAGCGGAAGAATTACTTAACAAGTACAGGTCACTGTTGAAAAAAAGCCGTGAAGTAGGGTTGAATTTGAAAGTGTCTGCAATTCTGCCCAGACACGATAGGAGGGAGTATATGATGAGAGCCTTGTCGATCAAATCGGCCCTGGAAAGATTGTGCAAGGCTGAAGGGGTAGAATTTTTTTCAGCCTGGACTGTACTTGTTAACAGGAGAGATTGCTTCTACAGGGATGGGATACACTTAAATAGAAAGGGTGCAAGAATATTTGCTGATGCTATCGAGGCAGTGTTAGGTGGGTCGGAAAACTGCTAGCTTGGGGGGAGACAAAGACTAATGGATTAACAGTAGCCACTGGCAGAGGTGAAAGAGATTCTTGCACTGCTTCTATTGGAATGAGCAGAAGCCTGAAAAACAAGATGCAGGATATTTCAGAGACTGCTGGAAGTCATTGCGGTACAAGTAAACACATGGGTTGTGTTAGGGTAGCTAAGAATAGAAACAGGTGCATGTATACTTGCGTGTACACTAATGCTAGGAGTTTAGTAAATAAATTTGATGAATTTGAGGTATTACTCAAAACATCAAAGGCAGATATTGTTGGGATATCAGAGACGTGGTGTCACACAGATATAAGGAATGCAGAACTGGAATTTGGGGAGTACAACGTCTACAGAAAGGATAGACAGGATAGGAAGGGAGGAGGGGTTATGCTATTAGTTAAAAAACACATAAAATCCAAGGAAGTGAAGCCAGTTGACATCGCTGGACAGTGCAGTGTTGAGTCAGTTTGGTGTGACATAAGCATAGGTAAATCAAAATTGAGAGTAGGAGTGTGCTATAGGCCTAATGACTCTGATGAGTATAATAAGATACTGTACAGGGAAATAGAATGGGCCAGTAAATCAGAGAGTCTTATAATGGGGGATTTTAATTTCCCAGATATTGACTGGAATTTGTGGATTGGTCACTCACACACTAGCAAGGCTTTTGTGGATTTATTGGATGATTGTTTTCTACACCAGCATGTTCGGGAGGCAACTAGAGGGAGTAATACTCTTGATCTGATTATCAGTAGTGATTCTTCATGCATTAGGAATCTGCAGATAAATGAACCACTGGGTGGCAGTGATCACAGTGTGCTGAAGTGGGATTTACTCAAGGAGGTAACTACCATCAGAGGTAAAGGGAAGGGTTTTTGCTTTCGTAAAGGCGACTATGATGGTCTGAGACAGTATTTAAATTCTATACAGTGGGACCAACTGAAGATGTTACCAACAGCAAATTCAAAATGGGAAGCATTCAAGGAACTAATCTTGGAAGCTACCAGGCTTTACATACCAACCGAGAAATATTGTTCAAGGTTCAGGCCTAAATGGTTGTCAGATGAACTAATGAGACATATGGCAGAGAAGAAAAATGCATGGGATACATACAAATTAATGGGTGACGTGGAAGCCTATGATAGATATAAGTTGGTCTGTAACCAAGTCACAAAGGAGATTAGGCAGGCAAAGGCAGATTATGAGAAATCCTTGGCAAAGGATGCAAAGAAAAACAGAAAAGAGTTCTTTACCTATTTAAACTTAAGAAGGAAAGGGATGAATCAGATTGGTCCACTGGATGTTGATGGTTCAACAGTTGAGGATCCAGCTCAGGTGGCTAACAATCTAAACGAGTATTTTGCATCTACATTCACACATGAGGAGTTATTCAGGAAGGGGAATGTCGTAGGTGAAGTAAACATTGGCAGTGAGCTAGATGATTTTCTAATAACTGAGAGGAAAGTGGAGGAGAAATTGTTGAGGATAAACATAAAAAAGGCACCCGGAGTGGATGGGATCTATCCAGTTATATTAAAGGAGGCAGCAAAGGAAGTAAGCAAACCCCTAGCCATAATTATGAGAGCTTCTTTGGACTCAGGGGTGGTACCCATGGACTGGAGATGTGCAAATGTAACCCCAATTCACAAAGGAGGATCAAAGGCTGACACAAGTAATTATAGACCTGTTAGTTTAACTTCGGTTCCAGGAAAATTAATGGAGGCACTGGTTAAAGAAGCACTGCAGGATCATCTGGACAAGAATTCAGTTATAGCTCAGACACAGCATGGGTTTGTTAAGGGCAGGTCTTGTCTGAACAATTTGATTGGATACTATGATGTAGTCACAAAAGAACTGGATGCAGGGAATAACTTTGATATTATATATTTGGATCTTAGAAAGGCTTTTGATACTGTTGCGCATGGAAGACTGCTGCACAAATTGGAGAAGTGTGGCATTCGAGGCAAATTGCTGCTATGGATAAAGGGATGGTTGAGTGGCAGAAGACAGAGAGTGGTAATCAATGGACACTGCTCAATGTGGACTAATGTTATTAGTGGAGTTCCTCAGGGTTCAGTGTTGGGTCCATTGTTGTTTTCTGTATTTATAAATGATATTGATGATGGTGTATCAGGCTTAATGTCCAAGTTTGCAGACGATACAAAGGTTGGCAGGGTTGTTAAGGACAGTACTGATACTATGCTGCTGCAACAGGATCTGGAAAGGTTGAGCAGATGGGCTGAGAGGTGGCAAATGAAGTTTAACATTGACGAATGTAAAGTACTACATATGGGAAACAGTAACCCCAGATCAACGTATCAACTCTGTGGTACTACGCTGACAGTGGTAGAGAATGAAAAGGACCTGGGGGTAATTGTGCAGGCAGATATGAAGTTCTCTGAGCAGTGCAGACGAGCTGCAAGAGTAGCTCATGGTGTCTTGTCAATGATATACAGGAATCTTTCTAGCAGGGACAGGGATGTGATTATTCCCTTGTATAAGGCATTGGTCAGGCCACACCTTGAGTACTGTATACAGGTCTGGAGGCCTCATTTCAAGAAGGATGTAGAGCTGCTGGAACGAGTACAGAGAAGGGCAACAAGATTAGTGAATGGAACAAAGGGTTGCTCTTACGAAGAAAGGCTTAAGTTTTGCAAATTACAGAGCCTGGAGACTAGGCATCGCCGAGGTGATCTGATAGAGGTGTATAAGGCTTTGAATGGCTTGAGCATGCTCAATGCCGATGGGATTCTTCCTCTTGCTCAGAATAATCACCTGAGAGGACATAAATTCAAATTGAGGAAGGACGGATGTCGGATAGATGTGCGGAAATTCGCCTTTAGCCAGCGGGCAGTTGGTTTGTGGAATAGACTTCCATCGCTTGTTGTTGAAGTTGATAGCCTAAACAAATTTAAGGCTCAGCTGGACAGGTATTTCGAACGAATTGAGGTGTGAAATGGGAGTAGTGGTTGTTTTTTTTTTTTTTTTTTTTTTTTTATTGGCTGATGCTGAATAAGCTTGCTTTCTTGCATCATATGCCTCTACTAATGCTAATGCTAATGATTGGTCTGTAACTTCAGACAAAGCCTCCATAGGAACAACATCCTGATCCACAGGAGGAAGTGGAGGAATCTTCTCCTTAGATGACATCGGATCAAGCCTAGAAGTTTGTATCCTGGTTTCTTTACTTATTTTTTTTTTTTTTTTGATTTGGTAGTTGTTGGCGCATCGGCTTCTGTGGCCATATTGCACCTCCCAAGGTTTTTGCAGTACTTTGATCCAAGCCCGAGGCGGGAATCGAACCCGCGACCTTTGGGTTGCCGGGCAGGTACTTTACCCACTCGGCTAGCCCGGTCGGCCTTCTTTACTTATAGCACTTATTCTATTAATAGAATCTCTATCCTCATCAACTTGAGAGGAAGAAGGCAACGTAGGAAAAGTATCCGACTCATTCGGTCGATCCGAATTCATTATGGTCTTAAAGATTTTTTATTTACGTGAATTTTGAGATGTTTTGTAGATTTTTAGCCGAATTCTATGGAAAGTTATGAATTTTAAAACTAATTAGGTTTAGCGATCAGAGAATCTTGAACGGCGTTCCTCTTTGAGAGGAACGGCGTTCAAGCCCATAACTACAAAATACGACTAAAATTTGTATTGATTGATTTATTGTAAATTCCGCTGAGGTGGTGGTCATGCATGAGTATAATCAACAATTTTTTTTTTTTTAAATGGAACAAGGTTAATTGTTCCTAATATGTAGGATAACTATTTAGATTTGGAAATTATTACTTGCCAAAGTTCGAGGCAGAGGGTTTTACTTCCTCGGATCGACTTAATGCCATCTGACAAAACTCTTACTTTTATTTTTAGAAGGCAACAATTTCCTATTCGCCACAGAACACACGCAAGTTACGGACATATTGCAGGGTTGTTAAAATTCAAGTGTCTCTATGTAGAGGGCTCTGGAGCAAGTTCTAAGGCTTGTACTGAAGAATTTGGACAATTTTTTTTTTTTTTGGTAGTTATTCGCACATCGGCTTCTGTGGCCATAATGAACCTCCCAAGG
The DNA here is from genome assembly GCF_048544385.1 of Mastigoproctus giganteus. Lineage (NCBI taxonomy): Eukaryota > Metazoa > Arthropoda > Arachnida > Uropygi > Thelyphonidae > Mastigoproctus > Mastigoproctus giganteus. Next base: position 66,555,944 of record NC_143578.1, read on the forward strand.
TTTTTTGCAGTACTTTGATCCAAGACCGAGGCGGGATTCGAACCCGCAACCTTTGGGTTGCCAGGCAGGCGCTTTACCCATCCGGCTAGCCCGGTCGGCACTGAAGAATTTGGACAACAGGTACAATAAAGAATGCGCTCGCCATTTATTGGAAAAAAATCAGTTACAAAATGTTTCACTATATGGCGCTGTGGCCATACAAATCACTTGAACAGCGCTACAATTGTTCAATGTGTCCTCCATTTTGGTCAACAACAGTTTCCGTTCGAGAAACAGCATTTTCTACAGCAGAACATAACATGTCAACTGGAATAGCCTACACATGATCTGCTAGATTTTGACATCCTTCCCGGTACACCTGGTTCTTCAAAAAATCCCACAACCAGAAGTTGCATGGGAGGAGGTCCGGTGATTGGGGTGGCCAAGATGTCTGGAAACAACGGCTGGCGACCCATTCGTCTGTAAAGTGTGCCTTAGCAATCTTTGGACACAATGGTGGATGTGGGTTGGTGCACCATGTTGCCTGAATATGGTATCCTGAAGGCACCCACGTTGTTGCAGCTCTGGTGTTGCAAAATTTGCCAACGTTTCATAATATCGCTATCCAGTGATGGTGATGGGTCGAGTCGGTGTTACCTGTTCAAAAAAATATGGCCCAATAATGAATGTGGCCATAAATCCACACCACACTGTCAATTTTGGAGAATGCAACGGGACCTGTTGGATAACTCAAGGGTTTTCTGTTGCCCAAATGTGACAGTTGTGCACGTTCACTTGTCCATTTAAGTAGAAGTGGGCTTCATCACTTCAAAGGCTGTTCAATGGCCAAGTGATATCCACTGTCATTCGCGGCAGAAACTGAAGTGCGTATGTGAAACGAATATCTGCATCACCATGTTTTAGTATGTGTGTCTTGTAATGATGGTACCGCAACACCTGCGCATTACTAGCCTTACAGTGGAATATGGCATGTCCACGTCACAAGAAACAGCTGGCACACTTTTGCTACCACATGGAGATTGACTTGATAAATCCATGACAGCCATAGCCACAACTTCAACACGAGAGGAGTCCACTAGTTTTTGACCTCTACCCGGTTGAACACCAAGATGTCCTGTTGCCTCAAATTTCTCAATCATTTTGCGGATAGCACAAACAGTCATAGGTCCAAGACTTATGCGCTTCTAACGTCGGAAAAAAAAATCGTGCGCATACAGGGCAATGGACTCTTCCAGCAGGACAATGTGCCTTTCCAAAGAGCTATGGTGACTAGAACATGGTTCGGAGAGTATCCCGCAGATTTTACCACCATGGATTGGCCTCTCGGTTCCATGAACATGAACCCTGTGGATCATCGTTGGGACGCTGTTGAAAGGTCCGTTCGAGCTTTGGATCCTCTAACCAGGAATGTGATGAAATTATGGACAGTGGTGCAGCAAGTATGGATGGAAATACCTGTGCAATGCTTTCGTTAACTAGTGGACTCAATGCCTCGCCGTGTGAATGCCCTTATGCGGGCGAAAGGGGGGATTACCGTTACTAGGTAGGGTTCCATGATTTCTGTCCACTCAATGTATAAAAATTATTAAAATCAAATTATTATTTTAGGGTTACCCGTAATTAAATACATTAACCCGTATTTGTGTCTGTAAATTGCGTATGTTCTATGGTTGATTTGCCTGTTTTGCTGGACGAAAAAACCCCAGTAACTGAGGAGAAAAACCTTGCTATCTACGCCTGAGAACGACTAACTCAGCCACGGAGTGAAAAAAGCCGATTAAAGTTCCTCGCGTCATCGAGGGGATTCGAACCCAGGTCTTTTCCACCCGGTGTGGTGAGGACGGTGACGATACCACTGTGCTACCCGTGCAGACCCACTCAATGTACCCAGAAAATAGTTACAGTATAAAAAAAAAACAAAAAAAAAAAAACAATTTATTAGGGTCACCTGGAAGGTGACCCTAATAAATTTAAAAGTTATTTCCAGGTGACCCGCGCAGACAGAATAATTACAGTAAAAAAAAAAAAAAAAAAAAAAAAAACTATTATTTTTAGAACACCCGAATAATGAAATTCATCTGCCGTGCATTATGTCCGTAAATTGTGTGCGTTCTGTGGTCGATTTGCCTGTTTTGCTGACGAAAAACACGGGTTGCCGGGGAGAAACCTTGATATATATATATACGCCTGAAACTGACTAACTCAACCACGGAGTGAAAAAATCCATTGAAGTTCATGGCGTCATCGACGGAAATCGAACCTGAGCCTTTTCCACCTGGTGTGGGAGGACGGTGACGATACCACTTTGTTACCCGCGCAGACGATAATTACAGTAAAGGAAAGGCTATTAAAATATGTTAAACTTACTGCTTGCAGTAATTTTGTCGGTACGGAATCCGGGGACCAAGTCCTCCAAGGTCGCTGGGGCAACTGGTCCTTGGGGTTCCTGCAACTGTTCCACGGTAATCTGGCTTTCATTGTATGTTATTCTTGCTTGATGTAGTTACTCATACATACATTATAAAATAGTATATACAACAGATTTTAGTAAAGAAACCCAGTATTTTCTCCTCCCCCTTTCCCCCCTCATTGGTGTATCACCGCAATAAACCATGAACTTCACTAGCTACGGTCAGATACAATATTGCCTTATTTTGGTTTGACTATACTGTACAGTACAGTATAAGAATTTTAGAAGTAGAGTTTTTCATAATATCCTGGTGATAGAAGTGTGAACTACTCAAACATGCACCAGGGAAAGTGAAATAAGGACGTGGAAACATGTCTATTCGATTGATTATACCTGTGTTCGAGTTTGCTTGAATTGTTGTAACTGTCAATAGGGTTACATATATGTTCTTAAAATGGAAACCGAAGTGGCACTGTCTGTAATGTAAACTATGTATAATTATTTGAGACGGTTTTACGTGAATTTTTAAGCTGCTGATATGTGACCTCAAACGTGATCCTGTATTTATGGATACAGGAATTAACAGTGGGTATCTAATTGCTAGTGGTTTGTATTTTTGCAGCTTCATGACTTAAAACAGAGTGAACATCGCTGTATTTGTTACATATGTGACATCGTAAACTGTAGTTGACAGTGTTATATTACGATTATGTATTAATCATTCGTGATTCTAAATGGAACATCCAAAATAAGATGTCAATTCAGTTTGCTCGCAAAGTTTTGAGAGTAGCCGTTGCTCAAATATGTCAAAACATTGGATGGCATGCCGTGCAGTCATCTCCAATGGAATTATTAGTTGATATTCTTCATCGCTATATGCAGGAGTTATGCAGAATCGTGCACACATATTGTAATCAGTGTAAGTATTAATATCTTTTGCTCGATATAATTTTGAATTGACGTTATTACGCTTTTGCAGTAAATTTTCTTTTCTTTCTTTTTTTTTTTTTTTTTTTTTTTTGCCTGCGTCAAGTAGTAGGTTCCCTTTTGTTTTTCGTACAGATTTAATGGCATGTAACATGACATTTTAAATGATCCATAATCTTAAAACTGTAAATTATGAAGTTACTGAGTCTTGTAAAATAATTCATCATGTTTTACTTTTATTTTACTACTATCACTCAGCCTATCTTCCCCATAAGAGATCATATGATGGGATTTCAACACGTTTATATCCATCGTAGGCAATGTCAAGAACATCAGCTGAAACATAGGGCGAAACTGAACAAAACAAATTCACTAAAAGAAGTAATATTAATAAAAATACATAGGAATACATTACCATTCATTGATGTACAGTTTTAAATTTATGTACCAGATCAAGGAGATTTGCTGTTTTCAAAAGGGATAAATTTATAGTGTTTACTGGAATCCATTGGTGCCTTAAGATTTCTCATCTAATTTCTTCCTAACATGAATATCATGTACACAACATTGTCATTAAACATCCATATTCAGTTTCATTTTACCAAACATTATATTATCAATAACTAACATCTGTATGATTATATCAACTTTTAGCGTCTTAAAGTCATCTATCTTGGCAGGGCCTGGTGCCTTAACCATTAGCCACCCTGGCAATTTTGTCATTAGTATATGCTTATACTTTTCAGCATGAATTCGCTACATTCCAAGAAGGAGACCCATGTTAAAAATTGATAAGGTATCCATAAAACACCAAATTATCTTTTTATTGATCAACTCCTTAATCTCTTCCCTTTCTAATACCAGTTCCTAGTTTTTTTAGCAGTAAAACACTGCTTTAAAACCACAGCATCTGTTCAGTGTAACATACCTCTCAAGAAAAGCCAATCTTGGTTTCTCTGTCAGTAATTGAAAAAATCAGTTTTTCAGCAGGACCAAATTGAGCCCATGTAATGAGCATTGTGCATCTGCTGGAAGGTTGATGTAATCATTAGAAAACCGTTTTCATTTTAGAATCCCATTTATTTTTCTGTGGTTCTTAGTTTTTAAAAAATTGGTTTTGCATTTTACATTTTTACAATTTTTTTTTTTTTTTTTTGTACTTTATAAATTTTTGTTAAATCGTGTGCACTGTCCTCTGAAAACAGAAAGTTTCAAGAAAAGTAACAGGAATTGTGGCATTTCTGGCTTTCAGGTTTTTAATATTATATCTTAGTGTTACAGAACTCATTAGTAATTTTTTTTATGTTATTCTAATTCTGATTAAATTACTGAATGATATGACATTCAATAATTATATCAGATAATTAGTAATAATCATCATTCCTTTCCACTGAAATATGAAACCCCAGTTCACATATTGTTAATTGAAATTCCATATTTTTTAAATTGTTACAAGTTCTCTTTTTCACTGACCACTCAAAATCACCTTGGATACTTGGTCCAGTATTGCACCACCCAGTGTGAACAACTGATTTCCTAACCTTCAACCCATCTATGCTACTTTTCTTTAGGGACTCACCAAAAAAGGAAAAAATATATAATTTCTAATTGAAAATTAATGGAGATAGCCCACTCAGCGAAATATGTCAAGAACCACAATATTATTATTATTATTGCTCTTGTCTCCCTGATTGGGGGGTAGAGTTCCACCCCATGACAGGTTTGTTTGTTAGTTTATTTGTTATTTGGTTTTTTAGGAGTATTAGCAACTAAGGCCATATTGCTCTGGGGGGGATATGCGTTGGTCATTCCCTGACCTTTCCGCATCCTCCGTATTTTGTGGTCACGGGCTCGAACCCCGGTCTAATCAAGTAGCGTGTGCTACGCACTGCTGCTCCTGCCCACCTAGATATGGAGGTGTTCCCCGTGACAGGTTCTGTTACCAAGTACACAGGGTGGTTTTTATGTCTGGTGTTACTGTTGGTTGAGGAACTCTGACTATTCTGCAAGTGTTCAGGATTGCTACTTTCTGTAGTTCCTTGTAGGTGTTCTCTGGGAGACCTGTTGCTGCAAGGCTGTTATGTTGCATATGCCACATCTCTTTGCCCTCCTGTCTTAGGTTTATGTACTTCCTGATCTTTTCCTCATTTATAAACACCATAATATAATCTATAGTATATCTAAAGTGTAATCTATAGTAATGTTGTACACTGAAAGGACAGAATTTATGGGATACCTGGTTCCTGGGAAACGTGGCGCTGTCACCCCTCTTGCCAGTGGATGAACAACAAGTTGCCAGTGTTGGGCACCACTATGTCAATCAGATAAGAGGTAGCTTTTCCTTCTTGTCGACAAGGGTTATATCCGATCTGTTGTGCGTGAGTTTCTGGCCCATTATTGTGGCACAGTCCGAGTACAGCGTGTGGGTTGGGGTCTCTAGTACAGCCTGTGGTTCGTACTTGTAATACAGGCCACTTCCTGTGATCAACCGGTATTTCCTCGCTAGCTTCTGATGTTTTATCCTGGCTATCTGGTTCTGTCTACAAGTGTAATCCTCCTGGGTGATCACCTTGTACCCTGCAGTGATGTGGCATCATCAACATGTGTCATCTGACACTCTGGGCTCCTTTGCAATGTATTTTATATAGTTTCTGTTGTTGATTACCTGATCTTGGATGGCAAGCATGAATCCTTCAGTCTTAGGGAAAAGCATCCCACTTATGAGCCATGCATTGGAAGCCATTTTATTTGTGTGATCTTGATGGAGGTCATTGCAGTGTCTGTCATGGAGTGTCTTCTTTGCCCATCTTTCTAGCTTCGTTTGTGACGTCTGAGTAGGAGGGGAGTCCTTGCTTAGGTTGAAAGGGGTATGCCACTAGTCTCTGTTCCTTATGACCTGGTGGAGTGCTGCTCTGTTTTTCTGGATGTAATCCTTCTGGGTTAGCTATTATTGTTTTCTGTTGCTTGATGAGGACTATCAGGCATTTTTCTCCCTCTTTCTGAGATTGTCAGGCTCTCCATGGCTGACTTGGAATGACGTTGGCATCTCTTGGTCATCATTGCCCTTGTCTTTCTCATGATATCTGATATCCTCCAGCTCGGTGTTAATCCAGTCTATGATTTCAAAGGAGTATGTTAGCACTGGGAATGCATAGGTGTTTATGGTTTTAACTGTGTTCCCTCTGTTCAGCTTTGCTTTGAGTTGGTTCTCAGTCTCTGATGGTATTTTTCAGTCAGGCAGGCATTGATTTCCCTGTGCCCCAACTGCTGAGCCTGCATCATTCCCAGGTACTTGTAGGTACTTTTGGGCAACTAATTTCCCCTGATGTAATCCATGGATGTTGCATATTTCTGAACAAAATTCCATCCCGATATGATTGCTGAATTCTTCTGAGATTCAGAGGAGTTGCTGGAGTTGCTTCTCAGTTGCTGAGGGTGCTTCCGTAGCCAGGTGGGAAGGAGCAGCAGTGCATAGCACACGCTTCTTGATTAGACCGGGGTTCGAGCCCGTCACCACCAAATACGGAGGGAATGACCACCGCATATCCCGGAGCAATATGGCCTTAGTTGCTAATGCTCCTGAAAAACCAAAATAACTAACTAACTAACTAACTAACTAATCTCAGTTGCTGTGTAGAGCTTGATGTCATCCATGTATATCATGTGGGAGAGGGTGTACAGGTTTTTCTTCTTTCTTTGAGGTTATATCCATACTTGCTATTATTGAGCATGGTGGATAGTGTGTTGAGTGCTAGTCAGAACCCCAGTGGGCTCAGGGCATATCCCTGAAAGATTTCTCTCTTGATGGGGATCAATCTGACTGTGATATTCTCGACCTTGATAGTGGTACTCCATTTTGCCATAGTTACTTCTAGGAAGATTGTTACTGTTGGAATGACTTTGTAGATCTTCAGTATGTCTGTTAGCTGGCTATGAGGCACAGAGTCATAGGTTTTGCGATAATCGATTTTGGCTGTGTGCAGGTTGCAGCATGTGTTGTAGGCTTGCTCTATGACTGCAGCATCTATGGTTAATTGCTCCTTCTATCCTTTGCTCCTCTGCTTGCATCCTTTCTGCAGTCGGCCATTATGCTGTTGCTTTACAAGTGGTCTGATATCTTCTTGGTTATGCAGCTGGTCAGCATCTTGCACATCATTGGGAGACAGGTGATCGTCCAGTATTTTCTGAATTTCTTGTATGTTTTGTCTTCAGAAGTGTGAAGCTCTTTAGCCTTCAAATATGTGATTCCTTGAGTGAGAAACTCTGGGTGCCTTATTGTTTTGGATGAACTGCTCTTCTAGGTGCTTGTGTGTGCAAATGAATTTTTTGTACCAGTAGCTGTAGACGTTATCTATTTCTGTGGTCCACCAGTTGTGTGAGTTCCTAATCAACTCTTATACTTCATCTGCCTGAATCTCCCACTCTCTCATCCTTTGTACATCCTTGGATTTCTTCCATTCTGGTTATGTCCAGGGGGGGCCTCTTTTGTTATGTTTTACTTCACTTCTCCATATGTTGCCCCAGAACTCCTCAGTCGTCTTCTGCTCGGGTGGTGTTTCCATCTTTCCTATCTTCTCCAAGACTCCTGTAGAAGGCTCTTTGGTTTACCTCAAAGATTCGGTTGTTTATTTTCCTTTGAGAGCTCACTTTGTATTGGTGTAGTCTTTTGCTTAGTGTGAGTAGGTTCTGCTTCAGTATGTCTAAGTATTCTTCTATTCTCTGATTTTTGGTCTCGTGTTTGCTGCGGATGCTGTCTCTCTTGAGGATGTTCCTAATTTTTCCAATCAATTTCTTACTCCTATTATCCCATTGGTACTGGATCAATTGGCCTATTTTTACTCTTAATTTTTCTGTCTTCTTTTACAAGTTGGCGTTTCCTTCTGTTTTCGGTTCTCGTGCTGCTGGGCTCTCATTTCTCTTCCTTTAATCCTAGTTCCATTATTATTATTGTTGTTTAACAATAACTTGTTGATAAGGATTCTGCAATCCTTAATGTGGTTTTGATATAATCTAATTTGTGAAGACTAATAAGAATTGTATTATTATTATTATTATTATTAGTGGTATATGATGCAAGAAAGCAAGCATATAAAGCATCAGTTAAAAAAAAAAAAACTCCCACGTTACTTCTCCATCCCTTTAGTAATTTTCAGTAGTTTTCCTGCTAGCTTTCTGCATCGCAATGCTGTAATGACATAATATATCACTAAGCTGTCAGGACAGTGACTGTTTAGATAGCTTCTATCCCCACTCATTGCCTGTACTGTAGGAGCTGCTGCCCTCATCCAGAGGTGTTATTTAGAGCATCTTCTCTTTGTTATGTTGCCTTACTGGGCTAAAGAGTCACACCTACCCTGGTTTGAACTGGAGTTTCCTTCTCCTAGGTATCTCTCTCTTACCTCACAAAGACCCTACTAGTAGTTACACTACTGCCGACATGGCTCTCAAGGTTGTCAGAGCATGCAAGCCCCATCACCGCGACATGGTGAGAATACCAGCATAGGCATCTGCATCACCTGATAATTTATATGCATTCCATGTATTTTTTTCCTCTGCCACAAGTCTCATCAGTTCATATGTCATCCATTTAGGTCCAAGCTTGGAATGGTATTATTTTAGTTGGTATAAAAAGACTTGTAGTTTCTATGAATGCTTCCCATTTAGCAACATCATCAGATGGTCCTACTGTACAGAATTTAAAAATTGCCTGAGACAACTGTGGTCAACTATATGGAAGAAAAAGCCCTTCCCTTTACTCACATTAGTTATACCATTAAGTAAGCCTCATATCAGCACGCTGTGATCACTACCACCCAGAGGGTCCTTTACTTGCAGGTTTTTAATGTATGAAGTGTCGTTGCTGACAATCCGATGAATAGTATTGCTTCCTTTGTTGCTTCCCTAACATCCTGCTGTAGAAAACACTCATTCAGTAAATCCATAAAAGTCTTGCTAATGTGTGAGTGGACAATCTACAAGTTACAGTCAATGTCTGGAAAGTTCCCCATTATAAGACATTCCGATTTACTGACCCATTCTATTTTGTATGGTTGTTATACTCATCACCATCCTTAGGCCTATAACACACTCCTACTCTCATTTTCGTTTTCCCATTGCTTATGTCACACCTAACTGCTAATGTATTCAGTGAACATGGGTAGCCAGTGTAACACTGACATTGCACTTGTCACTCATATCGACTAGATGCACTGCCTTAGGTTTAATATGTTTCTTAACTAAGAGCATGACCCTCTTCTCCTTCTGTCCTTTCTGTACACAGACTTGGGGGTGGGCCCAGGGTGCCACTCAATAATCAGAACTATACACTCTGTCCTTTCTGTACACATCAAACTCCCCCATATTCAAAGCTTGCATCCCTTATGTTTGAGTGACACTACATCTTTGATATCCTCACATCTGTATTTGATGACTTAATCAGTACTTCAAATTCATCAAATTTATTTACAATGCTTCCAGCATTAGTGTACATGCAAGTATGCATGCACATGTTCTTACTCTTAGTTACCCTGACACAGCCCATATGTTTACTTGTCTCATGAACCACAGCAGTGCTCGAAATCCCTGACATCCTTTCTTTGCAAGTTTCTGCATGTTCCAATAGAAGCAGCAGACTTTCACCTCTGCTTGCAGATCTAGTTAACATATTAGTCTGTTTCCTCTAAGCTATCAGTTTTCTGACCCACCTAGCACTGCCTTGATAGCATCAACGGATATTCTTGTACCCATTTTATTTAAGTGTATTACATCCCTGTAAAAACAATTTATCCTCTTAGCAAGCATTGACCATGCTGGGAAAAATTCTACCCTGTGAATTTTGTACAGTCTCTCCATGGCCGAATTATTCACTGATTTACTGTTTATAGTATTCATGACATGCTAAAGTCATGCATTTTTTATGTTGTGCCCTGAATTCTTGAAGAGATGTGCAAAATTGATATGCTCCCTAAAAAAATAGATTATAAATAAAAATAATTTCCATTTTTGGTTTTTTTTTTGATACTTAATTTGGCTGTAGCTAGCTGATCTCAGATGGAGAAAGTACTATTGTATTTTATCTGCATAACTTGTAAATTGGCCTGTATGTACATGTGCACGCACTTGATACACAATAAATCCAAATGAAGTAGAGTACCATAAAACTAAGATATATTGTGTCCTGAGTAACCAATTTCCAAAAAATTCATAAAGACAAGATGAACAATCTACTTAGTGTAGATTATTAGTATAGTAGTATAATTTATCATCAGTGTGGCATTGGAGGCAAATTGGTGCTATGGATAAAGGGACCGTTCTGTGGGAGAAGACAGAGAGTCATAATCAATGGACACTGCTCTTCATGGACTAATGTTATTAGTGGAGTACCCCAGGGTTCGGTGTTGGGTCCATTGTTGTTTTCTGTATTTATTAATGATATTGATGATGGTATATTAGGCTTAATGTCCAAGTTTGAGGACCATACGAAGGTCGGCAGGGTTGTTAATGACAGTATGCTTCTGCAACAAGATCTAGAAAAGTTGAGCAGATGGGCTGAGCGGTGGCAATTGAAAGTTAACATTGACAAATGTAAAGTACTGCATATGGGAAGCAGTAACACCAGAGTAAAGTATCAACTGTGTGGTACTACACTGACAGTGGTAGAGAATTAAAAGGACCTGGGGGTAATTATGCAGGCAGATATGAAGTTTTCTGAGCAGTGCAGATGGTCTGCAAGAGTACATGGTGTCAATGATATACAGGAATTTTTCTAGCAGGGATAAGGAGGTGATTATCCCCTTGTATAAGGCAATGGTCAGGCCACACCTTGAGCACTATATACAGGTCCTCATTTTAAGGATGTAGAGCTGCTGGAACAAGTACAGAGAAGGACAACAAGATTAGTGAACGGAACAGGGTTGCTCTTACGAAGAAGGGCTTAAGTTTTGCAAATTACAATGTCTGGAGAATAGGCACCTGTGAGGTGATCACCTTGAAGTACTACTGTATACAGGTCCTCATATTAAGAAGGATGTAGAGCTGCTGGAATGAGTACAGAGAAGGGCAAAAAGATTAGTGAATGGAACAAAGTTTTGCTCTTATGAAGAAAGTCTGTTCCACCAACAAACTACCCGCTGGCTAAAGGCAAATTTCCGCACATCTATCCTACATCTGTCTTTCCTCAATTTGAATTTATGCCCTCTCAGGTGATTATTCTGAGCAAGAGGAAGAATCCCATCAGCATTGAGCATGCTCAAACCATTCAAGACTTTATACACCTCTGTCAGATAACCTCGCTGGTGCCTAGTCTCCAGACACAGTAAATTGCAAAACTTAAGCCTTTCTTCGTAAGAGCAACCCTTTGTTCCATTCACTAATCTTGTTGTCGTTGCAGCAGCACTACATCCTTCTTGAAATGAGGCCTCCAGACCTGTATACAGTACTCAAGGTGTGGCCTGACCATTGCCTTATACAAGGTAATAATCACCTCCTTATCCCTGCTAGAAAAATTCCTGTATATCATTGACAAGACACCATGAGCTACTCTTGCAGCCCATCTGCACTGCTCAGAGAACTTCATATCTGCCTGCACAATTACCCCCAGGTCCTTTTATTCTCTACCACTGTCAGTGTAGTACCACACAGTTGATACGTTGCTCTGGGGTTGCTGTTTCCCATATGTAGTACTTTACATTTGTCAATATTAAAATTCATTTGCCACCTCTCAGCTCATCCGCTCAACCTTTCCAGATCCTGTTGCAGCAGCATAGCATCAGTAGTGTCCTTAACAACCGTGCCAACCTTTGTATCGTCTGAAAACTTGGACATTAAGCTTGATATACCATCATCAATATTATTTATAAATACAGAAAACAATAATGGACCCAACACTGAACCCTGAGGGACTCCACTAATAGTCCACAATGAGCAGTGTCCATTGATTACCACTCTGTCTTCTCCCCCTCAACCACCCCTTTATCCATAGCAGCAATTTGCCTCCAATGCCACACTGCTCCAATTTGTGCAGCAGTCTTCCATGTGCAACAGTATCAAAAGCCTTTCTAAGATCCAAGTATATAATATCAAAGTTATTCCCTGCATCCAGCTCTTTTGTGACTGCATCATAGTATCCAATCAAATTGGTCAGGCAAGACTTCCCCTTAACAAAACCATGCTGTGTCCGAGCTATAACCGAAGTCTTGTCTAGATGATTCTGCAGTGCTTCTTTAACCAGTGCCTCCATTAATTTTCCTGGAACAGAAGTTAAACTCATATCTATAATTACTTGTGTCAGCCTTTGATCCTCCTTTGTGAATTGGGGTCACATTTTCACATCTCCAGTCTATGGGTACCTCCCCTGAGTCCAAGGAAGCTCTCATAATTATGGCTAAGTGTTTGCTTACTTCCTTTGCTGCCTCCTTTAATATAACTGGATAGATCCCATCCACCCCAGGTGCCTTTCTTGTGTTTATCTTCAACAATTTCTCCTCCACTTTACTCTCAGTTATTACAAGATTATCTAAGGTGTATTCATCCAGAGTTGAATACACCTCTGGCATTCCCCTCGCTGAATAACTCCTCATGTGTGAATGTCGATGCAAAATATTAATTTAGTTTGTTAGCTACCTGAGCAGGATCATCAGCAGTTGAACCATCGATATTAAGTGGACCAATCTGATTCATCCCCTTCCTTCTAGAGTTTACATAAGTAAAGAACTCTTTGCTGATTTTCTTTGCATCCTTTGCCAAAGATTTCTCATCTGCCTTTGCCTACCTAACCTCCTTTGTAACTTGGTTACAGACCAGCTTATATCTATCATAGGATGTATCCCATGCATTTTTTTTTCTCTGCCATGTGTCTCAGTTCATCTGACATTCATTTAGGCCTAAACCTTGAACAATATTTCTTAGTTGGTATATAAAGCCTAGTAGCTTCCAAGATAAGTTCTTTGAATGCTTCCCATTTTGAATTTGCTGTTGGTAACATCATCAGTTGGTCCCACTGAATAGAATTTAAATACTGTCTCAGACCATAGTAGTCGCCTTTACAAAAGTAATAACTCTTCCCTTTACCACTGATGGTAGTTACCTCTTTGAGTAAATCCCACTTCAGCACACTGTGATCACTGCCACCTAGTGGTTCCTTTATCTGCAGATTCTTAATGCACGAAGAATCACTACTGATAATCAAATCAAGTATATTACTCCCTCTAGTTGCCTCCCAAACATGCTGATGTAGAAAACAATCATCCAATAAATCCACAAAAGCCTTGTTAGTGTGTGAGTGACCAACCCACAAATTCCAGTCAGTATCTGGGAAATTAAAATCCCCCATTATAAGACTCTCTGATTTACTGGCCCACTCTATTTCCCTGTACATTTTCTTATTATACTCATCAGAGTCATTAGGCCTATAGCACACTCCTACTCTCAATTTTGATCTCCCAATGCTTATGTCACACCAAACTGACTCGACACTGCGCTGTCCAGCGATGTCGATTGGCTTCGCTTCCTTGGATTTTTTGTGTTTCTTAACTAATAGCATAACCCCTCCTCCCTTCCTATCCTGTCTATCCTTTCTGTAGACGTTGTATTCCCCAAATTCCAGTTCTGCATTCCTTATATCTGTGTGACACCATGTCTCTGATATCCCAACAATATCCGCTTTTGATGCTTTGAGCAATACCTCAAATTCATCAAATTTATTTACCATACTCCTAGCATTGGTGTACACACAAGTATACATGCACCTGTTCCTATTCTTAGCTACCGTAACACAACCCATGTGTTTACTTGTACCGCAATGACTCCCAGTAGTCTCTGAAGCATCCTGAAACTTGTTTTCCAGGCTTCTGCTCATTCCAATAGAAGCAGTGCAAGAATCACTTCCACCTCTGCCAGTGGCTACTGTTAATCTATTAGTCCTTGTATCCCCCCAAGCTAGCAGTTTTCGGACCCTCCTAACACTGCCTCGATAGCATCAGCAAATATTCTTGCACCCTTTCTATTTAAGTGTATCCCATCCCTGTAGAAGCACTCTCCTGTTAACAAGTACAGACCAGGCAGAAAAAAATTCTACCCCTTGAGCCTTGCACAATCTTTCCAGGGATGAATTGATCAACAAGGCTCTCATCATATACTCTCTCCTATCGTGTCTGGGCAGAATTGCAGACACTTTCAAATTCAACCCTAATTCACGGCTTTTTTTCAACAGTGACTTGTACTTGTTAAGTAATTCTGCCGGTCTCCTACTATTAATATCATTAGTATCAACGTGTACAACAATATCACCTTTTGTGCCCTTAAAAGATGATATCTGCTCTACAACGTCATCAACCTTTGCTCCTGGCAGACCTACCCTGGTCCTGTTCCACCTGTCCTTTTTACAAAGCATGTTCCCTTTTTTCCTGACAATAGAGTCACCAATAACTACTAGTTCCTGTGGGACCAGCGCATTCTGCCTTGGGTGTTGCCGCTGTGTTGCGTGATGACCAAGTGCAAGCTCTGGCGTTGATGTGGGCAGCTGAGAGCTTGATGGGCCACTCAGTTTAGATCCTTCGAGGGCATCCACCCTGTCCTTCAAGCTCTCATACAGGCCCATAACAACGCTGAGTTGTTGCCTGATTTCGTTACACTCCTTGCATCGTGCACACACAAAGACATCCCCCATGGCAATATCATGTCCCGTGCCCGATTGCTCCACAAACATCATGCAAGCAGTGCATTTTAAAAGGCCGTGATTCAGGGGGAAACCGCCCCCCTCAGTTCTCCTCTGAGTCACAGCACTCCCATTAGCTTGAGCCTTTTGCTGTGCTGCTCTGGTTTGACACTAATGACAGCATAGTGTCATTAGTGTCTTTAACAACCCTCTCAACCTTTGTATCATCTGTAAACTTGGACATTAAGCTTGATATACCATCATCAATATCATTTATAAATACAGAAAACAATAATGGACCCGACACTGAACCGTGAGGGACTCCACTAATAACATTAGTCCACGATGAGCAGCATCCATTGATTACCACTATGTCTTCTCCCACTCAACCATCCCTTTATCCACAGCAGCAATTTGCCTCCAGTGCCACACTGCTCCAATTTGTACAGCAGTCTTCCATGTGCAACAGTATCAAAAGCCTTTCTAAGATCCAAATATATAATATCAAAGTTATTCCCTGCATCCAGTTCTTTTGTGAATGCATCATAGTATCCAATCAAATTGGTCAGGCAAGACTTTCCCTTAATAAAACCATGCTGTGTCCTAGCTATAACTTCTCCTTCTCCTCGCCTAAAATTTGTGATAAGGGTATTGGCAAGAGTGAATGGGAAATGTCAGTCGTGAATAGTGAAAGCCAACGTCAGCTACAGAACATATCCAGTTGTGTGTGATATAGTTTTCTGTAGCAGTGAAAGGGTTGTTACTCTTGTTGAATCTGAGTGCACAATTTTCAAAAACTTCCATCTTTTTTTTCTTTTATTCACCTCTTCAATGCTTCCTCCTTTCTGATGCTATCCATTTCATCCTTTCATTCCTCCTCTATTACCCACATCTCAAAAGCTTCAGCTCTTCTAATATGATTAGTGATTAAGTTGCAGCAACCTAGAATGACCAAATGCTGACAGCCACTATTGGTGCAAAATGAGTTTTAAAGCATAAAATTCCAGACAGGTTAAAAAAAAATAAAAAGCAACCAGGGACAACAAGAACTTCCTATGTTTAGGTAATATATGCTCTAAAATATGAAACGGAAATATTTATACAAGAGAGAATATAGTTTAATATATTGTAAAATAATTAAGTGGTATCACAAAAGATTTATTTTATTCTGATACCACTCCTGATCAATAAAAACCTTTATATGTTAAATTTGCATAACATAATGACATTAATGGGTTTTGTATCCAGCCTGTTCCATTCATCTGAACAAAGAACATTGACAGCATAGATAATATCTAAACATATTTCAATAAATGGTATGTTAAAACTATATTTCATAAAAATAACTTTTCTAAAAAAAAAACAATAGTTTTTAGTGTGATTGGTAGATTATAATTACAAATTTTTTAAAATTAATTATAGATTTTTCTCAAATATAATTTTGGGAATGAGATTTGGTGTCACAGAGCTTGAAGCATGACTAATTATATAATAATTTTGAATAGTGATTAATGAATTTCTGAAAATAGTTTTTTGAAATTTTCATTATGTGCCAAAGTGGCAACCTGAAAGCAAGATAATTTTTTAATATCCAAGGTCTGATCTCAAAAATACAAACTTGGGAAAAAACAATGACCACTTTAAAAGAAATTTTTAAGCAAGCAAAATTGACTAAATAATTAGTTTTTCTCAATTTGAAATTCCATATCAAAGGTAGACATATTTGATACATCCTTCCAAACTAGTATTTTTTTAAATGCATCCAGTCCATAAATTAGAATTTATTGAAGGGTTCAATCCTATTGTGTAGGTATTCACAAGTCATTTTATACATATAAAATATTTAATCTTTAAGTGATATCATTTTTTTCATTACAAATTTGTAATCTGTTAAAATTTTGCAAGCACTTTAAGGGAAATTTTATTCAGTGCATTATTCATTGCAATTTTTAGAATATTCAGTTTTTCCTAAATTGAATATGAATACTTATTGAATATGTCATGCAACACATTTATAACTTGGAAGTACACTTTATTTAGTAGTGAATAAAAAATTTTACAATAAATTTTGGTGACTTTTCTTCTGCAAGAAAAAATGGCTTCAATACTTAGAAAATTTTTGATACACTATCGATCTTGGTATAAACATTACCACTGAGGTTTTTAATATGACAGTAACTAGTTGCTTGGCCAAAATTCTCAAAATCACAAAGTTTGACAGTCTAGTAATGAAAATAACATAGCATTCTCGAGCAAGATCAGTGAAAATTGCAAGGTAGATGTTCCACTGCACAATTCAGGTTCTGTCATGTGGAATTCTCCCTTTTAGTTCACAGCAGGGTGCTCTGCAGGATGGCACAACAAATGCTATCAAAGTCTGCAGCACTTATAGATAGAAGGAAGGTAAATATATGCCCAGCTGTTATCCTTATTTTCGTAGAATCACCTCTAAGAAAATAAGGATGACGTAAATGGATTTTCCAGCACTAGGAAATGCGAATGCCTTTTATAAAGTTGTATTTGGTAAATTTAGTTTTGAGCTTGAAAATGGAGATGGTAAAAACATCTGGGTAAATCATTATGTTTAAGATTTCAGAAAACTGGGACTGTGCATCCTGAAAAGAAACTTTTGTGACACCGGTACATTAGAAGACTGGGATAAATTCTGGAAAACTGAGATATTCTATTTACCCTAAACTAATCTCTTTACATTGATCCATTTTCCTTTTAATTATCTGCTTCCTCATCTCAAATGACATCTTACCCATTGCATTTCTAGTTCTTATTTCCTGATAACCATTAAAAAACATCACTTGTTTTAATGTTATTTCCTTTTTGTCCCTTTAAATCACATAATTTTAATGTGGTGGAAAGGTTGATGCTCTTATCAAAATTTATTCTCATTCGTTATTAGTATTTAGTATTAATATTGACAAAATGATGCAGGGAAGCAAAGCTTATATAGGAACAGCCAAAAAAAAAAAAAAAAAAAAAAAAAAGAGGACATTTTTATCCACTTCAGTTTGTGCAAACCTTTAATTTTATTTAAATTGCCTACTTTGATGCACAACACTAGATAAAACCAACAATTGGTTACTGTGGTTAATTCCACACATCTGTTCTGCAACCATCATTTTTGAATGTATTTCCTGAAGGGTAAATATATTGAAAAAGAATGTGTTGTCTGAAAAATTCTTCCCACAACTTTAATAGTAAAGTATATCAGTTTGTCTTTCCCACAAAGTGTGTAACCCCTCTGTTGTATCAGGTTTCAGCACTATATGATCTACTTATCTCACTATCTGTAAAATTTTACCTACTATTTTATGCCCTCTATCTCTTTTTCCATCCCATAACCTCTCTTACTGGTGCCTCTGTAGCCAGGTGGGAAGGAGCAACAGTACGTAACACACGCTTCTTGATTACGCCAGGGTTCGGGCCACCACCAAATACGGAGGATGCGGAAAGGTCAGGGAATGACCACCGCATATTCCCGGAGCAATATGGCCTTAGTTGCTAATGCTCCAAATAATCAACCAACCTCTCTTACTATTGCTTCTGCATATATACCAAAGCAATTAACAGGATGTGATCACATCTGCATTGGCTAGAATCCCGGTAAATTTCTTTTAGCATGGTATGGATTCTTGACAATTGTTCTGAAGGCTGTTAGGCCAATTATAGGTGTAATGAACTGTCCCAAACAGCTGGTTACATCTCATCCTATAGATGCTCTGTTGGGCTGAGGTGACTGAGCAGTGGTAAGAGTTACCCTTGTGTTCCTGAAACCATTCTTGAATATTCTGTCTTGTGACATGATGCATTATCTTGCTGGAAGTAACCATTACCAGATGGATAAATTGTGGACATGATGGGATGCACGTAGTTGTCAAAAATGCTAAAATAAACTGGGGCATCCAGATGTTGATCCACTAGTGTTGGGGACCTAATTTGGGTCACAAAAACACCTTAACACCATCACACTTCCATCACAGGCACAATGACACCTGGCATAATAGACCTATTGATTCATGTTGCCATCATATCCCTATACTACCACCATTATTATGGGTCAACTGGAATTCCTTGGACCAGACAGGTATATCTTCCACTCCTCAAATGCCCTGTGTTGATATTCTCTGCTCATTGTACCTATTGTTTGCCCATTGTTACAATTCTCCTTACCTTTTATTGTCAGCCACAGAAGTGCCATTGGTTAGATGCATTCTGGATATTTTGTTTCTAGTTAGGAAGACAAATTTGCACTGAATGTGAATGAATGAAATAAAATTTATGTAGATTTATGTTCTACCAGTTTATCCCATTCCAGAGTATTCTTTCATTAAAAAAGATTGAAAGACTGATGTGAACAATGGATGAATACTGAACAAGGTGGCAGTGTCTGTGTTATTTACATATCCAACGTTGACTATCATACCATCTCAGAATCATTTAGATTGTGCTTTTAGCCCATTCTCTTGATGAATTGTATACACGTTATACTTCTGTATCTGACTACCTGCTTTATATGTAGCCAGGTGGGCAGGAGCAGCAGTGCATAGCACACGCTTCTTGATTAGACTGGGGTTCGAGCCCATGACCACCAAATACGGAGGATGCGGAAATGTCAGGGAATGACCACAGCATATCCCCGGAGCAATATGGCCTTAGTTGCTAATGCTCCCAAATAACAAACAAACCTGCTTTATTTAGCCTGGTATGGACATATGGCACTGTCTCTTATGTAGTCAATTCCTTGATGATGGGTTTTTGTGATAAACCGATCACTCGGTGTATATTCCATTTTTCATGTATTATCCACATCCATTCTCAACATACCCTTTGATCCCAATACAGTTCCTCTGTTATTCTTCTATCTCTGCATCCCTTATGCTTTAGTATCTCCAACTTTTTCCACTTCTCCCTTCAAATTTTTTTTCCAAATCCACAAAATATTCTTATTCATTTCTATATTCCTATTGTATCCTTTATTCTTCCTCCTTTCTGAAACATGTTTTCATCCTGTTATTTCCTCACTTCTGTTCATCATCCTCAATATCAGACTAATTGTTCTAAAATCATTTCATTTAATTGACTTCTTTTTCTTTTCTATTGGAAAATCATAATAATAATTATAAAAATATTCTGGCCATTTTTGCTTCTCGTATATTTTTCTACATATTTTTGTTAGTTCCCTTATCTCTACATTTCCCATTACTTCATAATATTTCCCTTGGTGTCTCATTGATTCTAACTGCTTTTCCCATCTTTATCTCCCTTAATGTGTCTTTAACTTCTGTTTCAATTAATGTTGGTTGCTGTTTATTCTCACTCACTCCATATTTATCCTTGCTTTTAATGTTTTCCTCTCTTTCAACTCTTTTCCATATAAATCTGTATATTCAGGTCATCTGTTCACTACAGCATCCTTATTTTTTAATAATTCAACACAATCCTCAGTTGCATTCTACTTTGGCCCATTCTTAAATTCATTAATAAAAACTTAACCATTTTGAACATTAAAATATGCATAAATAAATAGATAGGCTTGTGAAATAGTTAGAATTTTGTAAGTGCAAATAATTATTGGAATCTCAAATAGTTTTTATATTAGAAAATTAATGGAGCTGTTGACAAAATGTCTGATATAGCTTATGGATTCCTCTTAGAAGGGTAGCTCTCTTAATATATAGTAAGGAAGGTGTCATTAATTAAATGCAAGGGAAACATAAATGAAAAAACAACATTTATGTTTCCAGGGAGGATTTCAGTATAAGTAATATAGTTATACATAAGTTATTATAAGTAGTTATATTAAAATCTCGTTCAGACATTTTTTGAAGATGAAGACCACTTAAGTGGAGAGAGAAAATCCATTTCAACATACATCATTTTTCCATTTAATTTGACATGCAAATCAAAGAGGAGCTATTTATAAATATGGCCACTTTTTTTTTTTTTTTTATGTAAACCCCAAACACAAGAGGTATTAGAACCTATAGTACTTAGTACCGTGCTTGGGTTGGAGGTTGGGAAGACGAAAGAAGATATTTGTTGACATTGGACTTGAACTTCTGTGGACTGTAATTTTCAGGAAATATGTATGAAGGAAGGTTGTTCCAGAAAACGGCAGTTCAATGAATAAACGAGGAAGATGAAAAGTTGGTTCTGTGCGTTTGAAGTTGGACAGTAAATGGATGTTGGCTGGTGGCAGCACGTGTTCGGACTGTTTTGAAAGAGAGAGAGGAAATTATAGAAGCCAATTCAGAAGAACAGTGCCCATGGAAGTATCTGTAGAAGAGGCATGCAGCAGAAATGGTACGTCTATGAGACCGTGAGTGGAGAGACTCTGTTAGAGATGAATCATTAATTAACATAACTGCCCTCTTCTGAATGGAATCAAGAAGCCTGAGAGAGGTTTTGGGGGCACCACCCCAGATGTGGGAACAATATTCCATGGCAGGGCGGATTTGCAATTTATACAGTGTGAGTAGCTGTTTGGTGAAAAGTAACCCGAGAGCGAAAGAGAAAACCAAGTTTTTTTGATGCAGAGGAAGTAATATTTGTAATGTGCTTGTGCCAAGAAGTTAGAAGTCAGAGTAATCCCCAAATGAGATATATCATTTTGCCTAGAAATCGGAGTGTCACTAAAGATAAGCATAGGAGCAGAAAATCCTTTTTGCGAGATATAAGACAAAACTGAGTTTTAGAAGGGTTGAAATCAACTAAGTTGTCTTTGCCCCACTGGAGAATTACCTGAAGATAGGCATTTAAGGAATTGGTAGCAGATTTTCAAGAAGTTGAAGCTGATTGAGCAGGGCAAGGTTTCTCAAAATGGAAAGTGGAATGCAATGTGCTATCATCGGCAAAACTATGGATAGGATTTCCAGTCAATGGAAGAAGGTCATTAATATACAAGAGTAAAAGAGTGGGGGAAAGAACTGAACCTTGGGGGACACCGGCATTTGTGGAGAAGTTAGAAGACAGAGCCATCTACCATCACCCTCAGTGAGCGATCAGAGAGAAAACTGGATAACCAATTACTAAAAACAGTTGGCAAACCATAAGATGGAAGCTTGTTTAGAAGACCTTTATGCCAAACACGATCGAAAGCCTTTGAGATGTCAAGAGCAACTACTTGTGTTTCACTGAACCTTTCCATTTAATTAGTCCATAAATGGGTAACATAAGCCAGAATATCACCAGTGGATCGACACTGACGGAATCCATACTGTCAATCGTTGATCAGACGGAAGGTTTCTATGTAGTTGAAGAGTTGGCGGTTAATTGATTTCTCCATTACGTTAGAAAGAGTAGAAGTAATTGCAATGGGACGATAATTGGATGGGAGGGATTTGTCACCCTTTTTAGGAACTGGCTGGATATGAGCAAATTTCCAAACAGAAGGAAAAACACCTTTGGAATAAGAAAGTGAAAAAAGGCGGCAAAGAATAGGAGTAAGTTCAGCAGCATAGGTTTTGAGAAGAAGTGGAGAAATACCATCGGGACCTGGAGCTTTCTTAGCATCAAGATTCGTCAAAATCCTTCTGACATCCTTTTGACGGAAGACCACAGGAGGCATTGAATGGAGCATGTTGGGAATGGTGGGAGGTGTTTTACCAAGATTATTAATACATGAGTTGGAAGAAAAATGAGATGCTAGCAGGTCAGCTTTACCTTGGCTGAAGTGACAACAGAACCATCTGGTTTGGACAGAGGTGGGAGCAGAGATGGGCAAAAGTTGCAGCTAATAGCTTTGGCAAGAGACCAGAATGCTTGCCTACCATTAGGGCAAGAAGCAAGTTTTCTACTCTTAGCCTGTTCAAACTCTAGTTTGGACTGATTAGTAACTGCTTTACAATTGTTGCGAGCTTTGGTGTAGGCAGAAAATGAAACTGAAGAATTAGAAAACAAGTTGTTTTCTAATCCTTGGTTGTCATTTTTATAACCTCAAGAGAAGAATGCTGCATATCGATTATGATATGAAGCATTCTTCTCTTGAACAGCCTTAGCACATTTATTGGAAAACCAGGGTTTAGATAAAGGACGGGATTTTAAAGTGGAGTGTGGGATAAAGGATTCCATTCCTGCAAGAATAATTTCACTGACACGATCTGAGCAAACATTGACATCAGAAGTTTTGAAACGGTAATCCGACAAAGGAAAAGAAGAAAAGAAATCTCGCAGGTCATCCCATTTTGCATTCTTGTAATGCCAAACAATCACCAAGAAAAATTACCTCACTGTTAGGAAAGTTGAACTGGAGAAAGTAATAATAGAAGATCAAAGAGAGGAGATTCCAAATTACCAAGTCTCTGACAGGGAATATCAGAACGGTCATATGCACAAGTACCACCTTTGATGTGAAAGGAATCATACAGCGAATAATTTGGGCATCTGAGATGAGCAGTAGTTGAATCAACCGATAACTGAGATTCTGTCAGAAAAAGTACATGGGGTTTGGCAGACTGCAAGTGGAAATGGTCATCGTTGAGATTAGAATTGAGACCGTATATTTGTGAAATGAATTAGGAAGTGCTTGGGAGGTTTAGATCTTTTCACAGATAAGCTTGCTCTATTAGTTTGACAATTCATGGTGTATTCAATAGTAAGAAAAAGTGGGTGGGACATGCTGTATGAAGTAATGAAATTTTTTGATATGGCGTACACATGGTAAGAATATACCCAGATCCTTGACATAACGTGGCCTCGACAATTCTCCCCGCATACACACTACTCGGACTCCCTCCAGTCACTATCTGGCAGAGTAGAGGTAGCAAGGTTATTATACACTAGCTGATCCGGAAGCCTCCTAGAGAGTTACCAATAGGTTCGGTCCAGCGTACTAACTAACGGCTGGCCTGCGAACACTGTTTTAAAGCTGTACCCTAGAAATGTAAGGAATATTGGATCTCGCCACGATGTTCATTATAACCTCAAAATTCATCAATCATACTGCATGATGGAAGAGATAGGGAAGGGTTGACCGGAACTTAGCTCTAGAGACTAAACATTGGTTCCACCACTTCAAGCCTCCAATAAGCAAAGTGGTGGTATTGTACCGGTTGATGAGAGTCATCTACCACCTAGAAATGATTGATGAGAGTCATCTACCACTTCCTCATGAACCGTGCCAAGGGTGAGGTGAACAAAGCTCTTGCCTCAGGTTAAAAGCTGAAAGGGGTGCCAAAAGAAAGATTAAATAATTGCCAACATTTTTTATTTTGTTTTGATTATTCCAATCCATTTATCATCTTGCTTTTGACAGATGAAAATCCTTGTCATGCTACTGTACTAATGCCAAGCTCTGCACACCAGCCTACCTGAGGTGCCACCATAGTTGTTGCCCCACTGGTTGTCATTTTTATACCCTCAATTTTAATTTTTTTATTAAAACGTGTACCAGAAATGTATTTTAAATAAGTCATATATTTTTAATTAATTAATTTATTTTTTAATATTTTAGGGGAGAGTGCAATTTTTCATTCTTGCCTCAGGTACTAAAATGGCTCGGCATGACCTTGCATACCAATAAGACAAGATGTCCCCTTAACAAATCTTTACTGTGAATTCTGTATAACTGCATTCTTATCAATAATAAAATTACTTGAAACGACTTACTGCACTCTTATTAAAATAAATATACAAAAATAAGTAAAAACAAGTCAAGAATGACAAACAATATACTGAAAACATAGGAGCTATATGGCTCCCGCATTTAATTGCTTCCAGCACAGAGTCTTCATTTCTGTCCAGAAAGATAATGATATCATCCTCCTTGTGGATGAGAGTTGTTGCATTGTTTGGGATGGTCCGATTAGATTTAGCAGGCTGTCTCTTCTGCAAGACTGACATGTTAAAGAGGATGGCATATAAAATTAGCATGTTTTTATATTCCTGGTTTTTGCAGAACAAAGTTAATAAAGCACTGCTATGGAGACTTCATGCATCTAGCTGCCAGCCTTCATAGTTTTCATAGGTTATCTATGATCCGTAAACCTGGTATTTCTTTGAATCCCATTGTCAGAAACAGGCAAAACTTGTTATTCCATTAGTAGTGGTGCCCAGTTTCTCCAGCTTATTATAAACTCTAGAGTTCTCTAGATGACTGTTCGACAATGATACTATGTTGAAGGAAATAACCTTACTTTCCATTGAGGTTATTTGCACCATATTAAATTTGTGTTTGATCAGGGCTACAGTGATGTTCAGTTGTTTTGTTATACCAACAAATTAAGGGTACAGCCATAGGTGCCTCTGTCAGCTCCATTATTGTCAGCATGGCTATGGAGGAGCTCAATTTCTATTTTTTTGAACTTTGCCAATTCCAAAGTGGTTGTGGTGGTGCTATATTAATTATGTGATCACTGTTATTCCCTGGGGTCAGGACTTATAATTGTCTATCTTAATCCCCCCCCTCACACACACACACACACACACACACACACACACACACACACACACACACACACACACACACACACACACACACACACACACATATGCACATCCAATTTACCATGGAATTAGAGGCAGCAGACACTGGCCTTCCTTTTTTTGGATGTGATGGTATGTTGTGTGGACTCATGCCTTGAGACTGGTTTTCGGGAAGTCCATGTTTTGCAGTATACAGAGATACTTTTTTACATTTTTAGTCACGGAACACTTTTCATCTCACAACATATTCACGGAACACTTACGAAATACAAGTTTAGCGGGAGCCAAAGAACTGTTTGCTGATATTTTATTACATATGACGCACTGTGCATCAGGAGCATCTTTATTTCCAACACATGTAAAGCCGAAATTCAAATAACTGTCATTATACTTTCATTTTGGTCTTTTATTAGTTGGTTCCTGTTTTTCCACTTTGGATTTTTGTGGAACAAAAGACTGCGATTGTTCATCCTCACTTTAAAGTGTGACAGTATTGTGTTCGTTTTCATCGACCACAGTTGCACTACTAGAAGTACTTTGCTTCTTGTTTTAAAGTTCCTTTTTTCAACCACAAATCCATAGTCACATATTTTAATAATAATATTTCAAAATACTAATAATTATAAAAAAAAATTATACAAGGAAATAAGTTTAGTTATGATATTGGTTCGCTTCCTCCTCTCCCTCAACCCATGTACTCCAGGCTAAATCACATATGAATGGCATACTAGATCACCATAGTGCTATTTTTTCGTAGGTGTCATTACCTCTACGCATACTTGTCTATGCAAAGCCCGCTAAAATAAAGTGTTCTGCAGTCTATTTGATTATTAGTCTATGCAGTATATTAATAACTGAAAAAAAAATTATGTTAAATATTATAATGATACAAAAGTGGTATACGCTACAAATATGCAAAATTTATGTACAGGCATACCTCGAATAACGAATAGGATGCGTTCCACAAAATTACTTCGTTAAGCGAAACTTCGTTTTCAGAGGTAAAAATACTATGGCCAGAATAGGGATACGTTCCTACGTAAAGAAAATGAAAAGTTTTTTTTTTTTTCGAACAAAGAAAAGTTTTTTTAAATAAACAGTCAACTTACATACAAAGTGAAATCACATTTTAAAATATGAGTCTAAAGTTGATTGTTTATGCTTTTTTCCTCTTTCATTTAACAATTGCCTATACGGAGTTATTGCATTTAACACTGATCGCTTAACAATAAAACTTCTTCCTAAATCAGGATCATTTTCACTAAAAAAATTTAAAACGTTTTCAATGTCATTTAAGCACCTTTTTAAATCTTTGGTTGTTAAACACTTTTTCGGCAGGAACTTCTTTAACTTCGTCTTCATTATCTTTGTCTTCGTTGCTAACAAGGTTTTCTAAATCTTCCACTGAAAAACCATCATCTTCTGCATTCAATAAATTTCTAACATCCTCTTCATCGACATTTTCGAAACCTATTGATTGAGCCATCTGGATAACTTCATTTCTAATTTCTTGGATGTTATTTTCTTCTAATACAACTTCTGGCCATATTTTGCGCCAAACTCCATTTAAGCATTTCTTAGTGACTTCTTTCCAAGAACTATCAATGTTTTCAATTGCATTTTTAATGGTGTAGTTTTTCCAAAAAGTTTTAACTGTCATTTCCTCTTTATCCTCTAGTTCAGTTAAATTGCTTAATGTTCGACGCAGATAATAAGCTTTAAATGATGCTATTACTCCCTGATCCAATGGTTGAATCAGGGAAGTTGTGTTTGCTGGAAGAAACACAACTTTGACAGGAATGCATGTGTCCAACGTGTTAAGATCAGTAGGATGTCCCGGAGCATTGTCTAACAACAAAAGAGCTTTTTCTTCAAAGTTGTTTTTTGACAATACCGTTTTACTTCAGGACAAAAGTGGTTAACAAACCAATCAGTAAATAACTCCTTGGTAACCCACGCTTTTCTATTTGCTTTCCATATTACAGGTAAATTCATTTTTATGTTACCTTTTAACGCCCTCAGATTTTCTGAATGGTAAACTAATAACAATTTTAATTTATAATCGCCAGAGGCGTTTGATCCAAAGAGTAACGTTAAACGGTCTTTGGCTGCTTTGAACCCAGCAGCTGATTTTTCTTCAATAGAAATGAAACTGTTTGTTGATAGCCGTTTCCAGAACAAACCGCTTTCGTCAACATTGAACACCAAATTTGGAAAATTTTCACGTTCAATTATTTCCTTTAGTTTTTCTGGAAACTTATTTGCAGCTTCTCCTGTTAATTTTACACTATGAATCCTGGCCCGTTTTTTAAATTTCTCGAACCAACCACGAGAAGCCCCAAAGGTTTCCGTAATTTCTTCAGTTTGTTTAGATTTCAGGTGATTAAACTGGAATATTTTTTTTATGTTAAATGGGGCTTGAAATTGCCGACTTCGTTATATCGAAGCTTCGTTATCAGAGGTAACGTTAACCGAGGTATGCCTGTATTTTATTTTTTTTTTTTAATTATTAATTACGATTTTTCACTTGTTCACATCTAACGGAACACAGTTTGGGAAACGCTGGCTTAGAGAATTTCATTTTCATTATGTTAGATCACTTACTAGTTTTAGTCTATATTCATCTTTTCTGCTCACATGAAATTTTCGTAATGTAATAGGATACTCTTTCTCTCCAATGGGTCAGAACCTCTCTTGTTTTAAATTTCTACATATAGCCTTGCTGAAAACAGAAATTTCCTAAAAACATTTGCATCCAATTAATTTACTTAGAAAAATTTCGACCAGTATTTTGAGCGAAAATCTGTATATGGGAATCAAGTTTCTCCTGTAGCTACTTAAACAACCACTATTTTTTGCTGCCAAGTGGTATGTGATGGTGTGGAAAAATTTTCATCATCCCTCAATCAAAATGCTAGGCATCACTGTTAACTAGAGCAATTATAAATGTAATTCAAAAATCACATATTGTTTTTATTGAAAATGCAGAAATATCTAACATACAAGGTATCCACACAAGAAATATCTAACACATAAGATCAGCATTGATAGCTTGCTCAATCCATTCAAACCCTTAAAAACCTAAAATGCAAGCTATGAAAGAAATGGAATTGGAGAAGTTGAAGGCAGCTGAAGTGGAAAATGCAAAAATTATGATAAAAAATAAAGTCAAAATTGTAATTTTTCAAATTAATTTATAAGATGCAAAGAAATAAGTTCATGTGTGTGTTTTGGATGAGGCTAATATCTGATTTGACTACCTGTTTTGCTGCTGCTTCTTTTAATATACAGTAGAACGTTGAAAATCCGAACATCGATAATTCGAAACGTCAATAATCCGAACGCTCAGCATTTATTTTTTTTGTGCTGGTGCCATAAAATAATTATAGTAAGTGGCAGTTATTGTGATCACTTTTGCACATCGAATTCTGATTCTATGAAACAGCAATTGTAATAAGTGAAAATTGGAGGAAGCTTATCTGCAGGCTATAGAAATGAAGATATAAACACAAACTGAACATAACATCCATAATTGATGCTGCCAACGAACCTTATGTGTTAGATATTTCTTGTGCAGACACACTGATGCAAACACCTCCTAAAGGAGATACAAATTTACCTACTTTAGGGTGTGTGTAAAGTATGTAAATTTGTAACATGTACCCTATTCATACCTCCTTTAGGAGTTGTGAATACGGTACATGATACAAATCTTAAAACACTTCCAAGTGATAGAAAATATCTTCAAGTGTTTATTCACCAATCAGAAAATCTGCATGCTGTAGTAGATGACAGCATAATCACATAAAAGCATTGTGGAATTTGGCAACAAAATTCCATCCTCTTCGCTTTGTTATCGATTGACAGCTTCTATATGAGCTGTAACTTGCATATATTTTGTTCTCAGATGGTGATGTTGCATTTATACACTGTTGATTGACCTTGACTTGTTAAGCTCACTTTACTTTCCATTGAGGTTATTTGCACCATATTAAATTTGTGTTTGATCAGGGCTACAGTGACGTAGTTTGGATTTCCCTGTGCTTTGCATAAAACTTCCTCTAACCTCCTCCAGCCTTCTCCACTGTGCCCTCACTGACCTTTGTACAGCCACCACCTATGCCAGGATGATTACAGAAACAGGTGTCATTTATAAATTTTCTATACCATTTTCAGGTCAATTTGGTGTCTTCTTTTTAAACCATGTTTGAAATTTGCAAATAAGAGTGGTGGCAGACTGTAGCTCATTGAACCAAAGTGTGCACTGTGCTTTCTTAACTTTGGTAAATTCACCTTGATTACAATTTTATGATCATGCTGCTATCTACTTCAGAGCCCACTTTTCCTGATAGTAAGTATAAACTCGAAGATATCTTTTATCACTTGGAAATTATTTCAGATTTGTATCATGTCCCTTACTTGTACAGTGTTTTAATATTGTAAAGGTCTGTGGATAGCCTGTATTTCTGGACGTGGAAAATCCTCATGGGCTATTGGTCAAAATTATTTATGCAGCCTGTTGGTAGAGTTTTTTTTTTTTTTTGAAAGAAATGGGTTGTAGTTCTATTCCTACTTTTTTTTTATTATTATTATTATTTCTGGAAACAGCATCTCCCAGTTTGGCAATTTTATTGCTTTACTAAGTGATATGCAAATGTGGAACTGCATCAAACAGTCCAGATAAGTTTGTGAACATTAATTCCAACCAGGAGTGGTGAACATATTGCGACATATTGCACCAACTGCTCCATGAGTAATCCATGGACATCGCAAATATAATTAGTATTACTGTAATGACCTTGGCCTTCACTTGCTTCCATTGCAAATGTCCAATCCAACGAAAATGCATATATGTGTCAAATTACCCTCGAAAGTGCTGATCCGAGGAAGTTGAAAATGCAAAAAAGACACCTATTAAAATGTCCACATCTGTATTAAAGAGTATTATGAAAGGTCATTCATATTACTTCTGGCACAGACCTAAGTCTGAGTGTCCACAGCAAGAGGATTCACTATATATTGAAATGTAAACAGAAAATATTGATGGGGGAGATAAATGGAAGGATTTGATTGTATTTCCAGATTTAACACTAGCATTAGTAGGGGCATATAATGCAAGAAAGCAAGCTTATACAGCATCAGCCAAAAAAAAAAAAAAAAAAAACCCCTCCATATACTCCAAAAGTTTGTCCAGTTCTTCCTTGAATTTATTTAAGCTATCAACTTCCACAACAACAGATGGAAGTTTGTTCCAGCAATCAAGCACCTGCTGGCTAAAGGCAAATTTCTGCACATCAATTCTACAACTGTCTTTCCTCAATTTGAACTTATGCCCCCTCAGGTGCATAATCTGAGCAAGAGGAAGAATCCCATCAGCATCAAGCTTGCTCAAACCATTTAAGGCCTTAAACACCTCAATCAAATCACCTTACTGCTGCCTAGCCTCCAGATGCCGCAATTTGCAGCTATAAGCCTTTCTTGGTAAGAAGCACCCATTTGTTCCCCTCACCAGTTTCATTGCCTTTCTCTGTACCCTTTACAGCAGGTCTACATCCTTCCTAAAACGAGGCTTCCAGACCTGTATGCAGTACTCAAGGTGTGGACTGATCATTGCCTTATATAAAGAGATAATCACCTTCTTATATAAAGAGATAATCACCTCCTTAACCCTGCTAGAAAAATTCCTGTATATCATTGACAATAAATACCCCATGAGCTGCTCTGGTGGCCTGTCTACACTGCTCAGAAAACTGCATATCTGACTACACAATTACCCCCAGGTCTTCATTCTCCACTACCCTGAGTGTAGCACTGCACAGTTGGTACATTACTCTGGGGTTACTGCTACCCATATGCAGTATTTTGCATTTGTCAATGTTAAACTTAAGTTGCCACCTTTCAGTTCATCTGCTTAACTTTTCTAGATCCTGTTGCAGTAGTGTACTGTTATGCCAACTGTGTATTGTCTGCAAACTTGGACATTAAGCCTGATATACCTTCATCAGTATTATTGATAAATATAGAAAACAATGTCATTAATGAAGACCCTGAGGAACTTCATTAATGACATTAGTCCACAAAGAGCAGTGTCCATTGATTACCACTCTCTGTCTTCTCCCACTCAACCATCCCTTTATCCATAGCAGCAACTTGCCCTCACTGCCATACTGCTCCAATTTGTACAGCAGTTTTCCATGTGTAACAGTATCACAGATTTTCCAACAGTATCAGAAGTTTTGATATCATATACTTGGATTTCTTCTGAAATCCAAGTATATGATATCAAAATTACTTTTTGCATCCAGGTCCTTAGTGCCCACATCATACTATCCAATGAAATTGGTTAGAAAAGACTTCCCTTTAACAAACCCATGCTGTGTCTGAACTATTACTGCAGTCTTATCTAGGTGATCCTGTATCACCTTTTTAACCAGTGACCCCATTATTTTCCCCTGAGCAGAAGTTAAACTAACAGGCCTCTAATTACTGGGCGCCTCCGTAGCCAGGTGGGAAGGAGCAGCAGTGTGTAGCACACGCTTCTTGATTAGACCGGGGTTCGAGCCCGTCACCACCAAATACGAAGGATGCGGAAAGGTCAGGGAATGACCACCGCATATCCCGGAGCAATATGGCCTTAGTTGCTAATGCTCCTAAAAAAAAAAACCAAATAACAATCAAATAACAATCTAATTACTGGTATTACCCTTTGATCCAACAGTATTAGAAGTATCCCTTTGTAAATTGGGGATACGTTTGCACATCTCCAGTCTGTGGAGATCTCCCCTGAGTACAAGGATGCTCTCATAACTATGGCTAAGGGTTTGCTTATTTCCTTTGCTGCCTCCTTATTTATTTATCGTACGGGAAAGAAAAAATACACATAGATGAATACATATAACAAAAAAGGAAGACAGCATTAAAAAGAAAAACTCATATATTTATAATTTTATATCCAAATTAATAACATATTCAGTTGATGCCAGAGTCAGTGTCAGGAATTCTTCCGGTTTTCTACAGAACACTCTCAGGATACAGTCTTGGTTAATATGTTGCACAGTCTGTCTATCAGCACCACAGCCACATCATGAAGTATAACTCATATTCCACTTAGAAAGGAAATTCGTACACCTGCCACGTCTAGTTCTTATTGGGTTTATTTTGGCTTCTCTCATATTGTGGGATTATATTGTGGGACTGGATTGTCATGTCTGCAATGCCAGGGTACCTGCCCACCCACCGATGAAAGGCCAACAAGCCTTGAAACGGTGCCATCTGAGTGGTGGTGCCCACTGAGAATAAGTAACAATAGTCTTCTCTTTTAGTGAAACGTTACTTATTCGAAGTAGTGTATACATGGCAACTCACTGTGAAGGAAGAGCACAATATGAGATACAGATAAAATGATGCCCTTCTAACCACTAACATACTTTTTTGTTTAAGAGTTGTCTATGGTGTGTTTGCACCAATATTATATAGATTAAAATTACCACCATGCTCTTATAATGTGATTGGTAACTGTTGCCTCGCTCTGCATCACATTGCAAGACTGCGTAAGTCGTTGTTGCCTCAAATGTGTCTTCAAATCCATTGCAGTAATCCTCAAATATGGCTAGGTACTGTGTGATTTGTTCTCAGTAAATGGTTGTTCTCTGTGAGATTCCTACTTTTTGCACAGTATTTTTGTTGTGTAAGATTAATATGCCCCATAATTGTGTGAATAGGCTGAATGACTTCTGTTACATATGTGGAGGAGTCACATTAGCTTCAAGAAAGCATCCCTTAATTCAAGCCATGAAAAAGGCCTACTTCTTGTACTTTGGGTGTAAAGTAGACGACCAGGAAAAGAACTGGGCTCTACACATATGCTGCACTGCCTGTTCATCAAAACTCAGTGTGTGGGTGAATCAAAAAAGTCGTTTTCTGCCTTTCGCAGTGTCCATGTTATGGAGGGAGCCAACAAATCATCTCACAGACTGTTACTTCTGTATGGTACCTCCTATTAGAAAAGGGAAAACCGTGACGTACCCAAATATACCATCTGCAATTCGCCCCATGCCTCACAATGAAGTACCTATTCCCGAACCATCTGACCTTTTTTCTGTACACTCTGATGAAGATAAAGACACTGATGAACATCAACTTGATATACACAAAGAAGTACAGTAGCTGTCTACATCAGTGGATCTGCCATTTTGTCCAAACCTTTATCCATCTGAACCACATAATGACCTCATTGGGCATCTTGAACTGCCAAATAATAAAGCAGAGCTTTTGACCTCGAGGCTGCAACAGTGGAAACTTCTAGACCATTCTGTGAAAGTGACAACATTTTGTACTTGACTGTTTGCAAGGATTATGATGGTCTAATGGCAGCAATGAACATGAGGCACATTCCTGAAGATTGGAGGCTATTTATAGATGCTTCTAAGGTTAGCCTTAAGGCTGTTTTATTATTACACAATGGAAATGTGCTGCCTTCAATACCTCTTATGTATGCTGTCCACAAAAAAGAAACATATGCACACATGGAGAACATCCTCTTAGGTGTAAACTATCAGAGGTTTGAGTGGCAGATATGTGGTGATTTAAAGTAATCGCCATTTTATTAGGACTACAAAAGGGTTACGCTAAATATTGTTGTTTTCTCTGTGTGTGGGATAGTTGTACCAAGGAGATGCACTATGAGAAGTGGAGTTGGCCTCAATGAAAATAATTAACACCTGGAATAAAGAATGTAGCATTTGAACCTCTGGTAGATCCAAATAAAGTTTTGCTTCCACCACACCACATTAAACTGGGGCTCATGAAAAATTTTGTGAAGGCTTTGGAATTGAACAGTCCTGCATTCACATACTTGCAAGGGAAATTCCCAACGCTTAGTACAGAGAAGATTAAGATAGGCATTTTCATTGGTTCACAAATAAGGCAACTTTTCAAAGGCAAACAGTTCGAATGTGTCCTTAGTGATAGCGAGAAATCAGTGTGGGAAGCCTTTCAAAATGTTTTGACTCATTTTCTAGGAAATGTTAAAGCCAGCAACTACAGGCAGCTTGTGGAAGATCTTATTACTTCTTGTGAAAAACTGGGGGTGCAATGTGTCATTGAAGATGCATTTCATGCACTCACACCTGGATTTCTTCCCACCAAACTGTGGTGCCGTAAGTGAAGAATATGGTGAATGCTTCCATCAAGACATTGCAGGATATGAGCAAAAGGCGAAAAGGTCCTGTGTTTGATACAGGTGTGTTCGTAGCTACATCTTACTGCCATATAAATAAAAAAATACCTTGTATAGGTATAAAAAACTACTTTTTTTTAAAACAAGAGCCAGTCTGCCATTTTAAGCACTATTCCCATGTTTAGCATCCCAAAATCTATAAAGTAAACTTACTTTCATGCCCATAACAAGGTATGACTCAAAATTTGTTGTTCGGCATAATTTGTCTAGTTCTTCCTTGAATTTATTCAAACTGCCCACCTCTACAACACCTGATGGAAGTTTGTTCGAAGAGTCAACCATTCTTTCTCAGTTTGAATTCATACCTCCTCGTGTGTGTGGTCTGAGCAAGAGGAAGAATGCTATCAGCATTGATAGCTTGCTCAATCCATTCAAACCCTTAAAAACCTAAAATTCAAGCTATGAAAGAAATGGAATTGGGGAAGTGAAGGCAGCTGAAGTGGAAAATGTAAAAATTATGATAGAAAACAAAGTCAAAATTGTAATTTTTCAAATTAATTTATAAGATGCAAAGAAATAAGTTCATGTGTGTGTTTTGGATGAGGCTAATATTTGATTTGACTACCTGTTTTGCTGCTGCTGCTGCTTTTAATATGCAGTAGAACGTTGAAAATCCGAACATCGATAATTCGAAACATCAATAATCCGAACGCTCGGCATTTATTTTTTTTGTGCTGCTGCCATAAAATAATTATATTAAGTGGCAGTTATTGTGATCACTTTTGCACATCGAATTTTGATTCTATGAAACAGCAATTGTAATAAGTGAAAATTGGAGGAATCTTATCTGCAGGTTATAGAAATGAAGATATAAACACAAACTAAACATAACATCCATAATATGATGCTGCCAACCAATTATAACTTAAAACATAGATAATGTTTAATATTTAATGTATAATATTTTTATTATTTTAATATATTCATATGATCTATTGTATTTTAAATTATATTATATTTTACAGTCGATTTTATGTATTTTATTTATTCATTTTATTTGTAATTTAATTTTATCTGTGTTTAAAGTTATAATTGGTCAGAGTTGGCGGCATCAATTATGGATATTCCTGACCACAGAGGCCTTTTTAGTGAACTAAACATAACACTTTGTAATTTGATATTTATGTTCACTGACATTCTTTTGGAGGGGGTTGTAAAATCTAAAACAGTAAAAAAAGATAAGCATTAATTTTCTGTGTATGTACCACCTGTAGGCATCGGACCATGCAAATCGATAACAAAGAACAGGACACGCAGATATTGCAACATGATATGCACCAGTGAGATATGGAGTAAAAAGTTTACGAAGTTTAGATACTGTATAGGAATGAAGAGATTTTGAACATTTACAGAGTTTTATTTTACTATACTGCAGTTATGGTAGTCTTCTTCATCTTTTAAAAGGAAGCAGAAATTTTTAACAATTAAATCAAAGATTGGGATTTTCAGTAGACTTTCAAAGGATGAAAGTGGGTCTTCATTTGCAAAATTTTACAAGGTTGGAAAGTCAACCATAACAGAAATTATAAACAACAAGAACAAAAAAAAAAAAATTTTAAGTTTGCATCGAAACTTGATTCAGATGATGGTGCAAAAAGAAAAAAAAAAAAACACCTATGAGAACAGCTAATGACCCATCCCTCACAGATGCTGTTTGTTGTCGTAGTTTTTAGAGCATCAACAACTAAGACTATATTCATTCCTCAGTGTATACTGTCTATAAATTGCATTTGTTCCCTGGTCGATTTCTGTTTTGCAGAACGAAAAACCATGCTGTCTTTGCCTGAGACCAACCAACTCAGCCATGTTATGAAAAAAGCCCATAAAAATTCCTCACATCATTGATGGGACTTGAACTCAGGTCTTTTCCATTAGGGATCGGGAGGACATTGATTCTACCGACTATGCTACCCATGAGAGCTAGGTATGAGCAACAAACTGAATCCTGTCCAACTCAACTACTCTTGCTGAAAAGAGTGAGAGCACTGGCAGTAATGAAACCAAGTTCGAAAATGGTGCAGCAAAAAATAAGTAATTATTTACATTTAAAGGCTATACATATGTGTTATTGTGGCTGAAAGTTCCATTTGTTTTGTTACCTGAGAATAAAAATTGTCAGTACAACTGTGTTTTTATTTTAAACTTACTAAACCTTTTTTTTTTTTTTAGTCTCCAGAACAGTATTTTTGATAAGTTCGAAAATCTGAATAAATCGGAAGTCCGAACTAGCTCCGGTCCCAATTAGTTTCGATTATCGGTTCTCTACTGTAATTAGATAAATTCCATCAACTTCAGTTACTCTTAGCTTTTAGCTGCAAAACAATTTCACTTCCATCTTCTTTTCAGTTATCATAAAATTGTTTAACTCCCATTCAGTGTGAGATTGCTGTTTAGTATCCTCATCTCTAAATGTTTCATGTATAATATGGTTGAACTTTAACATTGATAAAGGCACTTTTGAGTGGTAATCCCACAATTAAAGCAGTAATTCCAGAATAATTTATCCTAGGATTACTGCCTTGAGTTTGGGTGGCACCAAATCTGAGGTAGTTGATAAATGAAAAAAAAGTCATAGAGGTAATTGTATAGTCCAACATTAAGTTCCCCGAGTAGTGTAGATAGTTTGCTAGTTCAGCTCTTGGGATTCTGTCTGTGGTATACAAGAACTTTGCTATCAGGGACAAAGAGGTGATTATCCCATTGCATAAAGCAGTGGTTCTCAGACCAGTGCTGTCAATATATTTTGTGGTGACTGTTAAGCAGTCTTATACCACTGAAGTGAGAAAGCTGCACATGCGCACAAGTGGTTTATGGGTATAATTTCTTCCTTACTTCATTATTATTATTATTAGCCATATGGTGCAAGGAAGCCTGAGACTTATGCTGCACCAGCCAAAAAAAAAAAAATTCCCGAGTACCTTGAGAGAGAGAGAGAGAGAGAGATAAGTAGAAAGGAATCGCCAAGAAAGAGAAGAATGATGATATACAGCTCAGGAGTGTGCCAAGCCCACACTCACCAGATGTGAACCCCTTCTCCACTATTAACTAATAAATGAGAGGATTGATGATAATGTTTGCCTTGTCTTCCCAGAATATATTGTGTATACAATGAAGATAAAAGTTGGTGGACCAGTGTTATAAAGAAATGGTTATGTTACATCTTAAATACTACATTCAGATTTAGAAACCTAATTTTAGGAAGGATATACATCTGTTCAAAGAGTTCTTGTTCACAACAAGATTAGTTTGGGACATAAGAGGCTATTGTTATCAAGAAAGACTGGAAATCTGTGAATTGTTGTGTCTGGAAACTAGGTACCTAATTGAAATGTTTAGGGCCTTAAAAATGGTATAGCAAACTAACTGCATAATGGCATTTTTGCTCTTTCTCAGATGACACATGCAAGGGGGACATAAATTTAGATTGAAAGAGGACAGATGCAGGATGTGTGTGTAGAAATGGGCCTTCAGCCAGAAGGTTTTTATGATAACTCCAAACAAAAGAGGCATAAGAACCTATGTACTGTTGTACTATAGTACCATTTATGGGTCAGAGGTTGACAAAATATATGTGTTGATATTAGATTTGAATTTCTGTAGATTATAATTTTTAGGAAATATGTATGAAGGAAGGCTGTTCCAAAGAATGAAAAGAGGAAAGTTAGTTCTGTGAGTTTGTAGTAGTTGGACAGTGAGTGTATGTTGACTAGTCAAGGCATGTGTTTGGACTGGTTTGGAAGAGACTAGTGGAATTATAGATAGCAATTCAGAAGAACAGTATCCATGGAAGTATCTAAAGAAAAGGCATATTACAGAAACTTAATATTTGTATGACGGAGAGTGGCATGAGTTTGTGAGAGAAATGTCATTAATTAGTAGTTGACGTGTGCTACAAGGAAGCCCTGGGCTTTTAATGCATCAACAAAAATAAAAAAATAGAAACTAAAAAAAAAATAATAAAAAAATAAAACTTCTTACATACTCAACTCCTCATGTCATGTTGATTTTAGCGACTTCTGAATTTTCACAAGTTGTCAGTGTTAACTACCCATGTAGTAACTTATTCCTCTGATTTTACAACTTGTTGGCTAAAATTAAATTTCTTGTAATCCTGTCTATACCATACCTTAAATGGTATAGACATGATTACAAACAAGTCTAGAATTGTTCATAAAGATGCAAATTTCACTTTGATTCATTTTACAAAGCTCTATAGCTTGCTCATTTGAATTCACCCATTTGTAAATTTCACCCAGCATTACCTGTTTTTGAACCCTTTCAAGAAGCTTTATGGCTTTCTTTAGGGACAGTCTGTATACTTGGATACAGTACTTCCAAGTGCAGTTTCGCTATTGCCTTATAATGTTGGATTCTGACCTCTGTATCTACAAATCATTGGTAGTACACAATTTTCCGTGCCTACCTAGATAGTTACCCCAAATCTCTCTCCTCTGTTCATAACGAAACTCTCTCTAATTAAACTCCTCCTCCTAATGTATAAGCTATTTTGGGATTGTTATTTCCCAAGTGCCTTACATTTTGCAGCATAAAATATTGCTACCACTTTTCTGACTATCCCTAAAACCCATCTTAGCCACTCTAATGGGGTGCTGCTTAGCACTGGTCATTGGCCTCTCTATTATCTTGACATTGTTTTTTGTTTGTTATTTGGTTTTTAGGAGCATTAGCAACTAAGGCCATATTGCTCCGGGAATATGCAGTGATCATTCCCTGACCTTTCCTCATCCTCCGTGTTTGGTGGTGACGGGCTTGAACTCCATCTTGACATTATTTCCTATATCCCTTTGTAAGTGTCATTAAAGAAAATTGGAGACAACAGCAGTCCCAACTCTGATCCCTGAGGGATATTGCTTTTAAAACCAGCCTAATCTGAACACTAACCATTAACTGCAGTCTTCAACCATAGCCTCGTGGTCAGGCGCGGGTGCATAAGTACACGTGCCTTGAGTGACTGGGGTTCAAGCCTGTGACTGCCAAATACGGTGCTGTTTCTTGTATTCTGTGTATCTTGTAAACTCCTCTGACCATTTGGTCGTCCCGGAGTATAAACAGAAAATTTATTTATTTATTTATTATCCTTCCCAAATACATTGTACACTCACAGTGGAACTTACATCTCCAATTTCGGTGACTCTTCATTTCTGTTAGCCCTATTTTATCTGCATTAGTTGTCCAAATCAAGAGTTCAAATTTACTCATTTTATGATATTACAACACTCCTGACATTACTGTAAATGCAGCCGACCGGGCTAGCCAGGTGGGTAAAGTGCCTGCCTGGCAACCCAAAGGTCGCGGGTTCGATTCCCGCCTCGGGCTTTGATCAAAGTACTGCAAAAACCTTGGGAGGTGCATTATGGCCACAGAAGCCTATGCGCCAACAACTACCAAAAAAAAAAAAAACTGTAGATGCAGTTAAGACTAAGTACTCTTCTATAGTTTACCACCCTGTCATATTCTT
This sequence comes from Mastigoproctus giganteus, assembly GCF_048544385.1. Lineage (NCBI taxonomy): Eukaryota > Metazoa > Arthropoda > Arachnida > Uropygi > Thelyphonidae > Mastigoproctus > Mastigoproctus giganteus. The sequence goes on from NC_143578.1 coordinate 66,596,088, forward strand.
TAAAGTCATTTAGGCTTGTTTCCCTTACCTTTATCTTCCTGCTCATTTGAAATGTTGCCACTCTCGCAACATCAGCTGCTGCAGTAACTAACAAGAATTCACGAGCTGTGTCAAGCATTGCATTACTTTGACCCGTATCATCAGATAAACCCGTCTATATTACTCTTATCCCCATAACTAAGAGTTTCCTTGAACCCTTAAGGTATCCTTAGTGATAGTGGCAAAAACCCTTACACCACCTTTGTTCAACAAAATAGATTCCCTCTACTTACCAGTGCTCTCGCACTAATAAAAATTTCCCACCAAAAGCCTTGTAAAGTCCCTCAAGTTATGAGTTAATCTACAAGGCTTTCAGCATATAATCTCTCCTGTTGTGTCGTAATTTCATACATATACAAATTCTGACATAACTGGTGGCATTTTTTAAGCATGTTATCCAACAAATCATCAGGTCATGTTCGTTTAATATCATTAGTCCCCACATGAATAATTCTCTCTTCATCCCCCAACCCTTAAAATCTGACAATCTGTTGGTAACATATCGAACAATTAGACTTTATGAATTGTCCCAGCTTATATAAATTGTCCCAGCCTTGTAGGCCTATTTAGAGATATGTTGGTAACATGATCGTTTGTTGCTCTCAGCAAACACATTCTGGTTCTAGTCCATGGATTATAATATGAAATATT